>NC_036465.1:22871602-23490977 GCF_002775205.1 Xiphophorus maculatus | reverse complement strand
GACAATAATTTTTTTATGCCTTTAAATGCACTGCAGAAACCCTGTGAATAACAATTAATAATAAATGAGCTAAATGAAGGAACACATGTGGATGCATTTCAGGGTAAAACCTTAAACACATTGTTTCCTCCTCTAACATGGTAAAAAAAAATATCTAAAGAAATCAATCAAGACATCGAGAAGAGAATTGCGGACTTCCACAAACTTTGTTCAATCTTGGGTAAAATTTCCAGATGCCTGAATGTTCAAACAATTGTAGGCAAGTATTAACAGCATGGAATGCCAAGTCATATGTTTCAGGAAACAGAGATGTCACAAATATAAAGGTGTCCCTATTCTAATAAAATGTATAGGCTTTGTGAGGATGCTGGCAATAACAGCAGTGGAAAATGAAATAAAATCTCTGGACTGGCACAGACTGAAAGGCCGCTCAGAATAAAAGTAGCAATTACTGCAAAAGCAAATAAATAAATAAATAAATAAATATCTAGTTTCCACTGCTTGCTTTCATTTCATATGAGCTTGTAAATATTTTGATATTAGGAAAGTGCAACAGGAAAAAAGAGAAAAAGTTTTTAAGTGCTTGGTTCTCTGTCCGACTTTTACACTAGAAAAGATCCTTGTGCTCATTGTCCATTCCTGCTTCTAGCTGCAGGGTCAAGAGGTAGGTGGGCTAATGTTCATCTCCAGACGTCACTGGGCGATTGGAGTTGAAAATGCAAAACATGTCACACTTTTCCAGGTTTTTCTTTGTAAAAAAAAATAAATAAATTATAAAACAAACAAAAAAAAATCATGTATTATTCATCTTCCACTCCACAATTCAACTGGACTCTTTGTTGCTCTTTCAAGTTTTTAATACTTTTGCAAAGCATTGTATGTTTTATTTAAGCCACACAGAGACACTGACCTAAATTTTGGTTCGTCTTTGCACAGTACTAAGAAGTAAAATATTCCCTTTCCCTAATTGCACCATAGTAGAAATCCCACAGTGTGTTATTGAAGGACTTTATTATTAACAGTAACATATGCCCGCTCTTGCTAGGTAGTGACTTGCTAACTCACAGCTTCTTGGCAGGAACAGTTGTTTGGGAAATCTAGGTTTCCAGCTGCTCCTCAAACGCTTCAGTCTGGACTTCAGCCAAAACAGGCATGTGAACAAACGTTTGCATGAAACCTTTACATCCGTCCTCGGCGAAAGAACAGGAGGCTCATTGGACATCAATGCTAAACTGTGCTTGTAACAAAGGAGACATAAGAGGGAGAGAGAGAGGAGGGGGAACCTTTACTTGGTTATGTTCAAGAACAGGAAATTGATTCTTTAATATTAAAAATTCAACAGCTGAGTTTCATTACTTTCTGAACCTATTCCCTTTCCCTGGTGGAGTGGGAAAATATCACAGTTTATTAAATTACTCCACTGAAAAGTCTCCGGGGATGCCATCTTAACTCGCGTCCTCTTTCACAAGGCCATTTTAGGCTGTAACTAGACATGTCTACTTAGAAAGAGAGGCAGAAAGGGAAAGAGAGAGCAGATAAGCCACTGAGGAAGAGAAGCCACTTTCTATATGCTGATTACATCGGCTGCCACTAAGAGTTTGAGATATTCTGTTGGTTAGGAAATGCATGGAATCAAACGGTACCACAAATAAAAGTTAGATGAATACTGTAAATGGTGAAAGTCACAGTAATTCCACACCACCTGTGTGTGTGTGTGTGTGAACGTACCCAAGTCTGGATGCCTATGCATCCTCCACGATTCAGTTTTGCAGCAAATTTTTACGGAAAACAGCCTGAGAGCACCCTTAACAACGAACAAGCGTAACTGCTACAAAGGATGAATAATTATCATTAGCAGCTGTTCTGACCCCACTTCTGTTGCTGAAGAGCTAAAGGTTCAGGACTTGGTTCTAAAAATCTGTCCAACGACCAGGAAGGCTCAACAAGCCGCATCTTCCTCGACTGTAGATGAGAAAATGCCCACGTCTCATTGCATCCCTCGGGAAAAGGATGAATAAAAATGTCTTTAAAAAAAGAGATGTTGCTTCCCTCATCGTACTGACAGGAAGTGTGACGCTTCAACTGTGGCAAAAACAGAGCTCATGAATTTATGATCTATAAAGCTTTGATCTGCCCATTTTTTCCTCTTGCAGCTACCCTGCTGTGTCATTTATATCAGAGTGCAATGTATATGCAAGACCCGTACAATACGGTTTAATATTTACATCTTGTATAGGCAATTAACATTTTTAGCACTGCAAGCATTGGACATTAAAAAGCAACATCCAATCACTGTCATCCCAAATCTGGTCATTTGAAACTTGGCTATACTTGGTTCAGCCTTCCTGTTATCTACTTGCTCTCTCAAAGTCTAGATAAAACAGATCAAGACATGTTTTGACCTGTTCAAGACATTCAGTTTATGTTTAATTATCTTTTTTTACATCCCTGAGTAACGGCGTCTACAACACGGAAGGTTCTGGTGAGAGCTACTTGGTGACACATTTACCACTGACAGGAAAAAGATCAGACTTTGTAGTTTCTTGCTAAACATTCATCAGTCAAATCTGATCACAATAGGCAAACTCCAGTCAACAGTCATTTTTTCGATGCAGCTATTTTCAAAATGATACAATTAGCTGATAGATGCATAACTGCGCTGAAGTAAAAATGTCTCAATGCATTAACAAAATACAACGTCACAGATGACAACCTCTCCTTCAGTTTGCCGATTGGCCCAGGTGAAATTGTAGGAATCCACTTCAGTGGGAGAAAGGACAGAGTGAGCTGTGAGGAGAGATTTGAAACTAGCAGAATTGCACTGGAAGGCAATGGCCAGGAGCTAACTCGTATCCCATATCACCTTTTTGGTTGAAATGTTTGCGTTTCCTGCGCGTGAAACTCTCGGATAATGCAAGATAATGCAATCTCCTGTAGTTTCTTTGAAGTGTGACACTTCTTTTGTCTTTAAATTGTTCACTTTCGTAATTATTTTACATGGTTTAATGGCCAGGTACAAGAACTTGACAGAAAATTAGCACACAAAAGCAATAAGACCTTTGAAAGAGCTTAGCAGAAAGGGGATACTAATAACTTAAGAGGACTTTAAATGATTACAAGAAAGTCTGTCTCCTTTAAAGATATTTAAGAAAATTAGACAGGATTTAAACTTTGATCATCACAATAGTATTTACTGAATTTAAACATATGGCCTACAGAGAGGTTCCTACCCTCTATTCAGAAGCATATTCTCTACTTATAAAAGGCATGTGATTTAAAAACTCCACTTTTCTCAGCTTAGGTTTTGTCAAGAAGCTCATATCAAAGCGCCATGAGCCCATGAGGAGGCTGAGTTAAAACCAGTCGGTCAGCTGTCAGACAGAAGAAGTAAATATCATCCTGCTCTACCATCACTTCCAACACAAATACCCACAGGATCCATGGGTATAGTAATCCAAGATGAAGGGTGCGCTCTACGAGCGTCACTTTCTCTAAAGCAAAGCTAATACACACTCATATCAGAACGTTAAACCTCAGTGGTCGTTTGAGCAACACAAGCCCCCCTTCAAAGAAAAATATGCAGCCATCAAAGGTCACTAGAGGGTGTGTGTGTGGGAGGAGGGAAGGAGGACAGACTGGAGACAAGTTTGTTGCTTTCAGACTTCAGAAACTGTTTAGGAAAATACCAGAAAGTGACTTATTCAGAACAATGCAGAAAAATGTGAAATCGTTCTTCTTTGAGCTTCAGATCCAACGTTGGTTATTGTGTCTAGTTTCCTTCCTACCACTATGTGTCCTGGCAGGCTTTCTGAGCAACATTGTTTCAAGCGATAAAAAAGAAAATATATAATCTATAATGTTGATTTGTTACATTTTTAATTTAAAGTGATCATCTTTTTTACATAAAAAGTCATTTAATGTTGTTTTTGTTTTTAGGTAATTACAATGAAGCCCCAGAGTATTCGCCGCCCTGACAGATTTAGATTTAAATACATCTTTAGATTTGACGAGCATGTGTTACAGTGGCCCAACCAAATCCCTGACTTCAAGCCAACAGAAAATTTGTGAAGTGAGCAAATGGAGGCCGTCCAACCTCGAAGACTTTGAGCTTATTTCAGTGGGAGGATGTTCAAAAATACCAGAGGAAATAGAGAGCCTCAGCAATTAATCGTATTCCTGTAATGCCAATCAATTTTTTTCGTACTAATTATTGAGACATGTATAACTATGCATATATATTTTAAATCTCCATGAAAGTAGATAATTGTTTTTTCCCCAAAATCAATACCAGCTCTGAATGAAAATGGCTTCAGATTCAAAATCTGGCAGGACTATGAGCTGCTGAGGGCTCAGCTGTACACGCGGCAACAAATCATTAGCTTCAAATATTCCAGGCCATATTATTGTGGTATTGCTCATCTAACTCTATAGATATCCTAAAACTCCCCATATATCCTTAAAGAAAACTTTTTAATTCTGCCCTTTTATTTATTAAAATAAATGTGAGTTTTACTATATAATAAAGTTTTCCACTGTGTTATAGTATGCCTAATTCTGTGCAGATTAGAAGTATACATGATTTTATATGTTAAATTAGATTTTAATGAGACAAAGACATTTAAAAAAAACTGAAATAGCTTGCTAGCTTGGAAAGCAGGTGGCATCTTTATCACTAGCTGCTAACACTCAGCCTGCTGATGTGTTCTCACAGTGCTACTATCATTTTATCACACAGTTTAAAAGAGCAGGAAGCTTCTTAATGATTTCCTAAACAGTGTTGTTAGGTAACCTGATACACTTACTGGCTGATCTACACAACCGTAGGAACTGCTTAATTTGTACACTTCAACCCAACTTGGCTAAAGACTTGACTTTTGATGATTGACATTTAACTGTTGAGTTAGTTTTTTTTGGCGATGCGCTTTGGAACATATGTTTGCTATTGAAACAAACTTTTATTTTACTTGCTTAAACAATAGTCTCGTTAACATAAAGTTGAGGCTTGAAGGCCTCACCTTCACCTTAAAACTACTTTTGCTTGATGGACTCGGATGCTGACCACAAACGACAGAACTACACAACAAACTTAACTTTGACAAGGATTATCGTGCCGTTTTAATCGTATGGGATCCTGCTTAACAATGAACCAATGTCTATGATATAAATGATTTGCCCAGTGATCAATAGGTTCTTGTAATTCTAGGCTTCTTAATCCCCACAGGATGCTGTTCCTGAAAATGCCCCGGCAAGCCGTCTTAAAAGAGAAAAATTATGATTGAAATGTTGAAATCTGACACAGAGGGAGTCTCGGATCAAACAGAGAAGTAGACAGATGGGACACGGAAATGAAAGGGGGTTGGGGGAGTGATACACCGAGGCACAAGTGGTTATCTGATCTGCATTACAGGCCATCCCAATAAAAACCTTTTCTTGACACTGTTGCGTGTCATGCTCTCCAAAATCTGCTCTCAAGGAGTTCAGAATGGATATCATTTTACTATCCTGAAGCAATATTACTGCAGGATTTTCTCTCTTCTTTTTCTATCTGGATGTGGATTTATGACACTGGGTTGATTGTATATCTGGCTCAAGAAAACCCTGAGCTTGTGAAAAGCTGTGTAGGTGGTGGGCAGACTGAGCGGCCTTTAATAGAGCTGTGCCGCTCAGTTTAATACTTTTTATTTAACGTCGTATCCTGGCAATAATAGAAGCTGTATAAACAGTATTAGACTCTTTCACTTTCGCTCAACTCGCTCCCTTTTTATTTGTTTTTAAAGGTCAGTGTTCTTTGTTAATTAGCAGTGACAATAAGTTGGGGTTTTTTCTACATGTTTCACTATCTAACCTTTTGTTTGAAATGGTGAAATGCTAATCTACTGAGCGACTGCAGTGTGCCGGATGTGTAGAGAAACGTTTGGCTCCAAGTGAAAGCCTTAAAACAGATATAACCTCTCACTAAAAAAAGTAGTTTGAGTCAATTCAATCTACTGGAGAACAAATTGCATGATTAGAGATATTCATTTTTTAACAAAATCAACCCAGGACTTATGTTTACATTGCCACTAAGCACAATGAGCCGAGCAATTTCTAAAGCCCACATTTGTGCAACTGCCAAAAAGCTTGGGGTTTAACAAGTCTTCCTAGAGAAATTGTGATGCTGTGGGCAAAGCAGCATAGGAACGGGGGGCTCTGAGGGTTTTTTTTCTTCTGAATTTATGTATTCAAAAAAATGTTCCTTTGTAAAATTTTGAAATTATGAGACATTTTTGTTCAAGCTGCATCTTTAAAATGATGTTCAAAATAGCAGGCATACAAAATAAAATTCACATTTAAAAAATACATAAACAATTAATGTGTTTAAAGGAAATTATGCTCAATAATAATAATAATAATAATAATAAAAACATTAGGATATTCTCGGTAATGTGAAGTAGCAGCATTCTAACGTATCACCTCGGTGTTTTAATTGTATATTTGCCAGATACAGTAACTGATCAGGCAAATATTTAAAAAATGATGTCAAGCCTCCTCTTAACCTAACTTTCTCCACAAATCACATCAAACGTAACAGCAGCAAAATGTATTGAACATTGAAGCATACCCGATTGTTTGCTATTGGTGCATTTGTATAAATTACATCACCACATGCAGGTCTGGCAAGGTTACCAAGATGTGTCGATTAATTTTCTTGTATGAAAAAACATACAAGTTTTAGGGAGAACCTTTTATGTTAAATGACAAATTTCAGACAAACTACTTATTGTATTCTTAACTATCACTGTGTAGTCGGATTTTATGTGTAAGAGAAACTCCTTTGGCTAGCGTTCCCAAACGGTCGCTCTCTAGCTCAGGGGCTCACATCCTAAGTCCAGCCTGGCCCAGCTCAGTCCCAAAACCCCATTTCAACAGAAAACCTGCAGGGTTGGCTCAGCAGGAGGTAGCAAAGGAGAAGCCTGAAATTTCCATGCTGCTGCTACAACAGATGGAATTATTTTTTTTAATTTTTATTTTCAACGTATCTTTACAGGGATGCCAACAAGTTTGTCAGCAATGGTAAACTTAAAAATAAATAAATAAATAAATAAAAAATAATCCAGTCATATTTAGATTTTAAACTTGGCAGACAGAAAAAATTCTCAGTCGCAGGTGTGCAGCTCTCCTGGAAAGTCTTACTTTCTTTTATCTATATAACATCTCTGCTGAAAAAAAAGAAAAATGAAAAAAGAAAACCGTCTAAAAATTCTGCTGCCAAGATAAAATTGGATGGATTTAAAGCATTGTAAAACTCGGTTATGCTGCTATGGTTGCACCACCGGTAGCAACAGCTTTTTTTGTGTTTCACACCCTGCAGGAATGCCCAGGTAAAGTGAAATGAAAACGAATGTTAGCACCATGCAGCAAGTTTATTTTTTACACACACACACACACACACACACACAAAAAAAGCAGCAAACCTGTCAAAACATAAAAACCCACAAAGCCTTCAAATGTAGGGCACCTTTCTGCACTCGAATAATTACACCTGAGCGACAAATAAGTAGGTTTTTTTGTTATAACATCCATTAACTCAGAGCAGTACAGTTCCAGTTGGCAGAATTAAGAAAAATAAAATAAAATAAAAAACAAAATCAGAGTGGGGTTGAATTTGTGTTTAAGAGGGACTTTTGACTGTACTCTGTCAACAAAACTGCATCGAAAACAAGAAAGAAAAAAAAACATTCAACCCACGATGCTAGTTCATTTTCAAACACTAAGTGGATTTTGAATTGATGGGGAAGGACAAAATGTATTAACTGGGCTCTCAGCACCAATGCAGGTCATGGCTGTACTGTGAAAGTGGCATTAGTGAAATTGGACCCTTGAGGTTTTATATAATGCTGTTTTCCATCCGTGATTATACACACGCACACCTTGGGACAACAGACATCACAGGGGTCACGCCGGATATCAATGACCGCAGCCCCGGCAGACCTGGATGCGAGACCGTGCGCTTTGTTTGACCGGTGCGGACGTGTGTACGCTTGCTGATGCCCATGCGCGCCGTTTGTGTTATTGTGTGAAGCCGTCAGTCTTTAATCCCCTAATCTGCTGAACCCTGGAAATCACTGCAGTCATCTGTCAGCCAGGTCGGAGTGGACCACAGAGCTCAGAGCACACACACACACACGCCAGAGCACGCACACACGCGCTTCTGGATGCTAGTCATTTATTCAGCAAGGCCAACCTCATTTCAGCCTAATGAAGATTGATGCACCTCTTTCCGGGCCTCACAGGTGTTGCAGCAAAATGCATGTATAAATATGTAACCCACATAGAGGAAGAGAGACAAAGACAAAATACTGAAACTAAAAGCTATTCACTGACTAATAATACTCGTGTGTGAATAAGCAAAGCTGAGACGCACCAATCAATCGGCCAGTGATCAGAATCAGCTGGTTTTGGCAACAGACGCTCTGATCAGTAATTGGCCTGGCAGGGCAAATGGCGTGAAAAATTAGAATTATCATCAAAGGACATTAAAACTAAAATCCCCCACCGTTTTTAGTAAATATATGTGTCAACCACCTTTTATATGTCTAAAGTGCAAGCCTAAATCTCATACTTCCTTCATTTCTTGTAGAATCCAAAACTGCCTCAATCAAAGATCTGATCTGTGGCACTTTCTCTTTTCTATACGATATAATCTTTAAAAAAAACAAAACTGGTCAAACTTTCTGGCTCAGGCCTGAATGAAAACCGAAAATCAGAACTTGCTCAAGAAGACAGCAAAGAAAAGATACCTGACAGGAACGTTACAAGAACAAACGCCTTCTGAGGACATACAAGATCTGCAGCATTTAAGGTAATCCTGTTTATCAACTGTGAATGTCCAGCTCAGACATGAACCCGTAGCGCTCGGGGTTTTTAAGTCAAGTCTAAACATAGCGGCCCCATTAGCGCATATATGTGTGTGAGTGTGTCTGCGTCCGTGTGCGAGTGCCAAATAGGACACCCTGAGGGCTTGTCTGGAGATTGCGGTTGACACGGCCTGCTGCTCTCTAGTGTGAGCTCCTATTAGCACTTAAGACTGCATATGCACACACAGCACACCGCCCGCCACGATTAGCACACCTTGCTGATTAGGGGGGAAAAAAAAAAACACAAAGCGGGAGGTGGCCAAGTTTGGACAGGACATATGGCTAGAGAGCAACATTTGTTTCCATATGCATGTGTTTAAAAATCTCCCAGCATGCAAATCTTAAGAGCTTTTCGCTTCCATTTTGATTCCTATAGCTCTTTCAAAAGTTCAACATGAAGGTATGGAAAGAAAGGGGGGTGAGGGAAGGTGCCATCAAAGGGAGTTAGAGATCACACAAGAGCAGACTGGCTTGAAGAGAGCTCAAGGTGGAGGAAGAGATAAAGGGGCCGCAGAGAAAGAGAGAGAGAGAGAGAGGGGGAGAGGAAAGAGTGTTCCAGCAAGATTGAAGTGTGAATGTCAGTGGGGCGTCTCATCAAGATCTTCGTGGCATCTGTGTGTCTGCGTGTCACAAGGTGCCAATGGCTGCCAGGCTCTAGCGTCTACAGCTGGTGTGTGGGCCTCAGCCTCTGACACCATGCATCCCGGCAAAAGTTTTTCTGTTTTTTTTTTTTCTTCTTCTTCTTTTCCTCCCTCGTGATTCCTAAAACTTTATGCTTGCGTGTGGCAATAAATCCAGGAAGAAGGAAGCTGCACATACATATGATCAATGAATATTCATCCCAGATTTAACAGTGTCCCGCAGTGTTATGTTCTACTGCAGCTTATGGGGAAAGAGGGGGTAGAGGAGAGGGGGATGCCAGCTGGGCTGTGGCTTTCTGCTTCTCAGTGTCACCAGAGAGAGAAAGAGAGAGAGAGAAAACTTAGATCACGTACTGGAGGAAATAAATCAAAAGCGGAGCAAAACAGGCACATCTGCACAGCCTTCATGTGTGATTTAACTCCACATAATAACTCTATAACGTTTCACAGTGAGTACAAGGCAGGGCAAAGAAAAACTAAATGACGCATGCAACATATTGCAAAGAGGTGAACGACGCCTTTGCGAGGGCGAGAAGGAAGAGTCAAGAACGCGCAGCGGATCCCGCGTTCACGCCGACGTCGGATGAGTTATCCGAGCAATTTCTACCCAGAGATACAACACACGGGCGATGAGGTGTACGACGTCCAGGTTCCGTTGTGTCCATACCAGCTAAAGCAGAATTAAAAATTTTTTATAAATTCACATTTATCTCCTTTTTGCTTCAGCATTTCTCATAAACATCTTTCAAGAAGCTAATGAAGGGAATGAGAATGCTAGCGTAAAGCATAAACTTTGACTTTTAAGAGGATTATAAGCCTCAGCACTAGTTTTTTTATTATTATCATTTTTAGTAAGTATTTTGATGTCAAATCTTTCATCAGCAGCATAAATATTTCAGTTCTTGACTGAAAACCCACAGAACAAGCGAGTAAAAAAAGTCCCTACAAATATATCCTTAGGGTTATTGCTTGGCTCAAGTTATTTATCTAAAATAAATATCTAATTATCTAGTTAAAAAAAAACAGCACATCGATATGTTTTATCTCCTAATGTTTCCTGCCGTTTTTATACTTGCTGTTGCCGAAGGAGCTCCCTCATGTGTTTAGTTGTGTTTGGGGTGGGCTAAGGGGGGAAGGGAGTATTGCCCAGGGCGCCAATTACACAAGAACCACCACTGCAATCTGCCGATTCAAACCTATAGATCCACACGATAAATTATTAAACAAAACATTCTTTTTGAGCACATTTAGCTGGACAGGGATTGAACGACTGGCATGCGATGCAATAGTAGACCGTCGGACGCAAGGCATGCCTCACGGAACACCTTGACCCTTTTAGAGAATGCTGCGCTCTGGAATTACTCATCCTGCGCCTCCTCACATATTCCGTGTGATGAAATGTTGCGCGGAACAGACGCAAACGAAAACTCAGCTGCGCCTACTTTCCACTCTCTTGCCACTTTTGACACATTATTCCGCCGCAGACGCCGGCCGAGGAAATCCTCTGCGTCCGCATGCGAGCGCAGCGGATACCCGCAGGAGGGACCACAGCTGCTCTTCCGATGAAAGGCACCTCAATGTCACGGCTCTGCGCTCTGTCAGAGAAACCCCCCCGCTGCGGTCATGTGAGACCACAGAGCGGCATACAAACAAGCGGTGCGTAAGCATCGTTTCCATAGAAATATAGTTTAAAAAAAAAAAAGTGACGTACCTGTTCGCGGAGATGTGCGGCACTCACCGCATAATCCTCCTTTTCTTCAACTTCCAACTTTTCTTTTCCTACCTCCCAAACCCCTCCTCCGATTCCTCGATTTGAGCCGCCGGGCGCTTGCCGCACGCACTTGTTCACTGAATAGTTTTCTTTGCGCTGTCTGAGAACTGACGGAGGTGGCAGGCTGGAAGCCTCCGGTTCAACATGTCACCGGATTGCTGGAATCAGACGGAGCAATCCATTCCGCGGCGGAGACAGTGCCCGATGTAGCCAAAAAAGAAAAAAAAGAAAAAAAAAACAGCTGCGCGCAATGAAATCAGATGAATAATATTTAATAGTAATAAAAGAGACACGTCTTTCCGTCGGCTCTTTTCTGGAGTGGAGGATACAGCGGTGGGGGTGCAGACTTGCATGCTCTGCAAGACAACTGATCGGCGGCGGCGGCGGGGGCAGGGATGGCTGCGCGCAGCGGATCGCAGGGAGCGACCATGGATTCGCATGCAGCGCGGAGAGCAATGACCGGGGCTCGCGGAGCGCGCGTTCACGGCCGAGACAAGTCAGTGGTCATTAACGGCCGAGTAATCCACTGTGGGCTGTCTGGCTGCAGCTGCATCCCTGCAACATGGCACGAAGGGGATCAACAGTGATTAAACACCTAAAGAGTCTCAAATTGTGCTGCAATCAATCTTTCAGAGGTCCCTTCCAACGAATCGGCTTGTTGCACAAATAGGATACAATGACATGATAAAAGCTGTTCATGACTGTTCATTAAATGTTCTACAATTTTGTCATATATTGACATCTGGACACATACAGGAAGTTGTCTCCAAACCCAATTTAGGTGCTAAACCCATACGTTGTTGTTGTTTTTTTTTGTACGAATTGCAGTAGGTCCCAAAGTACCTGAGCTGCCTCTCTTGGCACTTAGAAGGACTGTGGACATTAATTATTTGCAAGAAATATTAGAGCAAATGAACCTTTACTGTTAAGCACCAGCAACATAAAAAAATTAAAGAGTTGATAAATCACACTGATCTTTGCTTCAAGCAGATTGCCTAAAAGAAAAGCACAGTGTAGAACGTTTTGACGGCCACAAAAAGGGGGGTTTGTATAATCATACAAAGTCTGCAATGTAGGTCTGAATTGGCAGACTGCAGTAGTGGCACTCATGTAATTGGCGCCATGGGCAATGCTGATGTAAAAAAGGGCCGATAGCGAGAAAAAATAATGTCTCATTTACTTTAAACGGGATCCATTTATAACATCTAACCCAACTTATGCTTAAGGTTAGGATAGCATACGAATGAATCTATTTGTGCTGCAACCTACCCATCAACCAGGACAGGAAAACTAGAAGATCCAACAAAAAAAAAGTATTGATCGTAGAAACTGTGAAGAGTCTCCAGAGGAGCTGCAGAGAGCCATAGCTCAGGTAGGCGAATCTGGAACCATTAGAGGTGCACTTTACAAACATTAGCTTTTTTTTTTTTTCTTTCTTTCTTTGACTCAAAGTCTTTTTTGCTCCACGTCTTGTTTCAGCCATGTATTCAAACTTTTCATTAGACGTAATATTAATAATGGTAATCTGTTGGCTAATCATGTTCCCCATCTCAAATTCAGGTTCCCGCAACTTTAGGATGCATCTCCGCTTCAACACATCTGACTCAAATAGCTAGCTCGTTAGCAGAGCTCTGGGGAGCTCGGCCGCTTGGTGAGGAGGGAGTTTTGCCATTTGCATCAGGTGTGTACAATCAGGGACACGTCTGAACGCTGCAGGACACCGGTGCTCAAGGACTGGAGTTTGAGACCTTTGTCCTCAGTAAAGTCTGCCAATTTTACAATGAAATTGTGAGTTCTGATTGAGGGTCACTGTAGCAGACAAAATATTTTTGCAAAGGTCATATCAATTACAGAGCTGATAAGACTCCATTTGTCTTCCCAGCAACAGTATAGAGTAGAGTGAGTTCTGGAAGGGTGAAATCTGGCTGCTTACAAATAACACGGGCAATTCCAACCCATAACAAGTTGTTTGTTCATTTCTTCAAAAAATAATTAAACAATAAGTTTATTTTTTTATATAAATACCAAATGTTATTCTTTAGTATGACCAGATGCATAACAAAAATGACATTAATCAGGTGGGAACTGACACATTGCGTGTGTTAGTGTCTGTGTGTGCAAAAAGAGATGCGTTTTTTAAAAATGTATCTATTTTTGCTTTGGCTATATGTTTCATGCAAATCAGACATTTGGGTTCTGAAGACAAAGATGATGAGGATCAAATAGTCTTATTTTAAATTCTGACTTCTTTTATTTGGAAACATGTACATCTGTGCAAAAACAGAACTCATGATTCAACCAATCATGAGGTGCCGTTAGGTTTTCATATTAAAGTCTAAATCTTGCCGTGACACTGTTTTAAAATGTATATCAGTCAAGATATTTTGATAGATGAATAGAGATAGTAGTTTTTGTAAAACCCATCCAGGTCCTCGATTAAACGGCTTGTCCACCAGAAGACAACATTTTTCACCTGTCCTTTTTAAAAAGGTCATTTTGAACATGGGCTCAGATCCCAAAATTAGATATGAGCAAAAGAATAACTTTTATATATATTGTAAATTGCAATTATAAAGGTTTTTTTAAGAAAAGATTAATTTTACTTAAAAAAAAAAGCAAACAAAAAAAAGCAAAGCAAACAATTTCAGGGTCTGGAAAATCCTCAGGGACCTTTCCACTGGTTCAGTAAGCCGCTGCTAAAGTCCAGCCTTGGGCACATCAAATAAGTTCCAATCTTTCACATTTGTTTTAAGATGCTGCAGCTGCCTCGGCACTGCCTAATAGAAAAGTTTAATCTTACTTTAATAGAGCTTGAACATGCCTGCTTTGGGTGTTATTGCCCTCCTTATATGGCTTAGCTCCCATTACGGTGGTCGCTTTTTAAACAGTGCACCCACTGCACTGCAGGCTACCGCTCACATTAGCACAGTGCCTAATGGGCTTTCTCTGTATTAGCAGCAATAGAAAGGTGCAATAACAGAGGCATGCAATTATGCACAATAACTAGGGGAAACATTGTTAGCAGTTACCCCATTGCCTCGCACTCTCCAAGCTGTAAATGCATATTTCCCAGTGGAGGTATGATAATAACGCCTGGTTATTTGAAAACACCTTGTAAGGAGAACCTTGTGGCTCTTTTGATAAAGATTTCATTTCAGAAGCATTTTTATGCATAACTGGGGATTGGCAGGGGACTTAAAGCTCCCCCCCTCCCCATTTGGCTTTACTTATTTATTTTACTCGTTCATTTTCTCCCTCTCTTTGGCAATCCATCACGCCACACGCCGCTGATTCATTGATTGAGACCAAAAGAAAAAAAGGATATTGGGTTGTAATATGTAAGTACAATCTTGAAGACCTGCAGATGGCACGCCTAAACCCTGAGAGTAGGGTGAAAGGAGAGAAGGAAGGAAATCACGGGATCTCCAGAGGGCAACGCAGGTGCAGGATGAGATGAAAAATGCAGATCAGGGGAGGCGTTGCTGAACTGCTCTAAAGTTCCTAAGCGACAGAAGAAAAAGAGGCACCGCCGACTTGGACTCCTGGTGCTCATCCTTCATCGTGATCATGTAGGTTGTCGAGGGATGTGCAGTTTCACCAAAGTGTCCTCTGGGCCACAAACCATATTATCAAGAATCAATAATAAGACAAAACAGAGAGGCACCTGATCATTTGCCTGAAATGGATAGCTTAGATTCGCCGAAGAAGGGTTCTGCAGGAGTTGTGCCCTGTGAAAATGTTAATGCACGTTTAACCTCGTCACATTTCGCCGGACCACAACATGAACTTTATGACAGATCGACATCAAAATGTCACGTGAAAGGAAAATGATACGTGGTTCCTGTGGTGTTGTGTTTGTGATTATCTCACTTAACTTCAGGATTAGTAAATAAAATCCAGCACAGTCAAATGCCTTTAGCGTTCCCTATTAAATACAGTTTTCGTGGAGGCCTTAGAGATTTTCTGGAGAACGTCACTGAACAAACAACATCATGATGTCAATGATACATGGAGGTTTATTGGTTTTTTTGTCCTGTTTGAAGTGATAATTTAGCTGACAAAAATAGAGGTTCTCGCTGACAATTCTGTGATATATAAGAATTCTTCATATAAACAAAAATAACCAAAGACGAAGTTATTGAATATATATCTACGCGGTGACAGAGGTGAGATACAAAAAGCCGACTTGGTTAATTTGTGTGTTTTAATATCAAGCCAAAAATTTATGAGGTGAGTTATTCCCAGCAGTCTGATGGTGGGTAGTGCCTGCCAGAGGGATAATGAGTAAAAGATTTATCACAATTGTTTATCACTGCAGTTCTCAGCAAAACACATTCGCATTAAGTAGGAAAAACATCTGAAGACTGAGATCCAAATCTGATTTCCATGGTGTGGCAAAAGACCACAAGTTATTCCCTTTAAAAAGAGAAAAGAAAAAAAAATCTACACACACACACACACACACACACACACACACACACACACACACACACACACACACACACACACACACACACACACACACACACACACACACACACACACACACACACACACACACACACACACACACACACACACACACACCTGCTTTTTCTTGTTCAATAGGTCTCATTTGCATTACTGGCCAACCAAAGATCAACTCCCTGCTCTCTACTGATGAAACTCCACACAAACTCACTTTGGTTGATGTTAACTACTACACCGCAGTGCAGCTGAACCACATGTTGTGTCCCTTTAGCTTGCAAATGTGTATGTTTTGTGCATTGGGTTAATGGAAAACTCTGTGCAACATCTGTAAAAAGCAGAGCAGATGGGAATAAATCTGTGCAGACTTGAAATTTTCTACTTTTCTTTGAGGAGCTTGGATGCACCAGTTCTCTTGCACACTCCAGCGTACTCTCAAAATCCAAAGATGATCTGCTTTTTACTACGGATTAAAACTGACCTATAAATCGAATGAGTGTACGTCTATGCTTTTCCTTCTCCGTGTTGGTCTTGCAGGTAAGCTGTTCATCAAACTCCTGTTGACAAGCACTTGCAGAATAGATAATTTGGGTAAATTATGCAGAGAAAAAAAAAAACCTGACCTAGTTTCATCCCAGCTGTCATTCCCCATTTTTCTTTTTCTTGTTTTTTTTGTTGTTGTAATAATCAATGAATCATCAAATTTGATCCTTGGATTAATCTCCTCTCAATAGTGCTTATGAGGAAAACATAGTCCTGGGGCAAGTTGTAAAAAAAGATATATATATTTTTTTACATGGAGATGTGTGAGCTGACCTTTCTCCATTATGAGCCAATATTAGCGTGAGACGTTATAACCTATCAAAGCATATTGCTTAAAGCCCCAGCTAAGGGCTCTTTGAACCACAGTGCTATCTCTTAATATCACAGACTGCAGAAACTCAGAGAAGACGTTTTTAACCTTGTGCAATATCTTCTCCTGCACACATGTACTACTCACTACCAGTCACGGCTCCGGTCTCCATGGGAAACTCTCGGAGCAGCCAGTGTTTGTTATTGTGCATGCACGCCTTTTCTGGAACCCGAGAAGAAGATGCATTGTACTGTTAATTACATAATCAATTTGATTAATTCTGAAAATGCAAATTAGCTAATTAAAGGACCTGGACTTATAGAATTACCACTGATTAGCTGGCTAAGCACTCCTGCTGCCCTCTGGATACACCCTTATTAAGCTACATTAACTGTGTCTTTCTCAGCATGGTGATGGCACAAAACATAAATTACAGCTATTCAAAATAGTAAAAAATATATATGTTAAAAGAAAACCTAATGCACAGTAGGCTTCCAGTCTGCCAAAACGAGCAAAAAACCAAGTGTACTATTCAAGTGTTGATGGGGACAATATCTTTGGGCGAATAGTCTCTGTGCTAACCTTTATTGCAGAAGAAAAAAAAGACGTGATTTGAAACCATATTAGCAAGCATCTGCTCATTCTTTCCTGTTGTATTTTTCCAAGTCCATCAGCTTGTTTGGCTCCTCATTAAAAAGCCCAGAATTGATATTTCCACCCTTGAAATCCCTCACCCGGCGCTTTGCCGCTGTTGCATGTTGGGGGGTAACAGGTAGATCAGGGAGAAGAGAAGAGAGTGGCAGAGGAAAAGGAGGGAGGTTGGCTTGAGCTGGCACAGAAGTTGACAGAAATTACATCAATTAACAAGTGTGGGGAGGGGAGAAAGGGGGTTAAATGAGCACTTAAAGAATATTTGAGGGGAAGGGTACGCGTTTTATGCCTGTGCGACTCGCTGCATCCGTGTCTGCACCTCAGTACGTGTGTGAATATGTGTGTTTTGGAGGGAAGCATTAGATCAGCGGGAGTCTAGCAGCTTACTGGCGGCTTACAGAGCAGCAGGGGGTTTGAGGCAGGGGGTAGCAGAGGAGGACAGGATGGGGGGCGGGGGGAGGCGAAGACATGAGAGAAAGGAAGGGGGGGGGACGCTGGAGGGCTAACAGAGGAATAGGGCACAGCTGGTTTTTAATTGAGTCTCCTTCTCTACTTCAGTGAGTGTATGTGAGTGCGCAGAAATACACACACACTTATTTTTACTCAGCAATTTCCCAGCTGATGGCTAAAAAATAAAAAGACTTCAGACTTCTGCGTGGTAGCAGCTTTCAGAGAGAGAGAAAAAAACATTCTCATGTGTTTGGTTTTGGTTATGTGACTTATAAATCTCTCCACCAATAGAGGCATCTTGACATCATTTTGTCAAGTGAAGGCAGACTCTCTGAAGCTACATTTTATGCTTTTATAGGAAATTGGGAGAATCTGTGTCACAAATTCAACCTTTTTTATTTTTGTCCACATGTTGGGTCAATCAGTTATTTCATAGTTATTTCATGAAACAAATCGCATTTTGTCAATTTTGTCGTTTCTGGGTGGGTCTGAGTTTGCAGCTCTGACAGAAATGGGCCAAAGAATGAAGATGCAGCTTACTGCACCGGGTCACTTGACCATTGTGCGGGCAAGTAGCCAAAACAGTATCTCATATGACAGCTCAGATGTCCTTGATTTACATGAGAGATGATTCTTTTTCGACCGAAATTTTTTCTCAACTGGAAGTAGGATTTTAATAAGAAAAAACACCAATCTTGTAGGGATTTAAAAGCGAAAGCAATTACAGACTGAGCTCTAATGAACCACTTTTGAGTCAAAATTACACACTCGTTTTGCTTTCCGATGACAAATACTTAATGTGAGCAAAGAACTAGAGGGGAGACTAAAAATGAACTGGTAAAGGGCAGAAAGAAAATGATTTAATAGTAGGGCTGCACAATATATCACAAATATATCGTCATTGCGATATAATATGTGTGGAATATTCATATTGCGAAGGACTGTTTTCAGCGCAATAATTGTGGGACAATATATTCAGTGTTCTGAACTTGTTAATGCAATCTTTGCTTGTTGGACAGTCTGATGGCTGCAGATGTTCACATCGGACACAAGCGACATTGCTCAAAATGCTAAAGGTCAAAGTGACAGAAACACAGATGGGAAAAAAGGAAAAGAAGAAAATAAGCACAAGGTGTGTGCTTTAAGTGTGGCACTCTTTAGTATTTGTGATGGTCTTTTTTGAAGTAAGAAAGAAAGTAGGTTTTGAGATGCCCTGTTGTCTTGACAGTCGGCTATGAAAAGCGACTCTTTGCTATAACTGTTTGAGAGGCAGCACTCAGGATTTTTATGAAAAAGACTCACTGACAAAAAGATAAATAAATAATATATGTTATTTGTGATGGAAAGTACCACAATGACGACGATTGTCGTTAGCAATAGTAAAGTTAGCATCGAGTGTGATCCTTCTGTTTGGTGCTGCCTGGATCTAAAAATATATATATGTAAGTGTTTCTTATCAAGCATAAACAAAATCAAGAAGACATAGTTTATGTAAATATGTAGAACATACAGCCGATATAAATGTAGGTAATTACTATGCAAATTGGCAAAGCTAGGCCTAACTGGGAATACATAACTCCGACCATTAGACGGCCTACTCACAAGGTTAGCAGTAAAAGTAAGAAAGCAAGAACAGTGAGCAGCACAGCCATCTTGTAGAACGTTTTACAGAATGAGGTTGTGAAGCAGCTGAACCGCCACCACAAACTTCACCACTGTTATCATGTATAACGCATGTGGGGTAAGACGGCAATTTGACAACCATGTCAGCATTTTTACAAAAGAAGTATAATATCTACCTATTTCTTTTGCTCAACTGTATGGATATGCAAAAATTAAAAGTTAAAACAGGAGTTTATCTTTAAATATCGGCAGTATCATTACAGTCTGTGCAGTTTTACAGTAATTGTGCTGCACAACAAAAGAAAAGAACCACTAATCAAGCAACTTACTAAATCTCTGATTCAAATTAAAGCACCAAGTTCGAGCCCTGCGTGCATTAACCTACCTTCAGTCTGTGAAATGTTTTCTTTTATTTGAAAAAACGTGCCCGTTCCTGAAACTACACCTTGTTAATGTTTTTGTTCTGCAAACTAAAATAAGAATTAGTCTAAATGAGTAGCAATGAGGATAAATACACCAGCTAAAGTTTTGTGAAATTAATACTTTAGCAGAGCAGCTGCCACGTCAGCCTTTGTCACTGATGCAATTTGTGCCTTTGTATAGCAGCTTTGAAATTACCCACTTAAAGATGAAAAAGTAGCAATTCTATTTCAATGTTTATTCCAGTGATAAAAATGTGATATTAGACAGCAAGAGGAATTTGCCATATGCACAATAAAAAATGTTTTAAAAGCAAGTCTCTTTGTGAATAAAGAAATACATATGCCATTTACGAACCCAGCTTTATAGTGGTAAGTAGGGACGCATATAGACACTATTATAATTGCATTTGCCAGATTTTTTTTTTATGAACCTCATCAAGTCACTTTTCTTTTAAATATAATTTAAAACTGCAGTTTGTTTCTGCTTGGTTGGCTCCCTTCAGTACATCCAATTATGCATCAGCTATTCCTCCTTCACACTTCCTACAGCCATGCTATACCCAGTTTACCAAACAAGATAATGTCCTTGTTTGATAATGTTCAATTGATAACACATTTGTATTTAGTAAGTATATTATATATACCCTGAAAATATACCCACAGATTTTATAAGTATCTTTAGGCTAATGGAAGTCTCAGTAGAGAAAGGACACTTAAAAATGTAAAACTCTGCTTTGTTTTTTGTTTGTAATACCAGACAAGTCAAACTGTATGGAATATTACCTCAGCACATGCAGGAAAAGATGATATTTTAACAATTTAGCCATTTTTGGCTCAGCTGACCTGCAGGAAACAACAACACTAACACTATCCTGCAAATGTATCGTCCTTTAGATTAAAAAATTAATCATTAACAGCAGCAGGTACGCACATTTAACCAGCTTTTGACCAGCACCATGCCAATGAGTCTAAACCGAGCCACACGTACTTGTTGTACCCAACATCCTTCAATCCAAATGTCAAAACAGTTAATCTACTGCTTGAAAACCATGTCCCTGATGTTGTGGTGTATTTGACTTAAAATTAGTTGAAGTAACTGAAATTTTGGTAATTATAATCACCAACTCTCATCCAGTACCGTTTGAAGGCATAAAAACTGAACATTGGTCAGAGAGGAGACCAAATAGTTGCACAGATTTTCAGGCAGTTCAATTTGCTTTTTGGACATTGACTATTTTTTAAATAAACTCTGTGACAGATTATTCACAGAAAAAGCAAGTACTAAACAAACTTTGTACTTACTTCAAGTCATTGGGTTAAGGTTTCGTAGCCAACCCTAATTATTACACTCTGAAAAACAGTAACCTTTTTTTTAGCCTTGGAAATTATTTTAAGATAACACTATAATGTTTTGGTAATTAGGTAATCATTTGACACTTAATTAACGACAATAAAAACAATCGAAAGCAAAAGAAAAAATGTATGTTGTCAGGCCGCATCCCGTGAAAAGCAGGAGATTCTGCAAACGTGTTGCCAAGGAATATCAAGGTCTTCGGTTTACATTAGGAAAATACAGAAATGGCTAAAAATGTTGTCCCACAAAACAAGACTTTTCGACTCTTGGTGTGAACAGATAAAATAAAAAAGCTATAATAGCTGTGAACTTGCAAACAACAGGGAATATCTGCTCAGTTTGACGAGCTGCAAGAAAATGTGTGATGTAGAAAACACATTTGGATGCACGCACTAACTAGATCTTTTCTTTTTCTTGGCAATATGTTTTCTTGTTTCTAGTTAAAGCTCACTTGTGTTAGTGCTTTTATAGATTGTATGTAACTATGTGATCATCCACACAATTATCCTCACTTGCGGGATCCATTTGTCACATTTGCTCCGGCAGTAATTACGTCTTCTTGGTAAAATAAATCAGACTGTATGTTTTTATAAGTGTCACTGTAATTTATGACCATTCTGCGGCGGTGTACTGTGTGGGTAGAACATGGTAGGATGAATAAAGAAAACGCAGCCGGCGCTTTAATTGAAAAAGTCAGAAAATTCTTGGTCCTTGGTTTCCCACTTGTTTATTCCTGACCGCGTGTGAAGGCTGTCATGGGGGGCCCTTTTCTGCTTTATGCATGATACGGCAATTTGCATAGGCACATAAATGATACGCAAACAGACCCGCTAAGGTATGATGAGCAAATTCTGCTTTGTCTCCGCTTCTCTTTCACAGCAAAGCCGACACCAAGCGACAGCCGTCTCATTAGAGGCTTTAGCCCATGAGCTAACAGGCCACAGAAACAGTGGGCCATGCCACGATTGCTAATTATAATAATAACAGTAACACTGCCTACGGATGCTATACTCGCTTTTCTTTCAATTAATCTTTTCAGATTCACTCCGGGGAAGCAAAGTGGTAAAAGACACAGAGAGGGGCGGGTGGTGGTGGTAGCAAGCTGTGACATACTGGCTCTATAGGTGGCAAATGATGTGTTTATTGGACAAACATGTACTTAATCAGATGACAGGCTGCATAATGGGCTGCTTTTGAGTAAGAATCATTAAAAGTCAACAATACAGCTGTTGTCACCAATATTATTGTGAGCCACTGCGGTTGTCTGCCAATAAAGTGGAAGACACTGTATTAGGCATACAAAAAGGATCTCTTCGTCCCAATGAGAAGGGCTAATGTTTGCCCAAGAAGATGTGGTCTTTGAGTGCTACAATAAAGTGGCTGTGCAGGCGACAGCGGCCGAGAAACAGATGTGAGCGGAAGCCGTGGCCATCTGTGAGATATTGCTTTTGATACTCCTTAACTTTCCCCCAGATCAGAGTTCAGCCGCTGCTATTTCTTGTTATTGTGTTTGGGAAAAGATAGCGGTTATCCACAGGTGCCTCCCCGGCACAGATATTGTGTGGCTTCTAAATCCGTACAAGAACAAAAATATACACTGAATCATAGTCTGACTGTGATAATGTATTCAGATATGATATGTGAGTCTTGGAAAAAAAAATAAAATGTATAATTCATTTTGACACTTTTTTTTTTTGCTCGCTGTCTTAGCATTTCCTGGCGCATACTATAACAAGCTGGGTGAAACACCGTTCTCACTCTGCCGAGGTGAGATTTCAAAACAACAGCAGTAACTTCAGCAGCATATGTTGCCAACATTGTCCGTATTGTTGGAAAAAAATCTCTAAAGATTTCCGCGCTGATTAATGCATGGCTGAAGGATGTGAATGCAGAAGAGAACCCGTGTGGTACTTTAGCAAATTGGGAGGCACCTGATGTAAACAGGGCTATATGAAAGTGTAATTTAAACGCCTAATTCTCATAAAGGCCCCCAGAGCAATTGTCTTTACAGTATTTAATGAGCTAGTTCAACTCAGAGCTCCATAAGTCTAGCAGTTAATTTGTGTGGTTCAGACTCACCAACCACTAACCAGTCTGTACATCTGAGATCTCGTGCAACTGCGAGTATGAAAATAAAGCCCCAAAACATCCAGCTTCTGAACAGAGCAAACATCTATTCCATTAAGTTGTAAAATAAGCACACTGAGCACTGTTAACAGTGTATAATTGAAATAACCTTTTGAGCAACCCGCCTGTGAGGTGCCATCAATGAGAACGATCCATTTTGTGAGTGTGTGTGTGTCTGTGTGCGCATTTTCAAGCCAGCAAAAAGTGTGGGACTTAACCTTACTGCACACTCTGGTTTTCTCCCAAGATGCTTTGCAGCCATTGTCCAGATGTTAAGGGGCAAAGCCATCAGCAAGGGCCCCACTTGAAAACTGAAGAGCCAGTGCTGAATGTATGCACAGTGGATAGAAAAGCTTTATGACATTACACACTGATAGCTAACGCATTCAAACTCCTTCTGCTGAAGTCTTTAATAAGAGCCGATTCACCATGAGCAAGGATAAAATCTGTTGCTGTAGGGTGTCAAGAAAACTGGCATAAGGGTATGAGATCTTTCCAGGCACACGCAGAAAAAGGTGCATAATGGCTTGGAAGAAATAAAGTAATCTTGTGGTTTGATTAAAAGTTAATTAAGTTGAATATGTCTGAATAATATGAGTATAAGTAATCACTCAATAACTTTCTGCAAAGAATCTCTGATTAAGGATCTGTAATGATTTAACTATGTAATGATTATGTTTAATGATTTATTGTCAATGAATATGAAGTTGAAATCATTTGAAATTAATTCAAACAGGTTTAACAACAGGTTGAATGTGTTTACTGAGTTGTAATAGAGGAAAGTGAGATATAGAAAAGAGGGGAATGCAGTACAGCCCTGAAAACAGGAAATGTCGCAAGCAGTTCTGAACAGATGGCCAGGGCGCACAGGATGGGTGGTGCGGTGAGTTTGGCTGAAGCAACAGGTTTGGGAAAGTACGGACAGGTTGGGAAACGTTGGGGACTTTTTCACGAAAAACAGCAGATGTTCAGGAAGTCACGTAGACCAGAAGCTCCCCATACACATACATGGTGGAGAAGTGTATAAAAACGGGCTGCAAAGAGGAACCGACCGTTCCCAGTCCGGCGGCGCAGAAGAAGAGACAACCTGCAGGAGCAGATTGAGCTACGGACCGCACTTCAGAACTACGGGGGAGCTCGGACTTCACACCGCCAAGAAAGGACTGGGTCCCATCGCCCCATCTCTAGTTCTTCATTCGACCGTCGGTCTCGTCTCAACCCAGCAATTTCAATTCTGCAACAAGACTTGGAGGAAGGACAAAGGTCCCTCAGGGATGAGGAACTGGGTTTTGCAAAAGGATTCGGACCCGTTCTGCTTTGTTTCCTTTCTAAGGAGGATTTTTCCACACAAGGCAAAGACCTCAACCAAGGATGCTAGAAATTCCTGTTGCCAAAAGATCCACCATCGTCTGGGTATGAGTTGAATCTGCTCATTGAAATTCCATTTCAGAACGTGCGACTTAAAGTTAGGGAAAGGAGACAGGGTAGTAGGATTGTACATGTAAATTTTATTACACTGTTTTTGAATTATATACGATTGATTATTGATTTGTATGTCGCATATCCTTGCTTAAGCTTGCTTAATAAATTTATACCATAAAATTCTAATGAGGTTGGTGGACATTGGAATTAATAGAGTCATTTAATCTTTGTTCAGTTCTTTTAATTAAGGTAAAACTAATGTACATGATTCCAGTAAATAGGAGGCTTCATAATTTCCTTTGGTGAGAATAAATAATGACCCTGGGACTTACATCTAAGTCACTAAACATAATCTAGCCGGTTCCAAGTGCAAGTTATGATTTAGAAAGTGGGCTACCGTTAACAGAAGTGGTTATTGGAATTATGCAGCTGTGAGGGCTACTCAGCTGATTGTTTCTTAACTGTAAAGGGTCATAACTTCTGGATTGGAGGTAGTTAGAGCTAGACGAATCACTTTCGCCACCAGTTTAAATAGATTATCTCTTATAGAGTACTTTTAGGGTAATACCCAGGTCTCAGAGATTTTCCGGACCTGTTAGACAGAGAACTGGTCAGTAGGCAGCCCTGGGACGTAGTGAGGAGTGGGCGGGGCTGACTATTGCAGGATAACCTTCAAGGGTGATTAGTCATACTCTACAGTGTCTTACAAATGTGTTCTTAACCCTTGAATCTTTCCTCCTGCCAAAAAAATACAATTTTTTTTTTGTTTTAATTACTGTTACGGTCATTTGAATGTTGGCACTTTGAGTGCATAGTTTTCGAACGTTACAATTATGCATTATTTTTGCTTTGGTCAATCTACCCAGTTGTATGAATCCAAATAAAATAGAGTAAGTTTGTGGGTGTAGTGTAGAAAATAAAAAGTGAAAAAAGGTTAATGCCTAAAGCCTAAAAATGTTTAGGGCCGCAACCAGCCACATCTAAAGTACCAAGTTTCAGATATGATAGTGTTTCTGGCTCTTATAAATGTGGGGAAACATTGCTTCGACTTGGTAATTTCTGTCAGAAATAAATGTCTGCCCAAGAAAACAAAAATTATTTCTGCTAAAAATAAATTAGTTTAGCTCTCAGTGTGAACACTTACCAATTTTCTCTTATCTTTGTTTCTTAAAAACATAAGTCTGAATTTGTTTACACTAATTTCATATAGCCACTGCAACTGAGTGAAAAAACAGTTCTGGCACCTCTTCTATTTCATACGGCCATAATTGACAGTTGCAATAAAGTCAATGTGGCAATGAAATTAATAAACGGAATGCAATGAAACACTGTCTTCAACAACTACAAATAAATTGCAACAGGATGCAGGATAATGGATTCCTAGGAGAAAACATCCATTTATTTAATCCAAGAAAGCGACAGAGGGATTATTCATACGCCAGAGGAGAAAAATATACATATATAATGAGGTAAATCAAGGCAACATCTTATTGACATGATCTCAATTAATTTACATTTCAACAGAAATCAAATTAGCAGAGAAGGCAAAATCCCTCTTTGGCACCTGTGTCCCATCGGACTGGCAAGGACAACAAGGCTGACTCCAAACTGTGCAATTTTTAAGAGCTTAATTAAAAGGAGTATGACAACATAATGTATTTCAATTGTAGACCTAAACTTAATCTGTTTAGAAAGAGGGCAACACACATTAGGTAGCTATCAATTTCAATAGCTTCCCAGCACAAAAACTTGAATATATAAAGTTTTTTGGGGTTTTTTCTAGGGCTGGTCTATACTTTTGTGATTGGGGTTCTATGAGGTCGTCTTCAGGAGTCAGTGTGAGTAAAAATTGTTGTCACACTGCTTTCCATCTTGTAATGTAATGTTTTCGGGGAACTGTCAAATATTAAAAGTATATAAGCCACTTTTTATTGTACCTATATGGGGTGATGGGTGCATAAACCATTAAGTTCCATGATGAGAGGATGATTTTTGCCATGACGTCACATCTGCTATATCCTTTCTAAAAATTAAAAATCAGTCTACCGTCTTGAAAGAGTTAGGTTGTGATGATTGTCTTGTTTTACTTATGTTCTACAAGTCTTGCCATATTCAGTTACTTTCTGTGTCTTAGTTATTGTTAGAAAGATGTTGCCATATTAATTGTGTTTAGTTTTGTTTTAGTTTATTCTTGTATTCTGTTCCTTGTACATGTGAATGTTTTTCTCTTAGATTATCATCAGGAATCTTCCTTTTGGTTACAGATCCTTGAGCATAAGTACAACTCTCTTTGTGTTAATTAGTCTCTCTTCCTCAGTACCATGTGTCCTCTGATTTGTTCAGCTGGTACCTTTGCCATTTTCTTCTCCTATCTCAGTAGTATAAACTTCTGGTCTTTCATTGTTCAGTGCTGGATTTTTCCGTTCCATTGGCTGCTTCTCTATAAGTATTTCTATTTTTAACTAGCATCAATTATGCCTTTTTCTAATGGGTGTGCCCATTTCAAACAAACAAAATATAATATTAGCTCGATCTTTAAGAAAAGTTCATCTGTTAGACCTGGGATGAACCTTCATTAGTGCTGATAGAGCACCTGCATAAAGAAGCATGACAATATGTAATTTTGGTATGAAGTGGCACTTTGCATCATTTGTGCAACATATACAACAAATGTGTCATCCATAGGCTGTGGAAATTTTAAACATGTTCAAAACTGTGGGGAAACCTTGGTGTAAAGATTTTTTTAAACATATCTTGAAAACAGAAAATAATAAATGTATTTGTAGTGGAAAGTACTCCTTGCAAAATGTAGAATATTATGACCAGCTAGTCAAAATCACAAAGCAAAAGTCATTTCATATTAAAATGTAGGTGTCCTGCTTCCTCAAGTTAGTTTTTCTTCTTTACATCTGAGTAGTACAGGTAAAACGCTGCCTATATACAGTAACTTCTGAAAAATACACTTCAGAATACCCAAAATATGCCTTGCAAAGGTATTAAGAGTCTTTGCTTGTTTGTAATCCCTGCAGAATCCCTTGGACCGACATTTATTTTACTTTAAGTGTCTGTCAGGCAAATATGAATACTTTTTACGACCGAATGTGCTTGGCAGAGAAAACACAATATTGGTAAGTAAAGTGCATGTAGATTCCAATTTATGTACCTTGATGTCTGAACCCATTCTCATTTAATGTCCAAGCGTGCATGCAGGGTGCATTGTGTGCAGGATAAAACACCGTTTGCTTGTTTGTATTTCTTTGTTCCTAGTGCTGAATTTACCAGATCGTAACCCCATGGAAATAGGCCAATTTTCTTTGCGAGGCATCTCTTGACTGCTTTGAAAGAGAAGATGGAGATTCCCTCTGGTTCCAGCTTGGCCAGTAAATGGTGCATGTCTCCTCCTATCAATCACAAAGCTATACCAACAGACAGCTGGCTGCCTAATATACACCTCTATCTGGAATATACGCTCCTCACAGAAAAATCACTGGAATCTCAGTGCGAACTAAAAAGGTTTACAGAGGGCTTATTTAAGTCGCAGATTGGCCCACCTGAACAGCTAAAGGTCTGAATGAAAGGAGTTCACTTAAAAAATGCCTCTATCCCCCTTAAACTTAGGCACCAACATCATGGAAGCGTGGAATTACAGACCTGTGACATAATTAGTTTAAATCAAAGTAATCTATACACTTGCATTTTCTCAGACGTCAGACAAATTGTACATTAAAAGGCTTTTTTTTTCATTTGTATTGTTTTTACCCATTTGTCTGTGGTCCTGGTAATGATAATTTATGTTTTTTGAAAGGGACTTTATTTAGATAAAGAGGTTTAGACCAGGTATGAATTTATAGTTTTTCACATTACATGTAATGGATTTGATAAAATTGTGTATTCAACTTTTTAACCAAATTTTGTTATCAGAAAACAAAAAAATGAGGGAATATTTAACAATTCTGAGATTTTGGTGAGCAGGATGAAGAACAATTGCATAACTTTAGCATGTCTATAACTTGTGTTTCTTTTTTTTATGAGAACTAAAAGGGCTGACATATTCAAAACATTTTCCGACACAGAAAATTATCCTCACACCGAGTTGGCTGAGATTAGACAGAGCTGTCACCTCATTACACTCAGTTTACATCTCGGGGCTGACATTTTCTCTACGCCTACTGACTTTTGTGCAGGAGGAGATTTCATTAGACTTCCCCAAACCAATAAATAGAATCCATCGCATTTGACTGTGCCTAATATAATAGTATGACAGTGGTGTGTAGTCATGCTGACATATAGGGCGTAAAAAAATGGTGAAGTGCAAATTAAAAGACAAACCTAAATTTTGGGCAGTTATTGAAACATTGCAGTCTGAGTAAAAGCAGCATATTGGCACTTAGTTTAAACGAACGACAATAGTTGCTGTATAGTCAATGGTACTGATTATTAAATTGTTAATTACCCCAGAACATTAATTAAACTGTTTGGCTTCCTCCAATGAGAAACTGCTGTAACATGTCAAGATGCCAGGGAAATGAGTCATACCAAGATCTGAAAACACAGGCAGGTTCTTTTGCCCACAATTTCCTCAACCAGCCAATACCAAAGCTGTACAGACCTGTGGTGCCTAGTTACAGTTGCCAAGCTATGACTGGGTAATCTCCGTTTAGGTCAGCGCGCGGCCAATTAAAGAGCAGTGCCATGTTGACTTCAAATCTTCTTTGCATCAAAAGGTTGACGTGCAAAAAAAAAATAAAAAAAATAAGTGAAATCCTTGCTTATCTTCTCCTCTTTGCAACAGAGCAGTTAAGAGTTAAATAAATAGATGATGCACTTGAGTGGAAACATGTAATTATAAAAGTCCAAATCGTTATTTGACTTGTCTGCAATTCAATAGCAGCATTTCTTTTGTAACGACGCAAGGTAAGGCACGACAAAACAAGATGCGTTGCCCAGACAAAGACATAGATTCGTATTGACTGTCACACCTAAGCCATATCACGCCGTCATTATTAATCTTTCACTTAAAATAAAGACACAGGCAGAGGAAACAAACAGCAATTTCATTGCCGTTCTTATGAAGTGTGCACTTTGTGTGAAGACACAATGAACACTCAGTCAATCAATACCTCCCCTCTCTTCCTGCTTTCTCCTGGTAATATATTGGAAATGGAGTTAGAAAGATTGATTCTGTACACAGCGCTACCGGCCAAGGAAAATTAAATGAAAATGTAAATGAAGACTGCAGTGTTTGGTGTGTTTTTCCCTCCCTCAGTCTGTTACCCAACTCGGAGGGCTTTTTAAGTTTGGTCAATGTTTCTCAGCCGAGAGAAAAAAAAAAAAAGAGTAGACAGAGAAGTAAAAACAGACATGCAGCAGCAAAGAAAGGGTAGAGATTAGACTCTTTAAACTGAGTCAGTCTTTACTAAGAAGAGTTTATGTAAAATAGCCAGGTGTTGCAGTTGGAGCTGAAGTCACAGGCAATGATTTAGGAGGAGAAACAAGTCTGACAGTGAAAACGGAGAATTTTTATCTTTGAAAGTACAGAAATCTTTAAACTAAAAAAAAAACAATCTGGATTATGGATCTAAATACATACAAACATGTACATACCATGAACATAAGACAAAGAACATACATGACGGCTAGCTTCACTGGGCTTCCTGGAATAACTCTTTATCCAACACTATGTGTATAATTTGACTAAATTGTACCAGAGCTGTGATTAAATGAAATCGTACAGTATGTACAGCTGACAGATATTTACATCCTCCTCCTGAGGCTCCCTGGCCTACAAACTGAGACATGTTTGTAGGCCACCTTACTCACACACGCAACTTTTTAGTTTTGCTCACAAGTTTTGGTGAAATGATGCACTTGTGATCGCTGCTCAAACCATTGATTTTGTTGTCCTTAAGCCGCTTTAGTACCTGCTTTAGCTGCATGGTTACAGTCATTTTTCATTTGAAAGATACATTTATATTTAAGCTACAACCTTCTGGCCAATTTCTTGAGATGTCAATATTTTTCACATATTATTTGGTTGTTTTTGAATTGAACTGGGTTTTCCTGCAGCAAACATTCAGCAAGCCTCTCTAAAGATATATTTGTTGTTAAGTGGCATTACATAAAATGAACTGAATCAAAGGTATATCTTAGTGGGGATTTTTAATGAAACTTAGGCCAACATGAATGACTTTGTACATACATGTTTTTTTAATATGAAGATTAAAGTCCAAATATTGGCATAAAATTCTGCTATTTATTAATTTTGACTCAGATGTTCTGAAACATCTGAGTCAAAATGATCTAAGATGAGATATATATTATATATAAGATATATATTATATATAAATAATATATATTTTCATAATATATATTACGAAAATATATTAGGTCTATGTTTTAGGCAAAATTCTCTGCATACTTCTGTTGTGGAGAAAAAAAAAGAAATATTTTATAACAGCATTGAACATTTTCTGCGGCTCATTTCAGAACTAACGTCTATCGCCATAAGCTCCAGCAACAGTCGTCTCGCTCTGATGTCTGCTTCCTTCTCTGTGTGCCTCTCGTAATGTCTAGTGACTGAATCTGCGTTTATTCCTCTGCTTATCCTTTTTGCCTTCTTAATGACTGAAATGACCATGTTGCACATCTTGAACATGATCTCAATACCACTAGGTCACAGTGACATGATGGAGTATCATCAGTTATTTGGTCAGCCGTACAACTCGCAGCTAAATTGTAAGCGGCCCTATTTTTATTGGTGTCTGTTCATTTTTATTTGAAGATCTTTATGATACAACAGAGTAGTTGTCTGTGTCTTGTCTACTCTGTTAAGATCTACTCTTTTTAATCATTTTCCACCAATCTATGTCTTTTCAATGATTGCTTAATCCTGTATAAGATCACAGGGAGGACTGGGGAGTGGGAGTGGCATAGTGGGGCCTGGTTAAAATCAAAAACAGTCATTGGGTGAGGAGTTGGATGCATGCTAGTCTGCTTGCCTATCTTCACAATGCTCACAAAGGGACGTCTGAAACAAAAAGCTGTTAATGTACAATCAGCCTGTAGCTAGACACATTGTTGCTCTGCAAAAACTACGCCTCAGGTTTTAATTTCTGTCTGGGCCTTTTCTTGAAGAGCATGCATGATTTGACACTGTAGGGGGGACTCTGAAGGAAATTTAGAGGTGAAAAAACAAAACATACAGACTCCAAGCAGAAGGATCCTGGCTGGGATTCAATTCTTGGACTTTCTTGGTGTGAGGCAACAGTGCCAAGGCGTACACCACTGCCCGTAAGATTCATTAATGAATCTATTTTAAAAAGCTTGCTGCGCGAATCTGAAGAGGACTCCAGCAGATTATGGATTATTTTAAAAACATCTACTTTGAGCAAGACTGAAAGAATTTCTCAGCTGAGTTGAATTGGGTCTGCAATATAAGACACATAAACGACATCAAAACGCCATGTCAGATCCAGCTGGAGATTTCACTGTCAGTCCTGTACAAAGATATTTATATGTTTTGAACTTTTGCTCTTTTGTCAAAATTTGGTCGCATTTTGGGGGATTTTAGGTGACAGATTGGCACAAAGTGACTGGATCCGAGAAGAAAAATCACACATGGTTTTTCTTTTTTTTTTCCACACTAAAAAGGTGTGACATGCATAATGCATTTAACCTCCTTTCTGACACAGAAACTCAGGTGGAGATGCAAATATCCACAATTCAAGTGGAAGAATCTGGTCATAGGTCAGCTGTTAAAACTACTATGAGGCATGTTTAGCCTCCATAGAAAAGCAGAAAGCTGTTGATAAACAAAAGCTAAAATAAGTCCCATTTAAAGTTAGCCACAAACCAAGTAGGCCCACGAAAAACGTGCTAGAAAGTGGTCTGGTCCAATAAGAACAAAGCTGAATATTTTGTTTGACATACAAAAAGCTATGTGTGTTTAATTAGTTTTCTAACTAACTGCACACTATGAACACGCCAACCCCAAAGTGAAACATAGGAGCTAAAGCTTCATACTGGGGGGAACGATCTCCGTTTTTAGGGACAGAGAAACTGATCAGAGTAGACAGGAAGATGATCCGAGATAAATAAGGACAATCCTAGAAGAAAGAAAACATTACAATTATACAAAACAGCCATTTTGAGGTAAATTGGAATGTTTAAGATCAAAGCATATTTGTTTGTTAGAATTGCGTACTGGCGTCCTCCATCCAGCTGAACTGAGCCTGAGCTGCTTAGCAGGGATTAATGGACAAATATTACAGCCTTTAGATGAGCAAAGCTGACAGACACATACCCCAAAAAGACTTGCATTTGTAATTGCAGTAAAAGTAAACCTAAAAAGAAAAAAAAAAAAACAGAAAAATTGACTCCGCGAGAATGAGAGAAACCACACTTTCCAGATTTTTATTTATGATGTATTATTTTCCTTACACATCACAAATATGCACCACTTTGTGTTGGTCTATCACATAAAGCCCCTCAAATGCATTGAATTTTAGGGTTGCGCTGTGACAACATTATGTAAGAGTATGAGTATTTCTGCAAGACAATGTAGCATAAAAATATGTACAGATAGGTTATATTTTTAAAATGCTGCCTCCATTCCTGATTAGACACGGTCCTTACTTCATGCCCTGACAATAGGTGTAGCACCCTTTAATCTTTTATTTGCTAAAGTGCAGGGCCTCCACCACCATCCTAACACTGTTCCACTAAAAGTAACATCTGCAGGATGATAGTCTGTTATAATACCTCATCTGAAAGTGTTTGTGTAGATTAAAGCCCCTCAATATGGCTTTGTGTAAAGCCTTCCTCCCCATTTAAAACCTGTATAATCCCCGGCGGAAAGCGACAAGCCTATAATAGTGAAGCACAGATCCCCGGCATTGATGTATACAATAGCGCTAACCTCACACATCTCTATTAGTGTGCCCACTGACACAGACATTACAATCCCCAATGGGAAGTCAACTAAGACAAACAGTTGAGAGCAGCAGACCCGACGTTCATGCTTCAAATAAAGACACTCATTTCTCAAAACACAGCAGGTGGCAATGCTTCAAATGTGATAGGGCATCTGTCTGGTTTTCAGCTGGTCCCATTTAATCTTGTGCCTATTCTGCAGAAACTTGCTACATAAAAAAAGAGAGCCTAAAAAAGTGCATCTGTCACAAAGAGAGGATGTGTGTGTGTGGGGGAGAGGGGCTTAGGGTTAAGAGGGGAGTCTTTGTAATGATGCTGGAAGTCTTTGGGAACACAGTCGTGACACACATTCGTTATAAGAGCACTGATCTGTTTATGCCGAGCGACTGAGAGAGTGATAGCGGTGGCCCACTGGAATGTGACGCAGACCTGTGCATCTGTGTGGGGGCCGCGGGTGTTGGTAAATTGGCAAAACATCTGTGACGATGTAAGGAAACTTTTATCCGTGGCGAGGACATGAAGGAGTTTGCGAAGCCCCAGAGGGAGACTGAGGGCTTCTGGTTGAGTCCAGGCATCCTGCTGTGTACACTACTGAAGGAGCAGGGAGATCAGAGATGAGCTGGAGACACTCTTTTAGGACTGCTGGCCCCCATTGAGCAGGGTGGAGCAAAGGGGGATATATAAGGATGGGGTATTTGTTTCCGTCCTCAAACACCAGCCTACCCACTCTGATTCCCTCCGGTTTCTCCCCTCGGTATTTCAGCCAAGAAGGAAAAAAGTGGGTGTTTGCTCAAGCTAAAGGGAGGACAGGATAGTTTCTGCCACATTTGCTAGCTTGGTCCAGCCAAGCAGAAAACAAATCACATTCCACAGAGAGCTATGTGTCCTGTTCCCATGGAAGAATTCTCTCGCTTTGTGCCACTCGACAATAAATCACACAGCAACCCCTCCTCCCCCGGCGGTTTTAGACATGCCACCTTTGGCAACTAAAACAAGTGCTTGACTTACTCTGATTTATTCTTGCTATGGCAAAGAGAATGAATGGAGGTGCTAACAGGGTCCATGGGAATGGTGAATACGAATCTTGCTTGCATGAATTTGTGCCTGCGTGTGTGTGTTCAATGGCAGCACCATTCAGATTTGAGAACACATTTACTCATTTAAAACACACTAAGTTTGTCCAAACTATTGCCCCTTGAGTAGGCAAACCTTCTGAAATGCTGTAGATATGCAAAGAGACAAAGACAAAAGTAGGACAAAGGACGTCTCTGTTATTCTAAGTTTAGTCCACCTTGGTATTGTTTTGCTGCCCTGCAAGCCTTTCGGAGACTGCCGCAGATGTGCTATTCTGTACTGTGATTAAATTTAACCCCAAACCATTGGGGGCTTGAAAAAAAACTCCTACAAACTCAGAATGAAGCACCACACACAGAGTCATGAGTATACATATGTTCACATGTACTCTAGAAACAGACAGACAATGTGAAATGGGTCTGAATGAGAGAAAATATTGTAGATTTTTAAAGATTCCAAATTCATCAAAGATCCAAATGACTGGATTCCCATGCCAGCTTGCATGGGACTGGTAGTAAGAAACCAGTAAGAACCCCATTAACAGACGGCCCACAGAACCACACCACCTCTTGTGTACATTCTAAATCTGTGCCTTGCCTCATACTAGCACATCTTATGTTGAATTATTTGTCTCTTTATCTATAGTGTGTTGCAAAACTAAATATACAACTTGGACTTTCAACGTTTTATTGGGTTATTATTTGAAACCAGGATAAGTAGTGCATAATTTGAAGGTGAATGACAATGTTAAGTTTTCATTTCTGTTTTACAAATACAAATTTCCCCCAAAGGGCAACCATGAGACAGTATTTTGTAGAACTATCTTTCATCGCAAGTGTCTTTGTATGCATCTCTTATGTACCAGGACAACTGTGTTTTTTCTCCAATCTTTAAAAGTATCCCAAGCTTAGTTATTTTGAACAATTCGCATGTTTAAAAAGCAATTTCAAGCCATAGCGTTGATTTTCATTTGCATTTTGGTCTGGATTTTGATTGGGCCGTTCTGAAACAGCTTTGGGGGAAACTTTAGACTTTGTCCTGCTGGAAGGTGAATCGCATCCTAGTATTTTGGAGCCTCCATGAGGTTTTCCTCTTCTAGAATGGCCCTGTATTTTTACTCCATTCATATTTGTAACAGTGCTAATTGCCTTCCCTGTCAACAGTAATATATTTGTTACATCATGATGCGTTGGTATGATGTAAAGGTGAACGAATGCATGGATTTTGATTCCACTTCATTCTAATGTGCTACTTTGAGATTGCCTGGTAAGTAAAATCTGTATGAAATACATTCCAGTTTAAGGTCCTAAATTGACAACATGTGGAAAGGGTTTATGAAGTCTTTTGCTAGACGCTGCATGTATCATTTTGACTCTCTCTCTCGCCATCACAGTCGAAGGGTTTAGTTCACCTTCGCCTTCTACCCATCAATTTTCGTGTCCATCATTCCTCGTTCTGCCTCCGAAGAAATGTACACAGCCTGCAGGTTGTGAAGGAACACCTGCTGAGCATCGTGTAAACAAAAAAACACTGCCACGAAACTGAAATGCCGTGAAGCAAAAGTGAGCAGGGCAGCTTGCCTGTTAGTTCATTTCAGATGGAGTTAAATGTATCATTTTTCCTTGCCCTCTCTGACTCTTTCTAGCAGGCTGCCGCGCAGCTAGCACAGCGCAGAAGGCAGAGTGCAGAGTCTCTGACCTATTTAGGAAACTGGCAAGAGAGCAGCCAGGGAACATCAAAATACTTCAAAGGCTCCCTTTGAATCCTGCGTTATGCCCAACATAGTGTAAGAGTCTGTGCATATGTGCGCACAGAGATACACACACCTCTGTGCAATCCACAAACTTCATCAGTGGGCCTGCACAATTTTCCACACACACATACAGCCGTCTCGATATATTCTGTCTGAGCTCTTCGTTTGAACTGTGTCCCATATTGCCAAATGCGGAGAAGTTGGATAAATCACATTAAATACCGGGTCTGCCACCAGCACTATGACTCAGACTGTACCTTGCAAACTCTGGCCCTGGCTCAGCTGGGTGGTATTTATAGCATCCCTGTAATATGACTGCAAAGGAACTTAAAAAGAAGATTTAAGAAGTTTCTAATAGCACTTAGCAAAGGACAATACTTCAATTTATTCCCATGTTTATGGCGCTGATTTCAGCACCACAGACAGCTCCTGAGCTACAACAGCCGGTCAGGACCTGGACAAAGTTCCCACAATAAGGCAGAGGAATCTTTGAAAGTGACTGCAGAAAACCGCGTGGGCGTGAGTGCGAGTGCACGCACGCTCACTTGCAAACCAGAGGCTGATCCCAGTGTGACATTCGTACTACAAAAGCATATTTATCGCTTTGACTCTGAAAGTTTAATGTCTTGTGTGTGGCGTGTGTGTCTGGACCGCTTTTGTACTCTTGCGACTTTAAACTCCTGACGCTTTCACCTTAGATCGTAGATCGATAGAAACAAGATCAAGAGAGGCGTTCAACAGATGCCAAATACAGACTGCAGGAAAAGGGCACATGAATGGAGGAAGACTTTAAACTTTTTTTTTTTTCTCCCCACTTACGCAAGGGTTTGGGTGAACGCTTTTGCCTCCAGGCCAGTCTTCAATGCATTTATTTGTGTGAGTTCATGAACAAGAAGTGGCACACACAGTAATGCGTCTCTGAAGGCTGCAATGCCTCTTAGCTGACTGAAAATGTGTGCAAATGTTGTGGGCTCGACTATTTACTATTGCTATTTATTACATTTAGTGTCGAGGTCTGTGCGTAAACCAGAATGCATAAAAGACAAAGGAGGAAAGAAGCCATTACAGGATGATTTTTGCAAGTTAACTGTAAATCTATTTGTTGCATTGTGACACGGGGGCCTTTCTTTATTTCTTTAAGCAGCATTTCTGTGCCCTGAAGCGGTGAATAAAAAGCAGACAGACATTTCAGTATAAAAAAATAAACAGCACCGCTCTGCTTCATTGCTACTTGGGTGTAGGAAACACTGCATTTGTTTTGAGGGTCGTCTACCTGCTTTAGTGGTTAAGGACAGTCAAAGAGTGGCAAAAAGCTGTGAATTGAAGTTTTTAAAAATAAAACAAATATGAATCCCCAAGCCCAGAGTAATTCGGTGTAACCCTCGTCTTTTAAAAGTCGGTTGATGAGTCAATCTGTGTGTAGTTAATCTGATCTGTTTGCAATTGTTCTGTAGGTTTGTTAGGATACGTGCGTGGACACACACTTTCACACAGGCCAAGGAACACAGAAGAGAGGTTTTTTACTTTTTAGATTTCATTTCGTAGGAAAAAAAGAAAAAAGAAAGCCAGGGATAGGCTTTGGTTTCACACTGACTTTATGTTGGCCTGTCACAAAATAATTGTAAGTGTTGCAATATACTGTATGGACAATATATTTCTGGTAACTGGAACATCTGTTAATGGACCCTGCAGTTGGAAGGAATGAAGCTTCCTGCTAAGAGGGATCTGGGACAAAGCGGGGGGCGGTTACACAGCCTGAGGCAGCAAAACTAAGGGGCTAGGACACAAGATAAGTGGGTACTCTGGGGTAAGTGTCTGGGGTCATTCTTAAATTCAGGACACCCAAAGTAAAAGGTCTGTTGTACTTAAATAAGTACAGAGGAGAGATTTCAAGATAAAAAGGTACTAAAAGTAAAGCATTTACAGTGACAATGCATTAGCTAAGTCATGATCAGTAGCTAAAATACCAAAATGACCTTATCTAGTCACTATGAATTTACAGCTAAATCAAAAAAATATATATATATATATCCCGGCATATTGTGGATGAAAATAAATACTTTACACTGTGTCGATTCAAGCTACATTTTACTAAGATTTAATGCCAATTTTGGACTGTTCAGCTGATGAAACAGAAAGAGACAGCAATGAGATAAGGGATAAACTCAGACATGACAAACATCTTTGATCATCAGTCAAAAATGAAAGCAAACACTAAATATTTAGTTCTACTTAGAGGTTTACTTGTTAGAAGGGTTGCAAAGGAAGTTTATACTTTTAATCCTCCATTTAAATAGTTTTTGTATTAGGGTGGAATGGTTACATTAAAACTATGGTGAATTCTAAAGGCTAGTAGGGATGCATCAATATAAAAATTTGTACTGAACTCAATATTCAATATGAATATTAATAACCATTAACTGACATATTTGTAATATTCTAATCTGCAGATTTCTGTAAGAACAAACTAAAAGAGTTCTAGATGAACATTCAATGTTCAGATGAGGCAAAAATAAAACTCATCAATCTTGTTCCCAAAATCTGCTTCAGCTATCAGTTTATTACAATCATATGTATGATCAGGTGAATATAGACTGTTCAGGCATAGAAGAAGACTTTAGTCATTCTAGCTGATCTAAAACCGGAAAAGTTAAATATGAGTCAATGTAAATGAAAAAAAGACTGATAAGATTTGTATGCAAACATCTGGTTTAAATTGTACACCTCCTCCTTACATGCAACTGACAATGTACAGTGGAGCATTTGACGATTGTGTGGGACATCTTTGAAACCACGTTACTTGCGATATTGCTTTTTAATTGGAGCACAAGTATTAGCAAGATTCAATCATCTTTTAATAAAATTAGTTATTACAATTTTAATTGCTCCCCCCACCCCCTTTGAAATGAAGCTGTTGATAACATGGCATGGCTAAAGACATAAAAGCAGGAGTGGTGCTTTGCTGAAAAAAAAAAAAAAAAAAAGAGTGATTCAAGTATTTCTCAGATTACTTGTTAGATGGATAAAATGTCTTTTGTGAAATGTACTACCTTGTCCAACACTTGAAGAAATTGGTTTCGAATAGCAAAATGGCATGGATCCTCACGCTGCTTTCATTTGGAACATTGTGATTTGAGTACACTCAACGAAATAAAATAATGAACTCTCAAAAAAAAAAAGAAAAACCAAAGCAGGTGATCTTTTCAGAAGCCTGACTGAAACAATTAGGTCCAGGTCTTGACGCAGCTAAAAGCTTAAAGCTAAAAGTCTTTAGATCTCAGAATGCAGGCTCACATGGCATTTTCTTTACAGACACAGCTGCCATGGCTGGTTGAGGGGATAGTGAGAGATGTAAGCAGGCATGCAAAGCTCCGCATCATGGCTCCGGGCTCCAAGGTAGTCTTGTCTCTCTCTCTCTCTCTCATTCTGGAGGACATGGAAACAAACAGGAGTGATGCAATGCTAAACATGGATGAACAAAAAACACTGAAAAATAAATGATGCTGGATGCACTTGCTTTCAGCTCCAAGTCTGCTATCAAACTTCTCTTCTCTTTCCTCTAGACACTGGCTGTCAGTGTGTAAGGTGGACCGTATAGCCAATCGTGTGCAAATCCAGTCTATATGCATACCAGCAGACTCATAAACAGGCCAGTTATTCCCATGACAAACTACACGATAATGTATTCTGTAACCATGCGGGTAGTTTACTCCAACATCAACTTCCAGCTTTAACTCACTTCCTGTGAGACAAATATATATTGAATCTTTGCATTTTTTCTCAGCATAAAGTATGTGTTGCATGTTTTTTGAACAGAAAAATAGCGCATTGCAAAAGTATTCATAACTCTCAGGCTTGTTCCCATTTTGTCATATTACAACTAGAGATAATAATTTGTCTTATTTTAATGTTATACGACAGACCAACACAAAGTGGGACATAATTAGGAAGTGGAATGAAAATGATACATGGTTTTCAAAATCTTTAAAAATAATCTCAAGGTTGTGGCATGCACATATATTCTTAGTAGTATCACCTTTTAATACAGCTACAGATGTAAAAGTTTCTATCAGCTTTTCTGACTGAATTACTTTCAATTCTTTGCAAAATAGCAATCCAAAGATTGGATGGAGAGTGTCTGTTGATTAAGAATCTCAATTAGTTTTAAGTTTGGTCCACTGCAGTTTGAAGTATTTAGTAGCATCTCTAACTTTGAACAGTTTCCCTGCCCATGTTGCACAGATACCATCACCACTTTTCAGAGCGATACATTGTAATACCAACAGCTAGATCTGAGATTTAGTACATCACAAATTACCATAATATCCCTTTAAGTTGAACCAAAATTCTTTTAACGTGCTCCATTTATCATGATTAATTTTACCAAATGACAAAATCTATTCATAGATGGCTTTTAATTCTCTAAACCATGTTAGGGTTTTTTTTTTTTTGGTTAGTGCTTTAACTCAAACACGTATCATTGAAATGTTCCTTCATCTCAGACCTTTTATGTTCAGAACAAAATAAAAATATATGAATTTACTTTTAACTATTTTTAATAGCTTTTGCCATTTTTATTCTGCACAAATAAAAATATACTTAAATATTTAAGGATTTTAGCTTTTAACTGTGTGTTTTAACAGAACAACAATATTTTATCTCTTACACAAAAACCTCTACTCAAAATAGAAAAGTGAAAAAGGTGTAATGCTCCTTTAATGCTGTGTCTCTTTACTAAGCTTCACACATAGGGAGCCATTACTTACTACTTACTAAATTTCATAAGCTTTTGTACGAGAACCGTTCTTAAAAGTGCAAAATACAATAAGTTCAAAGTTCATCCAGTAGTCCTTCAGGTGTTTCTTAGCTAGCTCAACACAGAGTTCGCTAGCATTAGCAATAATTAGCCTCCAGAAATATGCCGTTTTCCACTCAACACTAATCACAAACTGTATAACCTGACTCACTAGTTGACTATCGATTCAATAACATTTTCAACTCTTAAAGGATACTAGTACATATGTGTCAAAACACATTTTTAATGACCTGTGATATAGAAAAGATGAGACACACGAAGCGCTTCCTTTAGCATCTAACAGGAAGATTTCTTCTTCTTCTGTGTGCCCAACCTTCTCTACGCCACCAATGTGATAGAACCTCCCCCCTAGCGGTTGTATGTGGAATCGCACCAAATAACTGAAATGACACTAAAGTACTTATTACAATGAGAAATTAAAAATAGAAAACGAAAAATAATGTTGAGGTTCCCATTTTTATACTTAGTGTTTTCATTTACTTATAACTTGTTTTCATCAGCATAGTTGTTTAGGTTAATTAAAGGTGCAACTTTTTGGGGGGGGGAAGCATTTTTTTACTCTGCTAAATCAGAGTAAGATGGAGCAGAATCAAAGTGGAAAACACTTTGATTCATTTGGCACAATTATTTATTTATTCATTTATTTTAAGACAAGAAGAGGAAGCTTTCTCTTGTTTTTAGCTCATATTTTATTATGCTATTTAATTGAGTTGAATTTTGTTACTGTTTGCATTTTGTTTTTGTTTGTTTCATCAAAACAGGTTTCTCTTGTAATTTCAACTTGGCTCTTACTGAGTCTATTTGTATAAATAAATGAAAATAAAAATAAGTTGATGGACATGTGTTGGTAGCTTAGTTGCTGACCTACCATTTCCCCCACAAAATGGAAAAATAGTATTAATACTTTTGTTTGACACTTTCATAAAGACAATACAAAGAATAAATTGATAAAGTCATTAAATAGCATTTAAACTACAAAGGACAACCCCCCCAAATTTTAGAAATATTAAAATAGGGACATTGGGGACATACAAAACACTAGCAGAGAAGTGTAAAGGGTTCAAGTTGAGAAGGAAAACAGAGATGTGGGGCCGGAGAGGGAACTGCTCACAAATGCCAGCTGATGGAGTAGAGCCTGAACGAGAAGGAACACTGAGCTATGGGCGGTGGAGATCAGTTCTGCCACAAAGAGAAAAGCAAGTTCCCCCGCACGGAAAGTGTCAAGCACATTAAACAAGGTCCTCATAGCCAATGTTTCTTGCTGGGCTGCTTTCCCTCATGTGCTGTCACCATTCTAAACCTAAACTACATGACACTGCTGAGGAACTGACACAAGCAATCCCCTGCAACACGTACTAGAAAGCCAAATGCCCTCTCGAGTAGCACTCATAATTTGTGTCTGCGATTGATTTGCAACCAGGTCAGACTGCAGCATAAAAAATTAAAAAAAACTTGCATTCTGGTGCTGATAATGTCCTGTCCATGGCCTACAGGAGAGAACACAGCCTCACCCCATTCCTTATTATTATTAACCAATTTGTTTTCATCATGACAAGATACAAGAAATATCCACCACTATTCTTCTTGCGCGTTCTTGTAAAGAGGAGAGCAAAGCTAATGAAAAAGGTCAGTTTTGTTGTGCATATCATGGCCCGGTGATATTCTGTGTGTGAGATGAAGAGCCTCAGGCAAGGTTCCTATTAGCAGACCCCCGCAGCAAAGTAAGACGGTGTAAAAATAAACCAGAGAGCGACAAGAGGGGAGATTCTACTTGAATTAACATAGAGGCTGCTTAAAATACAACATGCACAAGTGTTTGTGCAAGCAGCTACATGCTGCTCTCAATTAAGAAAACAGCATGGAGGTTAGATGGTCATGGAATAAAACTGCATCCTCTGACTTTAAAGGTGGGATGTGAGAATATGATGTTTAGTCTATTTGAGATGCCTACCCTGAGGTAGATGACATTTTATTTTCCAGGTATGGGGGAAAAAACAGATTTGTAATAAATCTGTATTTTGTAGTGATGTTTAATACATACAACTGATGGGTAAATCACTCGGTAGGATTTCATAAAATCATTTATAGCACAATTCGGAGGAGACACTCCTGATGAAATGCTGGTTAAAGTATGATTTCTTTATAATTAAAAAAGTCAAAACTCTACGTTCTACACACTGAGTTCTGAAATATGACCAGCCCAATTCGAAATGCCAGCTTTTCCTCAGAGTGATTATATTGTTGTTAAAAAAAATTAAAGGTCTCTCCACTTTAGCGTTCGACATAGACCTGGAGGTTTTTGGTCAGGACTGGCTTGCATTAGGAACGGCCCATAATTTATCCAACCTTGACAAAATAAAACCTCAATTCCACCTTTAGAAAGTAACCTAACCTGTAACCCTCATCACCATCTTTCCTTGTAGGCGTGGTCTCCTTTTGGCTTTTAGGTTTGGGGGATATTTTAGTCAGCCCAGGATGTTTTATTTGAACAATTCCACTCTTTAGTCTGAAGATGTGCTGGAAATGAGAAACTGTGGCCACATTTTAACCAAAGGCAGTACGTTGCAGTTTCTCTCGACACCCTCCCTGACAACTCTTGCTTTTTTTAATATTTCTGGAGAAATGTGCAATTTTTCCTAACATCCTTGTTGTCCCACATTTATTGATGACTGTGTTTACCCTGCTATTTTCCAAATAGATTGTTTTTATGTTGTAGTAGACTTGTGAAATTAGATCAGTTTGATCCTTAGTAACCCCTCTGCAAACTATAGCTCCAGTTAGAGGTGTAAATAAGGATAGTCAAGAAAATCTACAGCTGTGTCTGACTTCTGGTTTATCAGATGCACAACAATTGATGGCAGGTGTTAACACAAAAAAGACTGGAAGCAGAAATAAAATCTGAAGGTGTTTTAATGAAGTGTTAGTTTTAATTATGGACCAGAAACAGAATGAATGCAGCTTATTGAAAATGTAAAATTCTAAAATAATAAACGTCATCTAAATGTTATTTAGAAAAAATCTTTATGGAGTGATATCCCACCGTCTAATTTATTCACATCAACCGGTATTTTATTGATCACCCAAAATTGTGACAAAATAAATTGGCATATGTTCTTCAGACAACTTGTTCAATAGATCACAATCAGACTTTTTAACAAGTACAATTTGTTATTTGTTACTGGACAAATAACGATGCGTTTCTTGATGAACACATTATTATTGCTGTGAAAACTTATCTTCTCAAATTACTCTGTGTATGTCTACAGCCCATATTTGAAAATAAAAGGGGGGGAAAAAAAGACTGCAGCCAAAAAAACCCAGCTGTTTGCTGAAATCCTACCCACTACCAGTATGTATCGATCAGAACCGGTCTGCATGGCTTGTCAATAGGTAATTTCATTACACGACTAATAAAAATGAATCAATCAATTAAGAGCTATAATCTGACAACCACTAATATGATGCACCACAGAGGGCAATTGAATTAATGAACCACCACCCACTGATGAATCTATACGAACAAAGTGGGGTTTTCTGGGCTCTAGCCTACACACACACACACACACACACACACACACACACACACGCACACACACACACACACACACACACACGCACACGCACACGCACACACACACACACACACATTGAAGCAAATGTACAGCTGCCTCAGACACAGTTGTGAACCTTAACAATGTTCATGTAACTATGCAACATTGCTCCACTGATCACAATCCTACAATCGCACATATGCACTATATTGCCAAAAATATTCCCCTTTCCTGCCTCAGAAGGTTAAAATTGAGCGACATCTTAATCCGCAAGGTTTCATATACTGTAATGTAAGTCCACCCTTTGAAGCTGTAAAAGCTTCAACCCTTCAGGGATCGTTTTCCACAAGTTGTGTTCACAGACGTTTTGACCATTCTTCCAGAAGCACATTTGTGAGGTCAGACGCTGATGTTGGCTCGCAGTCTCACCTCTAATTCATCTGAAAAATATTCTGCTGATGACTTAATGACTCTCTGCATCTTGCGCGCTTGCGCAGACACCGTGAACGCCAGTGCATGTGTTTTGGCTAGCTCTGTTAGACCTGCTGGCAACTTCATTCTGTGCATTTGTGAATTATGAGACCGTTTTATCTCCTTAAGAATGACTCAAAAGAAAAAGAACGTAAAAATTGTTATTTACACATATGTGGCACCACGATTGCACAATAGCTGCTCAAGCAGCGGCCGACTGGTAGTTTGTCCAGAGCGGTTGTTCAATCCTGGGCCTTACTTAAAAAGTTAAGACCCTGCTCATAAGAGTAGTTGTGGAGACGAGCCTGGTGTGTGTGTGTGCGTGCGTGCGTGCGTGCGTGCGTGTGTGCGTGCGTGCGTGTGTGCGCGCGCGCGCATATAAACAGGTGGAAGTTAGCGATAAAATCTAAATGCTGACTCAGCAGCCAAAGTTGAAAACTACAACTGATCACTTATATTCGCCCAGCAAGACATGAGGATGGAGGTTTACTATAATGAGCATCACCATTGCCATGATGAGGCAGAGAGAGCAGAGGGACTTTCAGCTGAGTTATAGTCAAAAGGCCTGGCTGTGATGGAAAACAGTAGGAGCCCTCTCTCTAAACCACTAGGAGGATTTGCATCTTGATGAAGAACATATTTTTTAGCTCAAAAAATATTTAAGTATTTAATCTTAAAGTAGCTAAATACATTAAAAGGTCCTTCAGATCATCACATTGCATCACATTGCATCTGTCAGTCGTACTTCTGGAAAAAGAAAAAGTGTTGCTCAATTAACCTGGAATATATCTACTTGTGCCAGGAAGACATTGAAGCAAAATCAAAAGCTGGTTTCCCTCTGACTGGAAACAAGATACTTAAGATTAGAAAAAAAAAGAAAAAGATTTAATTAGATAAATCTTCTAAATAAATTTTAAAAACTGTTTAATTGTTGAGGTTTATGAGTAAGGCATCCATTTTTAGCTTTAACGTCTAACAATCCTAATCATAATTCCAATCTATGCAGCTTAAAAAAAATCAAAAATAAAACAATCAGCAACAAAAAAATTTAAAGCATAATCAAATTGCATCCTTTATCCAACAGTGCCAGAGGACATAAATGTTTCTTTTTGTTGTTTTTAAGATGTTGGATATCAAACCTGGACAACTCAGTATTTTTTTAAATAGTGTTACTTTACATAAAAAGTTTCATATCCACCGTTGTTACAGTTTCATCAATGATATTTAATTACAGTCAAAACAGAAATCAGCTCTCATGTTTAGGACATTTATATGTGTTCGATGACATCTTTCTCCTGCATTTATTTTATATTTGTTGTACATCAGCCATTCATAAAGCACTAATTAATGAGAACAAACAACCTCCTTGAACCTGTTAACATGATGATCTCGACAGTATGATGGGAGGACTTGTTTAACTTTTCAATTCAGTAATTGTTGACAGACTATGAATTATTAAACAACCTCTCCTACGCATAGACAGGATTGATTAGAGTAATCTTCTATTTAAGTTGTGACCTAAACATGTAATTGTTCATAACCAGAAGCTGTTAGGTGAAACATTTTTATCCTTTGATCTGCTTGGTCAGTAATTCAACAAATGAAAAATACATGCAAGAAAGAAGAAAAAAAAAGTCCCACTGAGGATCTGTCTCGCATGAAAGTAAGCTGCCGCTGCGGCAGGTTTCCGTCAAAAGTGTTGTGCTTGTACTTTGAGAAGGATCTCTGATGCAATTTTTAAATGATGCATTATTTATCACTGTAAAATATAGGCTCATTCTTATGGCTGTGCAACCATTTGAATAAACATTAGCTTTTCATTTAAATTATCTTCGACACAAAGCTATGTTTTATTCAAAAGGTTACCTAACCAAACGTGTCAAAATGCGTTTAAAGTTGAAATGTTTTCTTTCCCCTTCTGAGGTAATGAGGGCTGTGAATTACAGGCCTACTTCGAACACCGGTTGTTATTAAATCTCAGCAATGGCCCTTTCATTTAGAGCAATTCAATTATTAGTTATGAAAGAATCTCTCTTGCTCTGTGTAGACGGTGAGAAACAGATCCACTTCATGTACAAACATAATTTCCTGGAGGTTTAAGTGATTTTAGGCCATAATCTCCCTTCAAGTGAAATATAAAACAGATGTTCCGTTTGCTACAATATTGCTACAACAATATTGCTGGATTTCCTGCAAAAAGATAGAAGTTAAGCCAAGAGTGGCGGAAAAAAATATCTGGCTGCTCTCTTTAGCAACTACCAGCCTGCTTTACTGTTCTTGTTTCACTATTATTTGTGGACGATACTTTCAATTGTTCCCTTTTCAGTGCTTTTCAAGTTAAAATATAATCATTTCACAACTTTACTGTCTCCATTAGGATATCACTTTTCTTTTGTGATACACATCAGTGCTGCACTTCTTGTGGATTTGCTGCAGAGTTTATATGGCACACTAGGGCACTCTGCAAATAAAAATTCCTGTCTAGCATAAGCTGGATTTAGGTTTTTGAATCAAGACTACAGGCTAAAGGCTAGAGTCACCTACAGGCCCCTCAAAAGTACTCCTAGTCCTTGAACAAGATCAACTTTAGTTTATCTCACTGGGATATTTTGTGTTACGCCAAAAAGCGCTGCATTACAGTGAAGGGAAAAGAAAACTTCATTTGAACTTAAAGTTCAAATTAAGGTAATTTGAAAACTTAATTTGATGGCCAATGGAAAAATGTGGGTTCTCGGTTTGAATAACAATGTCCTGGTCTCAACAAGAATAATAACAATAAAACTTTTTAGCCTTAACTACCAAGGTGTAAACTAGATATGCAACATTTTAATAAAATAGAAAACCCATCATAGATGCAAAACATAAAATGGGTCTCTCATTAAAAGAAAGAATCCAGTTTCCCATTTTCTTTGGGTACATTGTTTTCTATCTTTTCGTTTAGTCATTTTTTCTTAGCAGATTTCCATCAAGAAAATAATCCGAGTCATTCTTCCTTCGAAAGCCCTTGTGTGGTTTTGCCAAATTTAACGACTGTGTGCGAGTACGTTTCTGAAAAAAACAGTTACTGGCTTTGGATGAAAACAAACAACATGGCTAATAACACCTGACCGTTATTCCATAGTCTGACAAAATGTGGAAAAACTGTTGACAGAACTGTTCCTTACTCTTTAAACAGCCATTGTTTCAGAGACACTAAGAACCCACTTGAGATTCCAGTGCATACAGAAGACCAAATCAACAGGAGGCAGCGTAAACGCTTTACTCCTCCAGTCCTTTGCCGTTTCTAATATCACTGTCAAACTTTGCTTCCCTCAAACTCCACGACTCTACAGTTCAATGTGGCAAACCTCCCTATCTTCACACACAAATGCACATTGCGCATATATAGGTACGTCCCGCTGTGGCACAATCAGTCCGCACCACCCACTGGAGCAAAAAGACAACAAGACATGATGTCGCTCAACCCTGACTTTGCCACACAGGGAGGCAACCGGGTTCATAAGTGTTGTCAGTGCAACACTGCAGGGTGTCTTTCAGGTGTCACCGGTGATGGAAAAAGGTAACCTACCGCCCACACCACTGCATAACTGAATATGGATTGTTTCATGTTCCAGGCAATGCTCTTGCTGCTTAGGGTGCCCTCGATTTACCATTGATGTCAGAGTGACAGAAATAGGCAGTGGGCCTGGTCTTTTTTTTTTTTTTTTTGCTCTATGAACTAATCAATTTCTACTTCAGAAATGTCTGATCTTTCTCTTCTTCCAACTCTGATAGCGAGTCCAAGCGACGGGGACGGTGAAGGGACCCACGGCCGTCAGGACTCTGTGCGAAACTGTCTCACTGAGCGATCTTTTCTCTGTTGTACACTGGGAGCAATTTCATATACATCTGCTTGCCTCTCGATGAGCCAGCCAGCAAAAAAAAGAAAACAGACAGCTTGGAGAACGAGAGCTGATAAACGGCCCATTAGACAGGTAATTGCCAGAGTATTCTTTAGATCTTAATTACATTACACATCAGTAGTGATGCCATCTTGTGATAAAGAGACAGATGTTTAACATATGAGATTTTTTTTTCTTTCTTTTTTTGTTTTTGGGGGTGGGAGAGGTATTCACACAAAAAAAATCATATGCATTCATATGAATATCATCATGTGCATTATCAGAAGTATCAACTTATTACTCTCTTTTCTCTTGAGGCACAACTCTTTATGGTATGAAATTTCTCCAGATGAACAAAGTATTCTGTTGAGATTTCAGCACTGTTGCACTGCATAACGTCAGCAAATATGACAGCTGCACATTTGCGCTAAAGCGCCGCATTCAAAACACGCCGTGGATTTAAATCTGGTTAATCGAGAACTCTAGAAGGAGATTTAGATGAAGTTTAATATTGCAGCAGTAGACAATTTCTAACTCTTTGGCCAACCTGAAAACGTTAACATGAGGCAGAAAACTAATATTGCACAACACCCTGAACATATTAACCTCTAAGATTAACACTGGTGGCGCCAGCATTTGTCTTGATCTATGAGGGCTGGGTTTAGGCTTTCTTCTTTTTTTTTTTTTTCGTCTACCTGTAAGATTCATTGAACTCACCATTTTGCTTTTGAGTCCTTGACTTTCTTTCGGTCCACCGCATCCACAGTCAACGGCAGCCTTACAGTGTGAGAATGCTTTTCTTCAAGACAGCAGCTGGTCAGAGTTGATGTGAAGACGGACGGAGCGAAGTACAGTTGGATCCAGGAGCTGAAATGGAATGGCTTTGAATTAAGATCGAAACAAATCCACGTGCTACAATAACTTAGTCACTATTCAATGAAACCATCTTGTAACAATATACTCCACTTCCATGTCGCCATGTGGTTTAACAGTACCACCAACGTAGTTGACGGATGAGGCCTTTCTTTTGCTCCAGAGGCACTGCTCTTTGCTGTGAAACTCCACAAGGAAATATTCTATTGAAATTTCGTCATTATTGCATCACATGCGGTCAGGAGATTTATCAGCTGCACATTCATGCTCAAATACTCCATCCAGACAAATCCTATAGTTGTTCTCCTTGATTTAGATCTGGTTACCCAGCTAATACACAGAACGCAACAACCCACATTTCAGGTTCAGGGATATAAAACGCCTTCGTTTCTCATTCTGTAATGAAGTGGTACATTTTTACCTTAAAAATACACACATCCGGACAGTGGCCATTACAGGTGTCAAATTGGTGTTTGACTGCTATTTAGTGGGTGCATGTGAACAATCTACACACCATGTACACATCCATATTAAATCCAGGAAATCAATAGACCTACTGTAGATCACTACTATTTAGTGTAGAAAAAACATCTCAAATGTTATACTCCCAGGTAAGAAGGAGACTTCCTCAATGTTCCTTCCTTTAAACTGTGCAGCAGGTTGTGAGGAAACCGTTTTTTTCCTCTCCCTGTCACCGTTATGACTGAAGTGTTTGTGGCAGAGGTCGCTTCTGGATTGCCAGTGCAAATTGTTCACACCTTCTGAACGTGTCTTCACCAGTACATCAGCACTTCCTACATGCTTCGCGAATGAAACGCTTAGACTCAGTATGTTAGGCGAGGGTTTCACCGTGTTGCCTATTGTGATGATTCACAAAAAAACATAAACACAGATCTGTCTTACTTCACGTTATTGGTATCTCAGTCAGTCTAAATTGCATGGTGAGGACGATTCAATTGCTGTATTCCTGAAACAAAATACAGAAAACAACAGAAAAGTAATTTGTAGTGATGACAGTTCTATTCAAAAACGACCATTTCAGTTACTGTTTGCAAAAATGTTTTGCATTGGAATGTTTGTTTTTTTGTGTAGATTTTTATAACCCTTTTGTCTTTCTCCCTCTTTCTCATTATAACCCTAAACTGTGAAAAAACAAACAAAATAAAATTGTAATGATGCAAAATTAAATGTAATTTTAAAGAATACCTGGGATTAATTTAAGCGAGTCTTCTAAATCTGACAAATATGACTGTCAACAGGAGTCATTTAATACAGTAAATTAACTATGAACTACATTTGAAATTACATAATATGATATGAGAATATAGAGACATTTTTATTTTTATTTACTTATTGTTTTTACAAACACAGCCATCAAGAAATCAGGAAGCTTTCTAAAAGTGTGGCTTCTCTTACTATATCTGGACATGTCGACATTCAATATCAGCTTTATGCTAAATATATGCTAAATATTTAAAAAATACAAATAAAAAAACGGAAGAATAACCGGAGGTATTATGTAAAATTGCCTTTTTTTTCTTTTTAGCTTTGTCGTTCCCTCATCTAAAACATACCTGAAGTGTTGCTATGATTCCTTCATGCATGTTTGAGAAATTCTTTAATAGCCTTTGGCAGCCATTCGGAGTTGCCTAAACGATAGCTCATGCAAAGCGGCGTATATTTTCAGAAATGGTTCCGCTATGGAGTCGCGCCCTCGCGCCTTCCCCACTCCACTCCAGCTCAGCTGAAGCAGCAATTAGCACGCGCAAGTTCCACCAGGTGTTTCCTGAGACGGTATGGCAAGCCGTTTTAGCACGAAATCGGTGTTGCATTTTGACTAGACACAATTACATTTTGACAAGTTAAGATATGTGCATTCACGTTCTGACTAGACGAAAACAAAATCGAGGCTTAGTTTGATTGTTTTGATGAGTCTAAATTTCTGATAAGGTTTTCTTAAAATGATGTCACCGGATTCATCATTTGAAGGGTCAAGCGTCTGTAATTCCAACACAAGATTTCTCAAATGTAATTATGACATGTCAAAATTACATTTTGATATATTTGAAATGGGAATTGGACGGCTCAGTGCTGCCACTGAGCCTCCTAAACAAGTTGCCTGCATAATTTTGAGTATCCTGCACAAAATTAGCAGAAAATACCACAGTGTGGAAAGAGTTCAGTAGAATGGAATACGCGGAGAACACAAACCTTTGTGAACTTGAAGAGTGCTTCAGAAATCTGCAAAGATTTTCCAGATAAACACAATGCACTTCAAAGTGGCTTTAAAACAATAAAAGTGTTGTCAGCCTATTTCCAAACTGAAATTGGTGCATTTCAAAAACTGTTTTCGTCATGTTATTTTTCGTTGTTGATCTTGATGGTGGTGCAAATGAGCAGAATATTTCATAACAAAAAAAGACAGAAAAAACAAGAAGAACTAAAAGGAAAATAGCAGGGAGATTTGTAGAGCATAGAATGCAGCAATAACATTGACAGCAACGGAAACCACAAGATGATAAGAAAAGTTTTCAAAAACCCTCTAATGTCACAACAGGACCAACAGCAAGTTCTTCCTGCTGTTGATGAGAGTAGCTGCAGGTATAAGTGAGAAGGGGAATGCAAATGTTTAGACTGGCTGGGAGATGTGTGTCAGTACGAAACCTTTGCTCTCTTATCTCTCACTCTCTAAATGACCCAACTTAATGTAGATAGAGAGCAGGACTATTGGAAAACTGATCTTTAGACAGATGCGTCTTAAACTGAATTTAGGACACAGCTAAAAGTTAATGGTTTAGAGACGATCTGCTCCAGCAACTCACCTTCCTTCTGGAGCAGATCCTGAGATCCTATTACTATCATACCATTATAACTAAGAATTTACCAATTATGAAATAGAAAATTCTGGGTCAAAGCCTGGATCTTTATCCTTTTTTGACAATGTAGGCTTTCCATGCAAGGCACAACTGAAATGTCTAACTGCTAAAAGTGGAGAAAGCTGCAAAGTTGTTTAAGCCAAAGGGAGTAACATTAGCCACATTTTACTATTAAGATCTTTTATAATCAGTAAAATATGGTAGTTTTTGTTAAAAACCAATTTAGATATAAATATGTGACTATTACTTCATAAAAAATAATAATGGGAGAGCCTAAGTTTTTCCACACGATTATATATTTTTTAATAAATAAAACTATAAGTAGCCAATGTTGAACGTTAATGGAAAAAAGCCTAAACGGTTTTCAGCTTCATCTTTCAGGTTTCAGTGAGTTACGGAAACTAGACAGTTCAGCACATTCAACTGACTGACACCTGGAGAAAATAAAATGCTCTAAATCTGACCTCTTTGTTTTTTGGAAGCACACTGTATATGCCAGAGAATCGAGGTAATGCACTGAAGTTTCTCTTCGTATTTAGTCCGTCCTTAGGTGGTAATGACATTTTGAGACGAGTCAATCTAGCATGTTTCCATTTCCTGGTCTCTCCATGTGGGGAATAGTCCTGATTGGCCTCACGCTGCAAGAAAAAACTTTAGTTTGCTGATGCAGTTGATGATGAAATTGATTGAAATTGATTCAACTAATGCAAATTCTAAGCATTAACAAACTTCTTCTTCGGAATGAAGGACTAGAATAGAATAATGGAGAAGGATAGGGGGATGTTGGGAGGGGAGCTGTCTTTCTAAAGTCCACATATCAAAATGGAAGACAGACCCAAAGGATATTTGCCTAGTCAACTTTGGATTCCTCCTGTCATTTACCTAATCTTGATGTTCACACTCCAGTGGTGTGGATTGAGGGACAAGGAGATGGGTGATGAGAGGATGAGAGACAGAGAGAGACCAGGATGGTGATGGCTGTCTGTGGACGGTCCCAGGAGTGCGGGGAGAGTTGTGGCTGGCTGGACCAGGCTGGCCGGAAGCCGCAGCATGCCTGACAAGCCGCATCGGAGCCACTGACACATCTCTGAGTCTGAGCACTGACTCAAGCGGACACTGCAGGATGCAACACAGTCAGAATCTCAAACACACTCAACACAGTCATCCAGGCAGAGCCATTTGAATGACAGTAATATGTTTTTTTTTCTTTACCAAATAGGAAAGGAGCAAATTCCTTATATAGTGTTTTTGCAAAAGTATCCATGCCTCTTGAATGTTTTCACACTTTGTGACACTCCGATCACAAACCTTAGTGTGTTTTTGGGGGGGACTTGTTGCAAAAGACCAACACAATTAATGAGTTAATTAATCAAAAATACAGTGTGGTGTGCATTTGTGTTTAACTCCCTTACCTATGATGCCACTAAATACAATCCTGTGCAGCCGAATGCCTTCAGAGGTCACGTAACAAGCAGTTTACATGTGTGTAATTTGATATCTGGATGAATACAATAGTTCTGTGAAGGCCTCGGAAGTATGTTGAAGAACATTGAAGGACAAGCAGCATCTCAAAGACCAAGAAATGCAGGACCCAGGTAAAGCTGCAGAGAGGTTTGCAACAGGGCAAGTTATAAAACAATATCCAAAGAATCGAACGTCTGACGGAGAATTTTTGTATCTATTATCTAAAACTGGAAAGACTGGATTTTTTTTTTTTTGACAAAACAACTATAAGCCTAGCACTTTGAAAATCAGATTTTTATGGAACAGTTGCAAGAACAAAACCATTGTTGTAAAAAGCCAAGATTTCTGTTTTCAGTCCTTCTCAAGTCATATAGAGCAAATTATTTTCTGGTCAAGACATAACCTTTGGCCTAAATGTAAAATGCTGTCTGCGTCTATAAACTAACATTGCACATCACCATGGACACACACTATCCACTTGTTAAAACATGGCAGTGTTAGCACTAGGTAGTGGAAGTCTATTCCATTAGTAGGGAAAAGGAAGCTTGTCAGCACTGATGGAAAGACGTATGGAGCTAAATACAAACCAATCATCGGAGAAAACCAGAGGTACAATTAAGCAGTTTGAAGAATAATCATGTACTAGAATGACCTAGTCAAAGTTAGGGCTAAATGCTATTGAGGGTATATGGTACCTTTCCATCCAAGATGATTAAGTTAGACATATTTTGTAAAGATGAATGGACAATTTTCTCTAGATGTGAAGTGTTGATAGAGGCATACCCCCCAAAATGTTTGCAGCCATAACTGTGGTAAAATTTTTTAAAATGTGTCTGTGGGTGTCCAAGCGTACACTACAGTTCTTATGATTCATCCAGCTGAGAAACTGTAGAAAATTTTGGTATCACAAACAATTTCTTGGCTTCAAAAAGTCATTTTACTGACACACAAAAATAAAAAAAAATGATAAAATAAAAAGTTGTCTCTTTTATTAGCTATAAATGCGGTTTCTCTGGAGCGAGAGAAAGGTCCCTCCAAATAAATTTTCTGGCACTAATTTTTCCCTTTCACTGACAGTTTTTGCAAGACCTTGCAATACGTTTTGCATTACCTTGTGACAATCTACTTTTGTACTCGTATAAAACAAGTTTTTACCATCTCTCTGGGTGCTTCATCTTCCTACTAATTTATATAAAAGAATATTTATTTTGTAGTCTATGTCTGTGCTTTGTGGAATGAATTAAACCTTAAAGAAACAACATGTATTTTACAAAAATCTGTTTAAAAAACCCCTAAAATGTCCAGCACTTTATTTTTAAACTGTGACTTTATAGGCAGGTAATATTTCTGGTTCTGTGGGTAAACGTATAGATAACTCTGTACTGCTTCTGCTCGAGAGTTTAATCTTTTTTTCCCACCCCTCCTGTTCATATTTGTAACATTTGTAGATAACTTAAAGGCTCTCTACCACAGCCTGTTTATTTCTGACAGGCTATGCCTAGATTATAGTGTCACACCTCTCACTCTGTGCAGCTACAACTGCTACAATTTAAACCTGCGGTGTTTCCACTACAGATGTGTTATCAGCGCTCTATAGGAGATTACTGACATTAAAACTCAGTCAGCAAAACCATCCCCGGGCATAAACTGCCACTGCGCGTAGAGTGTTGAAACAGTTGAAACAAATGTGTCACAGTTATAATCATAGCAAGCGGAGCGCAGCCATTTCTATAGCCGCGGTGACAGCTGTGTCATCCCAAGGCTGCTGTCACAATCAGAGCCGTGGCCCGTTTCCTCCTGCCGCCGCTGAAGAAAGCCGGTGAAGTGTCTGCTCACCAGCCTCTGTTTTAGGTTTTGCGTCTGTTAACCTTACAGAGCTGTACGCTGCGATGCTTTAGTATTGATATCGTGGCGTCTGTAATTACACATTATGTGGCGTACTATTCCGTAAAATACCGTGGGGGAAAAACCGGGGATCAGTTCATATGGAGCCACAGGAAACATATGATGCTTTCAAATGAGATAATTATAAGTGTGTCATGCTGCCGGACGAACTCCTGAAGTGAAGTTCTGGTAAACGTTTATCAGCAGGTTAAATATCAAATGCAGCAGGTAACTCAGTTGGTGTCATCGTAGACGGCTTGAATGGAGTTCTGTTGTTGCAGCGGGATAGTTTGTGAATTTGTTGCAAGAATTATTATTAATTTAACAGAAAATGTTTAAATAAGCATGCATGTTATAATCATTACTATTGCTCTCAATCTCAGAAAAATGCACTCTCAAAGGCATTATGGGATTTGTAAATCGTTAATATACATAGAGTTAAATAATTAGATCACCCAAATAAAACGAACGCTTACTAAAAGTGAAAAATACATTGAGAGAGAAAAAGGGGAGGGTCAAGATCTGTCTGTGACGGCTCTGCCAGGCAAAATATGCCAATATGAAGCAGAGACAAAACATATAAATAAAACATTCTGGCAGTACAGTGCATACAAGAGATGTGAAATGGTAAAAGATTTATACCTGCAGCTTTCATTATGCTATATATGCATGGCAGCTATTTTGTACATTGAGCTCAGGGTTGCTAACCTTGGCCAGTTTCTGACCAGGAGCTTGGACTATCTTGCATATCCAAGTAAAATTACTATGTATCATTTGCCTATATACTTTCGAACAAGTAAGACTTTTAAAATCAGCGTAAAGGAAAACCGATCCTCACCTAACAGCTTCGCCTGCCTTGACATCGCTAGTAGGTTTTTTTGTTTGAGAAAATGACTTTAACTGCCTCCTTTTCTTTGTTGATTTAAATATCTTCTTTTTTTCTCTTTTTCTTTTTTTTTTTTTAGAAAAGGTTTGGTTTAACCGGCAGAGTGCAAATTGCTCCCACTCACTTTGCTGCACTACTCCTCCACCTGGGTTCCCTTCAATCTCTGGAAACATCTTTTCAGACATCGGCTTGTGCTGGGAGATTCATTTGGGCCTGGAATTGCAAACATCGCCGCAATATTGAATCTAACCAAGCCAGACTGCAGCAAAAAAGGACACTTGGAGTGAGCAAAATTGGATATTCTAGTAGTTCAATAAGTTTGAGGCCAGGACTGGACAGAGGCAAAGGCAATTATACCTGGTCAACACTGAAGTTGGTCAAACCCCGAGATTGCTTTTAAATAAAACATCGCACCGAAATGGCACAATTATTGCAAACGAGAGCTGATGAAACCTATTGGACAGACTGTTTTAACTTTACCTTCTTACATATCTTATGACCTGGATAATTGAGAACATTCACAGTCATTATTTCCCTCCCACTGATTTTCTTCTGGGGCCTGACTTTGCTCCCCCCACCCCCTTCCCTACACCACCTACCAGGAAGGATCATCTTTCCTCGGTAGCATTTCTAAATAAAGATAATGTTGCGAAGAAAAGGTCAACACTGTTAATTATATGCTCCGCGAGACGGCGTGTCCCTGCAAAACCGGAGATGTTGTCCATAAACTCTCTCCAACAAAACTGAGAAGTTTGAATCTTTAATGCCTGCCACCGCTGCTCCCTGAAATCACGCTCTGGGAAAAACCGCGCGAGTGTGATTAATTCTAACCTACAGCAGGAGAAATTCTGAGTCCATTAGGTGTGAAAGGATACGGCCTTCAGACGGCTGCTCTTGAGGAGGAATTACAATGTGAAGAGTGTAATTTTGATCTTCCGCCTTTGCTTAAATCGCATTTGTTTAATGGGCTTTAATAATTCAGACTCATATCTCCGTCAAGCAGGCCTATGCTAATGATCAACTATATGTTTTATTGTGATTACAAGTTCTGTCAAGATGGAAATGGGGGGGGGGGGTGAGGGGGGGGGGGCATGTCTGTTACAATTTCTAAGACGAGTGAAATGGCTAATCTGAAGAGACCGAGTTGCCGTTGAACATGGAGGCTTGTTGTTGACAATCACTTCACGCCACGCAGCGAATGGAGGAAAAAAAAAAAAAAAACACCTATCAAATTTCTAATGAGTGCCAGGATGATTAGCATAGTGAAAAGAGCAAAATCGCTCCCTTCGCTTTGATGAGATATTTACAAAAGTCTTGATTGTCATAATTTTGGAGACGATTGAGTCTCTTTTTTTTCCAAATGCCAGGTTGCATTAAAATCATCTCTCGGTTGTTGTCCGTGGTTGTGGCAGCCGATGACAGCGGATGCACGGAGGATCCTTCAGAACAAGGGATTTGGCCCAATCCCCCCCCCATTTTTGTTTTTCAGAGCCTTGTGTGGAATCTATACGTTTCAATGGATTGCGAGATAAAACAGCGAATCAAAAACCAAAAAAACACTGCATTGTGCGTTAATGGAATATGTAAGTGAATCCTGAAATGTGGAAGCGTATGTTTAGTGCACTTACCAGGAGCCGAGTGCACTGGCTGATATTATTTGTTTGCTCTCGGAGTGATCTCAGGCTACACTGCTGCGCCGTGGGGAAGGAGCTTGATGGACGTCGAGGGTTGCTTGGCTGTGGCCTACTGTAGTGGCTGATCTGTCTGGGATCAATAGCAGCTAATTACAGCCCACATTGATCCAGAGGGCGCACTAATTTAGAGCCGAGCCCGGGCCCTCTCCATACAGAGCCAGTGAAGCAAGTCCAATCCCAGCCCTCTGGCCCCGCAAACATCTCACTCAGCACTCAGTGGCTCATTATCTCCGAGGAGCAACTGGTGCGGCATTTGTCTGTCTCCTGGGATCCGTTTCGACACTGAAGGAGGAGTGGATATCTGTTTTGGATGTTCTAGATTATTACCTGTCAACTTTATCCTTTTTCATCCTTTCCTTTTTTTGGGGAAAGGGGGGTGTACTGTCATATAATTGGAAAATATGTCAGGGATTAAATACTATTTCTGCCTTTGAGCAAAGGAGCAGCTGCATTTAGTACTTTATATGCAGCCTTGAATATGCTTGTGATTTTTTCCTCCATCAGGAAGATTTATATATATATGGCAATGTGTACACATTCAGAGGAAAGATATGTTCATACTTATAGGTACTTACTTAAACAAATGTCAGAGAAAGTGGCTTAATTCACAAAGACTAAAGTTGTTTGCGTCAAGCAAATCATAATAGAAAATTAAAAATGCAGCCTGCTGAAAAATGCTGGCTTTACAAAAAAAGTCTGTCTCAATTAATGTTCTTTTCACATGAGGTATTCATATCCTTTGCAAACCATTTCTCTAATCATAATAAACCGTGTAAACTATTCAATATCCGTTTGTTGCTTTTGGAAAACCGTAGCCGTGGAACACGACATGGTGCTTCGCGTTGGAGAGTTTAAAAAATAAACCTAAAATAAACTAAATAGTTTCACAGAGAAAATCCTTCCTTAGTTTGCAACCTGTGTGAGCTTCTAACACACATGTTTGCATTTATACTTTGACATGGACCAGTTTAATCAAGCATATCATCGATTATTTATATTGTCAAAACTGTAAGCTTAAACATTATCTGTTGCATTTTTTTCAAATAATGACTTTTTCAGCTCATCTACTAAAGCCTCGATGTTGCAGAGTTTCTTCCCTTATCTGCAGCGTGCATATATGAGCGCACGCTTCGGCTCGTCTGGATCCAAGATCAAGGCCGCGGTCTTTTCATCCCGTGCCCGCCTCTGAGGAAGCTTTGATCTGACATATGAATGGCACACCTCCAGTCCTCCCGTCGTCTTGTTCTCGCGCACCTAAATCTTGGAAACCGACTGCATTTGTTTGGTGTAATTTTAGCACGCTACTTTGCGGTCAACGTGGTCAACACACCTGAGGAGCACAAAGTGAACTGATGAATGAAAAAAAGCTCACCCGTTGCTTTTAAAAAAAAAAAACTGGGCAAAAGCAGGCACTCTATCCGCATAAGGCACATCTTCCTTTCAGTCCTGCGACCCGAACGTTATAGATGTTTTCAGTTTAAATCAAGGTCCGCTCTGGCCTTTCAGTCTTGGCACTTTCAACACCATCCTACTCCACGAGATTGCTTTGCGTCTATTATAGCTCTTCGGCACTCTTCTAGATTTATTCAAGACTCTGCTGTCCACCTACATCTAAAAGATAAAGGGCAGTCAGAGAACAGTGTACACACCCCGGACAGAGAAGACTGACGGTTTGAGGGGGCGGTGAAAAACCAACATTAACCAGAGGAGAAGGCCTTGGGTCTTTCTTATTCCCTCACAATGGACTCTTTACATTTCTCTCCAGGTGGCTTTGCCACTTTGAAAAGTGTCTCCCAAACAGTGTGCATGCTGTCCATTCCAACAGATGATGACTGGGGTCAGTAAATCTCCCCACCACACGCTATAAATCTGAAACTACCCCCATGTCTGCTAGAACAGCGATGCCCTTTTGGATGAAAGGTAAAAAGTCTTCAAGAGCCAATGGCCTTCCCCCCCAGCTCCTTCTGAGTTTCAAATACAACATTTTCAGTCACACACCTGTCTCTTTTCTGTCCTGTTTTCCATCTGTCTCACACAATTTCTGTCTCCTGCTCCAATGGCCACATCGCCCAAGGCTATCCTAAAAGTCCACATTCGCCGGCGTTAAATTCAGCTGAGGGGAAGCAGTGGGTGTAATTGCCTTTTGTACCACAGTGTTGCCATTTATCAGCACTGATTAGTACATGTGTGCACACGGACAAGCATGAACACAGGTGTACACACGGACACTATTATAGGGGAAAGCTTGTCATTATTTTGATAAGGGTTTTAACATCTGCTATCCCACTGTGCCACGCAGAAGCAGAAATGGAGTTGCTATGCTATTAGGACGTGATGGATATGACATTTACCACAGTTTTTAATCCCTTGTAGATTTTTGAAATATGCATTCACCTTAACTGGCCTTGATAATAGAATCATTTGTAGTCCAAAGGTTGGAAAATAGGAGCTGGTAGGTTAATAAAACTATCATTCTGAACGAGTCTGACGTTTTTGTTCTTCCAAAGCAAACCTGCGAAATGTCCCTCGGCATTACGTACACGTCAGGTTTATTACCATTACATGGTTGGTGGAAATACGGGTTTACATTGCAATTTGCCAGGGGACAGGATATGGTATGTTGAGATGAAAACACAACTCTAGTGGAAACCACAAAATGCTTAGGGACTCTGTAATTGGTATGCGGTGTTTACAGCTAATTGTTCATTTAACCTTTTATTTGAGTACAGTAGCGTTTTTTATAGTATGCCAGACCAGCTTTACAACTGAAAAAAAAACAAACAAAAAAACATATTGATACACATTAATGCCAAAGGAGGCCCAGTCAACTATTGAGTGTATAGACATAAACTTACTTCTTAGAATAATAAACAAAATTTTGGGTTTTCATAATTATCAAAATTTAGAAAAATAAAAAGCCTTGAAATCATTCACTCTGTGTATAACAAATCTATACAATACGTGAGTTTTCCATTCCGAAATGATTGACATCCCCCGCCCCTCCAAAAAAAACAACTTCTTCACAATATAAATTTTTTTTACATGTACCTTCATGCATAATGTACTTCAAATCTACACCATGTTTTCCACTTGTTCAAGCCTGAGAGGAGGATGCATCTGCTTGGGTATGAGCTACAAGATTTCAACAAGAGACAAGCGTTGAAAGAAAGTTTACATCGTGTCTCGCAGGACACCTTACGAGAATCCTTTCCATAACAAAGCTCTTCATTCCCTCGCTGACATGAGCTGTGCCATGTCAGCAAAGTGTGAGGTATTGTTTACAATGAATGATTTATGAAACCCTCTCATTCCGAGTCTTTGTCACAACATTGTCTCTGAATGTTTGTCTAAATATAAATGAGCTATTTTATGAGAAACCCGGGATGCAAACTCTAAGAATAAAAAAAACAAAATAGCCTTGTCACTGGTGTTATATTAGGTTTTGTTACGACCAACTTTGACTTGGTGATGCAATGTTAAGTTAAAATCTCATGTTTAGTTTTTTAGTGAAGGTTATACCTCCTTTTTAACTATTCTATTACTGTGCAGAAGGCCACATTTGACAATGACTTTTCCTATTTTCTCTTTTAACACAGACTAAAGAAACGTCTTTGTTGTACTTTCTGCGAATGACGTAAGCCACATGTGTCGACACAAGCATATGTCACCCCGTTCGAGATTCTAGCTGTCTGGGCCTGAAGAGGAGGAACGATGCAAAGGTCAACCTAATAAATGCAGAAGAGTCAGAAAAATTAAGACAAAGGAGGTCGCTGACTGGGTATTTGAGAGAGCCTGTAAAAGAAGGAAATGAAACGGAATAGTGACTCTTTCCTTCTGGGTCCTCCGTGCACATCTTGGATGGGATCAACGGCTGTGACGTTTACAGCCTGCAGAGTAGGAGAAGATGCTGTGGAAGCTAAACCCTGGAAGGAATAAAGCAGGGCATTAAAGCAGATTTCTATAAAAGCTATGGGTCATTCAAAAAGAAAAAAAGCGCCAATTTGGTGTTTCTGATACTCTGTAACTCACTGAGATTCAAAACTTTCAAATAAATTTTTTAATCCTTAGCTGGAAAGTTTGGAGTCTGCTCTTCCCCTCAGTTCTTAGGAGGAGAAATACACTAAGAAATTACTAAAGCAAGTAAAATAGTAAAGACATATTATTGAAGTTCATTCCTATTATTAGGAATTGTATTACTAATACCCAGTCTTAATTGTGGTCTTAAAATCTAGTCAAACAATATGAATGCAGTGATGTTCCACCTTTTTGGATCGCTTGTCCCACATATTAATATGCAAATACATGTAAAACATTGTAAAATGTACATGTTTTGGGGTTTAAAAAAAGAAGAAAACATGTTTTGGGGGTTTTTTTTCATGCCATGTCTTGTGTAGTAGGATGTTGGAACAGTCATGCTAATGGAGCCGACTCATTTTAATGCATGTGCTAATGCATTTCTGAATCGTTGCTTTCTTCCACTCCACAGACAAGGCACATTTTACAACTTGGCGAAAACATGTTAAGCTAGTAAAGAGGTAAATAATGTCTGTGCTGCACTGGTGAATCTCCCTGTTGTTTCATCTTAAAATGCTATTTCCGGTCGTTTTCGAGTAATGCTGTTCCGCACTCATACGTCCACCCTTGAAAGCATCTTCATCCATGAGTGAGGATGTGCTATTTTTTTTTTTTTTCGTGGAACACCATTTTTTGCAAGAGGAGCCGGAGACAATGAAATACATTTCCCCATGAAAAGATTGGGATAGAAATAAAGCAGGAGGGCATACAGAGCGCACTGCTCTTCATGTGTGTTACCATGGGGATTAACTGCACTGCACCCTCCAGGACTCTAATTGGCTGAAGAGGGTTCCATTTGGCCTCTTAGAATCCCACTCACAGTTTCTTTCCATTCGGATGGTCCATCTAACCACTTCACTGTCCTATTCACATGAAAAATAGAGTTCTTGGATGCACCGTTAATTCACTTGAAGGACAACTTCTTCGTATTTTCTTTAAACTCATACATGCTACTGTGCCTCGGTGCACGTAAGAACACCTTGCCATCTTGAGATTTGATCAAACTTTTTTTTTTTTCTTTGATATTTACGAATCAACTTTTCTACATTTTGTCTCGTTGCAAGAAAGTTCGCTATATTTTATTTTGATTTTGGGTTATAGTTCAACACATATCAGCTCATATTGATATAAGATGATATTTTTTGTTTGTTTGTTTTCATTTAACTTGAAAATATTGTAAGTATGCAACATTTTAAACATAAGCCCCAAAACAGCTGTGGGAAAAATAAAAACTATAACCAAACAAATTACAACCATACGGTGTTAAAAAAAAACAACAACAAATAAGACACTCATAAGGTTGAGACAAAATGCAGTAAATAATGGAGAGATCTATTGAAATAAGTCAAACAATTTAATGGGGCATAATTTAAAGAGATTAGAAAATATTTCATATAGAAATAGCAACCAGGATAAACATTTAACTCCTTAATGTTTACTAGCACAACTCAACCCAAACTTGCCAATTTTTTTTTTTTGTTTTAAGAAAGAAAAAATAGAAATGAAAGGTCAGCAATGAAAGTCCAAAACCTGCAAACAACCTGAACATTTCTCTCAACGAAATGTTCCACATTTTCAACATGAGTTTGACGAAAGATTCATGTTAATACTATCCAAATTATGTTCATTTGTGGGGTGGATTTGAATTATTTTAAATTTCCATTTTTATGGGAGAGCAACAAGAAAATAGAAATATCCAAATTCCAACAATCAACTTGCAAAGTTTTCCATGAAAGCTTCAGGCGTTCAGTTGTTCTCTGTTGGTTTCACCAATTGAATAGTAGCTTACTAACTTATTAGGAAGTTATTGACAATTAAGTTCTCATATGAAAAAACAGTTATTTATATTAATTTACTTATTAAAATAAATAAATATTAATTCATTTATTTTATTTTAGCGGCAAGGTTAAATATCTCTTTACACACACTCTACGTCCAGCTCTATCCAGTGAGCTATTTAGCAAAAATACTTTTAGTCATATAAAGTTGGTAGCGACATACCCCAAAGTACATGCAGCTATAACTGCAGCATAATGTTGTGTCACAGTTTTGAATTAAAACATATTTTATATAAATGCATACCCCACTTCTCACAATATAGTGAAGTTTGTGGTTGTAACATGACAAGATGTAAAAGCTTTCAAGGAGTAAGAATACTTTCGCAACCCATCGCCGGCAAAGGTCAATCAACACATTTCACGAGGCAAAGGTCAATGCCACGAATGCAACTCTTTCGCTCATAAAATGTTAGACGATATGATCACTCCTTCTCCTTCTCCTTTTCATTTACAACCTCACCTTCACACCGCACTTCAGATTGTATTCGCAAAAGGTTATTTCACTAAATCCGCTCACATAGCCCTTTCTATTATCAAGATGAACTGCTGATGTGCTTCAACGCCGGAGACAAATCTGCGAAGTCAGACAGCGATCTGAATGTCTTCAAAAGAATGCCCTAAGTCAGATAAACGCTTTTATCTTAGTTGTATTCTCCCAAAGTTTTCAGTGCTGACAAAGGCGCGCGGGCTTAGTCTAAAGTTTTCCTTCCTGCTTGACACTGGAAATATTTCAGAGACGAGAGGCACTGTTGGCATTCTCTCTTTTGTAAAGACCCTTAATTGTCGCGTAAGAAACATCCTGAGTCATGTCATTTTATCCCATTTTGATTGGGATCGTTGTCTCTGGAGCCCGTCACAAATCACCTTTCAACCTGAGACTGGAGATTATCTAAGAAGGCTGAATGTAGGACACTCTTCTTACCTACAGCAAAAAAAAAAAAAAAAAGTTTCTTGTAATTGTGGAGTTTGGCACATACTGTCTAGGAGCTTAGTCACTTCTATTTCCTCAGTGGTTTGAACAAGTAGCTTCAAATGAAATCCTTCCTAAGATGTTTGAAAAAAGCTGTTTGAAGTCAAAAGTATCTACTTCTTGAAGATGTCATGAACAGGAAAGTAATTTGATCACATTAGACTAAACTTTAAATTAGTGACCAACATGCAAAACCCCACATTTGGAAGCACATAGTACCTTGGACACACCAACACAGTGAGAGCATCATGCTGTGCAGATACTATTTTTCATCATGGACAGGAAAGCTGATTGTAGCTGACTGGAGGATGAGCAGGGCATAAAATTAATCCTCCAGTTCTGGGAGACAACCCATTTGAGTCTGGAAAAGATTTGAGACAGGGGTAAAAATTCGCCTGTCAACAAGTCCAACAAAGGAAATTTTCAGCACATTTTCCAGATTTCTATATAAAAAAAATTGGAAAACCATCTGTCGGTTTCTTCTTGCTGCCTGCAAGGCATAGGCGCACGCAGTACTAGTCTATCACATGAAAGCAAAAATAAATTCCTTGAAGTTTAAGTTGGTAATGCGACAAAAAATGAAAAAGTTTAAACACCATGGATACTTTTGAAAGGTGCCATATCTTCCCTTCTTTTAACCCCAAGTGGGTAAAATCTGAAACATTCTTCATGCAATCAGCCGGCAATTAGTGCCAGCTTTATCTTCATTATGGCTTTTTCCACGGAATAAAAGAGTGTTTGCCTGTCTTGCAACACAATCAAGGGAATTCATTCCTTAATAGTCGATCAAATTATTTTTCACCGTCATACTTTGCATGCAGAGAGTCCTTCTCCTTTTTTATTCACTGTTTTGTTTTTATTTGATTTTCACTACGTTAGTGTCGTGATGATAAATGTGCCCATGATTGCACGACCGACGTTCATTCTCTGATACCTTGCAAAGGCTAAAATTAATGTTTGGATAATTTATGTCACTAGCAAGAAAAAAAAAAAGCAATGCAAGTTCTCGCAATGCATCCGTAAAGTAAAATCTAAAGATTTTAAATTTATTTAGGCACCTTTTGAGCCTTTTCAGATGTGACCATAGTGACAAATAGTTCATCCTATTCCAAGAATACTACCATACCAACAAACTGTTGTCGAGGCAACATGACTTTCCAGGCCTGATTAACAACTGGTTAAGCCGGGGCAAAATCTTTAAAAGGGTTGGATTGGCATTCTAGCAGAAAGCGTGAAAAAAGAAACAAGATGAAACTGTCACAAACAGACTTTTTACTGGACTCCATGCATTACACTCAAAAACCTTATTTGGTAGTAGATGTTGAAGATGTGTCTGATCTGTATCCACCACTATAAATAGATATAGCTCATGAGACAAGACCACACATGATGCATTTATCCAGTTGAATTACAAACCACCATTTGGGCTTTTTGACTGCTTCTCCTCATGGACAAATGAGATTTGACTAGAACTTCCCACAACCACGTTGTCGCGGCTTCAAAGTGTTTTGTAAAATAGATTTAATGCTGCATTTGTCCTCTCTGAGAACTTATTTTACCCCCAAGTTCTTAAACCATTTTTTATGTGTCCTGTCAGTGTAGTACTCAAAATTGTTGTCTGAGTGCAAAGGAGATGCCCGACAAATTTACTTTCACAAGTGGAGCATTGGAGCTTTTGCTACAATTCTCCACTTTAAGTTTTATATATATATATATATATATATATATATATATATATATATATATATATATATATATATATATATATATACATATACATATATATATATATGTTTGGGTTTATTTCTAATCAGTTGAAATAAAGTACACCAAATGTCAATAAAAGTTTAACTTCTCGGTCAGATGGGTAAAGTGAGGATCTCAAACCCTGATTTCAATATTTATTGGGAATGACCTGGTCAGAGTGAGACATCCTCAGTATTGATCCTCAGCGTCCTTTCAGGCTATTGATCCAGGCTGCTTTTGATTGACCTATCTTGTGGATGTGATCAATCAAAAAGAAAAGGGGAACATCAACTCCTGATCTCTTGTTGATCCGCATCTCAGTACAAAAGTGTGTTGATAGAAATATTTCTAAACCAGTGTACTTGTGATTATAATGGTACTGACATTATACACACAACAAACATTTTTTTTCTTAACAGCCGCTTATAAATAACTACGAGACGGTTTAATTTTGATTCCAGGTGTCCCATTGCTGAAGCCTTCATGTCTGAGCGACTGTAAAAATAAGATATGGAGGAGAACCACATTTTCTGACTAAAAAGAATTGAGAAAATGCTAATTTTCTCTCAATTTGTTAGTTATATAGAGCGCTCTATCATGGGAATTATGATATTTACAATGTTTCAGCCTAGTGGTAGGTGTTACTAAAAAATTTTTGTAAAGATCTTACTTTTATTTTTGTGATTTTCCATCTTAGCGGAGGGAAAATACAATAATGCAAGACTATCTAACAAAAAAAAGGTATCAAATAATTTTTCTTGAAAACAGAGCTCTAAGAACTCAGTCGGCAGCATCAGCGGTTACTCTCCCTCAGCAGCAAAAGCTCTTGTGCTTTTAAAGACTAAAATGATCATAATACAACTGGAATTTAAACTGGTTTCAAAAAAAAAATTTGAGAGATTAACTATGCTTTCATTTAAGTAGAGAAAGTGGATTCTAGAACCACAATGACAGATAGCAAGATTCTGCTGCAGTGAAGCGGTTTGATCTGCCTATCAAGCTACCAGACACTCTGACCTGAATGCAGTGATATGGAAATTTTCAGCACTGTCTTCTTTTCTCTGCTCCTTTGTTACTTGAATATATGCAATCGCCTTAAAGCAGAAACACTGAGAGACTGTGATGGGTTCCCACAAGTGACCTTGGTGTAATGATACTTTCCTGCTCGGTGGAAATGTCTTGTCAAAAGCTGTCAAGAGAACAGACCATAAAGCAAACCAGCGGCAGGGTTGAAGGTATAAAAAAAAAAAAAAATTAACTGAGGGTTACAGCTTACAACTGATGAAATCAAAATGGCTTGTCTGTTTCAGGAGAAACTAAGACAAAAGTGTGGCAGTAAGAGTACAGTCCCCTTTAAATCAAGATTTCATGCACGTAAGAGCAAATGGAACCATAAGATGTTTCTGTGGTTTGGTTTTGCTCACTTTTAAGGAGGGATTCTGGCTAAATTTAGCGTACACAAGTTTTGTGTTTCTTGGCTGTCGCTCGGCCACTGCGATGTTTCATAGGATTGAGGTCTGAAGACTGGTTAGGACAAACCAGGTTTATATTAAGCTTTGATTTTAGTCATCCGGTTTTGGCCTTGGTGTTTGCGGATCTGTCGTGCTTTGAGACCTGTGTGTTGCCCTGAGGGATGAAGATGATCATCCACTGGCGCCATAATAAACAGAAGTCTTTCTTCATGTCATAATTAGCATTTTTGCTCAGGTTCTAATCCAAATCCAATTTATTTGTAAAGCACATTTTGTCATATCCCACGTTGTTTCTGTTATTTTCCTGTATTTTATTTATTTTCCTTTGTTGATGTTTATTTTCCTCAGTTATTCTTATTTTCACCTGATCAACCTTGTCATGTTTTACTCTTCTTAGTCTGCTCTTAGTTAGTTTCGTTCATGTTTATTATTTATTTCTGGTGTTAGTTACCGTTTCATTTCCTCGTTCCCCTGTTCTTCCTTTCTCCAGTTTCTGCCAGTCTCTCTCTCTCTCTCTCTCTCTCTCTCCTCAGTCTACCTGTTTGGTCTCATCTCACAGCTGGAACCCTTTACTAATCAGTATTTAAGCATTGTCATTGGATTCTGCTGTTGTCTACCTCATGCTCTCCTTTGGTCTGTTCTTTCTAAGGTTCGTCATCTTTTCCGTAACCCTACTGTCATCTGACTACTGTTGGCATTTTGAACCTAAACCTGTACATATATTGCACAGGTTTAGGTGCAATAAACCTAAACATTGCAACATTGACTAGCAATGCTGCCAAGCATTTCCAAATCCCAACCTGGTATATTTATCATTTTTATGTTCTTCCTGTGTATGCAAGGGTTCTCTACAGGTCTCCCATAGTCCAAAAAAACATGACTGCTAGGTTAAATGATTAGTTTAAATTGCACTTAGATCTTAGTGTGTGTGTATAGTTGTTTGTTTTGTCGCCCTGTGATGGATTGGCAACCATCGTGTACCTCGTCTCTCACCCAGTGATCAGTGGAGATAGACACCAGCTCTCCCTGTAAGTATCAGAGGGTTTAGAAGATTAGTGGATGGATATAATTAAGCACATTTGCAGAAAAGTAACCAGTACAAATTTACAGCTATGTGCTGTGCTAACAAAATGTTTTACTTCTTATTGTACAATTTTGTTCCCCAATTAAAAACATAGTCACATATTTAATGTGAAACATTGCTTTTTTTCACTATCTTAATTTAGATATACAATGCACTGAAACAGTTAAAGTGCCTTATCCCAGACAAACTGATGTTTTATCGAGATCACAAGACATAAACTTCTATATGGTTGCAATTGATTGCTTTTATTTCCGAATACAAGCGCAATTAATAGACAAATGGAATTAAATTGTTACATAAGCTGATTTTCCTGCCCTGCTTCCTCTGTTCTCTCCCAGTTCTACACTCTAATAAAAAGCATATACAGCTTGCCCTTAAGGAAATGTTTCTTTATAAACTTAGGGCAATAATTCACACAGGCTCCCTTCAAATTCACGCGGCCGTGAAAGAATGAAAGGTATTTTGCAAACAATTGGCCCCTCTTCTCCTGCTGCGCACCGGAGTAAGAAAGTATGGCGACTAAGTGAGCTGTGACAATTGTGCAAGCGTCAGCAGGCTTTTGTGAAACCAGTTTTCCTGGGAGCTGCAGAAGTTAGCCGGGATAAATGAAGACACGGCAGTCGTTCCTTGGCTCCCGACTCTAATAGCGTGACACAAAACTCAGGATGCGTCCAACACAAGACACCATATGGCATAATTGCCGGCAACACACAGGGAGCGTTTTGAGCCGAAATGCTGAAACACTCAAGAGAAGTTGCATTACACATCTGCTCTCAGGTGTATTTGTGCACGCGTAGGCAGAGTTGTTAAAATCGCATCAAGCGTTATCTCTTCAACGAGAAATCCTCTGGTACCCAAGCATGAGTGATATACGGATCCACCCACAGAGGCCCCAGCCCCATCCATCTTCAGTGTCATTGGCATTCTAAATCTCTCAGTCATGCCTGCATCTATAATGGCCCAATTACTGCCGATGGGGATCCCACTCCCTATCTGACAATTACATCTGTTAGAGTTTGAGAGCATTAATGCCTAAAAAATATCAATTAAGGTGATTGATCAGGATGTTAATATCCTATTAAACAGCAGTCTGGGGCAGTAGAGCATTTCTGTTGATTAGGATGAAATGAGTAAGACTCTCTGGGACGAAGTGACTGTAGTTTAGTGGGCCAGTTAGATTGCTGATCTAATGAACGCAGAAAATGGCTTGCGGATGCATTTTATTGCCAGGTAAACGTGGACAAGAACAACTTTAGGTAATTGGTACTCAAAAGGCGTTTCATGGAGCCATAAAAAGCAGAATGGATGGAGAACTTTCTGGTCAGCTGAGCAAGAGTCCCACAAACACATTTACAAGATGTTAATTCAAAACGAGAACACTCTGAAATCTGCTGAGCTAAAAACGACCCAATCTAGGTTGCTTTGTGAAAGCCATTCTGGGTTCGATTTACCATAACAGGGTTGAGTCATGTTTGGCTGAGAATATGTTAGATTTTCCATCTGAAATTAGATAATGTGACTCATTGCATATCTAATGGGAAGACTGCCATGCAGTGGGTGGAAAAGAAGAATACCGTAATCTGAATTACTAAACAAGTAGCGTTTGGGTTAAAGTCATAATGTGGCCATTAAACCATGAGTTGGTCATTTTTGAAGTATGAGCAGATACCAGGTCCTTTTTACGTCACAGCATCGACATAAAACTTGTCTGGAGAGGGAAGCATTAGGAGCTCTTAAATTTTTCCAAGTATACTGCTGACTTGATTAACACCAGCAGATGCCATGACCCTATAAATTATTGCTAACTTTGGAAACTTTACACTGACCTCAAGCAACTGGATTTTTGTACATCTCCACTGTGGGACCCAACAAACTATAATTAAAATTGCACTACCTCTTTCCCAACAACATGAATCCAGCATCTAGGAGAGATATCCCAGCAGTTATTGGAAAGCGAGTTGCATAAACATCATCTGAAACGTTTCTTTCTTTTACTTGTCTTCAATCAACATAAATTTTCCAATACCGTTAGTTGTATTCAGTTTATGTAGAGTAAGCTTTAATATTTCTTCCTTAGAAATTTACTTAACTTTAACTTTCTGTGTTCAAGTTTTTCTTTTTATTTTAGCTACATGCAATTGTTGATTAAGAGTAATTTTTCTAGAGTTTCCATGCCATAGTCTGATGTCGACATTGTAAGCTGTAAAGATGAGAATTTCTGAGCTTCGGCCCACTAAGCCAGCCTTTGAATAGGATATCTGCTATTTAAGCTCCTCCAAGTGACTGAACGTGCTTTAAATTATGACACTGCTTCTTTCTTCCAGAATGATTGTTTGAAAATATAAAGGTTCTCTTGGCACCGCTAAAGCTCTGAATGGAGAGCAATTAAATTCAAAAGTGTAATTTCATACATTTTGTGTGTTAAAAAATGTCCCCCCCCCTTTTTTTTTTATCATCTTGTCAATGATCACCGGCGTGCTGCACTCATCCCTCTGTCCTCCCTCTGCCATTTCCCCCCCTCCGTCGCCTTCGTTTTCTTTTTTTTTTTTATTTAAAAGGCTTTCCATTCTTCCCCTGGCATGGCATCACACACTCATTTCATTTCTCATTTACAGACTGATAATCAGAATGTCATTACAGTGTCCACACTGGGCTGCTGGAGGGGTAATTGAGCAGCATAAAAGGCATTTGAAAGAGGGATGAATAATAGAACTGGAGATGAAGTGGGTGGAGGGGAGTGAGTGGTGACTTGGAGCTAGGCCTGCTTTCTCAGGTGGCTGGCCCATATCGGATGGCATCCTCCCTGGCCCTATGGTTAGCCATGTCTATGTCACAAGCTCTTTCCTTTTTTTTTTTTTTTACCTCCAGCACATTAGAGGCAGAGCTGGCATCAACACTCACGGTAGAAAGGGAGAAAATCAATAGGAGAGTTTCAGAAGGTCAAAGTCAAGCATGAACAATCACTTTACATCTTGGAAGTCGCCTTTATTTAGACGGCAAAACAGACCACAATTTTGTCCTTGTACCTTATTTGGGAGGGACTAAGTTCTAGCAGTTCCATCTACAGACTAAGTTCACTTTTCTTTTATTTTTGCTGCCTGACTTCTTTTAAGAAAAACTAAATGAAAGAAACTCAACTGACGGGATTGATTTAATGCTCAAAAGAAAAAAAGGGAATGATTTGACTTAGCCCTAGCTTGAGTACTTCCCCGCAGCCTTTAAAACACGCTCATTGTTGATCATTTCCGGTAGATGTATAGACACATCCGTGCTCCGTGTTTGTGTCCTTTGCTTGCCTCTCCCTGCTCCTGTCCTCCATGGCTGTGGTGTGGCAGCCTGGCACTGTGCCAGTCCCGTTTGGCAGAGGTGGTACATTTCCATCTCATTCATCACATAAAGACAGATAATCAGAAAGTCATTACAGTAGCTTGACACCAGTGCTTGCCCCGGGAAGACAGAGTAATTGAACAGCACAGAAGGGGAGACAGCGGACTGAGCCAAGGCCACGTGGTAATGAATGTAAGATGTAGATATAAGAGGAGTGGGGGTCTCAAAGCAGAGGGGTGTAGATGGAAGGAAAGCGAGCTGGAAGTTCAGGGAAGATAGTGGAATATGTAATATTGAGATTTGACATTCAGACGTGGGAGGGGAGGAGAAGCAACACTGGTAAATAGACTATGTTCAAACTATCATCAGGCAGAACAATAAAAAACACCTTTTTAATTGAGAGTTAGTCCCCTCTTGTTCCCTCAAAACAGTTCTAGCCAGTCAAGGAATGGACTCAACTTGACCCCTGAAGGTGTGCTGTGATATTATATCAAGCGGCAAGAGGTCACCAGCAGATCCTGTAAGTCGCATAAATTGTGAGGTGGGGTGTCTATAGACTGTAGTTGCTTGTCCACTGCATTCCAGAGATATTTAGTCGGATTGAAATATTGGGAATTTGGAGGCCAAACCCAAAACCTGCAGAAGCTGAGGGAATTCCCTGGATGGCAGCAGAGGTGACTGCCCCAAATCTAAAGGAGTGGGTTGAGAAGTGACTAAGAGGGAGACTCCATTGAGTTAAAATTTGTCTGAGGAAGCTAAGGAACCAGGTTGCTTTCATAGGGGAATTCAAGGGGGTGATTCCCCTAAGAGGTTTAGAGAATGGGCTGAACTGACAGAGTTAAAGGGTAAATTTGAGCATGGTGAGTAAAGGCCAGAACACACCATCTAAGCGAGCGACTGAACTGGTGCATGGACCTTTACCTTTAGAATGCTTCATGAGGAGGTCAAAATAGACGGGATAAAATTTCAGATTGGAGCAAGTTAGGTCTCTGGATGCATCAAATTTATTGGTCGGAGAGGTGAACTCCCCTAATCTGAGGAACCCTTTAAAGGCTAGATGGAAGGTTCTTGACATGAGTGCTTTGTCTTAAGAGGAGTAGAGACTGGTGTCATGAACCAAGAAAAGGCTTTTGACAATAGGAACAGTGATGGTTTTCCTGCAGTCAGGGTGAAGGAAGCTGAATTTTCTGATATCTTTGAGGAGAAGCCTTATGGCTAAATTAACGTAGAGGCTTGGTGTTGAACAGGGTCGGTGGAGTCCGGACTAAAAATGAATGCCTGCCATCTGAGAACGGACATAAGGGGGCTTAAAGCTGGGATGTTTGACAATGGGTTGTTGACACATCACCCTTGCATAAGTTTTTAAACTCTTGATGGAATGACACCAGAGTATAGGGCAAAGAAAGGCATGTTGACAAAAAGACTTTTAGCAAGTTATATTTCTGGGAAACATTTGGCTTAATTTTTCAAAACAATTAATACAGTTACAGTTTGCACTCATCTAGAAGCTGCTAGCTGGTTGAAGAGTTTCAGTCCAATATGAAGCAATCTGACAATCTGTTAGCCTACTTAGGACGGTTGCACCAAGGTGCATATTTAAAGAAGACAAGTCAACCAGCCGAAGAGTTCAATAGACGTGAAGCTCTGACTGATCGACTTGGAGAGCGCTCTCACTGAAACTACTATTATGTTTGTGTGTCATTCCCTTGATTGGACTCATTCAGCGACTGTCACAAAGCACTGAAACCAGCATTTCCTCTCTGACGTCTGAGCAGCTGTAAGAAATGCAGCTCTTTTTTCTGTTTGCTTATCCACTGCCATGCAGAGCCATAGGAACGCCGTGATTGCATAACAGAGGGCTGATGGCCAACATGGTCGCGGCACTTATTTATGTGATTCACCACAACAGCAGTGGGCTTTACAGTCAGACCTACATGTTTAGGTATCCGGGGGGGTCTGATTCCATGTGATTTAGAAAGAACGTGTTTGTTTCTAGAACACAGTCTAGGAATGGCAAAAGGAGCATTAAAATACAAAAACACCTGCAGCACATCTTTAGATTTTTTTTTTCTTCATGTAGCAGTTTATGAGCAGATATAACAAACCTGCAGGTAAGTTTAACTTCATGGGATAGTTTTCTTCAAAGTCAATGAAAACAAAAAAATATGACACAATGCTCTATCAGTAGCCTATTACACAACATACATTAATTTAATACTGTTTCTTTTTTGTTGAGGGCAACAAAGTTCCTTTTCAGAGTTTAACAATTTTACAAAATTTGTATTGCAGAGATAAGATATGCCTCTTTCACAAAATACTTTAAGATGGCATTAAAATGAACGATATAAACATCAGTAGAGCCGATGTCGATGCACCATGACACTTCCTGTTGTATTGCACTTCTGACTTTTTTTTATTTTTATTTTTTATGCACAGCTAGGCTTCCACATGTGACTTATGACTGACTGCATGAATATTAGAAGTGGTTTGTCTTTGTGGGTTTTGGATGGGAATGTTTTATGAAAGATGCAATAGATTCAATAAATGTGGCATCAGTTCTTAAAGTGTACAATTATTGCCATGCCTTGTGAAGAGGTGCAGCAAAAAGCATCAAGTAAAAACATTACATTTCTTATGGCTGTTGCACAAATACAAAATTAACATTTTTGCTTGTTTTTATATTTATCATGCTTCCAAATTTCCTTATGATACCCTATATTAAGGAGTGGCTAACCAGGTTTTTGTTTTAAATGTACTAATATTTCAAAGAGGAAAAATGTCCCTGAGCAGCACTGATCCTTTACCAGAGCGAACGCTCCAAGAAAGACTTAGGTTTACGCCCAGGCTAGCGCCCGGTTAGTGAAACCCACTAACCGGTTATGGGTTTCAGCTCATATTTAAACTGATTATTGTTTATTGAAAGTTCCCAGAAACCCTGAAAAAGTCACGTCTAAATGACAAAAATAGAGGGACTGCCTCCAATTTAGATGTGCCAATAAGTCAGACAGAGCAAATTTTGTAAAAAAAAAGAAAAATAGCAATCATTTCTCACGTGGAACTTTCCCCCCCATTGAAAGAAAGGCATTCTAAAGGGTGAATTTTTCTGTTGTATCATATGAGAGTTACTCATATGTTACCTGAATTATTTTAAGGCTTTTCTCAAAATCTATATCAAGGGGGTCAATAGAAGTGAAGGATGCTGTATAAACTGCTGTAAGGTGTCTTTAGCCTCCACATGAGCTCAACCAGTGGTGTAAAACAGTGGCTCTCCGTCTTTATATTTTTAGTAGCTGGATATGTACATTCTATTAGAGCCCATTACAGTAGCATAATAAATCATCATAATGTCTCAGTTTGGCTGTGTATGTAGAAATACTAAACCACTAAACACCTAATGGAGAGTTTTTTTCAGAACAGAATAAAATTACAGCAAGTCTCCATTACAAATCTTCACATTTGCATGGGTGTGAACAAAACACCGGTAATCGGACACCAAGGCCACCTGGTAGTGACAATAATTCACAATGTCCAAATAAAAGAGAACTAGCACAAACTATCATACTTGGACTGCCTACAAGTACTTTAGCTAGTTTGCATGTTTTTAAGCAAACCTTTGGTGATGGTTGCATTGTTGTTGTTGCCTGGAGGTGTGCGAACAGGTTTTTTTGCTGAGTAGGATTTATCATTTTTTGTTTTGCCAGTTTGAGTTACCACAATCTCTTAAGAGTGGCTCGCTCTCAAACGTTATTTGCTCACCCTCCCCTGCTCAGCCTCCTCTCGCCCTTTATTATGCGCCCGGATCTTTCTCGCAAGCACATACTCCATCCATCAATACTGCCAAATGGAAATAACTGCTTACCAGGGCTCTTTGCAATATGTTTGGATAGAAGAACAGAGTTGTCCTAACTGCGAGGTACCAAGATTTTGTCGCTTCGAGAAACATAAAAGCTCCTGCCTGAGACCCCGCAAAGCATGAAATCTCGAATAAGAGATTATTCCAGATGTTTGTTTTTGAGAGACATTCGGGGCTGCGTTGCAGGTCAGTAGGGTTGTCACCTAGATAAATGTTGTTTTCTAGGGTCTTCAACTCCTGCTTAAATGCCTTAGTCACAAAGTACCTCCACTCCTGTTGCATCACGTCTCTGAGACAGACAGAGAGAGAGAGAGAAACTGTCTCATCATACTGTGGAGTATTGTACGGAGTGCTTCTCAAAGTTCCTTGGAAGGCAATTACTGTCTAGACTTGGTGATTTTAAGATGTAGCGATGAAGCTGAAGAATTGCTGAGATTTGTCAAATGTGTGTTTTCCAAAAGGAAGGCACGTTTTACATTGGTACAACAGACTGATAACTGTATTGTCAAAAATAAATGTCACATTTTTTGTTACAGTTTCTATCCAAAACTTCCTTGGGGGTTGTAGCAACCAATCAGTAACACTGTTTCAGGCAATAATTGAGGGTTTATGAGAATTATGACAATAGTGTTTTAAATGTAATGCCTTTCCTAGACCCAGCGTTAAAACATGAATGCCAGTGGAATGGTTATGTGTAAAGACTGCCCACTCAATTAAATTTACTTAATACAGATTTCAGCTACAATTTAGCATTAGCAGAAGACAATAAAATAACAGATAATTCAACAAGGTCTTCTTGTTGAATTGGCCTAATATTTGGCAGCGCTCCATATATTATGCCTTTCTATCCAATAATCAAACCTTTTCAGAAGATGAATTTGAATCAGAACCCTCATGCACAGAGTGTCCTGGTCAATCCTGACCCAAAATATAAAAGAGCAGAGTTTAGTTCGTTTAGACTTCAAGCATAATTTGGTGATCAAAGCTGTGCCTCGTTAGCATCTAATTACATTTTTATTTATGAAGCTGCTTAGTGTTGAAGCTGAGTTTTGTTGAGGTAGAAAATATTGTTTCTATCATTTAGATTAGCTTTTTTCCCCCCAATACGTGGATATGCAATATATTGGTAAATGTATAGCATGCGTTTTTGATTGAGCTTGTTGAGGCAAGTGCTGAGGCACTAAATGTGGCTCCTCAAGTTACCAGGAGCATCATCCTTCAGATTTTAAGAAACACATCCCTTTAACTTTCAGTGAACATTTTACAAGTCTTGGGTATTGTGCCATCTTCTGAAGTAAAATGTTTTATTCTCCAAAACATCCTCCCGACTCACCTTCTTGACATAAGGTACAAAGGCAAAAGATGAGAGAAAAAAAAAAGCTCCCTGATGTTCTATGCTTTAGGGTATTCTAAAAAAAAAAAGACAGAGAGAAAAGTTAAATTAATGCATGTTATTTACAATTCAAAAGTTTGCCAAATAAGAATAAACACAGCATTAAAGCCCCTCTTGATATTTGTATTCAGGTTCCATGGAAAATGATGCTTGGAGACAGCTGTGGCACACCACCTGCCAGGTTCTGACCCTGGCTCAGAGCTCAGTCGTATCCAACCAAGGCATGCTGTTTTTGGCTATAGACTCCCGGTTCCTCCAAGGGCACCTCAAGAAATGATAAATCTATTAGTGTTTGGGAAAAGAACGGATTTATTACGTTGTGCTCACATCTGTTATTTTGTCAGACATTTTCCAAACCACCATATATCATTATCATTCACCGTCCAGACGTAAAATATGTTCAGCATATTTAGTGACAGTCATTCGCAGTGGCCTGATATGGCCTTATTCTGTCTAACTAAAGTTGGTTTTGTTTATTCCCTGTTCACGTGATATGCAGTTTATTTCAAAGGTCTGAACACAACCACTGGTTATTTTTGCACTACTGCAATACTGTAAAAATGACACCGTGTTTGTGCAACAAGACTGGATACTTCAGTGTTATAAGTAATGCCAAGGAATGCTTCCTCTCAGCTGTGTGGGTGGTAACACATGTTTTTGTCCCAGGGCTTGAAGAAAAACTTCACCAATTTTTAACATCAAAGTCTGTTTACTGGTGTTGGGAATTACTACTGCATGTATTTAAGAAGTTGTCAGAAGTTTTTTGTGGCCCCAGAGGGACTTGCATGCAGTCTGATATATAGCCTCAAGCAATGTTGGCCTAGTCTGAAACCTGAAGTTGAAACAGAAAAAAATAAAATAAAAAATTAATCTGAGTTTTGCAGGTTAAAAAGTAGAGAGGTGAACACGTGTACCAGCTTCGTATTACGGCTTGAAGCGTAGCCGCTGCTGGCTGCATTGGATGGTAGATACACACAGATCAGAAATGGCCTGTCCATCATGAACACAAAATTATTGTTTTATGTTATTGGAGTAATGCACCGTTCCCTTTCAGATTAATTCCCTGTACATTTTTATATACCTGCATACCTGTACCTGTTACATTTTTATATACCAGAAGGTCAAACGTCGACGTCAACAAGCAGTGGAAAGTGACTAAGGTGAACGCTGAGATGCACCTGCAGTGCCTTGCAGGAAAAAAAAAAACTAATAATAAATCACTTCTTCACATCTTAAGATTACAGTTTTTAATTTACTAAATATCTTAGTAAATCTCAAATAAGACTAAATTAACTTACAAGTAGCCTTTCAATAAGTTACAGGAGCTCGATTTAAGTCAACAGCTCCCCAATATTGATGAAAATGTTCTTGTTCCTATTGCCATATTAATCTAAGCTACCCAGTTTTTACTGTAAAAAACTGGGTAACACCTTATAAGAGTGAGATGAAACTGTCATAAACATGACATAACACCTGTTATGAACATGAAGGAGACTTCATGAATGCTTATGGTTGTTGTCATGAAGTGTCATTCAGTAAATCATGACACTTTTAATACAAAGTTGATGCTTCTGATTGGCCTTTACTGTAAGTTTTAATGGAACTTTGTATTAAAAGTGTCATTATTTACTGACTAATGCAAAATTGACACTTTTGATGTACTTTTAATGCAACTTTTAGTACACCATTGCATTAAAAGTGTCATTATTGATGGAATGACACTTCATGACAACAATCTTAAACATTTATGAAGAGTCATTCATGTTCATGACAGCCTCATGTCAGTATTACGCACACCCCTTCAAATAAAGTATTACCAAAACGGGTTTATCTAAGAAACGTGAATGTCTCTCATTTCATTAAATCATTAGGAATAAATGTCTGTATTGCCAAATTTAAGGTGCTATGAAAGCATTTTTCTCCCCTTTTAAATTGTTCCTTCTTTTGTCATAAGTTTCAAATGATCCGATACATTCTGAAATAAAAAAAACATGAGCAGACTCAGTCCAAAACACAGTTGTCATACAATCAGAACGCGTTTTCAAAAGGAAAGCTTAAAATTTCAAATCAAACAAGCATAATTTTACATGTAAATGTGAAATGCTAAAAGGCAATAAAAAAATAGTCAAGTTAATGAACTAAAGCAGTGCACTGACACACTCCTAAGAAGCCAGCTCAAAGGCAAATCCCCCGGCAGCCATCAGGTGTAGCATATATCTCGGTAATGAGTTATCCCTACTGCTGTTCTGCGTGAACTAGATCATCACAGAGCACAGATGTGAACACAATGGCAATTCTTCCTGAGAGGACGGGCTGGTAAGCTTGAAGAAAGAGAGTACCGTTAGGTTGGAACAACCCAACTATTAAAGGACTATATAACAGCTGCATATAGACAATGTTTTCTCGAGGGATATTACCATCCATGGATCTTTACAGACAGGTAATCAAGCTCAAAACGAAGCAGCAAGATCTGAGGCACTGGGGCAGACTCCGTTCTATTCATCACTTATAGGGTCATTGTTTTTTAAACTGCCAGAAAAGCAGTGCTGACGGTGTCTTTTGGTTGGCTGCTTCGTCTGCACTATCAGCCTGAAACATTCATTTACAGGTTAATGGTACAGTGGATCATACGAAACCAAAAGCTCAACAACTTGGACGATAGACGATAGAAGCTAAAAATGTGTCAAGTACGGTTCTAGATTTATACGAGCTTTAAAAATGTAATGGCTGTGGAAATATATCAAGAGCACTAACGAGTTAGGTGACATCAAAACAGTCAACTTGAAAAGGTTTAAAAGACAATAGATAAAGAAAGAAGTTCAAAGACAGGCCGTAGGATATAACGGACGAACGCTAGATACAACTAAGGAGAAGATATATCGTATCACTCGAAATGCTGACGAGCTGCATTATGCAGAAGATTCTCCAGAATGGCAATATTCCCAAAATGCAGGACTTTATCAAGCTGCTGCTGGGGGTGTCTTTGAAGTTGGAAAGCAGGAATCAGGAAGTTCAGTGCCATACACAAACTTAACAGGCCCACATGGTCCAAGTCTACTGTCTGACGGTGATGAGTGAACAAATTTAACAAGCCCCGGAGCACCATTTTGTTTGAGATGCTGAGTCAAGTGCACGACTTCAAAAGAGCTGTGATGCTAAAAGCTTACAGTGCAAAAAAGGAAAGAAAAATACAGGTACAAACAGGAAAGTACAGGTCAACAAGCCAAAATCATTTAATTTATTAAGTAAACGTAGAAAAATAGCAAATCAGTGTATTTAGTCATCAAGACAAGATGACTGCCTGCTGATAAAACTGAACATCAGAGTGAGGATTTAAGCACTTTGTAATATGACATTGGTGTTGGTGCCAGTCTGGCTGAAACTGGTGATCTACTGGGATTTTTATGCCCAGCCATCTCTGAGGTCTAAAAAAAAAACGAATGACCTGAAGAACGGAAACTAATTAGTGTGCAGAGACTGTACGGACAAAAATGCCCCTTTGATGTCTAAGGCCAAGAATGAGGAGAAAGGCCGAAATGTTTTGAGATGATGGAAAGGCAACAGTAGCCGAAATATCCATGTACTACAGTAAAGATATGTAGAGTACCATTTCTGATAATAAAAAAACAACAAACCTCGAAGCAGAGGAGGTACCACTCCTTGTGCCATCGTTTTTAGGCAAAAAACAAAACAGCCCGTCACCCCCGCAAGAAAACAACAGATTAGAACAAAATTTATCAGTCTTATCAGTTTTGATTTCAGCTGCAACACTCAAATGAAACTTAGAGTAAAAAATACTGGCATTGAGTGATCAATCAGACTTTCCTTGGGATTTGGTGGAAAAGGGAGATTGACATCTAGGATTTGCAGCCAACCGATTTACAGCAACTTTGTCATGCTGTGTGTCGATATCTGCCAAAATCTCTCGGCAACGTTTGTTACATCTTGTTGGAAAATTCTGAAAGCAAAAAAAAAAAAAAAAGGTGTCCAGCCCAGTACTGAGAAGGTGTAACTAATAAGCATAGATCATCAGCTGTGATTTTGGAAGGAGTCATGTTAGGAAAAGTCACAGGGCTCTTCAATCAAACGGATTCTCACTTTTGAATACTTAGAATTGAATCCAGTCCTAAATATGGGATTGGAAAATTATAACAAAAGAACTGAGTTTATGGAACAGGACAATATGTCTTCATGCAAGTTTCAACAGGTTTCAAGATTAATGGGAACAGCACATTATGAGACGCATTATTTATAAACCATATCAAAATATTTAGGAAATATCCATTCATACTTGATACTTCTCGTTAGCTTGCAGCTTCAGGTCATTAGAAGACGAGTTCTTAGTGAAAATTCTGTTTTGAAGAAAAAAATTTATGTGGCTTTAAGATTTTGGATAATGTGAAATGACAATCAGTGAACTGTGTTGCGTTACAGTTTGTAACATGTCATCAATTTTAGTGACGCAATTGAGACACCGTACCAGCAAACGCCTGATCTAAAATGACTCGCATTAGTTTAAAAAACATCACGTCCTGATCACTACACTCCCATTTAGCACAAAATAAACAGACATGCTATATTTTAAAGATTATGTTTTGTGATTAAAAATGTTTTAACTTTATTCATTTGCTGAAAAGAAGAAAAAAAACTGCCTCACATTGGTCGTCACTTTACTTTGATCTGTGTAAATACTTTCATTTTTGCTGATGTTTTGGTCTTACTTTCTTGGTATGCAGAAGGAAAACCTTCACTGTTGGGGCTATCATCATATTTTAATCTACAGTTGTTAAAGGTTTTAACTTCTCTAACGTTAATCTGTTAGATTTGTTTGATAGTTTATCCCTGACTATTTTAATTGCAATTACTTTCTTATAATCATGCAAATTCACATCTATTTTTCACCCAACATGGGATTTCAGCCAGGTCTTGGTCATAGTTAACTATTTTTAAGTTTGGTCATTTGGCAGCGAACAGAACCTCATTAGCAGAGGAAGGCACAGATTCTTGTCTGTTTGGAAGGTTTTCACATTTTAAATACAGGTTTGATTCTTAAATATAAACTAAAAAGATAGATCTCTCCATCCGACATTAGAACTTTATTTTTATCACACCCACTTTACTCCATTTTCTCCTCCTCTCAGTTCATTAGCACCGGCCTAGGTGTGAGGCTTTTTATTGGCAGAAGTAGGTGTGTCTGATTTGAAGAAAAAAAACCCAAAAAACCCTGAAAGAAACCTGTGAATGAAAAGGACCAGTGCATTTAAATGAGATTTCCCTCCCAAAAAAATGAAAATTATCTGCTCCTAAGAGAAAAATCTGTTTGTTTTTTTTTGTTCTTTCCTGGATTTTCTACCAAGCAGTAACAGGTTATTTTTGGCAGTAATCATCCATGTTTTGTTAAACAGCTTAAATTTCGTTTTAAAACCCACTTTGGAATCTAAAAGCTCTATTAGGCAAACTTAGAAATCAGAGCCAATACAAGCAGAAAAGCTGCATTGAACCTTCTCAAACCACTGGCAAAGCATGAATCTCCAACAACATGAAGGGATACAACTCTACAGCATGAATCAAAGTGATCATATGCACTTTATTCAATGAGTGGATTTTAGATTTAAAGAAAGTTTAATACAAAGCTATCAAATTCTTAATTCTGCTTATACATTCTGTACTGTTTCCAAAGGGTTAACATCTTTTTTTTAACGCTTCTCAAATAAACCAGCAGTTAAAATTATTGCGATTTCTTATCAGCCTGGCTATTGATCTCAAAATTTAAAAAAAACTTAAAATCTCAAAACTTGTTGCTTCACCAAAAGGCAGAAAGTTTAGAAAAAAGTGCTAGAGTCAAGTGAATAAATGATTCAGACCTATGAAATGCTTACGATTTATCGTCAGCTGACTTAAATTTTAAAGCAGTTAATTGAAACCGAATAACAGAGAAGTGGACATAACCTGTAAATAAGACTCAATTTTACAGGAAGTACAACCAATTGCTGTCCACACGAGCCATTTCTCTGAACCCAAAGTCCAGTTCTGCTTGCAGTTATTTTGCGTCATATCCCTTTAAAATTCATGGCCTTTCATTTCAGGTCCTGCAGTCTTTTACAATGTTGAAGTTGTGCAAACCAAAACAAAACCAAAACAAAAAAAACAAGCCGTTTCAAAACTCTTTTCTTTTTTTAAGTGTGTCTTTTCATCATCCGTTTTTCTTCCATAAGTTTCCTCTGTAAGTGCTTGTCGTAATATATTAGTATCCTCAACCGACTAACGTTTCAATTTGATGTCAAGATCGATGCTTTTGTGCTACGATGGGATAAGGTCAAAGAGGGCTTGGAAACCTCTGGATAAACCTGCGGCTCTGACACTGTGGATCACGGCACACACCCAGCAGTCAAGGTTACACAACAGAAATAACAGTGCGTGTTAGAAATGCTCCCATATATTTAGCACGTCGAGCCGGTGCAAAGTGATACACAAAGGATTTCCCGAATCTTTGAAGTAAAAAGTTTCATTGGGATGCAGAACAAACACTTGTTTGAAAATTAAAACGACTGCTCTTCATGTCTGTTTCTTTTTCTCCCCCCTAGAATCCCCTGTTGGTTGCATGCAGTAAAATGAAAGAATCCTTCTGCAGACCCCCTCCTGTTTTAGTTACAGCACTTTCACTCGGAATACTTTTTTTTTTCCACCAGCATTTACAAAGAAATCACAGAGAACGCCTTCACTCAAATATGGTATATCTGACTATGTTTTGCATCCTGGTATGTGGGACAAGTGAAAAGTATTTTGTGTTTGATGGTGTTACTTGCTGTTGTGTGTGTGTCAGATCAGCATGGTGTAAAGGAAGTTTTATGAAGCTCAGTGCAACAAAGACTCACAGCAAAGCCCTTTGACACAACTTTAAAGTTCAGTTCACTTGCCATACTTCTTCTGTGGGGGGAGAGGGAGGAAAAAATAATAAGAAAAGCAGCAAAGTCTTGGCTTGAAAATCTCACCATGAAGAGGTCAAATTTCATAACTCATACTTAAATGTGAAGAAAAAAAGATTAAAGTTTTAAGTAATGTGTATTTTGTCGGTAAAGTGAGCAGAAATAGCTGCAGAATAACCTAAAACTGATCAGGAAGCATATCAACATTTGGTCTTACAAACAACAACAGTATATTGGTGACAATTCACCTTTAAATACATCCTAAATTATTTAAAATGTCCTTAAAATATTTCAAAATACAAATGAATGAACACAGTGGATGGTCATATTTGAGCTGCAGAGCCAATGAAAACCTAATCACTATTGGACATTCTCATTTTTAAATGTCTACATATATATAAAAAAACAGAAAATGTGTAAAGAGTAATTTAGGTTTTAGGAAAGTTTGTAGGTCTGACCCTTTGAAATTTTATTTCTGGAAAGGAAATATTTTAAATCCATTAGTCAGGATTTCTGTGGAAAGCGGATGTTGTAACCTAAAGTAAGGTTCCTATATGCATGTGGACTGTGTGTGAGATTAATTGACACTGAATTTTAAATAACACAAGATTGTGACCAGCTTGAAAGGTGAATATGAATGTGGGATTGAGTAAATTTTTCCTTCCAAGGTATATACGGTATTCTTTCATAGTGTAGAGTTGCATAGCAAAAGCGAAAGAAGGTTGGTTTTGTGACAGGAAACATTTTCAAGAGACATAGCTTCAATGAAAAATCAAATAAACAAAGAAGAGTTTGCATTTTATATACGGTGCATAAAATATGTTTTTAAACACTTCGACATTTTTGTTGACCTGCGTATCAATTCTAAATAGGTGCACATATTATTATTATTATTATTATATTCCTATAAAAAAAATAATAACAATTGTGCTCAACTGCAAAGGCCTCTGCACACACTCACTACACAAGACTCCACTGCTGAAGAACGAGCATGTTGATGTTCGTTTTAAGTTAGCTTTGCAAGATATGGATAAGCCAGTGAAATACTGGATGAATACAGTCTGGGTAGGTGAGACTAACGCTTGAGTTTTTAAAGGCCATTGTACACGTCATGTTTTTGCAGAAAAACGGTTCTGCGCCACATCACAAGAGAATTTTGCTGGCAAGAACTGCGGGGCGTATGCTGTCTTGCCATGCATGATACTGACTGCAATCAATTGAAGGAAGGTGAATGGGGAAATGTACTGCAACATTCTTTGAAGAGAGGCTCAAGATGACAATGACCACATATTAAAGAATAAAGTTCTAAAGACATAGCTAAAGAAAAGAAAGTAGCAATTCTTGAACGGTTTAGCCTGCCACCTGAATGTAATCCAGTTGAAAAATCCACGTTGGAACTGAACAGCACAGTTCATAGAAACGACTGCTATAGCTTTCAGAAATTGAAGACAGTTTGTGTGAAAGAAAATCACACCTGACAAATGCGAGTGAATAATTTTTGTATGCAGGAAGTGGTTTGAAGTCGTTGTGACTGAGAATAGCTCGACTCCACAAGGTGTTTATAACATGTTTCTGTAAATGTGCTCAATATTTATGTCGTATCATTCCATTTTCCTTCTTACTTGCAACTTCATTCGTGGATAAATTTGCTCTGCTTTATTAGTTTGCCTGGATTGGAGTCGATTTCTGGTGTGAACTTCATGTCAATAGTAGCATTCGAAATATATTTGCTGAGATGAAGGTTGATGTGTTCAGAACGACTTTGCTAGCTGTATGCGCTGTGTTGTTGTGAAACCCGGAGGAGACAGCTTTAAAAATAGTTTAGTTCAGGCTAAACCAAGCACGTGAAAGGCATGGTTTAAATGTATACGAATATGTGACTCTTGCTGTAATATTATTGCTTATTTTGTGCAAAATAAGCAGTAATATTATTTTAATGCTTATTAAAAATATATTCGAAACATCTTAGTACCTTCTAAGATGATGTGTCATCAAAAATACATAGAATGTAAAAACAACTAAAGCATTTTGATAAGGTGAAATTATACTGTGGTTAATGAAAAAACTGTTTTAAAAGTTGTAAAATTCACACAGACTTGAAGATTGATCTAATTTATGGGAATTCTGGGAAAATATACTGATGACTTTTTAAAAAATCCACCCAATCTGTAATTTCTGCAATTAGACATTAGTAGAAAAAATATCTCAGTATAATTTCATAACACTGGTAGAAAGTACATTCAACGCTCCAGTTGAAAGCTGTTTATTCTGAAATTATGCTTAAAAAATTCTTGTTAATCTTTAGATAAATACATCAAAAGTCTACTGATTTCATTCTTGATTATTTTTTTTGGCACAAATTTCATCCTGCTTTCAAATTGTCATAAATTCTCCATTTTGATTCTGTCACTTCAAAATATTTGAATCTTTGAAAATCTTGAATGTTTTGGGAACAGAAATGGGCAAGCAAACCACCTTATAGTCACCGATGTTACAAAATTACACCAGAGAAATTATGGAGAGTGAAATGTGAATGACAACTGTATCCGGTCACCAAACTAATCGTAACCTGACTGTGTATAAGGTCGGATCACTCGATACGCACATAGTTAGATAAATCACACATGGAACTTCTCCTATAATTATCTTTGCACACAAATCTACTCCGGGTTTTGATAAATGAGGCCCATAACATTTTAGAAAATCTACAAGGCATAAAAAAGACCACTTCTGAAATAAAAAAGTTAAAATGTCTGTCCACTCTTGGACCAGAATGATAGATTCCCTAGTAAGATTGCAAATGAAAAAATTATTATCACAGTCATCCAAGAACTAGATCAATAAGTGCCAACTAAGAACTGAAGGCTTCATTGATATAACTGCCAGTCAAGCATTTATCGATGGCCTTCGCTGTTATGGACTTATTATGTCATTTTTTGGCAAAAACATCGTGCACCTGGTTTTGTTTTGCCCATAAGTGGCTGCAGAACTGGGAAAATAATCTCCCCAATAAGTGGCCTGCAGCTGCCACCGCTTTCCCTTTCCAGGCTCACCTGTAGAATGAAAACAAAATCTCTTTCTAAAAGTTTTTTTTTGTTGCTTAATTTGTCATACTTTTTAAACCCGCTAATACAGCTAGATTTCTTTTGCTTTCCAATACTGTCGAGACTGTGACAAATCTGAGTACATTGTTTGTGTCCTCTACACTTCCTATTGATTAAACTGCTTTCAAGATCCTGATGAGACTGTTTGCAGCTCCAGGAAACAATAAATCCCTTTGCATATCATCATCACACTTGACTGTTTTAGACTATTGGAGAAGATTACTGCTCCAATTATGCAATAGTCAACATTATAGACAGAGCCAATTACTGTTTGGCATTTTGAAATATCTTGTTTTCTTCAGTCATACACAAATGGAGTCGAGCTGCAAGTTAAGAAAAGGTCAGACTTAAGATAATGAACATTTTTGCAACTGTTTCCAGTTCTTGTGACAGAACCCATGGCTGCTTTATGCAGCTGTAGAATCAAATCAATTGCTTTTTACTGTCTTTTTTTTAAATTTTTTTTTACATTGCCACAGCTAAACCAACAGCTTGCATACTTTTCCCTAACCTCAAACCAAAGAGACATCTGTGCCTCAGGAGTCGGTGTGGCATATTGAAATTGTATCCGAATCCAGACACGCTGACTAAAGACACACGCTATGGGAAATGTAGCTGTTGATTCTGTCAGAAACTGATTTACACAGAAGGGCTCTGTGTAATGAGCAAGTGTTGATTATAAACATCATTATCGGAATATAGGCGTTTTAGACCCTTGATGTCTTTAAAGGTGAGAAACATCACTTTCAGAGACGGATCAAAGAAGAGTGGCTGCAGAAATTCTCTGCCATTATTGCACAGGCATGTGGCTAACCTTGATCAGACACATTCAAACATCTGACATTGAATTTTTGGTTATGTTCTGTTAATCACTCTGGGGCAGTCTGCATACATGTCAAGTTTTGGACTTGAGAATACGCGAGACGCCGCCGTCCTGTGCTACTGTCCTATCGGGATGGGGGGACTAACATAAGAGGGTAAGACTAACGTAAGAGAGGGTATATGCAACCATAACAGCGGTGAGGGAGAGCAACTAACGTGAGTGTGCTGGGGGGCCGATGGAACTAAAGTGAAAGCGGGACAATACGGGTTATTCACGGGAAAACAATAATACGGGAGCACAGCGGGAAAGGGGGGTAGAAAACGGTGGTTTCCCGGACAAAACAGGAGACTTGACAGGTATGAGTTAGGAAGCTAATAGGAAGTGGCAGTGCCATTGGTTTGGCTTTATTAGTCTGCAAAATACTTGCATAGATAGAGAAAGAAGTTCAGAAATGAAAAAAGATGCTAAAAGCTTTAAAAAAACTAATTTTCAGGAAAGTTTTATGAATTATAAATCTGTTTTTGTTTGTTGAGCTGCTTAATTCCAACTGTTGAATCCTTATGGCTTTTAAACCATAATTTGATTTGTTAACCTCTTTGTTGCCAGCAAACAGACGCTAACGTTTCATCTCCTTCCTTCAGTTGAGCATGCTACTTGAGAATGCAACTGATAACTCATGTAAAATAGTTTGGTTTAGAGCTCTAAGGTGTAAACTACTGTAGACATGATGAGAAGTCATGTCTTGCCAATGCCTCTGTGGTTCCAGGAACAATTTCCTGGATCTAATAAGGATCTAACGTTTGTGAAATGTAGTTAGTGCCACGTCACAACACGTCCATCTCAAGACATTTTACCAAAAAAAGTAATTTCAATTCAATCATACATACATTCTGATTGATCCTTGCATCAAGTTCAGCTCATCCTTTAAATTGGTTTGAAAAAACCTTCTATCTAAGGAAACCGTGCAGGTTGCATCAAGTCATTGACTTGCAGCAGTTCTGCATACTGAACATGCATGTAGCGGCAGTGGAGGGGAAAAACTCTGCTATAAGAGAACCTGGCTCAGTGCGAGCGGGCCATCTGTCACGACCAAGAAGACAGTCTGTACACACACACACACAAAGAAACAGGAAAAAGTGATGTAGAAGTACCTTCTATGTTAATGAAAAGCAGAGAGAAAAAGTTCAGTTGTTGGCAGAACTATCTCAGCCGATGACCCACTCCAGCTCAACAGAACGCCAGGCCATTTATAGCTTCCTTGGAAAGCAAATCACTAATAAAAGAAGATAAAGTTAGCAGTTGAAACAACAGCAAATATCACAATTTGTAGAATAGCAGCTCTCCAGGTTGTAAATTAAGTTTCCTCTTTATTTCCACTATATTTTATTTCCTGGCGAAAGTATGGCAAACGTCCTTTTGTTTGTTTCCTTCTCAGGCCTTTACACTCAGTCTGCTACAGTTTGACTCATTGTCAACATTTATACAGTTCTGCATTGCTGGCTTCAGAGCTTATATTCCGTCTGTGATTCAGCTGCAGCAAACCGAGAGACAAAAACACAAACACAGACAGTGAAAGTATATGTAAGACATGGAGAATGTGATCGAGAAACGGGGAGAGGTGTAATGCTAAAGCTGTCTCTTTCAGCTCTGAGGGTCATGTCAGTCTGATCTCATTATCCAGCACTTAGTCCTAGAACAAACAGCCACTGGCCTCCTTCCTTTCCCTCCATCGCTCCATCCCTCTTTCCCTCCATCCTTTCCTAACGACTAGCACTGCTCATGTCCTAACAACTCGCTTGGCTCACTTACTGTCTAATGACTGCCACTCCTTATAGCCCGTGCTTCAAATCCCATTTATCTCCACTATTGTAGGCTTGCATTCAGACCTTTCTGTTTCTAATGCCCTCTCCCGGGGCAGGCGCAGTGGGTCGAGAGAGCGAGAGAAAAATATCACAATCCTAAAGAACTTGCTCCTGATAGATGCTACATTGCTAATGAAACTCTCAGGTGTTTCATTCAGTCTCAGCCTTAAAATAGTCGTGCTCGTTTCCTCCCTTTCCTGTCTCGCTTTGTTTTACGCCAGCCTCAAGTGGGCAGGTTTGTGTTCGGGCGGGATGATGATCAACCCTCTTGCGCTTCCACTTTCATCCTCTTTCTCCAATCCTGAGCCCCCTTCCCTCTCCATCTTTGTCCTGAGTGTTAATGTGTTAGATGGAGGTCTTTCACCCGGCAAGCACTATTACACTCATTTCCTCTGTAATGTGAATGACGGCGATCCATTATTTATCTCAGACTTGCTCATTATTTCCCAGCCCATTGCATACCCTCCCAGACAAGGCTCTCACAGCCACTCCAGACATTACTTTATTAAGAGGGCGAGGCTGCTGCGGGCTTTCATCAACAACACCACGTTAATGCAGGTGTGGTGTGTGCAACGGCAAGGCTCATCAGGAGAGCCGAGCGAGAGCGAATTAGACGGCAGCGTTTCTTAAGAACTACAGCGGTTTTTTTTGGGGTTTTTTTTTACTTGGTTAAAATCTGAAAGCGTAAGTCATTCTGACCACTTACTGTTAAGAGAAAAAAAACAACAACTGATTAGTATTGAGAATTAATTTAATACTAATACCAATACAGGGCATTTATAATCAACTGGGTAATGATGTGCAAAAAGCCTTCAAATAAATTCCTAGTTGCAGTAGAATATTTTGCTCTGAAATCTTTTGAAAAATCCTGCCTTTAATTTGAGTAAATGTATTCAATGGGGAAGGAAATGTTTTTAACATCAAAACACGTGTTCGACAAATACTGGTGGCCCTGCAGTTAATATTTACACCACTTCTTTTTGTCTTCTCTTGTATTGGTTCACATTGACACACACATTGAGTGCTAGCTCCTCTCTTCTTTTTCTTTGCACTATGGTCTGATGATTGCGGTGATAATTTCAGAAGGTTGATTTTGGCCTTTCTGTGTTGATTTTGTTACATATTCTGTTTCTTTGTCCTGCTGAGAGACCCAGTAATGATCAGTGTCCACACTGCACAGATTATTATTTAAAATCTTCTGGTGTTTCAAAGAGTTCGTGCTGCCATGCTCTCTAACAAGGTTCCCAGGGCCTTCAGATGAGAAACAGGCTCACAGCATCACAGATCCTCCATCACAGCCCACAGCGGGCATTCATTCCCCATTTCAGACCAAACCCCACCTGAGGTTTATGTTGCCGAGAGGTTCAGTCTACGTGTCATCTAATCAAAGCCCGAAGTTGCAGTTAAAGTCCTACCAGCCTAGAAAACTCATATTTATGTTTGTAAGGTCGAGTAAAAATACTTTTTTCTGACATTACTCCAACCCCACCCCCAGCCGGCTAGCAGACAGTCTCAAACATTTATTGTTCAGATCTGGCTGTAAGTTTATGGACAGCCATTTTGATTTAGCAATCGCCTGTTGCTGTCTTTTGTATTTCTTTAATCAGCCAGTTATTAATTTGAGCTATAGATGTTCCTCTTTTTGAAAAAAGAAAGGAAGAAAATGAAACACTGATCAACATAATTATCACAAATTGTCTTGCCTCATTCAGAATGCAGCTGCTGTTGATATTGTCAGAAATAGTAAACACACCCCAAAATACTCACACACTGCATAAATCCAATGAAGGATTTTCTTTCTTTAGCATTTGGAGCATCTAGCTCTCCATTCTTGGCAAGTGCTATAGCTAAATGAAATAATTAATTTTATCATTAAATATGCTACCAGATTGGTGTTGTTGAAATAAAGGTTAAACCATATGATGGAATAATATTTCAAACACCGAACGACAAATGTGAAAACGTCTCCAACTATTCATGACACCATTTTCATTTAGGTTTATTGTCTTTATTATTAAACTGTTTTTACTCACATAAAACAGCACTGTGGATAGTAACTTCTACATTATTCTTACCCTTTATTTAAAAAAAAAAAACAAGCCATCAATGACTCAAAGTCATAGAATATTTTTGGAGTTCTTTGTTCTTTGTTTTTTTCTCTACATGATACATCAGCACTGGCATTCTCAGTTGGCTTGGATGTGGGTGTCCTGTTTTAATTAGTACCTCACACTTGGGTTAATAGCTAATGGCAGACATTGGATTTTGAGCAACGTGGGAGCTCTCTTTTTTTGCTTTCTACATAAATTGTTTACAAGCATGAAGTGACAAATTACTTTTAAAACAGTTAATCAAAAATAGTCTGGCTAAAAACACACTAATCTGCACTTAAAAGGATTTTGGAAAAAAAGTTGTGCCTCAGCTGATACAGTGCTTCGCAGAAGTTTTCATACCTTTGTATACACTTTTTACTCTTTCATATTTTTCAAAATGCACAAAACATGAACTTCAAAGTATTTTATTCATGTTGAAGACTGATGTAACACGCCCCCCCCCAAAAAGACTATGCTGCTGATTTGTAAGTTTTGTGTAACTTTGTTAGTTATTTAAATGCCCAATAGAGGGCGCTACTCGCAACCTCCTGCTGTGTAGGCCAGAGAAGAAACGTCAGGCAGATTTTGGGGAGGAAATGGCGGACTACTAGAAGGAGTCCGAAGTTTTCTTTATTGGATCTTCTCATATCAGTGGGCGGTGATGGGATATGAAAAAGTCCTGTTTATGCCGGACTGGATGGCGTACATTCGGTTCCGGGATTTGTTCGGTGAGTCTGTTATATTTAAGCTTTAAGTAAGAATGGCTACCTAGCCAGAGCTACCCTTGCTCAGTTTTTGTTTGAGCTTGGAAAAAGAAAAAAACAAACAAACAATAAAACAAAACAATAAAACAACTGGAGTACGATGGGTAGCTCTGTACGTAACGTAGCTCTGTGAGAAGAAACAGTGTTTTACTGTGAAGTGATGTTTGTAACTGTTTGTGCAAATGTTAAATTCTCTACTTTTGAATGTTCTTGGTTTATTTTAAATGCTAATCCATTTTACACTGATAAGTGTAAGTGTAAGGTTATTGCTGATTCCCACATACCTGCACGATGATATAACAACCTTCTTTGGTTAAGGCTCTACATGCAGGTTGGCTTCCTGTGCGGCCGATCAGTGAGGGAGCCAGTGGGGTTTTCAGAAGCAGGAGGGTCTCGCCGCCATCTTTGTGACTCGGACTGAAGCCTGGGATGTCGGGATTGATGATGCTGGAGAACAGATTGTAAGTTTAAGCTTATATTCGTACCCATATATATATATATATATATATATATATATATATATATATATATATATATATATATATATACTGTCCTTGCATTTCACAAATTATTTGTTCTTGAACATTCTCAAATGGCATCCATATATATATATTTTTTAAGTGAGTTTTGAGAACTACCATCATTTGAATATTAATATTTTTATTGCTCTAAGGGGTGGACAATTTATTTTATTATTTTCCATTTATTGTTTGGTAACTAGTGTTACCAGGATATTGTTTTTTTTTCTTGGGGAAAATAAAATAAACTCGAGTTGTTAAAACTTATTTTCTTATCATCCTCCTATGTGACCCTCGAGTGTAAGAAACTTTGCTACCGAGTTCCTTGCTCATTTGGTTAAGTAGTGGTTCCACTAACAGAGAATGGCACATTCTCTGTTAGCTTAAAGCTTAAGGAAAAAGAACAGGGTCTTCAAATTTGTTCACAAGTTTAAAGGTTAAAAAGTGTGGAGTGTATTTCACCATAAAAGCTAGTGTGTTCACTTAAGAGGAAACATAATTGGCAAAGGGGATTTCAGCAATGTGTAATCAAAACAGTGTCAATCCAGCTGTTTTGTAAAGCCCTCTGAGGTTTGTTAAACATCAGTGCCCAAACTGCATCATGAAGGCCAAGGAACACAACAGACTGTTGAGCATTGTTAGGTCATAACAGTGCTCCTCTAGTAAACCCTTAATGGCGTTTTTACCAGCGTTTCACTGAGAAGTGACTCGTATCATGAGCTCTGCTGTTGCACATTTTCACCAGGTGTTTGCTAGTTGCTGCTGGCTAGTCTAAAGGAGCTGAGTGAGGGAGTTGCATCGGAGGAGTGCTCTGTGAGGTGGAAGCTTGGAAACTGCTTATCTCCGAGGACTTATTGTGCCTCAAAGACGGCACTAGGTCCATTCATGCGTTTTGAATGGTTGCCACGGGAGAGCAAAGGATTTCTTAAACATGCATGAAAGAATCCAGGATATGTTTTTGATAAGGGAACACTTTATAACATGATGTAAAGCTCAGAAATGTCGATTTTTACACCATACTGCCCCTTTAAAAACTTGTATGGGTGCTCAGTGGTGCCCAAAGTGGGTCCTTGAGGGCCGGCATTCTGCATGCTTTAGTTCTCTCCCTGGTTTAGCGCACCTGGATCCAATGATGGCTCATCAGAAGACCTAAGAAGAACATTGACATGCTGAAAAGGTTGTTACTACCACCAGGGAGAGAACTAAAACTTGCAGGATGCCGGCCCTCGAGGAACCACTTTAGGCACCCCTGTCTGGACAGTGACATTAAGCTTACATCCAGTGGTTCAGTGGAATGGTTAGAAAGACTGCTGTCAAAGTCCAGATATAAATCCAACTAAGAATCTCAGTTGGGTGAGCTTCAGCTACTTACTAAGGCAGGACGAGGGAAGCAGTTGTCTGGTAGTTATACCCTAAAGAATTATCAGATGTAAGATAAGGAACATTGTAGATGCATTGTTCTACAATGCATCGTTTTAAAATCCATTCCTGTAATACGTTATGTTTACAATAAAGGACTTATTTACATTTCATTGCCATGCAGGTTGCTAATGTAAAAGTTAACTAACTGCACTACGGTTAAGGATGATGCTGTTTCTCAGTTTTATTTTTAACAGAGGGCTCATTAATTAAAAAAAGAGACAAAATGTATTGTAAAGAAGATGTTTTAATTGAAGAGGGAAACAAAAAGAGAAGAGTAAGAAGAGTAATATGTTTAATAATTTACAAACTACCACAGCTCACAGTGAACTCTGTAAGTCAGGATTTTGTAGAGACATTTCCTTAATCTCAAAGGTTAGTTGTACTTAATAAAGGATCACAAATACAGAATGTTCTTGCTAAAACTGGCAATAATTATGATGGCATATCATTGTCCTCCATAGCTAATGAATCTAAAGCACACACATGACCTCTTTTGGCACTGAGCTGCATTACATGTTGTACCTCCCCACAAACTGGCCCACTCTGAATCTCCGTACTGGGATCCATCTTTTAATACTTATTTTTAACCTGATGCCACACACTCACCGCGTCTCCTCCTTCCTTCAACCCGTCTTCCTGTCTCTCTTACAAGGCTCTGCATTCACACCTTCTTCTCCATCACAAACCTCCTCCCACCCCCTTTTTTTTTTCCCTGCTGCTTGTGACATCAAGTGCAATTGGAGACTTGAGGGATTCCAGTAAGAAAGTCTTTCGACGCTGCTGTCAGACAGGCCTCAGTCACAGTCTCTACCCCTGTCTGGTGTAGAGGTATACACACATGGCAAATTAATCCCTGTGCCCTGTCTGCCACACATAGCGCTCATGTCAAAAGTAGTGCGCCGCGCAGAGTGCTGGGGTGACATTTCCGAGAGACAGACACACTGTTGGAAGCCATTACTTTCAGAAACAACCGCACAGAAAGGAGGCGACAGAGAGCGGCAGCACCTAATGAATGGAGAGATGTGGAAAACAGCAGAAAGAGGGGATAAAACAGGCAGCCTAATGAAGGGTAAACGAAGGGACACAAATAAAGCAGCTAATGAGACAGATGCATCAACCTGCTGTGACCTTTTCCTCTTTATCTAATCATGCATGCCTTATTATGGTCTTTTTATTCACTGTTTACCATTAATAATAGTTGTTGCTGTCTCTGCGGCCCCCATGCAGCACTCGAACAGATTGCAGCCTCAAATCAAAGCCATTTGTTTTACTAAGTCTCATTTGTTTCGTTTAGACTTTCATCTATTGATTGCATTCATCTCTGCTTAAATATTCCTACTGTGTGGCACCACAGATCTACTTCATACTAGATAATAGAATAGTTGAGAGTAATTTCATTGAGCTCTTTGATGGAGAGAAATTGGTACAGAAAACGGGTATCTTCCGAAGTTATTTCTTTTTCCGAGTCAAGTGTTTGAGGGACAAGTCCATGTTTGAAATAAGTTTTGTCATGAAGTCCATGACATCCAGGTCACCTCACGTCAAAAACGGGTTCAACGCTTCAAGTTTGACGTGCGTGCACTTTGAATGCAGATGCTTGACGTTTTGCTCTACACCTAGCGTTTTTTTGCGTCTGGTTTACATCTAAAGTCTGTGTGGAGGCGCATCAGACGTGTCAACTCCAGCCGTTGTTTTCGAAATGCGCTGCAACGGCCCTCGACGCTCCTCCACATAGACTTTAATGTAAACCAGACGCGCCTGAAACTCAAAACGCTTTTGGTGTGAACGCACCGTAATCCTCCGTTGCTGCAGGTTAGGAATTCAAACATGTGCTGTGTAAATTATTACATGGACACTTAATTTGTTTCGTTCATGATTCAACATTTAATTTACAATCTTAAGAATCTGCTAAGGGGCTGATTAAAATGACTTTTACTATTATTAAAATGTAATATTAAGTTATCTCATTAGAAATGCAACTGGGCAGCAATGCTAAGAATAGCAATGCAAAAGGTTTAAAACCTTTCATGCTCTGATGGAGGGGAAAACAGATCTAGGCGCCCAACTAGCTCATAAAAATGGTAGAATTGATTTGGATTCTAGGAAATGAAGAAATTTGTCATGGGAAATGTAGTCAATCGGTACTCAGTACGTGCAGAACAGGTGAGGCTCAAAGAATAAGCACATTATGCCCAAGTAGGTGGGAGCCTTAAAACAAGTTGTTTAATTTTGTGACCTGAATGCAACTCATGTAGGAGTTTTAAACACAATCTATGACAGAAATTATCGCTGGTGATTTAGTTTGAGCAAAGGCTTAAATAAACTGAAAAAAAAAAAATCTTGAATGGACCTGAAGTGATAATCATCCGAGGTAGGGTAACATCAAGCCTCACAGCTGCTCACCTGTCAGTCCTGGCCAGGAAGATGTCCAGCATGCCAGCATTTCTCACTGCTGTCGTACCTGCTTGAAGTGAATGCCCTTTTCATTTGCCAGGTGTCAGAAAAGACTATTCTTTCTCTCACATAGCTGAGGAATACAAAACTTTCCAAAGTGGGATATAATGTTGTATTGGCCAGCATACATACACGTATGAGGCAACATCAACCATGTGAACGTGCGCAAGCGAATCGGCAAAGAACTCTTTAAATCCCACACTCGTTGTTTTATTCATCTGTGGAGCCTTCACCAGATGTTTGATCACAGCTGCTGTCGGGTGCTTCAAATTGACCATACTCGATTTAATTGCTTGGTTACTTTGTTATCCATATCCAAAAGCAGTTTTGAAATAATTTTACAAGCTAACTAAATCAGGCACCCACATGCCTTCGGAGGCTTTTCACTGGCTTTGGATGAACAGTGCTATTGAGCAACAACCTGTGCATCTATTCCCCCCTCAGTAATATGAGAGGCTGAAAATATGTCTGTGTTTACAGCACAATCATTGCCTATCAAAGCTAGAGGAGCTCAAATGACTAATGGGAGATTTACGCCGACCGACAACTTACAAGTATTTGCGTCAGAGAAGATTGCATTTCTTGTTGAGATGTATGGAAAGTATATGTCATGATACGACAAAGGTTGTCTCCAGTGTCACCTCAAAGTACTTTGTGATGGTCTACAGCAGCCAGTGACCTCCAGCACTGATTGTTGGAGCTCCCTGTCCTACGTTAGGTTGTGAAATAACCTTTTAATATAATTAATGTAAAAAAAAAATATCTGTAGAAACATAGTTGTTTTCCTTTGTCGCAAATTGGTACACACATTACGCAGAAGTGCTTCAAACACAAACACTCTGCCACTTCTGTCCCTTTCCTCGTCTCACCTAAGTAATGACTGACAATCAAAAAGTGTTAAATACTCCCATAACATAGCAAACACATCCATGGAAGAGCTTTTGGGACCCATTTTTGTTGACAGCAAAAGCAAAGGCACTACTTTAAAGGTATTTTCCAATGACTCAGATGAATTGTAAAAAAAAAAAACAAAGGATATCAAGAAGTCCTTACTCTAGTTGTGCAACAGAACGGGGATTACAAAGATGAGTCGCACTGCAAGCTTGTCAAGGCATTTTAAAGACCAACACTGTTGTTTATGAGGAATTTAAAAAGGTCTGTAAAATTTCTGTATGCACCACAGTGAAGTAATAAACATGCCAGACAGTATAAGTTATTTGTTTAAATGTTAGCAATTTTCAGTTAGCAGTATTGTGTCTCCAGCGCCTGGCAGGCATGACTTGACAGATGGTTGGTACAAAACATCCCATTGCAGACAGCACCATTGTATACCTATTAGAGCCAAGTAAGTCATAGCCAATATTGAAGTAAAATGCATCACTTTCATGACTCCTTTGTTTATTTGATGTGTGCTATATCAAATAAAAGAAATACCAGTTATTGGTAACAGAAGTAGTGTTAGAGGAATATATTATTAACCAATGGTTTTAATTCAGCAAATGAACATTTCACAATTTTATTTTTGAAAACGTAAGATTGACACTGACAAAACAAAAACTAAGTAGAATCCATGGCCACTACGCCTGCCGGCTCAAGTTGGTCACCAAAGAAAATATATTGCCAGGCTGGTCCAAACTAAATGCACAAAGGAGCAAGAAGTCTTTCCTCTTGCCAGCTCTTAGACTCTGTAACCATCATTACTACCAACAAACACAATAAACTGTTTTTACTTTTTTGCTATTATTTAAGCAGGTTTCCCCATATTTGTTTAAATTGTATGTTTTGAACAAATATACAAAACACTTTGTACAGTTTTGTTATAATCCTTATATGCTTCTGCACAGTTTTACTATACAGGGAAGCTACAATTTTATGTTAATTTGTTAAATGTAAATGTCAGATTGATTATATTTTCACAATGTTTTCTTAGAAAGAAACGTGCGCTCAGAAATATTTTCCACAACATCTATATATTGGTATCTTTGTTTTGACAACCCGGGTCCTGTGTGTTCAATATGCGTCCCTTCTCTAGCTCAGTGGTCCTCAACCTTTTTATCACCGCAGACCCGTCAAGACCTGGCTATTTTACTGCGGCCTGGGAGAGGAAGGGGGGAATCGTCAGTTAAGGCTTCTGCATGATGTGTAAGCTAAAGCCTAGTTCACTTGGCACAATTTTACATTTTTTGCCCTGGTTTCCCTGACATGCACCAAGAACACAACCTGTTGAATGTTGAATGCTAGCCAATCAGAAAACGCGGTGACGTAAGCACGGAGGGGAATCCCAAACAGCTGACATGGCGCAACCAAGAGTCCAGTGGACATCGGAGATGATATGGAAACTATCATGTGCTTGATAAACATGGATGTTTATTCAGTTAAAACTGTTAAAAAAAAAAAAACTCGCCTCCAAATCATAGTGCAGCAATTAGAGCGGCTGCTCCCACCGTCTTTTATCAAACGCCTTTTCTTTTTGTGACGTCTTTTATCGCTAAAATGAGTCCACAAACTATCACTACGTCATCCAGGTTTGATTATTCTAAAATCACGTATGGTATGTTGGGGGTTTTACTGGATTTTCTTCTGGAATCGGGATGTTTGTGAGTGGAATCGGTTCGTGTGTGGTGTGTTGCTCCTGCCGTGTGGCTGGACACACGAACCGATCGAACCTGTTGGACTTTTATCGGCTCGTGTCGTGTGTGGTCACAGAGGTTTGAAAATCGGCCGACAATCCTTAAATCATGCCGTGTGATCCAGACTTAAGACTCACAAGCTCTACTCCTCTCCTCTCAACCACTGCAATAATGCTCTCTAACTTTGGTCGCTATGGTAACGTTTAAACATCCCTTCAAAATAAGATACAGATGCTCAACAAAAACGTACATTTTACTTTTGTGAAAATTTTTACTCATGATAACGACAAATTAATGGGAGCCATGAGCTTGTTTCTCTACAACGAGACGGTCCCATATGGGAGTGATGAGAGAGAATGACTCCTGAAGTGTTGCTTATGCACAGGGTGCTTGGTCTCTAAGTGGCCGGTTGCCGCATATTATTTAGAGCGGGCTTGGTATGTGGGAATCATGTACCGCTCCGGGATAAATCCATTCTCCTGTCTCTTCTCTGGGCCTTTTTCCCTTCGCAAAGAAACTTTCCAAAGACATCTGATCTGTTTCTTACTCATTTTGCTCTCTTGTGGGCTCAATGTTGGCGCGCAAGACGTAACCGACAGAATCCTGTTAAAGAATTTTCAAAATAAAAGATCCTCCAGACTCGAATAATACATCAAACGGAAATATTTAATTATTTCTTGTGCGACCCGGTACCAATTGGTCCACGGACTGGTACCGGTCCGCGGCCCAGGGGTTGGGGACGACTGCTCTAGCTTACCTTGTTCAAATGATCACATTATCTCCCCAGTAGGCAATTGAATTTTGCACAAGCCCGTTGACAACCTGGGTTGTTAACTACCGACATCCTATCTTTAAATCTGTGTTTTATCTTTTGCACTCTTTCCAATCACACTGAAGGAAAGATTGGCTGTTGCAGTTCCTGGTCTCCTTGAATCCCTAGGCATTGTATTTTAGAGATTATGAAAAGAACACATTTTTCTTGTAAGATTTCTTTGCACACAATTATATGGAACCACACCAACATATAAATATCAACATTACCAACAAGTCCTATCAAAACAAAGATGAAACATACTAATGTTAGCCTAGCCCTTCAGCAAACTGCTCCGCATGCAAACATTGTCAGCAGACTCAAGATGTGAGATTAATGCAAACTGTAGTCAGATATATCTTTCAAAACAGATGATACAGCTGTGCATGCCTTGGGTGAAGAATTATCATAACATTATTGTTGCCCTCTTCACACTTCGTGATGGAGCAGGATAATAAAGTAGTGCTGTTGAAATTCCAGTTGGGGCAAATAAAACAATTGCCATCAGAAACAAATAAATGATTCCCGAGTTATGCTATTTGAACAAGATAATACATTTCAAATCCAGCCGTTTCTTCACTTTAGAGAAAGTTAACCTGCAAAACTAATCTATTTGTGCATTTAAAAAAAAGGGCAGAAAAGAACTCGGGCAAGTAACTCTTACACTTGTACTGACTTGTCTTTCTCTGTATTGAAAGTTGGCTTTAAATGAAGCAGAGTAAAGACAAAGCCAACTGTATTTAAACTGTGTAGTTTGTAGGTAAGCCAGGAGGCAACAAAGCAAAGCAGTGATGGAAGCAAATGACAATGCATGAAGAGTAGAGCTTGTTAAAATATTTGAACATGGATTGATGCTTGGTGCAGGACTTAAGTGAGTTATGAAGACAACAAAGCCAAACCTATTTATGACACAGCGGCTGTTTTGTTTTGCTTCAAGCGGAAGGCGCAGGTTCGTGTAGGTTGAGAAAACAGCAGGGTGAGGTTCAGCAAACGTATTGAATGTGTTGAGGCTGCAGGGATTGCAGATCAAACCAATCGCCTGCGGTGATAGAAGAAAGTAGAGAAGGAGGGAATGGAGGATGAAGAGAGTTTGACAGAGATTTAAGGAGAAGTGTCTTTCTATGGAGCCTTTGGGACTCTCAGGTGTAAGGGAGAAAAGGACGACTGTCTACTTCCCAATCTCATTTCCACTGAGGGCCCGTCCCTCCATCCACGCTATTTAGGCTTTGCGTGCCGTGCGTGTGTGTGTGTCTGCGCACAGGAGATGGTATCTTCCAGCTTGCCTAGAGACATGGCACTGTGTTTCACAGATAGATCAGTAGTAACAACCACTTACACTAGCAGAGCTGTCACATGCCGCTGCTAACAAAGCTACGGCTCCCACTGCTAGCACAGGTCACGTTTAACAAGTCTTAGCAGCATGGATTGAACTCAAACTGTGCTTAATGCTTTTTTGCTTTTCCCACATCAAGATACCATATCTAATTTCACATAGTCTGTGTGTAATAAAATTACTCACACATTTCCATTGCGAGTACAAGCTAGCACATACACACATTAGCTCTCCTGTTGGAGATGCACAAAAAAATTGCTAGTCTAAAGGTTACATTCATGCTTTTTGGACAGAAATTAGACGGTTTAACCAAACACGGGGTCAGGAGAGAGAACCTAATCGTTTTTCACCAGCTTTGATTTTGATTAAAATCTCGACAGGATGAAATCAGAATTGGTAAGATGGTAAAAATTATGCAGTGTACTAATGCTAAGTTAACCCACAAGTTAGTTCTGTTTCAGTTTTTGTTCTAAAACGCCACTAAGCACCCTTACAGAAAAATCACACAAATTTCAAATGCAAAAATCAACCCAGGCCTGGGTCAATCCATATATGACCCAAGCTGGGTTATATAGCATACATCATTTTTGCTGAAGAATTATTGCCATATCTGTGAAGATTAAAGCAGTTATGCTTATGGACTTATTAAAATGAAAATAGCTGTACTATTTCTTCTCTTCTGATGAAACCCTCAGTGGATAATAATCAAACAAGAACTTGACAGTCAGTGGGAAAGAAAACGGAGCCTACGCAGTTCAGGGTGACAATATTGTAGAATAAATAAAAAAACACGTTTTTAGTTAAATGTTGACTCAGGGAACTTAAAAAGCTCTCAATACTCTGATGAATTTCAAACTTTCAAAGAAATATACAGTTGCTCACTTAATAGAACCATCATTTTCCACTCCTCTTTTCAGTTTTGCGTCTTCTGGTATTTGCAACGCACACAGCAGTGGGAATGAAATATTTTCCGTGCCGCCACCACCTGAGACGCAACATAATGAAACCAAAGATAACAAAAACAAGGAGCAGGGAGATAGAAAGGACACAGGTAGATGGTGCATGTGTGGTGATACACAGGGAGATAGAGAGACAGACAAGGACATGGAGGCTCATCCAGAGGGAGGTTCTGGCCTTAATTATGCTAGTGGGGCTCATCAGTCTCCAAGCTGCCCTATGGCCCCCACGTCCTTTCTCCTTGCGGACTGGGAATTCCACATTGTCGCTATGTTTGTCCAAGGAATTAGTCTGACAGATTAACAGCTAAACACCCACAGATAACACTGGGAGCCCACAGAGACAGCTCCACCATGGGGAACAGTACCCAGAAAAAAATAAGATGGTTGTAAGATGAAAAAAAAAAAGATGAAACAGGTTTTCATACTTTCCAATTTTTCATTTCTTTCTGAAAATCTTGTCGCAGTAGGGAAGCCAAAGTTTTAATGCAAGCAGAGGAAAGAATAGCGGGCACAAGAGATGAGGAAACTGTGTGTAATGGGGATGGATGGGGTAATGTAAGGAGCAACGAGATAGGAGCCGAGAATCAAGGAAGGCATGCAGGGAGTTGCTAATTGGAACAACAGTGACACTCTTTTCCTCAGTGACTAATTCTGCTCCAGGATGTAATGTTGGTGACATCTTGCATTGTGTCATGTTACAGAATCCCTTATTCTAATGGCTCAGTGGAATGTGGAGACTGCCATTTGGATGTTACAGAATGTTAGAAATACAATAAATCAAGTAGAAATCTTGACTTTTAGAAAAAACAAATATGATCTGTTATAATAGCTTCCAAAAGCATTTCTGCTCTTTACACATGTTGACATTTTTCTCTGTTGCAACCACAAACTTCAATATGTGTTTGTAGGGATTATAGATTTTACCCTGACAAAAAGTAGTGTACAAATTTTTAAGTGAAAGGAAAATGATACGGAGCTCCGTTTATTCCATCGCTCAAAAATAGGAAGAGTATGTAACAACTTTAGTCTGACCAAGACGCAAAAAAACGACAGGCTTGATTAACAAAGTGCAGCATTCAGAAAAGCAGCTAAAAAAACCCCAAGGAACTTTGTTGTGCAGTTTCCAAATCTGTCCCTTATGGACGAAAAGGAGCCTTTTTGGGGACCCAGCAAACAAGCGGAAGGAGGAACCTTTCTCAAATGATAGCAAATAACTCCCAATAAAATGTGGAGGACTCCTTTATAGCAGATTGACCCCCAGCAGTGACATCAGAATGGTATAGAATGAAAACATATTGATGTGTTGCAATGATGAAGTCAAAGTCCAAACCTAAATCTAGTTGAGATTTTGTGCCAAGCCGAAAAGACACTTTCCAATCAATGTAATTTTTTTAAGTGTGTGGTTATGTGAGGAACTAAAAAAAATAAAATAAAGATGTGTGGATAATTTTTCAAGGGATTTAATTGTGCATTTTGCTGTGAGGAATTTAACAGTCTGCTCTGCTTGCTATCATTAATAAGTTAGAATATGACTTAACTTTAACAGCGTATAATTGCACTGTCATGCTTTAAACATAAAAGGAGCTAAATTTCTTTTTTGGAGCAAGAAAAAAACCAAAACAGGACTCCAATTTGTTTTTATAGCATGAGATGACTCAATCGTTTCATGATATGAAGTCAGTGCTTTCAAGTACAACATAAGGCAAGATTAGATAAAACTACCTACTGTGCAAATGTAAGAAATTATGACTGAAATTGGAAGAATAAGTGAATAAAAAAGGGCTAAAAACATCACAATAAATAGAACTCAGGTAAACATACTGGTGCTGAAATATGCAGTCACCTGATCAAAATCGGCCCTTACACAGGTGTCAGCTTTCATTTGCCTGCAGACAAGACTGCTTAAAGGGAAAACTTAACGGCATCTAGCATCGCTTTACCTTGAAATGTGTTGTGAGGCTGTGCTGAAGTGGCCACAGAGTAAATTAAAAGCTGTTTATGTTTATTATCTTGCTATGATACAGCCACTCCGGCGGGCTACGCTTCCTTCATTATGTGTCGGTTTTGATTACGACGACGTGACAGACGCATGCAAAGTGGCTGCGGTGAGCAGCGATGACATTCTCTTCCTTTTCCTGACAAAGAGATCGCCCAGTTTTAGCTCTGCTTACAAGGGAGCCGACCATACCTGTTGTCTTGATAAAGGCCAGCTTTCCTGGAGGAGACAATAGTGTCAGCCTGAAGGACTGCTGTAATTGAGTATTAATGAGAGTGGAGAGGAGAGGGAAGCTGGATGTCTGACCTGTTAGTGGCGGGCGGGCCTCTTTGGTGCAAGTGCCTACCGCCTTTTGTGTTTTAAAGTATTTAGCTATCTATTATGTATGAAAGATTAATCTCATTCTGCTCCCTGGACCGGTGGGATACCTGCTCCTCAATAGCCTCGACTGTCAAGCTCCGAGCTTGTTTGCAGGTTGAGAGCCCCCCACCACCGCGCACCTCTGGTCCCAAAGTCATGTTTGACCTTGAAGACGGAAAGACACGCGCTAACGATCAAACCTGCTGCCAGTCTCTTATGGAGAACCAGTGGCTCAGGTCGTCTGGGACAACAGCAGGGTTAAGCAGCTGGTGCCGGCGCGAAACAAAGACACACAAACTGAGCAACTGTACAGTGCGACATATTCACACAACCGCCCGCACATGATGATTCCTGCATATATATTTATATATATACACACAATGAGGCTGCGGGGTTCAGCTGCGCATAGACAGCTTAGAATTGGCTTGTTTCATATGCATATAAATATTAATAAAAGATCCTCGACGGGCCACAGTCCAGCTATGCTCCTGTAATCTCTTACAATTGAAAGCCAAGGCTCATGAGATGAGAAGGAGCGGAGGCAGAGAAAGAGGGAGCGAGGGAGAGAGATAGGAAAATGGAAAGAAAGAGAGAGCATAAAAGGCCTTTGTGATTCATCATTCTGAAAATGTCTCAGATGTGGAGAAGGTCTGTAATCCATCAAAATCTCTTTTCTTATTAAATTCTTCAGGATACACTTTCCACTCCCTAAATGTGGTTCACTGTCCCTTTTGATTTGATGCACAAATAGATAAAAGACCAAGAACTAAGTGAAACACCCAAACCTTGTGAAAGAAAGATTTATGAAATTATGGTAAGTTGCATGTACACTAAAGCACATTGCTGTAGCACAGATGAGTAAGAAGTCACCTGTTCTTGTTGGAGGCGTCAACAGGGTTGGTCAAATGACTCCAAATTGCAAACCCGGGTGCTGTGGAGATCCTCCTGTCCAGTAGAGGTCCCCCCCCCCACAAGAATGTTTGACTTCACACAGAAGAGACATTTCCAAATATCGGCGTATTCTCCGTAAGGTTTGCCAATAATGACTCGATTTTAAATTTACGCTGAAGGATTTTGAACAAAAAATCTAAAATAATTTAATATGTTTTTGAAAATTCGTAACGCTACAATTATTTTTTTCAATTTTCACAATTTATTGCCATTCATTTAAGATTTTCTGATGCTTGTGTCTTTGCTGTAGTCACGATTCAGGTGTAGAATCCAAATGGACAACCTATAAAACCTGATTCCTACTTCCCATCTCTACCAAGTCTGTATTGAAATACTAACATGACCATTTGATTAAGCATGTCACCACAACTGCTCATAATGTTGTCCAACAGTAAAATGAATGTTCGTGAAAAATTTGTCACATCAGGCCATGACATTTCCCTGTGAATTTCTTTAAGAAAAAAAAAAAACACTGCCTTTTCAATTAGCTAATTTTTTCTACAAGGTTTTTCACATTTTTTCTTGTTTCACCAAATTTTAGATAATACTTTATCTTAAAGTTCCTATTTATGTAGCCCGCTGAATCTAAAGGGCCTCATAAGTAGCTATGGGGGCTGGATTTGACCAGCGGCCTTGAGTTTTGACACATATGGTCTAAGGGATTCATTAATAAGCCAGATCTTGCTCCTGAATTGTTATCTGATAACCACACACATTTGTGTGTGTGTTGGATGCGATACCTGCTGTCAAAGAACGTGCATAAGTTAGATTTTTTTGTAAGTAATAAACAAATGTGATGTCTTTTTCTGCACAATTGCCTTGAAAGCAATCTGCAGGGGATTTGCAAATTGTTAACTTTGGAGAACCACAGTGACGAAAAAAATACATCCAACATTGCTCTGAGTTTTTGCCTTTATGTCCTGAAAATACTGGTGGGGGGGATCCTGCTGTGGTCCCAAGGACACGATCCCTTGTGGGCTTCCCGTCACTGCCAACTTAGTTTGTTGTAGGGCACACAATGACAGCACTTCTGGCACACAAACACACACATACACAAAAGGGCATTTAAAGCTTATGAGGGTACCTTTTCTAATATTTGACTCCTGAATAATATAATCATCTCCTGAAGTGAGATGTTCTCAGACGTGTAACCTAGACTATGCATTTAAAGATGAAATGCGTAGTTCTGGTTTGAAATTACAGGGTGCAAACTGTTAGCTTTTTTTTTTTTTGTTCTTTATTGGTTTGGATTTGAAACGAAATGATAGGTTGGCTGATGCTCAATATTCTTTGACGTGAAACAAAGAACAAAGCATGCCACTAACCTATTCTTTTTTTCACTGTCAAATTAATCTTCTCAATAGTCATTATTTATCGCTGCTTGTAACACTCTACTTTTTAAACTGCAATTATAGGAAAAAGTGAAAAAAAAAAAAAAACCATACAAAAGCAGAATAAAAGACATAAAAAAAAGGTGCACGAGCACTGGCCACCACCAGTGACTTTCTAATGAGGTAGTTGCCATGGAGACAGGATTTTATGAGACTAATAAAGAAGAGGCCTTGCACTGTACCACAATATGTTTCTGTATCTGTATTTGTGCCCTTACTGCAGCCGTATTGAGCTCCCCTCACTGCGTCGACAGGCAGGTTTAGATTTTATGAAGTCTGCCCTTTTCTCGAAGGGATCGAACACCGCCCTGTGGTGTACCCCCCCAACTCCCTTACTGTCACTAGTCTGAAGATGACACCAGGCAGAATTTGGCATGCCTAATTACAGTCCCGGCCTGACCCCGGCTTCCTGGCTGCCTTAATTTGACCTAGTAAGTAGACCACAAGCTGCAGCCTTTGCCTCTTTGTACTGCCCTGACGCCGAAGCATCGGGAGGAAAATCAGCCGTGGAACCTCTTCATAATGCCTCCTGATCAGTGTTAATTGAATAAGTGAGCAGCTTTACCTTGGTTTACCCTCGTGGGCAGGGTAAATGGACGGAAAATGTCATGAATAAAATACGTAGGAAAGAAAGAGATGAGTAAAACAACTGAAACTTAACCCCCTCCCCCCCCTTTTTTTGCAAATATTTATGCATATTTACCACTAAATAGGTCAGTCCCTATTTTTATATTTGTGGGTTTGAATGTGGACTGAACAGAGAGATAAAAGTGTATTATAGCAAGGTTAGACTTTTTCATGAGCATTTTTTATTCCTTATACCCCACAGTTAAATAATCAGGAAACAAGATTTTCTTTTCCCCACCTTCACAAAGGCCGACTTGACCCATAAAGGAGCTCAAATCTGTAACTTCTTTACTTTGATGAGCCTCAGGCCATGAAAGGAAGGTTAGGGGTACAGCACATATCTCTCACTAGAGACATGCCTTGTAATAGGGATATTATTTCAATCACGGCAATAAAAGGTAAGTTTATTTTTGTAGCACTAGTCACACACTGGATAATTCAAAGTTCTTTACTGGGAAATAAAGAAAGATGCTGCTACTGCAATAGAATATTTTGTTTTAGTGCTTTTTAAACATCCTTACCAAGGGTACCAATAAAGCTGGCACTACATCATTATTTTTCGCAGGATTTTGGTCCCCATCAATTATTTCATGAAATCTCAGGTGATTTTGCTGCCAACTCTGCAGACTGCAACTGGGTTGCTGTTGTTGTGTTGCTTCTGGGGGGACACAAAAGCTTTTTGTTTGTATTACCTTTAAAGCCACCAGAGAAGAAGGGACTTGCTAAGACACAGAAGTTCAAAGAATATTATAAACTGTTGAGCTTTAATCTAAACCTCCCACTTCCATTTCTCAAATTCTTGCGTCGTACTGTCTTCAGTATCTCACAACATCTTGTGTATTTTTACAAGGGCAGCAGTTGCCTGTAAGCCTCTTGTGGACTGTTTCTCCGTTTAACCGTTATTTGTGCCGAACAAGGTTGCAAGATGCTGTAAATTGTCTCAACAAAGAGAGAGCAAAAAGCAGTGAATATCACATGTTCATGATATCCAGTAAGTGCTGAAAGAAAGGAAGACCTAAGAGTCAAATTTGTATATTATTTGAATGCCTTTAAAAATATTACAAATAACCAGATATCAGGATATTTGTACAGTGGAGAAAACAATCTAATGTTGTATAGCAAAAATGAACAGGCAGCAGATATGAAAAATAAACTCTTATGAGGGGTATGTTCCTGAATAAGTTTAGTTAAAACAGAAGAATAAAATGAACAATTTAAGGAAAGCCAGTACAGCTAAATATTGATTTGTATTTCCACACTCTTTCTAATCTTATATTTTGTCAAAATATTTTTGCTACAGTATCAGATGTGTAGAAAGGCAATCCTGGAGGGACATTACCTGATATTACCTGAAAGCAGGATATCGTCCAACTTAATTAAAATGTAAGGAATTCACGAGGTATCTGGGTTGCTATGGTATTCTCCCTGAATCTCTTGTAAAGATACTGCTTCACCTGATTATGTTTCTGTGATTATACGAAGAGGGATCAGCTTTAATGAAAGAGATCAACATGTCATATAGGGGTCTCACAAACAAGTCACTTTTAATATGATTCACTCAATTATTTAGCGGTTAGTCTGGCATAAGAAGAGACTAGATATTTTCCAGAAACGTCCCTATCCCATGAGCCATACGATGTTTTGTCACCAACTTAGTTACAGACATTTTTTGCTGGGCAATTCTGAAAATTTAGGTCTTAGACTCAATGATATTTAAATGTGTGTAGATGGGAAGTTGCTTGAAGCCTTGAGGACTTTGCATTGCTTTTGGACAAACTTCACATAACATTAGGGCTTGGGAATTATACGTATCACAGCTTTTGAGGAGATTGCGAATGATGGCTGGTCTCTTTTTTTCTTTTTCTTTTTTTTTAAATTAGACTGGAAGTTTTCTAAGATCCCACAAACTCCAAGCAATGTAGGTCTTGAGAAAAGCTCACATGACGGGTTCTGAGGCATCTCTTTCTCACCAACAGCGGACTGCCTGGTGTTCCTGTTTCTTCACACAAACAGATCCATCTGACATGACAGACCTTAACCCCGCAGGGCCACTTAACTCGCAGGAAATGCTAATTGAATCTAGCTCTTGTGAAAACACAAGAGAAAGCCAATTGCATGAAATCAGGCAAAATAGGAGAACCGGAGGATTTGGAGCACGAGTAAATGGATGTCACGGGTAGAGACCTGACATGTTTTGAAGTGACTGAGATGGAAGAATGTGATTGGCTGTAACCTGATCATTAGCCCGAATCAGCTGAGTTTCGTCTGGAAACGCAGCTTTACGGGACAATTCTCACAGCAATCTAGTTATACCTCATTATCTATTTCGGCTGTCTGTCTGTGCTGTCTCGCTGCTGCAGGTAATGGAGGGCCATTCTCAATGTATCTCTTGTATCAGTGTTCCTTCGGGCATCTCCATGGAGATAAATCTGACCTTACTGGTATGTAATCATCCTCCTCCACATCGCAGGTGAGAGAGGTAAGGCCAAGGATCTCCGAGTACATGGAGGGAGCATGTAAGCCTTGCACACGCGTTGCACACAGAAAGAAAAACACACAAAGCAAACACGACTCTGCAAACATACTGCTTCTGCTCACCTCAATATAACCCTTGTGTTTACTCCGATGTAAAAAAAAAATCACTGTCTCACTCTGTCTGAGGATTATTTCACTGGAAAGAGGCTGATAATACAGACCTACAGAAATCTGGAACTCCTCCTTCTACAAATGTCAGATAAAGTCATCATCATCATTTTATTACACAAAGCCGATTACTCCTGCAGCCAGGCGCGTATGGGGATAAAAGTGGGGATCTGCTAGAGAGCCTTGACATAAATTGGATTTCCCCTTGCCTATATCCTTAAATATAGATTTATTATCCATTAACATACCAGTTTCCCCTGGTTGTTGCAACATGGGGATTTACATTAATGAAAAAGGAGTAATGCACTACATGCAAAATGTATTATTTACTTTCTGGGAGTTCATTGCATTTGAGCTGAAACGTAAATGAATAAGATAGCGATAAGAGGAAAAAGCAATGCTTTTTGCACATTGCCAGGTTGTTTAAGAAACAAGTGTAAATAAATTCTGCTGGCAAATTTGTATTAGACTTGTGAAAAACAAAGCACTTTCACTTATAAGTACATCTCATAAAAAAATCTCAAAAAAAAGATTTCGGTAAGAATTGTATTACTGAGTTAATTAAATCCTCATTTGTTTATCTGAAAATTAAAATATTACATAAAAGCACTACAAAAGGGACTTTAAAAAAAATACACATTATTATGTTAATCACAATAATGACAGTTTTCCAGCAGACAGTCATCCTAAAGGGGTAAGGGTAACCCACAAAATAAGGAAAATGGAAGTTTACAGATTCCTGTATCTGGGAATTATAGCGAAAAGTTGAGAGGAAGAAAAAAAGTCAAACACCATAATAGATCAACTGGGATAACCACAGTCTTGAGAGGAGGTTGAACCAAGGCTAATGCAAGAGCTGGAAGGGATTTATGAGGTGTGGAACAGACACTGGAATCTCACAGACAGTTGGAGGACATTTGCTCCAACTGTTGTATCCATTGTTTTAGGATATTCCTGTACTGTGCCATGCTGCATTGACAGAGGAATTTGTGCAAAAGGAGCCTATTCTGGCAATATTAGGCCTTTATTATTGTAATATCATGAATTTATTCTCATGTTGATATTGTTTGCAAAATTGATTAATTCTTAGTCAACATATCTATAGTGGAAAGACGTATTTGTTTGTACTTGTGCATGTAAAAGCCCATGAGAGTTTGCTTGGTTTTGGGGTCAGACTCTGCGTCTCTCCCTGCCTAGTTTCTGTTGGCAGGATTAACGTCAGGACAAGATGTTCAGTAAAAGCCCTTAGTTAGCTACGCCAAACATTGCATAATGCTTCATTTAGCGCAGCACAAATGTTAGGATTTGCTCTCAGACCTCTGACCCACCCGTAGGCCATTTCTGGATGGATCAACCTTTGGTGCATTTTAGCAGATGGTTAATGCGTGCAGTGCTTTCCTTTGGCTTAGTGGCTTAAATATGCTTTTTTTCTTCTTCTTTTTTTCCCTCCGCCTTGGTTAGCTGTGTTCTCCGCTTGATACAGACACGATTCACAAGCCGATATTTGGTTGTTGTACCTTTAAAAATATCAGCCATGACTAGCGAGTGGAGTGGGCATATGTGGTGGTGTTGCCTTCTTCTTCTCACAGGCACTTCCAATCGGAGTCAAGAGGAATGAACTGTACATCTACAAGACCTGATTTTCCTTCTGGCAAAGATAGAAGCTTGCCATTCATTATTAAACCTTCAACATAGGTTTGTGAGGCGTGTGCAAAGACTTTCTCAAATGCAAGACACTCTTGACTTCCTGCCATGTAAAGCCCAAACCTTTCAGCATGGGACATTAGTTCAGGGAGGTTGGTTAGTAGGAAGAGATGTTGTTTTTTTGTTTGTTTTTTGGCTTACTATAGACTTCCATTGCATCATAAGGATGTATTTCACTTCTTTGAAATCAAAAGAGTTGTTAAATGTGAGACTTTTCAGCTTAAAATTGTTACCTTTTTTTTGTTCATGCACTCAAATGAGAGGTATGTGTAAAGTGATCCACCTGGACCCCAGCTTCTGATACTAGATATTTACGTACACTGGATGGATCCTGGACTTTCCTTACTCTGGTTCATACTTATGGGTACCATTTCCAAACCCTTGGATGTGCTGCATTCATCTCTTCATTTAATTATACACAAGTGTGATCAGTAGGTAAATGTCCAGCCATGATAATTTTTAGAAATGAGATAGATCCTGGGTCTCAGAGATTTATTTATTTATGTTTTTTATTTTGGTCCGAATACATATTAAAACATTTGGCAGCAAATTTATGACCAATTCTTTGATTCAAACTTTTGATTTCCATTGTTCTAAATGAACAAAGTCACTCCTTAGTTTGAAATAAAGGTACACTGACATTATATCATTACAATGCATAACTTTACCTCATCATTCTTATTTCATCCTGTGGAAGAGGCTCAATGAAGTCTAACAAGGTTATTCAGCTCAGAAGAGAAGTCTGTGAAAATAATGAGGATTCTTCTAGTCTGTTCTCTAACCCAACTAAACAATTTATGCCCATTGTTTGGGCAAAACAATGGGCATATTGTTGCACCATGACCATCGCCTGATGGTCATTCTGTTGTGACCCAACTTCTGTCACAACAGATTGAAAGCAGCAGTTTTGTTGAATATAAATGACCTAGCTTGGGGAATTTAACGTACCATTGTCCTCTAATTTTTAAGTCTTATCACGTTCCCTACTTGACTTGGTGGATGAAGTCTTTGTAATCAGGCTTTTAGTATTTTATCCCTGGGTATCTTGCTTACTTTATTGTCACTCCTGTGTTCTTTCAGTCTGCCCCGCCTTTGCCCTCCCTGAGATGAGTCTAAGTCATTTTCACATGAAACTACTCTCATCTCCTGTCTCTCCATCCCAACCATCTCTTTATTGACTTCTACTTGTCCTCCCATCCATCCTTTCCATTTCTCCAGGCTTTTAGAGTGAATGATGCGGATAGATACTCTCTGCACCCTTTCTCAAAGCTCTCACACACAATCAACAACTCCTGGATTCGGCAGCACATCTCCCATCTCGCTCTCTACTTCTGTTTCTGGCAATATAAAAAAAAACAACACATGGACACTCGCACGCCCACAAACGCCGCGTGCAGTTCCCTTTACACCTTTTTTTTTACCATCTGAGATCGTAAAAGTGCGGGTTGATTCAACGGGGGCAGCAAAAACACTTTACTCATTTTTTTTTTTTTTTACGAACAGCGACTATAGGCTGCTGCTGTGATGCCTGAATTTCGCCACTGTGGGCCAATTAAAGATATTTCTATTTTATTCTAATTCAGTGTGCTAGTGGAGAGGGAAGTCATGTGTTGCAGTGTGAAGGACAAGGAAATATTTTACCACTTCCAGCTGCTTCTCTTTCTCGTCATTCCTCATGGAAATACAGCCAAAATTCTAGCATATCGACCTTCATTGAAGTGATTTATGGTTTCATCAGATGTCCCTGTGCTTAAAGAAAATCAAGAGTTTATTGAAAAGGCAGCAGCCTTGCAGGGCTTTAAAAGTGACCATGGATTCATTGAGCCATGTGACAGAAAAGAGAGAAAAAAAGTAAATGTGAAAATACTTACCTTTGAATTTTCCCTTTTACTATAGAGAACGCTAGATTTTGTGAATCTAGCGTTGAGGCTTCTGTAATTTCTGTCATTTTCTGCTTTTTAATTTACACAAATGCTGCCAGTAAAAGTAAAAACACATCATTTAAATGCTTTTGATATATGAAAAATAAAATAAATGACATAAATTCCAACTCCTCTTCTTTTGAATTAAATTCTTTAGGCAACACATTTTGGAAATAACTGCACAGATATTCATTCAACAATGATCACATTCTTTTTTCTTTTTTTTCACGCAAGTTACTTTAAGACTAAGCTGGATCTGAATCTCCTTCTGTCCATGTGTCAGTGTAACATGTCAATCAGTAGAGCGGCTATGCAAAACATAGCTGCGTGAACAAAATGGCTGAAGACGGAGTCACATCCTGTATTACATGGTGATTTCTCTTTTGAAATCCCATGCGATTTACAGAAAACTATCTTTCAACTTCAGCTGTCAGTTGTGATTTGGTGTGCTATTTATTAGTCATGGTGTCATATTTACTCTTCCCCCCTCCCTCGAAATCATTTTGTTAATAGCATTATACAGAATTATTACAGTATGTCTGCCACTGAAAACACCGAAGAAAGAAATAAAATGACATTATCCTGATTAAGAGAAGCCTGCCTTGCATCACTGTATCCCAGACAGCAGAGCCTGTAGGAGGTTAAATTAACATGTCACTCTGCTGAAACACCAGATTAAAACATGCACAGTAGAAAAGCATTTTCTCCTTTTCTTTCTCATGATATCACACAGATGGTTGTTACACATGCTGCCACACACACACACACCCCCACACACGCACACTTCCTGTTTCACAGCATAAGCTCCAGTGCTACATGTCACACTGTAATGATGAACGAGCCCTGTCTTTTGTAGTGTGATAAAGCCCCCCCTGTCTGAGCCAGAATAGGTAAGTTATTGTTGGAGTACCATAACCTTCTATTTCATCTTCCGTAAAAAAGAAATCAATTAAGAGCGAGGTAGGATCATGCCTTGCTTTGAGCACAGCTAATCACATTTATCTCACCCACACTTTACCCTTTTTTTAATTATTTTGCTCAAGCTGCTTTTTTTCCTAGTCACATCTTTTCATTTCTTTACCGTTCTTGCATACTTTGTGTTTCTTTTTTTTTTCTGTTTAATATGTGACAGCAGGAGCAGTCAGAGCTCCCATTTAACCCTATGCCTGCAGCTTTAATAGCTTTAATCACTGTCTTCACCATGGCAACCTATCCGAACAACCAGTCATGGGGTATTTTCTGTATACCCATGTGCGGCTTCATTTGCAGTCATAACAAATGAAGAATCCATTTATAGCAGATTTTGGTGAGAGGAAAGGTAAAAAAAAAAAAAAGATTTAGAGGCAGAATTAAGTTGTTAATGTTTAAGCAATTATATTACAAGAAGCAGTTATGTCCCACCCTTCCCTCTGTGTTGCAGCAATGTTCTGTTTACCCGTGTAGCTATAAAAAGAGATGTTTATATACAAAGGAGCACAGGGGTTTCTCTTGTATTCCTAATCATCACAATCTTCATCCACGTGTTCTCTACTTTGTTTTATTTAGTGTTCCTGCACAAATAGATCATTGCTAATTTTTAAGTTTCAGTGTTTTCTCAAATGTTTAAAAGTTCTATCCACTCACCCAATCATGATTTGTCACAACGGGTATCTATCTTTTTGTCTAACATGCTTTTATTTGTTTATCTACCTTCCATGCATCACTCTGTCCATTTGTCTATGATTCTTTTCCTCCATTTGTTTTCGTCCATTTGTTTCACCCATCCATTTGTCATTAACTCCGTCCATTCGTAAGTCTTTCCATTTGCCTATTTATCAATTAATTCGCCCATGGTCCAATCAGTTTGTCTCTCCATGTCACACTATGCGTCCTTTTGCCTCACCACCGATTCTTTCATTACCATTCTTTTGTCTGTCCATACATAAATCAGACAGTCAGTAATTTGTCCATTTATTATTGGACAAAATTTTGTATTTGGAAATTTGATGTAAAAGACAATAAGAAAAAAAATGTATGAGAGTACTTTGTGTTTGTCCACACTCGTTCCCATTTCAAGGTTGGCAAAGTTGCAAGAGAATGTACTTTTACTGCAGCCATGCCCTCACTGTTTGTCATTTACTTCTGCTTTTGCCTTGCTAAATTCCCCTCTCCCAACCTCGATTTTGCAGTCCATCCTTTCACCTTGCCACGGTCTCTGACAAGAGACTCGTTCTCCATTGCTTTCTCTGCATCCACCACCCTATCTCTCCCTGAGGGCACAAGGAAAGGGGTTTTAATTAGGTGAACATGTCTTGAGTGAGGGGAACTTAAGATGGCATGTTGACATGAGACCAATACCAAGGCTACCTGACCTGGCAAGGCGTGGGGTAGGAGGGGAAGAGAGAACCTTATCCCACCCATTCCCCGGAGGCACTGAAACTTTGGCATGGTTTCTCAGTCTTGTTTGCAACATGTCACAGTAAGATACCCGTCAGTTACAGTACTGCTTGTCTAATATAGTGCAAACTAGTCCCACTCACATTTACACCCCAAGAAACGGTGGCACAGTAAACCCTTTGTAAGATTATGCTACACAAGCAGTCTAAACCTCTGAGGTTGACTTTTAAGATAAGTCTCTTTGCTCTATCTTAGACACCCAACAGGATTAGAAAACCTTTCCCCTTACATTTGTGACATCTTTAGCTAAACGACCTGATATGCCTGCAGAATCCCCACCCAGCCCTCCCACACTGACCACACACCAAAATAGGTTTCCTAGTGTGTATTATATCTAAGCAGATGCCATGGAGATATTAGTAGTTAATGCTTAGAAGACTAAGTCACAACTTAATGGCAGAATCAGCATGACAAACTGCACACAGATAATGAAACACAATTCAATATGTTTATAAGCTACGTGAGAACAACCCGGTTCACCAAGACGCGCTACAACCACACATGCTAAAATAACAATTGAAATCCTTTCTATTTTGATATGTCAATAATTCATTTGTTTCGGAAAGTGTGATTGTGATGCTGTCAGTGCCTGATTAACACTTATAACTGAATTTGTTTAATCGTTCAATATGACCAATTGCGAACGATTGCTGTTAATTCTCCTCAAACCTGTCTGGATCTTACAGAAGCCAAGATGGAGCGTGTATCTCACTTACGTCAGTCGATGGACATGAAACATATCATGGATTGTACTTAATTTCTGTGTTGTGGTCAGTGTTCTGTCCAGTTCTGCTTAGTTTTACAAATATTAATGATATCTATCTACATTTAAAGTCATATTCAGGAGATTAGAATATACATTTTGGTCAGGCATGTTTGTCAGCTTAAGCACCTTTTTGAAAATGGCAACCTATAAGGAGGAAATAAGCAGACTTTACATTAAGCCCACATTTATGTATTAAACATGTGCTGTTTATTATTCAACATAACTAACAGAAATTAAGGCTTGGAACCATCAGACTGTGTATAAGTGATCTGGGTAATGTTTCACTTAGTGAACTTTTTAACAATAATCACATGTATTTATTATGATTGCATATCTGTTTCAGGTGCATTGAACAAATTAACAGTTTCTGTTTCATTTAACATCTGATAAGCATAATAGATACATAGTAAATAGCCCAGTGTTAATTTAATTCAAACACAGTTGATTTTAACACTTTTTCAGGGCTTATATACTGTAGGTCCACAATTTTCAGAGTTAAATTAGCACTATCAAAATAGCTAAACTTTTAACACTTTATCAGAGTTCCTTTTTTAACTCTCAAAACAAGGTTAAATCAACACTAGTCCAAGAGCAAAAAAAAAAATTACTACTTTGTTAATGTTCATTTAACACCTTCAAGTGTTATTTCCTCCATCAAAAGTTACTATATAATTAATTATAATTGTTATATAAAAATCAAGCACATCAATTTTAAACGCTTTATCTTTGCAGCTGTTTCCAACATTTTAAATTGTGGTACAATGAACAAAACATTCATATGAGTTTTGAATATTAAAGGACGTCTGGAATTTAAGTTCAGGGATTTTTACAAGATGCCTTACTTCACTATGAACAACAAGGGAAGAATGAAAATGACCATCGAAGGATTCTGTGAATAGCTGCTCCGATAACAAAAAAATTATATTGTCAACTAAAAGTGCTCCTCTTATATGACAAAACACTGACATTTTGTCTTGCATTGTGAATTATCTCCAGTCATTTGGGATATTGTGCCATATATTGGTTCATCAGAAAATGGAGGCAGCCAATTTTGTGAATTGTATGTTTAGAGCCCAGAGGATTGGCTGGTTCAAAATCCTCATAGAATATTTGAATTTATAATGCAGCTTTTTTTTTCTGAAAACAAAGGATGTGTTTTATAATAGCTTCCAACAGAAAAATCTGTGCAAATGTGCAAACATTCTTTCTTAAGTAAAGCACAAATGTCTGGATTTCTCAACATAAACTGTAATGTTTCCAATATTGGCACATATACAAAAGTATCCAAAAGTATTATTGACATATGATCATATGTACCAGATTTCTGAATTTGCTTGCTGTCATATCTTACTCCCAGTGTTGTTTCCACAGGCCCCTTTTAAGGGTTAAATATTTGCATCGCTTCCATTCTGTGTTTAGGTTTGTGAATGAGTGAAATTGTTCAAATAACTCATTTATCAGAGAAATATTGGGATCTGTTTCAGATAACACAGAAATAGCCATTTGCTTTGCTTTTAAGTCAATCGATCAATCAATTTTATTTGTATAGCACATTTCAGCAACAAGGCAGTTCAAAGTGTGTCACAACTGGATTACGAGATGATGAACTTGGAATAGCTGAACTTTGTGAAATTTGTTGAACATTACCATGAACGTAGATGCTTCCGAAACTGTCAGAAACTGATGCTGGCAGCTTTTTTAGCCTTACTTACTCACAGGAGAGCACAAGGAGCTGGATTAGCAGCCACGCTCTCATGTCCCTAACTCTGGGTGATTCCTTCATGTTATACAATGTTGTCTGCAACAATTTGTCAATGCAGCATCATTAGATACATTAAACACAAAATGTTCTTTCAATAGCTTGTCAAATCTTCCAGGAGGGAGAGAGGGCTGGCTGGCGCAAACAGAACCTCCTCACAGAGTTCATTTTACACTATAAATACCTTTTTAAGAATACCTTGAAGGCCCCCATGGCTCGCCACTGCAGAATACTAATTGTCAGAAGCAGAATAAACTAATTATAGCCTCAAGTGCTATTGACAAATTCTTATATCTTATCTTTTCACATTTTTCTGTCTAAGGCTGCATTTCTATCCATATGCATTAACTCGTAGTACTTGTCATTCGAGGAGATGAATAGTGGCCTGCCTCGAGACCAGTTTGATGAAGTTAGAAATTTGCAAACAGACATTCAGTCATCCACAGAGTCTGATAGATGCTGTATATGACTTGACTCTATACCTTTACACAAATACCCTAAGGGTATTCCATCTAATGAGGACACTAGGCTAGAGCAGGGCGCTATAACAAGCTTGACTCAGTTTGTTAGGACATACACACATGTTCCATACGTCATTATTTTATGATTATTATAAGACTTTGTCCAATTGCTTGTTAACACAAATGGAAATTCAACCAATTACTATTCATTTATTCTTTACGACATGATGACGATGATATTCTACAATTCAAATTAAGCATCAGAATGAGGGGAAGAATGGGGGGGATTAATTAAAATTACAATAGCTTTGTAGTTGGTGCCAGACTGACTGGTCTGGAAACTGTTCTCCAGAAATTTTCACGTTTAACATTTGTCAACATTAACTCGGAAGGTTCAAAAAAGAGAACATATACAGTGAATGGCAATTGTGGGAATGAAATTAACTTGAAGTACAAAGTCCTATAAGAATGGGCGACTGATTTTAGATGACAGAAATTCACCAGTATCTAAAATAGCCACTAGTTACAACTAAAAGAATACCATCTCTGAAGATACAACATGTCTCAGGTTGAAGCAGAGGGACTAGATTAGTAGAAAAGTGGGGTGGTGGTGGGATATTATCTCAGCTTATTTTGAAACTATTAGGTACCAAAATAATAATTTAAATGCCACAGCCTACCTGAATATCCTGTTCGTCCCTCTATGACCACATTGTACCCATCTTATGATGACTACATCCATCAAAATAAAGCACTGTGCCACTAGAAAAATTTCAAACTGGTCTCTTGAACATGATAATGAGGTAACTATACTCCAAAGGACAATTTGTCTGTGTACAGCCAACAAACCAGCAGCAACTGTGCAATAGTATTGTGTGAAAATGGGCCAAAATCTCTGAGAAAAACCTAACAAAATGGCTGGTATGAGTTTGTATTAGTGTTTCCATCTGTGGCTTAGTTAATGAATTAAACCTAAGTAATAGAGCCATTGTGTTCTTGTCTCACTAATTAGCAAAATAAAAAAAATGCACTTTAGTTTATGTTTGAACATGGGTTTGAATACAAAACATATTTATATGTATGAATCTGACTTTGGTCAAATTAACCAAAAACATTAAAATGTAGCACCTTATTTACAGTTCCTACAGTGACTGACTTCTAAAAAGCCTTCAGTCTTTTCACACTTTGCACCCTATCCACTCTGATTCATCATTCTTTAATTAGGGTTGTTAATTTATTCTTAAATTACTTTATCTCGACTGATAAATGGACATGTGGGAGGCAGAGGCCAAAAATGGCTCATGTCAACCCACTTAGAGGACACAGAGCTGGACAGGGTAAATGAACTCTGCTGACCTGACAGCTGTAGGCTGAACAACATCATCAGAGTTTAGGGTCATCTGACTTTGGCAGCAAGCAGAATGTATGCATTAACAGCAGCAAATTATAATGTCTTCCATCGTCTGCTTTGCACTTAACAGTCATTAGTCCACTCATGAACTTAAGCAACCCTTCAGAATCGGATCATTGTTACTGGAATAATGCAAGAGAAGGAAAAATTACATATACAGTGAGAAATCTTTTCTCTTTTCCTTTAATAATTACAATGCAGCATATAGAATTTGGCCAGAAATATCAAAGTGCCCTTTCTGTTCCATCTCCGTAACCGATGTGTCATATTTGACCTTTTCACTCCATCACTGTCACCAGCACTTATGTCTTGATCTCAGCCAAACATTTTTCACCTGACAGACTGACAGACTGACTGACTGAACAGAGAGCCAGCATGTTGACAAAGCACGGAAAACAACCTTTTGAGTGAAGACAAAAACTGCCATTTATTGCTGCCGGGATTGATTTAACAAGGCCCTTTGGTGGGAGCACAAGATATGCTGTTTCCTGAAAATTTACCTGAAAAGGTTTCAATGGGTTGGCACTCAATTATGTAACCAAACCGCTCAACCTGTGTAACCCCAGAAGAGTCCTGAGATCGTCCAGGCAGATGGTTACCATGTTGCCGGGGTCAAAATCACAGCATAGATGGAACTGGATTTTTACAGCAGCATCTGGTAGATCCTGAGTTTTGAGGGCATATCAGAGTATATGCTTACTTTTTTTTTTATTGACTTGAGTTCAGTTTGAATCCCATAAGGTTGTGTTTTCTCTTTGCTTTAGTGTATGTGTGTGTTTTTTTTCTCGGTTTAATGGTATTGTTTTGGTTTGTTTATGTTTTTCTTTATTTCACTAATACTGCTAGATGTATTATTGCTGTCAGTTATTCCCAACTTGTTAATTTACCACTGATAGGTTTGAGAAGCCGTGCTCATCTTAAGGGATAGCATCAAAGTAAAGATTTAGTGCAATTAGCTGATTTCATTAGGAACGACTTTCTGATTCTACTGCCCTCCCATTACTTTTTGAGTGAATTGGATCTAAATATTTAAGTTGAAATAAATTGTTATACTGAATGACAAAAGTGCAGTGCCTGGGGTGCTGTGGTGGCGCAGGGGCAAAGCACGACCCACATATGGTGGTATTAGACCTCGTGGTGGCAGTCGCAGGTTCGATTCCCGGCCTGTCGACTTTTGCCACATGTCTTCCCCCATTCTCATTACCCTCTTTCCTGTCCAACTACTTTCAAATTAGAGCCAAGAAAACCTTTAAAAAAAAAAAAGTGCGGTGCCTGATTTAGACCTAGTGCTGATTTGAATTAAATCTCAGCATGAGCTCATGCGCTGTAAGTCATACAATGCCCCTGTCAAAATGTGCATACTGTTGTATCTAGAACATGTACTAAAGTAAGAGTTTCCTCAAAGTGAAGCTTTTAATAATAGAGCTGTGCTTGTCTTACCATTTCAATGCAAATTTCTGCTATGAAATAGTGTGCTAAGGCATTTCCTGGCCAAGAAAGCAAAAGTTATGTAGGGCAATTTAAGATGTTCTTTTGCATCAAGAGCAGCTCTTTCATCTCCGAGAGTGTTAAAGAACTGTGAGATCCGTAAGAATAATGAAGGCTTGGTATGCGAACTGAAAGGAAGTGAAAAAAGATTTAACAAACCACTGATTTAAAAAGATGAGAGGGGAGGAAAATAAAATCAATGTTTTCCACTTTGAGCTCTGCATGAATCAGCATTGACTTTATTTGATCATAAAAAGCAATCAGTTGCCTATCGCAGTGTTCCACCGTATTAATCTTAGATTTAAATCAATTCTGTTTGTGTTCCTATACAAACCCAGGTAACACCATTCCCCACACGGTGCACAATTGCACATGCAGCGTTGGGCACTCACTTACAAATATAAATGAGCTGTCAAAAACCCACAAGATTTCTAATTGGATTGAAGAAAAATGAACACTCACTTTGTCGTTTGGTCAATACAAACAACCTGGATTTGGAGTTTTACATAAAATCTACTTTGACTTTGACAATAGCCAATTGATGTAGCCTCTGGGGGTAAATGCAATCTTTGCTGTTTTGCCTGCTCTTGTCGCTCAGGTTTAAGTAAACATATTTTCAAGGGTAGGCATTTATAAAAAGGAACGGGGTGGAATCTAAAGGAGAAGGCTACTTGATTGAAATGGGTAGAAGGCGTACATGATCATTAAAATCTTAACCCATGCATTGCACACTTGCACACCCACTCAACAATCCTTAGGACAAAGTCAAGCAGCTCTCACAGCTGTCAAAGCATGCTAAATTTAAAATGATCAAAGCCTAGGAAAGTTGCAGGGAAGAAAAGTGACCTGAACTAATGCAAGAACGAGGAGAAAGAAGTGGAACTTTGGTAACACGAGCAAAAATCAAGAGAGAAGCAGCATACACAGCTAAGGTGGAAGAATGCATTGACAGGACTAGTTTTAATTGTGGACTCCAAAAATCTATTCTTTACAGAAGATTTTAAAAAAGAAAATCACTGTTGAAAGTAATAAGAAACCCAGTGTTGTATGCAAGCCATGTTGGAAACATAGAAACCATGTGTAAGAAGGTGCTCTGTTCAAATGATCAGAGTTAATTATTTTGACCTATTGGCAAACTAATTGTTTGTATGTCAGAAAAGTAACGCTGAACATTTACCTGAACAGGACATTGTAAGTTCCTGAAACGTAGTGATGGCAGCATCATTCTGTTGAAATGCTTTTCCTCAAAATTTGGTAAAAAGGACGGAGATGCATGCCAAAAATCATTACCCGTCAGATGCAGCAATTAGACTAACTCGCAGAGATGAGCTACAAAGAACTTTTGTCTCTGGATGTGCAGTGCCGGTATAAACATACTCTAAAATATTCCTTTTCTACAGTGCATTAACTCAGGAGACTGAATACAAATGCCCAACACAATCTGTTTTTAGATTTTGGTGATAAGAATTGAAACCCAGATATCACTTTGTTTCCACTTCACAGCTATGGACTATTGTGTTGGTCTGTGATGTGCGATTTCTAAAAAGATGTTGAAAGGTTAAATGGGGAGTATGTACTGTTGCAAGGCTTTGTTCAAGCTGGAAAGTTTTAAAGTGTAAGAAAACACTTTAAAACTGGTGCACATAGAGATCACCTAACCTTCCCAATTATGTTAACCATTATTAGACATAATAATGTTAGAGCTGGGTTACCTAGAGAAAAAAAAAGATATATTTGGCAGCTGGCTTGGGAAACACTCTACAATGAAAGTAGTAACGTATCATGAAAATGAAAGCGCAGAAATGTACCCTGGCGTTCAAACTAAACAGTGAACTGGGTTAATGGTGCTCGGACAAGACTTAACAACAACGTAATGCCAGTTCTCAGTCCAATCACAAACCCAGAAAGAACTCTTCCAATGATATTAGAACATTTGTACTGACTCTACAAGCTAAAACTGGTGCACTGATAACCACTCTTAATACAGTCAAATGCAAAAGAACAAAGAGAAGGGGATGGCATAGGGAAGAAATCAATCTGTTTTAGTATCTATGAAGTGTTGTGTTGGGTTGCTCCTGGATATAGCTGTGTTGGAGTAGGTAGCAGACAAAAGGAACACATTTTATGTTCACCTGAAAGTTACTTCAGATATGTGGGAGTGTTTTAGATTGTGTTAAAAACAAAGTGTTGGCCCCCCACTGAGAGTGGGGACCAACTGTCTACTCTAAATTGCGACAACAGAAAGTGTGAATGTATCACATTGTGGAATATACTGTAAAACTGGTATGTAGAAAAACATCTTTACAATACTCTATGTGAAAGTGCTTGTTTTTTTTTTTACGTTTGCTATGAACTACTTGCTACAGAATCAGTGTAGTTAATAGAGAATATTGACAGAATATGTTTTTACTGGGCCAAAATCAAGAATCATGAAGGTTTTCCCTCGTCACGAATCTGATGAAACTACATTGTCATTGTTTTATATCCTCCATTGTTATATCCTTTCCCCATTTTTCACACAGTTTTTCAACTTTTAAGAAAGTGATGATACAATTAATTTCTCTGTCTTTATAATTCCATTTGGTAATCAGGTGTAAAATTCAAACAGCATTGCACAATATCATATTAGCCGTCAAACATGGAGATAGTAGTTTGATGGTCTTTGGCTGCTTTGCTCCTTTAGCACCTGGATTACTGGTCGAGATGGATGATAATATAAATTCTGGTCTCCATCAGAAAGAAAATTACAATGCCCAGCTTTCGGTTCCCTTTAAGTTCAACATCACTTGCACTATATACATCAGAACTTCGATCACCACATTAACAAGTCCGCTACTGAATGGTTCCAAAAACAAAGTGGATACTTTTGGAGTGGCAATAAAAGTTGGAGTTGTAAACACTGAGACAGTAAGGTATTAATACAGCCCATTCCTGCCAAAATGATCCTCAATGGGGCTGAAAAAACTCCCCAATTCTGTCAACAAATTTCAAAATTCCTCCAAGGTGATGCTAAAGACTCATGGCCAGTTGTCAGTGTTTGTTTGCACCAAGGTTGGTACAACTGCTTATTATGGATATGTACAGTAAGTGTTACTATTTGTCTCTGTTTATAATGAGCAAAAAACTTTTATTTTTTCTTCGTTTTGAAAAAAAAAAAAACATTGTCAAACACTAATCCCAAAGAGCTTTATCAATGTGTTATTTATGTATATCACTACAGCTCTCACTGCCATGTTAGCATCAAGGTATGCTTAGTATCAAATCCTAAACCCAAGCAGATGCCGACATGCTGGAAAAGAAACTTCCAACAATATCTCAGTTTCAGTCTACTACAATGATTTGTGATCTTTTCTTTTTAACATGCTGTTCTTAAGTAGGTATAGCTCAAATCATACTTGGAGTATATGACCTTAGGATTTGATTCTTGTTTAAATGTAAGGATTAAAAAAGAATCAATCGAAAAACAATCAATCATTTGAATTTCTCTTAGACCGTAAATCAACGTCCTCCATTATTATAACTCAATGTCACTCTTGACAATCTTAAGACTTCCAAAATGACTTTTTGCAGACTTAGTGATGTCACAACAGCTCATTTCACTCTAAATATACACTGCTCAAAAAAATAAAGGGAACACTTAAACAGGTGTTTAACACTTAAAGCAGGGGTGTCAAACTCCAGTCCTCAAGGGCCGGTGTCCTCCAACTTTTAGATGTGCCTCTGCTGCACCACACCTGAATAGAATAATTAGGTCATTAGCAAGGCTGGGAGAACTGATCTACACAAGGAGGAGGTAATTAAGCCATTTCATTCCAGTGTTTTGTACCTGTGGCACATCTAAAAGCTGTAGGACAGCGGCCCTCGAGGCCTGGAGTTTGACACCTGTGACTTAAAGTGTTCCCTTTATTTTTTTGAGCAGTATAGTTGAAAACTATCCAAAATGAAATGAACTCTGTATATGGAACCACCAATCTAAAAGTATTTTCAACATAAACATTACTGAGGAACACCATCCATAAAACTGAAACAACTTTAAAGCAGAGACTGGCAGCTCTTGACTAAGCTCCAAGAGCTGTCATTGCAAGCATTACTGGGAGTAAAGCCAGTGTCTCAGAGTCCACTATGGTCCTCCAACACACAAACACCTGCTTCAGTAGAGATAATGGTGAAACCACCTCCCTTTTTAAGGAGAACCCTTTTTTTGCAAGCTTTTTGTGATTCCATGTGTGCAACACTAGTAAAGATAAACCCGTCACCAGTAAAAACCAGTCTGTTGTTCTACACTTTGCTTCTTACAGAGCACCTGGACCCTCGGCTATTGAGAAACGATTATTCGCTGAAGGCGTGGACTCTGTTGATGTTTTAAACAATTGGATCTGATTTTACCCAAGCGCTAACATTTGGCCGTTAAATATGTAATGCACCAACTCGATGAAGCTGTCCTGAAGTTGCGTGTGCTGTAAACAACCCCGTGGAGAATAGCACCATGACACCTTTGCCAACATTAAATGTCAGACATTCCTCCTGCGCTGACTTTGATTGGTCAGTGTTTTAAAACATGGCCAACATGGACAAAGTGGCTTTCTTCAACCCAGTGTTAACTAGCTATAAAGGTTTGATGTTGGACAACTGTCTGTAAAAAGGGAGACAAATGGGGATGCTAAATTTGTCGAATTAATTTTAGCAGTCTGTAATTGAGACTTGGTTAAGACCTACAAATTGAGGCCAACTGTTTTTGTCATTGTGAGTGAGTTGTTTCTATTGTGAAAGTCTGCGCACAATAGACTTTTATTGTGTACCAATAGATGTCTATTGGCAGGTGTTCATTTGCTGTTGCTATCCAGCCATAGCAAAAATCTATTATGGGCCTAAATACATGTGAGCTAGAAAATAATTTCAACATGGATTTGAGCATTTGGCATTAAGTGAATGGTGCACTCAAATCTTAGCTAAGAAACCTGTGGGGGGGCTATAAGAGTTCTGAGTTACACAAGGCTCTACATGGAGGTGGTTTATGTCCTATTCAACTCAAACTCTTTTTATTTTCTTTGCTTTTGGCGTATTGATTCATTCATTGAATGTCAGCCTCATTTGGGTGACAGACAGGAGCTTTTGTTCCAAATCAAATGGTTAAATCAGAAACTCTTCACTCCTGCAGAGAAGTTGCCGGCACCTTAGCAGTCTTTCAAAGCCTCCCATAGTCTCAGCTATCATAATCGACTAGTTGCCGTTAAATTTGAAGTATGAGCATTTGCTGGTCCAAAGCCAACTTACCGAATGTTCAATTAAACAAACCTAGACGCATAAATAATATACTCGGGGGCAAATGAAATTTGCAATGAATTCAACCTAAATGTAAATGAGCACGCACTCATACACGCAAATAAGCACACACACGCGCGCGCACGCCCACACACACCGTTTTTGTCTCCCCAGGTGTGCACCGGTCCAGGTGTATGTCTTCACGGGAGCTCATCACTGCTCTAATGAGAATGATCACTGCTCATCTGTCTTCATCCACATCCAACAGAGAGCACCTGCTACTATCTGTGGGCAGGCGTGTGTGGGTGTAGGCATACACACACCCTGTACGCCAGGGTGGAAAAAGAGAAAGTGATGAACATATAACCAGTATTCTTCCACTCCATATATACACACAACAGGAGATAAAATAGAGTTTATTGCACAAACTGAAATATTGTTCGATGTAATTTCTTTTTTTTTTCTTCTGCTGTTCAAGGTTACATATTAATCGCTATTGTGAGATGCACAACCCTCAGCTGAAATACCTGCATAAATATTAGCTTTCCCACTGACGACCGTTTATCTGAATCTGAAAGACAATTTATACAGGTTTACATTTATTATGCCTCAATGAAGCCGATTTCTGTGACGTAATGCTCACAGTGGGTGATGTTATTCAAAGATTGCTTTATAAGAAAAATCTGTCTTGTTGTCTTTATCTAAAGCTTTGTAGTGAAACATCCCACTGTAAGTCTCCAGGGGCATTAATTAAGTAATTTACGTGACAAAATCCAAGTATACAGAGTTCAGCTGTCTGCCTGTGTTTTAGCATCAAACGTTTTTATTTCTCCATCTTGTACAGCAAGACGAGAGCACATTTAGCATCCTGCAACCACCTGCGCTCTGCATCATGTTTCCCTGTGTGTGTTCCTGATTGATAAGGGTGGGCAAAACAAGGTTGGATGCAGAATGACCTATATCGTGTGTTGATTGACGGATGCTGTCATCCGATTCCATTAGCTTTGTTCCTGCACACCTTGGTGCTCGCTAATTTAATCTCGACTCTGATGGAATGTAATTTGGTTAAAAAGGGCCCCTTATTAATATTTCCAGTATCATTTTCAGTCACTGATGGGCAGAGGAACTTTCATTAGAGGGCGAAATTACGCAGACTTGATGGCACGTAAAATAGGGAGACAGATTGAGCAGGACAGGACAGAGATTTATGAACACATGGATGCAATAACACTGGCACTGCACTGCAAAAAAGGAATTTCTGCTCGAGTTCAGTTGAGCAGAAATTAAGAATTTTGATACGTTATTTCTACTTACCTATTAAGAATAAACCTCTGGAAGATTGTGGCCTGTTTCAAGATATTTCATCTTGGACTATCCTACTTGCATAATAAAACAAATTTTGAGTAGATCTGATAATACAAGTGACACTTGACCTTAAAAATATTTGTCTTAACAGAGATTTCTTCAGTTCAGTTAGTTCTGTTTCTTATTAATGCTTATTAGTCAATTGAAAACAGTACTTTGAAGAGTAAATACTTTATTTTAAACAGTTAAAGACAGCCAAAGGTCAGATTTTGTGGAATATATCCCATCTTTCACTGTAAACCCAAACATTTAAAGTAATTTATTAAAAGGGTATTTTTGCTCAGAGTTTTAGTTGGTGTAACATCTTGGATTTTTTTTTTGAGTACATTCAACTCAAACATTTTGATTTACCTCAAGTATTTGTTTATTAATTTAGCATAACTTAAATATATGAACAACTTAACAGCAATTAGTACACTTAATTAAAAATGAACATAATATAATAATTGTAGTCTTATAATTTTGACATTTAAAATAGCTGTTGTCTGTCAGAGAATCTGTGTGATGAGGATACTATTGGATAGTCATTGTACAAGAATGTATTTTTTTATATGTATTGAGTATAATTTATATATTGAGCATAATCAGTATCACAGGGAATATTTATATGTATAATTTTACCAACTGAAAGCACTGAACCCTGTGGTACTCCACAAGTCACCTTGGTGTGTGAAGTTGATTTATGATTTACGTGAACAAATTGGAATCTGACAAAAAACAAAAAAAATTAACCAGCATAGTGCTGTCCTCTTCGTCCAAACAACATGTTCAAGACAAAACTATGACTGGCTGTGTAAACTGAAATCTTACGGGACAAGAACATTCCATTATCATAGACAGTTACAAAGTCGGCCTTCTATCACCTGAAGAACATTTCCAGGATTAAAGGACTAATGTCTCAGCCAGATCTAGAGAAACTCATCCATGCGTTCATCTTCAGTCGTATTGATTATTGCAACAGCGTCTTCACAGGTCTGTCCAACAAATCAATCAAACAGCTGCAGCTGATCCAGAATGCTGCTGCTCGCGTTCTCACTAAAACCAGGAAGATAGAGCACATAACACCAGTTTTAAAGTCCCTCCACTGGCTCCCTGTAGCTCAAAGAATAGACTTTAAAATACTCTTGTTAGTTTATAAATCACTGAACGGCTTAGCACCACAATATATTAAAGATCTGCTGTTGTTGTATGAACCTTCCAGACCTCTCAGGTCTTCCGGTTCTGGTCTGCTCTGCATCCCCAGAACCAGAACCAAACGAGGAGAAGCAGCTTTCAGCTTCTATGCACCACAAATTTGGAACAAACTTCCAGAAAACTGTAAAACAGCTGAAACACTGACTTCTTTTAAATCTCAACTAAAAACCCACCTGTTTAGAATTGTATTTGAAATGTAATTAATTACAAATTTATTGATGGAACTTGACTTAATGCTTTGTTTTGATTATTGATTCTATGTTGCATTGTGTTTCTGTGTTTGTAATGATGTAAAGCACTTTGAAATGTCTTGCTGCTGAAATGTGCTATACAAATAAAATTTGATTGATTGATTGATTATCTGAGGCCATGAGAATATCATTAGTGGCTTTCACCAGTGCTGGTTCGGTATTATAATGAACTCTGTACCTTGACTGAATCTCTTCAAACAAGTCATTAATGTGTAAATGAACAAACACTTGATTAGCAACTATTTCCTCAAGATGTTTAGATAAGAAAGGAAGATCAGATATGGGTATGTAATTTATTAAGTCTTTTTTGAGGTAAGGTTTCTTCGGTAAAGATTTAATTACAGCTACCTTAAAAGCCTATGGTATGTATCCATTTACTTAGGAAAGATTAATTATATCCAAAATGGGGGAGAGGGGCTCGATACATTTTACTCGATACCTCTCTCTACTAATACAGCTGCAAGTCTATGGTGTAGGTTTCTAACTTTGCACTATTTAGCAGTTTTCTGGAAGTTTGTTCCAGATTTAAAGTGCATACACGTTAAATGCTGCTTCTCCTTGTTTGGTTCTGGTTCTGGGGATGCAGAGCAGAACCAGAGGACCTGAGTGGTCTGGAAGGCTTATACAACAACAGCAGATCGTTGATGTATTTTGGTGCTAAACCGTTCAGTGATTTATAAACTAACAACAGTATTTCTTAAGCCTATTCTCTGACCTACAGGGAGCCAGTGTAAAGCAATTTGAACAAGTGCAAAAAAAAATTTATACCTGTGAACTTAAATTGTTCAGAAGAAAATAAGAACACATTCATTCAAAAATTGCCTTTGCTTTCGTTACTGACTGTTCCTCTCCTGCACATCTGGGCTTCTTTCTTCCTTCCGGACCTCAGGCTATCTGCCAGATGCGCCTCCTTCCTCGGCTCCCTGTCACTTTCCCCTGTCCCTTTTCTTCCTCACTCTGAATCATCTTCAATGCCTTAATCATACTTCTACTCCCACCTTATTTCTTTCTTCATCACTCTCTGTATGTACCCTCCTTCCTGCCCCAGGCCACCCCGTTTCTCCAGTCTCATCCAGCCCTTTGGGATAAAGAGAATACTGAGGATCAGTTCTGCTCAGTGACCTTTGGAGGTGGCCTTCAATCTAAAGGTATGGTAGGGGAGCTGGAGCTTAGAGAGATTTACTCTGGCTGCCTGAGGGAGAAAGAGATTTCTTACTGTGAGCATTCTCTGGAGGAGAAGAAAGGGAAAGAAAAGAAAGGATTGTTTGAGCTTTCAGAAGGAATTTTTTGACACTACTTATACATTGCAATACTTAGGATTATCTCACAAAATAATAAAAAAAAGAAGAACAAACAAGTCAAAACCATATTTTTATTTTATTTTTGCTTCTAGTTATACAACTTTGTCTTATGTTCAAATATGTCTTTTAGATACTAACTGAAAAGTTCTTCAAAATATCGTCATTTAAAGATAACAGATCCAGAATGGTTATTCATTGTCAACCATGTTAAGAGTTTAGCAGTGGGGAAAAAAAGCCACTTTTGTGACAATGTTTATTTAATTATGTTCCAGAATTAAATTTGCAGATAGAAAAGCAGATGAAAGGCAAGAAGATAGAGAGGGGAAGATGGTCCGTCTGGTCACAGAGGACCAGCAGTCATTGGTGGCACAACATTGTGGTGTGACGACAGACGATGGCTCGCATATTGATGCAGCATAGGATTTAAAAGATTGCTCGAGAGAGGGAAATAGGGAGGCTATACCAAACTAAAATAAAGCAAAACTCAAATTGCCATCTCCTTACAGCAGCAACTACAGCTGTGTTAGGCATACAATCTCTCACGACAAGATGTTTTTTTTTTCAGAAATGGGAATGAAAACACACGTTTACCTGTATCTTGGGTGGCTGAAGGTTAAATGTAACGAAATGCGGCGCGCCTAGGTGCCTGTGATTGGGTGCCTGCTCAGATCTGTCCCACGAGGGGTTCCGTTGCAGACGGCATTTAATTTAGGTTCGATTTGCATATATCCAATCAGTTAGAGTAATTGGGAGGGCGTGGGATAGCATAGGAAGAACATATTCACATTCACACACACATATTCACCGAGGGTGTTGGTCTGTCCCGGGATGCAAGTAGAATTTGTTGCAGACGAGCTGATGACATTGATAATTGTGACACTGAGTGATGGCTCTAATCAGTAAGAGCATCTTCCTAATCAATGGACCACCCTCCTTCCCTCCATTTCGTGTCTCCTGTTTCCTTCTGCCAGGCTTCAAAACAACTTCCTGTCCCCCCACATGAGATCTACCAATGCAGAGGTATATATAAATCGTCTCAATTACAATTACTGACCTTGACAGGTGGAGAAGACAGTGTAGCAATAAGTAACATCTGTCAACAAATATGACAGGGTTTTGGTGAAACACAAATTCAGCCACTTGTGTGACCTGTTTATCAGTTGTGCTGCATTCACATCTATCTGTCCATCTATCTGTCCAATTTGGGGGGAAAAAATTATCTTAATCGCATTGGTCTATTACTTGGTGGTGCAGCCTTTTCTGTGTTGCACATTAATTTCACTTTGACAAAGAGGTTGAGATTGTTTTTATTCACCACTTGTCCCTTAAGCATATTCGTAATTTATTAAAGTTTGTTGTTATGCTCAATGCTTTAGTGTATCATTGCTGTCGCAACTTTGTTTCACACACTATCCTGAGTTTGTTTGTGTTACAGTTTACATCCAACCATGTGCTTTTAAACTAAACATGATTGAATCATCACAGTTTTTGAATGTTCCTTCTGGTAAAAAATTTTTATTATTATTTTTTTTGTAAATACTCACCGATACTTGTTGCTTTGTTTAGGTTCTACATCCAGAGGGCTGTTTCACCACAGGATAACATTTAAAGCTGGGATTTTCCAGATGCCCCGGCTGAATTGAGCCTTAACTCGTAGCACATAAGTTACCATGGCGATTTATCCTGCACAGCTAGCTTGCTCCATTTAAGGCTAATTGCAAGGCTTGGCTAATGTGAGCAGGGACCTTCAAAGTCATTGGTTCAAGTTGTGGTACATTGACGGCAACGTTTATCCACATAGTTCCCAGATACAACAGAATTGCCAGGGCCTCTGTTGTTTATATATGCAACCAAAAAGAGTAACATGAATTAATCGGCTGTTAGATGTTGCAACATTGACTTCCACTGTTCATTTTCAGGTTCACATGCTGGTTCTGATGAACATTTTACTTTGATACTTTGGCACAAGCACCAACATCCACATTACTTTTAAAACCTGTGTTTGTAACACTTTAAACTGTATCCATTAAAGAAATTTAGTAGAAAAAAAAGTTAAGTCTGAAATTACATTTTTGGGCATCAAATCTGGTTACTTCACATTGTGTTCGGAATGTATCAGACTGTTCAAACAGGCCTTTTGGGGTTACAGACTAGAAGTTTCTTGACATGGCAGAGGAAGCTGTCCGACCTTGGTGCCTTTTTCGAAGGTGAACAAACAGAATCCATCTGACACACCTAATTGGAGCGGTATGGGCCACTGGTTTTAGACAGGAGGATTTGATAGACTTCCATCTGAGATGTAGAAGGCACAACTGTGTGAGACAGATTAGAGAAGGAGTTCACACCAACACTCCCAGCTGCACCAAGGAACCCTGTTGTGTTTATGGGCTCAAACAAGCAAATGTACAGAATGTTAACAGGTAAACAGAACTGACAGTTTTGGTTTAAAAAGCCTTGTATTTTTTGTTTTGTGAAGAAAAGGATAAAAACTAAAATCACACACCCTTAAGTAAGCTTAAGCTAATTACCTGAGTCATGAGAATAAGCAGTGGGTTGTATTTATGAGATAAAATGAATGTGAAATAACTTATTTTGTGTCCACAGTAAAAAAAAAAAAAAAAACACAACATTAAATGCTAAGGCTAAGTCTTTGCTGACTTAGTCTGGTAAAATCCAGACCATTGTTCTACACTTTATTTCATACAGTGGGTCTAAGAAGCTATTGCTTGCTGGATTTGTGGACTCTGGTGAAATTTTAAACGTTACCCAATCTTTAACTAATAACTCGTTTGGAATAACCAAAAAATGTGTCAAGTGAGTGTACAAAGTTTTTTTTGCAAAAACTGAGGATGTTTTTTTTTTTTTTTTTAATTTTGCAGCTTCCATCAACCTTTTCCAATACAAAACTTCAAAAATGTGAATAAAAAAACCCCTCAATGGAAACAGGTTTATCAGTCTCTCTAAATTACCTTTAGGTGTGAATATGTGTGTGGATGGTTGTTTGTCCTGTGCTTCTCTGTCTTGGCATGTGATGTAGCAGTGATCTGCTCAGAGTGTACCCCGCCTCTCATCTCTGGGAACAGGGTATAGATGACGAATGGGTGGGTAGTCAAAGCTTATATTTGTGGTGCGTTTCCTTGGACTCGTCTGTGCTCAGAAATACACTATTTGGGCTTAATCAATCAATTCTTCAAAGAGTAGACCAAAGGCTATCTCAAAGATGTAAAAACTTAATCATTATCCCCAAATGTTTAATGGCACTTTTTGCCACAAAGTGTGGCTTAACCTTTTGTTAGGTTTGTCAGACTCCAATTTCAAATACAACAGTACCAGATCCCCACTAAGTGGTGGGTTAAAGTATAACCAAAAAAGAGAAAACACTACATTACTATTTAGACATGAGAAATCTTACACTTTTACTTTAAGTCTACATTCACATGCAAATGAATATGTATGTGAGCTAAAAAAATATTTTATGAGACAATGATTGGATTCCAAAGAAAATGTATATACTCTAGAATACCCACAATATTTGTTCTGTTTGTGTGGTTCAGTTTTGGTTTCTTGCTCTGGGGGCATGATGAAATATGCATGTGGCTGGGATGACAGCTAATTTCGGAGCGAGAGTGACAAAGTTTGTGAGTTGTAATGCTCTGGAGAAGGCTAATCAAAAGCAGAAGGGCCAGCTTGAGCCGAGAAAAACGCTGAGGAAACCGATAATTACAAACGGGCAAGAAAATGGGCCATCTAGGCACACAACCACTTAATTGGTGGTTAGGTTTTTCTGTACAAAGACACAAAAGCACCAGAGATAATTCCATAATGGGGGCTTATTAAGTGCTAGAATTTGGCATTTACAGATCACGTACGCAGAAACAAATACAGAAAACACAAACTGACTCACACACATGTATAGCAATAGAACGCCAAGACATGATCTGACTGTCCACACACAGACATGGTCACTGATCGTCCGTCATGTAAAAGTAATATGTCTCTTTTGAACCATTTTACACTACCATGTGCTCTGGATAATAATCCAAAATAACACACTTAAATTTGTGTAGTTTCTTGTGAATGTGGAAGCAGTGAATTTGGAATGACTTCACTATTAATAAGCAAATGTCAGTATTTTTGAACAATGAATATTATGTCAGTATAGCTGCAGTAAATGAACAGAATTATAATGCACTGGCATAAGATCCCTTAAGCAGGGTTTACATAGCAAGAAAAGGTCTTGCTAAGTCAATTTTTGATCTGATTTTCCCCTTCTGACAGTCTTAAGGACGCTACAATTATTGTGAAGGTTGAAAAGATATTCTTATGAGATATTGCTGCTGTGTGGTGCGTTAAGGCCACTCTAATCTGTTTGGAAGGACGTCAAGTCTACTCTACCCTCAAATGGGGGGGTAATTCAATATGTTTGGCCGTCTTGGACCAAAATACCAGCATGTAGGATGTTCGCTGAGCATGCAGGGGTTTGAATGTGACTTGTGACCAATCAGAAAGAGGTGACAGAAACAAAGAGGGGAATTCAAACTACAGGAGGAAAAACAACAGCCCACTGCACACCAGAAAGTCCAGTGGATTTAGGAGACGTCTTTTTCTAGTCTTTTTTTTTTCTTTGTTAAAAATAGCCCACAAACCTTCGCCCTTGCTTCGTCCTCCGCAACCATGTTTATTCACTCTAAAAACATGCTTGATGTTCAGAGGTTTTGTGAGTTTTCCCATCCGACATCTAAATGTTCGTGAGTGAAATCCGTTCATGTGTGGTGTGTCGTATTTGCCATGTGCCTGTATATCTCACACTGCACCACCAAACCTGTTATATCTATGATTGTTTTTTTGTCACGTGGGGGTCTTTCAGGTTTTGAAAATCCACTGACAATTTTAAAATCTTGCCATGTGAACCAAGCACTGTGTGTGCGGTGGTATGATTATCAATTCCTATTTTCCTTGAGTCTTGTTATTATGCACTTGATATGAAGACAAGTGCTTTAAGCTTTACACTTGTATTTATCGCTGTCTCTCGTTTCAAATAAGGCTAATAGTTTTTCCGTTTTAGTCCGATTGCATAAGCTAGTGGGCTAATAAAGACTTTTTGTTGGGTTGGCTGACAGCCCACAGTTACAGGTTGAAGAACTCTGCACCGCTTTTAAATATGGTAGCATTTTAGTTTTTCTATAGAAAAAGGAAATGGTATCAGATTGGACACAAATTATTTTCATGCACTCATGGCTGGCTTGGCTCTAAATATAACATCCTCTAGATTTTTCCATTGCATTAAGTTAGAAGACCGTTTCATGATTCTTAATGACTAGGGGCTGCAGCTGTGCACATCTAGATCAAAATGTAAAATATTTGTAGTGGTTAACCTTGAATCTGATCATTCTACACTGAACAGGAATTCATTGTTATGCTCTTATGCGACACTATTTTAGTCAAGCAACTTCATTCTGTGAACACACAAAAAATGTGTACGTTTGTTGTCTCCAAAATATTAGTAAAATTGATTTCAGTGTCGAGCCAGATCCAGTGAATCTGCCGTTTCTGAAACACTCAGAGTAGCCTGAGTAGCACTAACAATCACTTTGCGCAAGGTTGCAAAAATCCCTTTTCTCCCCCATTCAGATGCCCAAAAACATCTTCATCACTCTAAATGTCTGAATGCATGGAGCTGTTGCCATGTAAGTAGCTGAACTGGTGTTTGGACAACTGCATCTAATAATGTGACCAGAGTGTCTGTTTACATATAAGCTTCTTCACTCTGTTATAGAGGTGTTTTTCACTAAACTGTTTAAGCTAAAAGTGCCAAAATGGCTGGTTTAACCTCACAAATTTCTTATTCTGAATAACAACATTGTAGATTTACTATAATGAAATGGCATTAAACTGACACTTTAAAATCTATAAGAAACGTGTTTTAACCAATGGTGTTTAAACAGGGAGCAGATAGAAACAATGAAATTGGAGTATGTCGTGTAGACAAAGAATTTCTTTTAGCTCGATTTGATCCACAGTCATCATTCTGGGATTGTTCGGTAAGCACATAAATCATTAAAGTTGTTCTGTGATCAATTCTTTGGCCAAATATGCACGTATAAACTAAGTCCAAAATACATTTGGACTACACCAATTACAGGCACTACATTTTCTTTCTATATTTCTTTTTTGTTTGTTTAATTTGACCATCTTTAAGGAGGCAGGCGATTTATTTTCAGAAATTAAAGATGTAATAAAACATAAATTTGCAATAGCAACAAGATGTCAAAAATGTTAATTTGGTCATCTTATTGATTTAGTGATGTAAATCAAAAAGAGGAAAAACTTATTTAGCTAAGAATATAAAATGTATGTATTAAACAAACAGTAACATTGAAGATGTTCAATGTTCTGCCGTTTGTTTGTTCTGAGGCTCAGAATGGGTGTACAAGAATATATATATATATATATATATTTTTTTTTTTCTGGAAGAACATATACGTGACTGCAGCTTGTCCATCTTTCCCATGAAAGGCAATAACAGTGTAGTATAGTTTCAGTGATGTGAAAGAGATGAAAAACACACACACACACCCATACGGTCCTGTCTGGCTTCGCAGCTGGTTCCGGTCAGTCCTGCAGCCAGACCAAAATTACACTTGAGGACATAATCTTGCCACGGCTCTGTGTTATCTCAAGCCACCATGATGTTGATTCAGCAGCGGAGACAGCAGGGTACAAGACTGAATCTAGGAGGAAATTAAGTGTGATGGGCTTCTGTTATCCATCAGTGTATGTGAAAGTGTCTCATAACCAAGAGAGAGGGGGAAAAAAAAAAAGTCCTATCAGGCAAGTATTTGTTTTTTTCCCTCCTATATAGTTTGGCACAACATTTTAAACTGAAAGAAAGCATGAAACATTTTTAGTTTAGGCTTGCAAACAACAGATTTCATGAAATGACAAAGGATATAAATTCCAACATGCCTAAAACTCATACTTCACTTCTGCTTGTTTGTGCAGCACTCCATCAGCACTGTTCTAACTGTGACAAATTATTGCACATGAGGATGCCTGATCTCCCCACACAGATGATATATTTCAAGAGCTTTCTAAGTCAGTTCAAAGCTAAAGCTATCCAAAGCTAATCTCCAGGGGAAACATTTATCTTAGAGGAATCTTGCTTAATCATCTTCATGGTGCTGTGCAGCTCAGCATCTGAGGAGTTAGCTTGGATTAGGCCCTCCTTCTGTGTGTGAAGCTTATCACAGACACCACACTGTATCTGGCTACAAGTTGATGTTCTTAGCTCAGGAATCCTCGCCGATATCGAGCCTAGACAAAAATCTATCTGTGGCTTTGAGCAACATGATACATCGAACTTAAATACTCTTAACCTTACTGACCTTTCTCCTGTCTTTTGAGATTTATTTTCTCTCTCTCTACCTCTGTGCGACTCGACTGAAATTTTTAATAGAGTTAATTGCGCGGCCTGTAATTAATTCGTTGCTCTTTTTTTTTTCTTACCAAAAAACCTTAAATTGATGTAATAAGCAATGTTCTTAATTTAAAAACCTGCTGTTAACATGTGAGCTCAACAGCAAAGATGTTTGTTTTTAATCTGTTATTGTGATTATTCAACCATCAGACTGGTGCAAAAGTGATACAACTATTCAGCTTTCAAGTGTTTCGAAACATTTGAAAATGTGGGTCGCAGACGCCGGCATTAACGTTGAGGATTGTCCGTTGCTTCTGCCGTTTGTTTGTTGCTGACGTTTTGCATTGAGATGATAATATAGGCTTGAATAGCTTCGGCAATAGCCTCACTCCTTTTTGCGCAATTTGCACACAATTGTCTTTTCTAGTATCAAATCCGATCGTCTTTGAAGTAAAACTTTACTCTCAGCGTGCCAAAAGAAACGGCTTTGTCGTTCAGACGTTTTGTATGTAAAATGTGACTAACTGATCTAAAGTAGATGTAATTAATTGATTGAAATCAACGTTGTTTACAAAATGAAGCAATCACATTTTATGTAAGAGATTTTTATGACTTCTCGGCAATCTTTAGAGTTCAAACTGACCTTTGACACAGCAACTAACATTTAAAGAAATGACAATAATGAATGAGAGAAGGTTGGGAGGAAATACGATGTAACAGGGACAAAGACAGAAAGTACCCAAGGAATAAATTGAGTATTTATTTACACCTTTTTTCCTGGTTCGCAAGGAAAAAAGGTGTAAAAAAGAATAGGAAGTATACCAGGAAGTGTTTGCACCAGTTGATGGACAAAGATGGTGCATTTAAGCACCATTCATAAAATAGCTAATCTTTTATACATTAGCTGTGGAGAATTTATTTCTCTTTTTTTTTTATTATCATCAAACATCATTGCAGCCTCGCCACATTTGAGCGCTCCGAGTCGTTTTGCTGTGAATTGGTTTGATTGCATTATGAAACTGGACCAAAACAAAACTCATCTGCACGGCGATTACGTTTAAAATAAATCGAAAATGATCGACAAGAGGAAAACGTCACTGCTGTAGATTTGTACCAGAGCACATGAAAACTGTCCAAAATTGAATTTTCACAGCAGTATTTTCGATCCAGCTGGAGGCAATGCAGTAAGCTTCCTGGACAGTCTAATGAAATAAGTACAATTTTTACAACCCTACAATGACAGATGCATTGATGAGGATAGACGGTTCCTTCTCTTGAGTGATGCATTAGGAATATGGGTTGACCGTAGATATAATTTAACTTTAAATATACCTCAGTGATCCCAAAGGGAAATTAAATATATCTCCTGGTAGTCTATAGTAAGCCTTTAGGTTAAGTTTGTAATGAAAACCATGCCCTTAGTAGTAAAAGGGAAAACGAAAAGGGTAAAGTGGGGAACTGCGATCAAGTAGGACAAAGCTGAAACTCTTTGGAGTGGTTGAAAAATGATTTGGAGGTGAAAGGCAAGGAGGAAGGTGCAAGGGTAGAGGCTGTGGTTTAAGAAGGTATCCATGTATTGTATTGTACTGATTTTGAGTTGAATGCAATTAGTTGAAAATGGACTGGATTTTACAGTACTTGCCATTGAGTTATGAGGAACCTGATTTTGTGGGTTTAAATATAATGACAGTGACCTGTACTGTATTTACCTGACCTGTATTTAACTGGAAATCAATTAGGATATTTACTTTTCTCCGTAAAGAGCCCTGAGATAGCTTTCACGGTAAAATGAAATGGCCTGAATAAAATTAAAGAAATTAATCAAAGTGTTATGGCTGAAAAGGCCAGAAGCAACTGTGGCTTAAGAAAACAATTCCACATTAGTGAAAAAAAAAAAAACAACAGTAAGAGTTTTGCCAACTTGTTCTCAAACAATAACTGAATAAATTTGATCATGATAAGTGTAAGCATAGAAAAGTTCAATACAGCAAAACCACAAAGCCTCGACCTCTGTTATGTTAGATATAGTCTTTTCTTTAATTTATTTTAATTAGCTAAAGATAAAGTTAAATATGTTTCATACTCCTGTGATAAGAGTAAAAATCCATCAGAGTGCCAATTATGAAGACTGGGAAGGTTAAAGGGCATCAGTTTGTCTTTTTCTTGACAATAAATGAAACTTTGATTCCACCAGTGTTTCTCAGGGTCGTCCTTCATATGCCGCTCCAGCACAGATTTGGTTGAATAACATGCCTAAAGTTTGAAACCTGCACTGCTTTACTCGTTTCTAAATATTTACAAGACTAAAACATACTCGGTATTCAGAAACCTCTTTTGCTCCTGCTGATATGTTTGTCCTTGTACATCAGAGGTCTGCAACCATTTGGCTCCTTCGACCTTCCACAATGGCTGCTAGCAGTTTTATTTTTTATTTGAATTTCCACAACAAATTGAAACTAATAGTCCCAGTAATGTTATTATAGATCTATTCTTTTTTGTAACCATGTAATTTTTCACGAATATTAATATCTAGTAGAGGACATTATCTTTATTGTCTTTTTGCAAAAGTTTTAGATTTTTCTTTACTTTATGACCTAAAGATATAACTAAAATGGTAGTTATTTAAAAATGGTAGCACATTTCCTGAAGTAGATTATATCAATGCATAAGTATATTTATAAATACATCAATATCGAAAGTTATCTTTATAAGGTCATGTTGCATTTGTAACTCTTTTTGCAACTTTTTTCAGCTGAACTGAGGGCAAAATCATCCTTTTGGATCACAAAGACCTCAGCTCTAGGTTAAGATTTGCATAATTAAATTCTGTTTTGTAGCCTTCTTCACTACAATTCCAGCTAAAGAAAATTGCTTTCATATCATTATTTAATCTCTGCAAAATGAGTTTCTAAGGAACTAAAACAATCGCGTTTAAAACGTCTCGCGGATCTTTTGTGAGAAATCCCAGTTCTCAAGCCCAGCTCAGTGTCACTTGTCTATTTCCGCTTTGTACGTTCCGTGGCTCAGGGGAAAAGAGAAAATGGCCGCCGCGGGAAGCAGACATGTCATGGAGTCCTACAGTGAGGTTAATGATGGACCGGCTGTCATTCCACGAGGCGGTGTCAGTGATAGGCTGTACGCATGCGTTCCTGTTGACCACACACACGCTCTCCGGCCCTCGCGCACTCATTTGAGAAGACAGATGTCAGGGAGGAGAGTGATGTATGTTGGAGTGAATGTTTCTGACAAGCCTAAGCAGTCAGGGAAAACAAGGTCATGCTGCGTGATTACTAACTGACACGTGAATATGTGCAGACCGGCCCCGTTAGCTGCCTCTAGTCTGCTGATGAGTGCTCAGTGTGTGTCTGTTAGTGTGTGACAAAGTACCGCCACCTGGCTTAGTGTACTCCCAGCAATCCCCAAAGGCACTTAACACAGTGCTTCAAGCTTCTGCAGCGCACATCCCAATAATTGCCCTTTCATCACTCTTCAAAGTGTCTATCACAGGGGATGCGGGTTTCAATATGCACATGTGTATTGCCGCCGCACGTGCTGATGGGGAAAATTATCTTTTCATGTCTATTGCATCCAGTTTCACTTCTGTTTTCATTAAATTCCTTTTCGCCTCCCATGTTTACATCCCCAGCATGTGTGCAAATGTATCACTCCATCCCTCTTCGATCGGTATCTCCTCATCAATCAATAAAATACCGGCTTTCTTTTCTCCTCTGCCGTTCATTCCTCGTCTTTCTTTCTCTTCCCAACCGCCTTTCAGCTGCTAAGCTGCCGTGTGTGTGTGGGTGTGTGTGTGTGTGCAGGGTGTGTGTGTGTCCATGCATCTGCAGAGTAGATGGAGCCCAGCTGTCAGACCTGTCAATCACTTTGCCCACAGATGAAATCAGGATGTTCAGAGGACATGCAGCACCTATCTGGCTCTCTGCTGATAAGAGTGCTGCAACCATGTGTGTATTTGTATGTATGTTGGTGGAGAAGCAAGGAAATGTTTCTTTTTTGTCTTTTGTAGGGGTGTGTGTGTGTGTGTGTGGGAAGGCGATAAGCCTGTGTGCATATGTATATCTGCATGTTTTTGTTGCAACTTTAAGAGCACATTTGGTTTAATTACTGACCTGGTTGCTTATAGAAACTAACACGTGTTTCTAACAGTAATATATAGGTAGTCCAGGTGAAAAATAATTTTTACATTAATATTTTTATCAAATTTGGCAGAAAAAAGAAATTCAGACATTATCAAACGACTTGAAGACAGACAGAAACATTCATTAGTTATAATAATCTTGACATGTCATTAGCAACGGAACAATAGGAAGTGTAGAGGGTGTCCACTTTCTAAGATCACACTATTTTAAAAAAGCCTTGCAGATCATTTTTTTTAAAAATAAAAATAGAAAAACAGTAAAAAGTCTTCCATAACAGGCTTAAAAATTTATAGAAGTGTGAAAAACATCAACTCCTCAAAGACAGTTGATATGAATTCAGAAGCAATCAGTCTACAATTTTTGTAATAACTGACAAATGAGAAGAAATAAGAAACTGTTATCCAGATGAACAAAATTGGCTTTTTTGTTTTTTACATTTTTTTTTTTTTACCCCTCCAGGGGGTCTTTTTGTGGGCTCTAGTGTCCCTTATATGATAGTTGGCTGACAGGAAACGGGGAAGGAAAGGGGGGAAGACATGCGACAAATGTCGTCGGGTCCGGGAGTCGAACCCGCAACGGCCGCATCGAGGACTCGAGGCTTCCAAATACGGGTCGTGCTAACCACTACGCCATCACGGCACGCCCTTTTACATTTTGACAGCTTTTGTAATGACATTAAATCAGTTGGTTAGGAAGCTATTTTAATGTTTGGATATTATTTGTGGTATGGAGGACAGGTAGAGTACATCCTGGACAACACAGAGACACACAGAGAGAACCATGCAGCTAAATACTGACACTTAAATATAACTTCATCTGCCCTATTAATCTAATATGCATGTATGCAATACTTCCAACAATCCTATCTGAATCTGTTTTGCTCAGAAACATTAGTGCTGCTGTTGAAATGGTTGAAGTTCAAGGATGTCGTCTGTCTCTCTGTGCACTTCAGCAAGACAATGCGCTACAGATACCGGCTAAGACTAAATACAAGATCCTCTGTGGTGCTACAGGTAGATGATTGGTTGTATTCAACTAGGTTGTTTCAAACTGCACAATGGATGTGAAACAAAGACATTTGCAAGTGTTTCTTTTTTCCCCTTCTCTGTGTCGTTTACTGTTAAAATTTAGTTTGCGGTCAGTAGCTCTCACTGGGTCACAGGAGACTCTCATGGCCTTTTGCTTCCCTTGCAGTTAATGAAGTCTCAGCCGCTGGTCTGGTCGGCTCAGGAGTCACTCTGGCCCTCCTGTGTCCACTTCAGTTTCAACACACAAAACCAAGCCCTTAGTGGTTTAGCTGGACTTCTGCAGGGGTCTCAGTCACCCAACAAGGTCATCGTTTGACAGGTAGATGGTTCTCAACAGCTGCTTAGTAAAGTTGAGGGCTGTTTATTTTTTTTTTCCCGCTCTGCCACCTATAATGATTACACCTTCAACCAGACCTGCCAAGATGATCCACTGAACTCTTGCTGTTGACATCCTGCCCTGCATTTGCACTGCTGTCAGTATTTCATTACCCTATTGGATATAGTAGCTACTGTCAACAAGTGTCCTGTCTCTTCGCCGCACAGTCACTGACAGGGACTCTGGGCCCTCTTACCAGTAGAGTGTATATCTTCCTGACAGTGTCAGAATAAGATTGGTTCTTACTCTCCTTTGTTAAAATGAACGGAAACAGCTCCTTCACACTACTATCATTGTGTTTAAGCTGCTGGAAATCTGTCTTTGTGTTAACAAAAAAAAAAACTTGACCCATCATCAGAATCAGAAGTTTTACACCATTCGCTGCTTTTTGTTACACTGCTGCAGTTTTGCATGATTGAAGAGGCACAACAGGATTTATATAAATTTTGAGATGAAGTGATTGGAGCCAGACGAGGATTTCAGTGAGTCAAATGAAACTAACTGCAAATGATGGTGGGGAAAAACGGGCACATTTTATGTGAATATCAGCTAATCTGCAACATATCAAAACATAAACTTTATTAGCACACATGTTTTTGAGATTTCTGTAGGAAGAGCATATTTCCATAAAGGTTTCAGCAAACGTTTTTCTAAATCAATACATGTGGATCCAGCAACTGTCCTCTTTGTTGGCCTGTTATATGAGACAAACAAGATCTTTTTCTGGTCGAATAACGCCTTTTTTTCCCCCTGTTTTCCGTAGACTTTCACAAAAGATGTTCTTTATTATGTAGCTAAAGTACATTTAACACACACATGCATCTAAGAAAGAGCAATATAATTTATGAATAAAAAAGTTACTGCGGATACAAGCGGCCGAAATGGGTTTTCCCCATAGGGCTCTTCCTTAGAGAGAGGGTGAGAAGCTCGGTCACTCAGAGTAGAGCCACTGCTCCTTCACATCGAGAGGAGCCAGTTGAGGTGGCTCAGGCATCTGGTCAGGATGCCTCCTGGATGCCTCCCTGGTGAGGTGTTCCGGGCACGGAACTCCGCTTGTCCTGGGGAAGACCCAGGACACGCTGGAGGACTGTGATTCTCGGCTGTTTCTCCCAAGGCCTGGGATCACCTTGGGATTCCCCCAGAAGAGCTGGAACAAGTGGCTTGTTCATTGCTGCGGTTCTGTTTGGAGCATGCAATTCGAATGAATTGATATTATAGAGCAGAGGAGCTGTTGTAGCATTTGGTGTACAAACCTCATGGCACTTATTGACAGTTTTAATAAAAGACAGCTGAATTACAAGAGTAAATGTATGTTTAAGACTGCTTTTGAGATTAAACAGCATAAATGAAACATTTGAAACAAAAACTCTGGCTTAACAAGACCTCTTGAAAAGTTGAGAGGAAAATAAAAGCTACTGGTGTTGCTATCTAGTATCCTTTCAATCTGGAAGCACCCTACCAAGCAACAATGAAAAAAAATAAACAAAGAATGGGTGAGAGACGTAAGGACGTAACATTTAGAATAGATTAGAAACTACTGTCTGGAAGTACAAATCCCTTTTCATACTCTTGTTCTCTTTTTCCGTTCTCATCCAGATTCAGAAAATACTGATATGTCATTCTTTTCCAGACAGGAAAGCTTTACTGTGGCTCATTTTTTGCTGCAAGTGCACCTGCAGAACACATGGCTACTTCCATGCTGTATGTGCTATCGCTTGCAACACAAACACTTAAAATATAATACATATTACTTTTACTTTCAAAAGAGATTACTTTAAATCCAGATCTGACCTCGCCCCCCACATCAAATCCGTGTGTGTGTTCATGCCCTTGCCTTCATACAGTATGACTGCGTAATGCCAATCCGCTCCAGTCATCCTGAATTTATCCTTCACCCTCTCTGCACCCAAATTTGAGAGTAGAACAGCCCCTTTAGCAAACGCCACTTGCCCTCACCACACTTCTTCTCTCACACAGTCAGGTGCGGCAACACACACATAGTACACCTTTCTTTTTAGCCTAACCTTGATTCTTACCATAAACTTAACCATTACCAGTGCATGCCTAAACCTAACCTAAACTCAATTCACACCTTAGTCCTAAACCTAACCCATAACCCACAACTTCTTATGGTGCCCGGACTTTGGGCCGTATACGCAGCAATTGGACCCCGCTACATAGCATTTGTTAGAAAAATGGTCCTTACAATGTGTCAAAAACAAGGCCCCACACACACATTTTCTTGAAGTCCAGCACTTAGCCAATTCTCTGGATCAAAGTCACAATGTTTTATCGCTATAAAACACTCAGAACTGCCTAACATTGTCCACTGAAGCCAAACTGAAAAAATAAAAAAACTTAAAAGAGGGAGTGAGATCTTTTGAAGAGAACCATGACAAAAACCCCTTGCTAAGAGTGAAATGTGTGCGGTGTACTTCGACCACCCCCTCCATTGCCCAACAAAACCTCCTCCTCCTCCTCTTCCACTTGTCCAATCCCTATATGTGCATAATTCTGCCTGAGCGGAAGCTCCGCTGCTCTTAGATGTTGTGATTTGCATGGATTTGAAGCGGAGATGGGGTGGATTTCCAGGACACTCATGAGTGACTGTAACCAGAGAAGCATGCTGGATTAAAAAGCTGGATCTTTGATAAGGAGATGAGGGGGAGCAGGGGAAAAACAGAAGTAAGGTGATTAGAGGCCAAGGCTCGACATCGGCTGTTGGAACGGCAATTTTCTGATCTGCATGTCACAAAACCAGATGAGAAGATCAACAAAGTTATGTTGCACAGACAGAGTGATAACATACCTGCGATGAAACTAAATAATGTGTGTTGCTAAATAAAAAGGCAATACAATAGTGCTCAAAGTAGTAAACTATGCCTAATCTCTCTATAAATTCTTTCCAATGAGAGATCCTTTCTTATAACCTCGAAAAATGTATCTCGTCAGGCTTTTTGACAAACATTCGAGGCTTTGTTGTGTTTTTTTTTCTTTGTGTAAGGTCAATGAAATGAGTACAATAGACAAAATATATTGTTTCAGGACTGCGTGAGCCCTAACGCCCAGGCTCTGGACCTGTACTTGATTTTCAAGGATTATGTGACATCCATTGTGATGCTATATAATAAATTTTACAAGCTGCGGCTTGGGCTCTATCCTCTCCCTCTTTCTTCCTCAGAACCAGCAGTGATGCTTTTAGCATCCTAAGATAAGGCTTCACAACAATTTGCAACAATGCGATTTGCTATGTTATTGGACAGAGGGATAATTGTTAGTTGAAATAAATCCCAGATTTTTCTCCCCGTTTGTAATTTAGTCTGTAATTTTTTTATTCTCTGTTCCATTTAGCATCCTTCAGGTTTGTTGGTGAGGATCAACAAACGTGTCTTGGTGAACAAATCACTGAACACATGCTTTTCTAAATGAATGTACTTACTTGCCAGATGGTTTTCCTCAAAGAATCATAAAAGAAGTTGTCCTCAAAAAAATGGACTGTGTCAGGTGATTAGATGAAACATCTGTCTTTCTGCCATCAGCAGAATGGAGCAATTCTGGAAAATCAATCTTTTTCCAAATATAGTCAGGAAAAAAAAGGGGAAACCCTCTTGTCAAATAAAAAAAAGTCCTCTCTATTGATCTTTGCTCTACAGCTAATATGGAAATGCTTTACTGCTTGAAAAAGCAACCGGACGCAAAAGCTTGGTTGAATTAAGCCACACCTGTGACACGTCAGAGTTAGATGTTTCAATTTTTCTACTTCTACTGAAAAGACGAGGGTCATGTCTTAGCACGTGACAGTAAATGCTGAAAAATCTGACCAAGGTTGAAGAGTCTTTGTCAAACTGTAGACACACACACACAAAAAAAACTAAGGATACATCCTTTTTCAAACTCACTTGGCTGTGTTTACAAAGTCTAATCAAATTCCTGCATTCTAGCATTGCCTTAGAGCTAGTATGTCTTAGGGAGTTGAGAAAATGACCTTCATTAAATGGCTAAACTCTGTGAACAGTACAGAAACCAGAAACTGCATCTGTATTATTTGTCACGCAGGCAGAATTCGTTTGGTTTCAACTTTTTTGTCCTTTTTATTGTTGTCACTTTTCACTTGTAATCTACCGGAGTTCCTTACGTTTTGGTTTGGTCACACCTTAAATGTTTTAAATCATAAAACACATTTTGATATCAACAATAGCCAGAGGAAATCAGTGATTTTTGATTGGCTCCTGGAAAGGTTTACTAATGTTCCACGTTTTCTGCACTGATAGATGTCACTATTGACAGTTACATGAATAAAGTAATGTGAATAAATGGCAGTTCGGAATAAGTAAACTCCCCAATCTGAGTATTTTGATCGGATTCAGCTCTATCAGAATTAATTTGTTATCAAAATGATTTTGCATGGACAAAGCTCCTGACACTTGTTAGGAATTTTGCTCATGTAAACATAAGAAATGATTGTTTTTCATTTCTTTCTGAATACTTTGGATTGACGCCGGACATGTTGCTTTATCACCTTTATCCTTCTCTCCCCAACACGAAAACTCACATTGACGTCTCTCCACTGTGTCCAGTTGCTTCTCAAGCACCCGCATCTCAGTTTCCCTCTTGGTGGCGTCCCCAGAGTTTGTTGTGTCTCACCAAGCTGTCCACAGCTGTCAGTCACGCATCAACTCTGAGCCTTAGGGGAGGAACAGGGCAGAGTAGAAAGGACTGCATTTATAGTAATGTAAAAGAAGAGGTGGACATTTTCTTAGGAGAAAAAGCGTTGATCAATCCTCGATTCTCATGTTTTCAACTATTCAGGAGTTCCTTATTGCCACCTATTTCCCCAAATCTCTAGCTCAAAGCTGCAGTTAACCGAGCAACCCCACCTTCCCCACACAACTCCACCAGGCTAGCAGCAATTAGCAAACACCTGGTGGAACTGCTGAGCTTATCATGCGAACGACAGCGCTCCTAAGTATGCTTGTAAACGGCATCAATGGAGAGAACGGCGAAGCATTGCTGTGAAGTAACGTGCTGGCATAAGTTATTTGATTTGGGGATGGGGGGGGCGGGGCAATTACACAGTGCCAGGTTGATTTGGATAGCTATTTTTCCCTCTTTACTGAAGAAAATCATCATACAAACTGGATTTTTGCTCAGGTTATCGTTGCCTAGTATTAAAATTTGACGACTTGAAACATTTGGATGTGTATTAAAAACAGAAGAAAATCTGCATTCCTCCTCATTTATTACAAAATTTGCTGGATCTTGACTCATCTCGCATTGTTTCCAGCCCACTACATATCGAGTTCCCCTAGCATGATGCAGAAAGGCTCCTGCACAATGAAAATTTAAGGTGCATAAAAATGTGATGCTGTGTCAATGTGTGCCAGGTTAGTAACGAGAATGTGCTGAACCACCGGGTTTCCTCACATACTTTTATTTCATTTTTTTTTCTCTCTCCCATTCGCCCCAATTTCCTGAGACCTTGCTCTCGATGTCATCTCTTCCCTGCCTCCATGTTCAAATGACACGCTCTCTTCCCAGCCTCTGTCACTACAGCTGCCATATTGGCAGAAGTGATAGCTTGCAGAGGTGTGGGAATTATATGTTTTGTAAAAACATCTCTGTGTGGATTTATTATTATTTAGTTTTTCTTACTAGTGGGATTTATAAGGCACGGTCTGCTCATGTCAACTATCTAAAATATGTGTCTAACCTTTATTTCTTCCCCCCCAATTCCATGATCTGAACACTAATCAATTCAAGAGAAGAGTGTGAATAATGACTTAAATATATTAGAGAAGGCCAGTCACTTCACCAACCTGTGGGACACATATTATCTTTTTAGCTCATCAATTGGAGTTGGGGATGAAAGAGAAACCCAGTATGTCTATCATTACCCAGCCTCCTGCAGGACAATCTCCTTTAGAAAGGACCGCCCACAGTGACACACTCAAATTATTCATGGGAATTGCAGACCACCTTGCACCTTGCAGGAGTATCACTCATCCATCCGCAGACAGATGGACACTTTAATATGATAGTGTGAAATTGGAGAGTCTCTGAAGAACCTCCCCAAAATCTTATTTCCTCTGTCTTCCCTGTCACAGGTACAGCTTTCAAATTTAAAGAGGGGGGATGGATAAAAAATATTATTTTTTTTTCTTTTTCTGATTGATCATATCAAATATCTAATCTTTCTCTTATTCTCAACTGAGTTTCTCCCTAAACTTACTACATTATTACTTTGTTTTAAAATTGACTTGATGGTTTTGCTGGATATAATTCTCAAAAAAAAAAAAAAGAAGAAAGAAAATCAGCAGAACTGGAACAGGTTAAAAAGAACATGCGTTTTCTTTCTTCTTCTTCTCTAACGCGTATTGAGATTTCCTGCTGGGAAGATTTGTAATGTTTTAGAACGTTATTTGGATATTCATGTTCTTTGCAACTTGGGAGAATTCTTTAGAACCTGGAGTCGGGCATGACTGACAGAATGAGGGGAGAGATGTGAGGCGGGATGGACCCGAATGAAGAAAACCTTTAGGGTAATGAGTTTTTAGCTTTCAAGAAAGTTCCCAATCATGTACTGTACGCACCCTCCAACATGTAATTACCAGGCCAGCAGAGTTTTGGCTGCAGGTTGTGGTCGTGGATGTCTCAGACCAAACTGCCCCAGGCTATGAATCTGGCTGAGTGTTTTCTGATAGATGTGCCTCTCTGCTCCACTTCAGCTTCAGTGCAAACACTTCAGAGTGGAAAAGACTAAGAACACATTTACTCCCAGTTGCACACACTGCCCTACTTTAGTCCAACACCACAGCCTGTTTTTTTTTTCTTCTCCTTCATCGTCTGATGTTTGCTGAGACTTTCGGGGGAAAAAAGGATGTATATATTCGGACTGGAAATAGACTGCAAAAGTTCAAAGTTTTTTAGTCTTTTTTTATTTTCCTGAGCTTTTATGTCTTGTCACATCTAGTGCAAAAGCAAAGAAGCCTCTCGTGTTGAAGGGGTTCGAAATCTTCATAAAACAGAGAAGTCTCTGGTAAATCTTTAAACTTCTCAGACGCCTCCGTATGTTTTCCCTTTTGAGCTTTTTGTTTTACCTGTTGTGGACTTTATTCTTCGGGTGAACAGTTTCATAAACAGAAGGCAGCAGATCCGCTTTAGACGTGTAGCTTTCATAAACGCCATGTTTTTTTTTTTACATACTTGTTAAAACTGACACTTTGTTTTGACAGTTTAACATGCGACAGATAATCTATGGAAAAAAAAATCTCTGTGGTCCTACAGTCATCTGCAGAAATGCACCTCTTGGTCAGAAACAACCAGCCAGCTCCAGGAGGAGGGTCTTATCGCTATCAATCATCCTTGTGTATGTGGTGCTCCCACCCGGCCACCGCCTTCCTCTCTTCTTTGCTACAGTGAACTCCCGGCATCAGAGCCTGTTGTGAATGTTTAGGCTAATCAGCATAGCCACTGATGATGGCAGATAAACAGTTTTCCCATAAAAACAGGTTTTTCTTCTGCCGTTGAGCAGCACATACACAAATACATACAAGATTTGGAAAGGTAGGTGAATTCTTTTGACAATCACGTTTATGGATTTCAACTTATGCTTGGCTTTTTGGTGGGAAGGAGACCAACTTTCAAGTTGTGTTATTGTGAGATTATTTATTATGAATGCATAATGTTTCGGAGAATATAGGTGACTGCTACAATATTAATAGTCTAAACGATTAATTAACATTTGCTAAATGTACATATCTACAGTACCTGTCTTTCACTGTCAACTTTGTTTACATTGGCAAGACTTAATGAGGAATGTAATTCCCCTTTAGTCTGTAAGCAGAAAAAAAAGGCCAGCTTAGAAAGGCATGTACTCACTGGTTCATTTATAAGCTCTACATATTAGTCATCTCACGTGCTCAAATTGAAACTATTCGTTAGGCATGATGGAATGCAGCCGGCACTAGAAGCCTAAAGGCTTGTTTATGAGAATGTCAAAAGATGCAGAAGACCTTATAAAGCGACACCAGGGAGGAAATCCAGAAGAAACTTCGGCCCACAACTTCTCAGTCCCCATAGTAACGGCTGCTGAGGTTTTATGCGGGTGTAAACTCACATTGTTTTTTTTTTCTCTTTTCTTTAGCCCACTCTCCCGAATAGTCAATCCTGGTTGGATATAAGCACCATATTTGTCACTAGTCACTTCAAATATGCAGTCGCAGTTTCAGGCCCATCACGATGCCTCCACCTGTTAAATCTACGCTCTCTGTTTCTGTCGTGCAACAGTTGGTGGAAACGAGCCACGGGAGTCTTTCGGATGCCTCGGCTTAATGGCTATTCTTTTATTCCCACCTCTCTCCACTCCACAGTGGATCTGTTTCCTCCTACACATCTTTGTTTTATACCAAACAACTGATGCGCCATTACCTTGTTAATTCATTCACACATTATCACGCTCGGCACTGATTGCGCGGAGGCCCCGTCTGAGGGTTTTCTGTTCTTTTAGTTTCACGTCTGTCTTTTCATGGCCTCCGGGCCACATCTCTCCTCTGTTCACGTCTCGCTTAGTCAAGCTGTGACTTCGGAACTGATAGTTGATGGATAATATTTCAGACTTATGAAAATTCTGAAGTTTAAATTATTTGTGTGAAATTTTACACCTTTTTGTCACATCCCAAATGCAAACGCAGCAGTGAGATTTTGTGCAGCATCCCGGCACAACTTATAAAGTGGATGGAAAAAGAGTCACGTTTTCTCTTTTTTTTACCTCTATTTTTGAAAAAAAAAAAAAAAAAGAAATCTCAGAATTGTGAGATCCATTTCAATTTGGCCCCTGTTGAGAGCTAATTATTTTAGGAAACACTTTTCGACCTGTTCTTTTGCAGCCTATTAAAGGTTTTGCATCAGAATTGCCCAAATGCCTCCATCCTTCCTTTGTCCTGTTCTCTCTATTTTCCCTTTCCCTGATGGAAAAAGAATAAATAAATCATCGACATATGACATGTTTCAGCTCCTGCACAGTTACCAGATTCTTCTTAACTGCTTCTCTGAATGATAATTTTTATACAAAGCATGTTGGATTTTGTGAATTCCCAAGTCTTAATAGGGTTAAAGATATCTCTTTAATCTCTCCATGATGACACTGAATACTTAACAGTAGTCTGGACTCCAGATCCCATCACCCATGTTTATTCATCCATCCATTTGTGTACCTCTGTTCAATGTTTGGGATTGTTTAATAACTTGACCTAACACCTGACAATTTTATCTCTGAAATTGGGCTGAATGTAAAGTCAAGTTTGTAATAAAACTACGAACCATTAGTGCTTTTACTTGCTTATCATAATTATGCGCTAACTTTTGTTAATCTGTCATTCAAAATTCTCTTTTTTTTAAAAAGCTCAACAGACAGTCCTCCTTATATATCTTTTGTTTCACACTTGCCTTTTCGAGTTTCGCGATTGTGAAAAAGCACAAGATAAAAAAGGGCAACATCTGGCTGTTTCCAAAGCAGACTAAAAGCTTACTCAGGCTGAGATAAACCCCTCTTTAATGAAGGTGGGGTATTTTAAATCCTAAGGCCGAAGCACATTAAGGATTTACCTGGCTCCGGGGAAAATGTGACTTAAAAATTCACATGGGGGGGTGGAAGAAAAAGACAAAAATCCCGTGCTGCTTTGCAAACTCTCTTGATATCGCACAGATATATATAAGATAAGTAGGCGCTGCAACGTTAGAGGTCATTGTTTCCTCAGAGGTCAGATGAGATCTTTAAAAAGTTGTTTTAAAGTCTGCTGATTTTAATATTTAAGGATTTTTCAAAACCACCACATAGACTTGAAAAGTACTTTACTAAAAAATTTTTAAAAAAGTTAATTTCTGCCCTTGGTATCTCATTAGAGCTATTCATAGAGTTTGTAGCGATGTTTCTTAGTCATTGTCTGTAACTTTACTGAAACAAAATACCTTTGATAAAATGTGAGAGACCAAGATGGCAAAAAGAAAAGACAACAAAAGAAAGCAAATTTCTATTGCAAAATCCGTGTATTGAGGAAATTGCTCCATAAGCTGATTACAGACTGCAGTTAGCCTCATGTGGGGAAGGAACCTAAGAGTGAATTAAATTGCTATAAGCCAAGAAGACTTAAAAAATAGGGGGGAGTATAAAATGTCAGAGTATCGCTTATGTAGAACCTTTTTTTTCCCCCCTCATCAGAAACTGTTGTTTGACTAAGGTTTAAATATTCCATGACAAGAATTAAAATTTCATCTTTATAATGAAATGTTTTTTTTTTTTCTTTTTTTTCTTAATCATAGCCACGTTCATTAGCAGCCGAAAGCGACACGAGGCTTTTCCTCACACGCTAGCCTGTGTCTGGTTGTCATTAAGAGATGATTAAAATAACATTTCACTGGATGCGCCACATGTGGGTGAAAAGAAATTAAAGCAGGGGCCATGCACTCTCCCTGCACCCGCGTAACTGGGAACATTCACGGCACAGCTGCCCATGCTGAGCGCCTTTAGGCGAGAGGGCGCTTCTCTGGTGGCCTGAGGGCAGGCCACGCCCTGCTGCCCCGCAGCTCGCAAGATGTTTGGCAAAGACGGGGCGCAGATGGAGCGGGGCCTGTCAGCGGTTTCACAGAGGACGGTACATATGTCAAGTTTAACTGCGAGGAATTTTTAATGATTTAATTATGTAAAACAAAAAAGAGAGAGGAAAAATAAAACATTAACTAGTATATTTGTGTTTTTAGAAAAGAAACATGGAATATTGGCAATTCCTTAATATAATATAGGATTTATGTTAATTCCTATTGGCAATATAGGAATATTGGCAATTCCTTGATGCAAAGATAGGTGTGGGCAGGAGGGTGTACAATTATCCTGGATTTAGATTCAGTATTGTTTTTGGGCTTTAAAACAGTTGTTACAGTCGTGTTTTAAGAGAAAAAAAAAGTATATAAAGGTACAGTGATCAGAAAAGAAAAAAATGAGCATTTTTAACTCTTTCATGCATAGCGGTCACTGCAGTGGACAGCTGTCTAAAAGCCATGTTCTTGTGTTTCTTTCACTGAAGTGGACACCAGTGAACCATACAATACACTATCAACTACTGGTCATCCGCTGTCAGTGCAAAAAAAGTTGATTAAATCCAATATGGCAGACAAAGAAAAAAGCAACTCTGGGATATCCTGTCCCTACTTCCACTTTACTCTTGCAGGTAAAAAAAATATTGTGACATCAAGTAACCCCTAAAGACTAATGCTACTGATGTATTTTCCAAATAACCACTTTGTATTTGGAGAAAAATACAACTGATCACCTAGAAAAAAAATCCCAGATTTTTTGGGTTTTTTTTTTTTTACAAAGTTTGTTTGCCCACTTTTTTACGCCAAAAGAAAATAAAAAAATAAAATAAAACGAAATCCTGACATGAAGGATCATAATTTATGCATGAAAGGGTTTAACTTAGTGTGGATTTTCTCTAATTCATACAGGGTCAAATTTCAGATAGAAGTATGAATATGTAAACACCAATTTAAACCTTTTAATTAGGATTTCTGAAAGCTCTAAAATGTCTGAATTTGCCAGCATAAGAATGTAAATGGGCTGCATTTCTAAAACCCTTTAACAAGTCCAAGAATTGCGAAGCGCGGTCATTCACCCGTTCATACACTGATGGTGGTTAGCTACACTGTGCCCACATCTGTCATTCTGTTCTGGTGCAGACTGACACCAGAGCAGGAAAACTACCTTGGCCAACAACACAAGGACTGATATAGAGCGAAGGTTTGAACCGGCACTCACAGGGACGCAGCCCTTAAACATATCTATTTGACCATAGTCATTGTGCTGATTAGTAATGATAGAACAATGGGGGTATCAAACGAACTCTGAAAATATTTGTGCAACGCCTTTCTGAAGCAATTTCTGAACTAGCTCCCAAGACTACCAGTTCAAACACTTGTACATTTGAGGAGTACAAGTTAGTCAGGTGACTGACTACCTTACCTTTATAATGATTTATAAAAAGGTTATGTTGTACAGGAATAGACCCAGAAATCGCCTCATCATAAATAGTAAACTTTCACATGGCCATGGACTGAGAGATTCCTGTCAAAGACAGAATCGACTCGTCCAAGATGAACTTTTTTGGTCAGATGAGAAAAAAAATTGAACTATTTGGCCAGACTGACAAGATTAATGTTTACTGAGTCAATGTGAGCCTTTCAAACCCAACATTCCCATATCAGCTGTGAAGCACAGCAGCAGTAGCATATTGCTGCAAGGCTGTTTTCTTGCCACTGGTAGTGATGCATGGTGGGAGTTAACAGGAACACCGTCGAGGGACTACCGTAACTAAACACCTAGATGGTTGAGATTTGGTCACAGATGCCTGTTGTAACAGTACAATTACTCAGAAAACATGTACAACTAGTTTTGGAGTGGGTAAGGGAGGCCAGCAATACGACACTGTTTCCCCAAAGCACTTAGGTCAACTGAAATAAAAATATGTCGACCATTGTATCACGGTAACTGATTGAATTCAAAGAGACACTGAGAGTGACGTATTCTTTCACAGATGTTTGTAGAAACTGTCTGATGGATTTCTACACATGTGGCCATGGAAGTAATTGGACCTCTTGAATTTAAGGATCTGAAGAGGTTAGCAAGTTACATTCCTGTCATTTTGAATGTAAAGGACAGCCCACTATATATGAATAGATCAATCATGAAACTACTTTCAGAAGGTTCCTAGTACCCTTATGAACCTGAAAAAGCTACTTTTCTTTTTAAACATTAATCGGGTCAAAATTCACGAGTAAATGCTTACTTGCCGATTAGTTAGTAATAAAAATATTACACGTCTGTTGCATATTGTCACAAAGTCTCAGCTGTAACCAATGGTGAACATTGATAACATGCCTCAGACAGGACTCTGACTTTATCTGAACCATGAAATATAAACAGATACCAGCATTTACTAAATTATAACTTTTCATTTCTCCAGTAGATGCTGATTAAAACGTTCGGACCGGGAATGAGAGCATCTGCTTGTCGACATGCGTAAGAGAATCTCTTTCAGCTTTTCGTGCTTCTGGAAGAAAAAGAAAAAAAGAGGCATTTTTTTCTAGAGTAATGGATAAGTTCATTATCTCATCATTGGAATGGTACCGTATTTAATGTTCTGCATGAAAATGAACAATTATTGCAAGCATCAACGTCTCATTCCACCCCCAATCCCATCCCCAAAAAATAGAAAAAAAAAAAAGTGCCTGAGAAGACAAGCACTCTGAGCAAGCAGTTCTGAGTGTAAAAGGCAGGAAAGGAGATGAAAAGGAGAGAAGAATGAGAGAGAGAGAAACTGAGACCAAGGGAAAAGAAGGGAGACAGAGAGGAAGCGATTCCTTTGATGTTCTCGGCTACAAACGCATCACAAAGTCAACTCAAAGGGTTTGTTAAAAATGCATGACATGCACACAACTAGAAAATAAGTAATGAACTTAAAGAAATAAAGATCAAGTGATTTCATACATGCCCTAACTTCAAAGAATCAACTTGACTCGAGGGGACAAAAATAGAAGGAGAAAAATACATATCAATGATTTCTTCTCCCTCACATTGCAGACTAATTATCACTCTGAACCACAGAGACGGGTCCAACAGGACTAGGAACGCATCAACGAAGGAACGGAGTGAAAAAGAAAAAAAAACACCCCAAAAAAGACAGAAGGTTACTTGGACTCAACAAGAAGTTCAGGCAAACATTCAGTTTGTCCTGCGTCAAAAAAAGCCCCACTGCGTCTTAAGTGAGCCTGCCACGCCAGCGGGGTTGTAATAGACACAGGCTGACTTTGCTTTAGCGCAATAGAATGCCAGTCAGGCACCAGGAAGCAGATAATTGCTATATAATTAAATGGAACAGCAGCCATTAGAATAACCAATTTTTTTTTTTTAAAAGACGGGAGAAAAACAGAATTATGACAAAGCGATAATGAGGATTCAGTCGGCAGGGATGAGACGTTGCCGAGGAGAGACCTCAGTTGACTTACATCTGCTGAATCATATTTCACCGTCTAGAAGAGTAATGAAATAAACTAGCATTGTGAAAACATGCACAATATTCGTAACTCTTCATCGTGTATGCATTTCATACACACTTTTATTCAGGGTCTACGTGACACTTCCGACACAAAGGAATGCATAACGGTGAGGGGGACAAAATATCAGAACATCAAAGGACTGATGGCGTCATAAAGACGATAAAACACAGCAGACAAGTGAAGGATAAAGTTGTGCAGAAGTTTGCAGCAGTAAAACATTTTGCAGCTGTTGCCTTGCAAGAAGAGCAAGAGATCCACAGCTCAGGTGATTGAATCGCTCCACAGCAAAACTATTAGTTGTGCCCTCACCAAATAGCTTTTATGCGGCAGAGTGGTTACTGGAGGTGTTTCAAGAAAACAATTACAAGTCCTGGTTGCGGTGTGCCACAGGGCAGGGGACAAAACAAGCTTGGAAGAAGATGTTGGGATAACTTGACATGAAAGCTGAACCTTTTCAAATTTACATTGATAATGATATTTGTGATGGAAAACAAACACGGTAAAAACACAAAATGAAATGTTGTAGATTGGTTTTGATGGCCTAATCAAAATTCCAACTTAAATACAATTAAATTCAACTGAGAGCCTGTAACCTTTTTTTTTTTTATAATCTAGATGTGGAAATCTGGTAGAAGTGGTTGTATAAAATATTGTCTTGACGGGATTGAAAATATTTCAGATTTACTTTTGACACTTTTTGTGCTGCCCTATCAATGAAATCCTACTTGAACAGATCGATCCGACAAAAAGCAATCAAAGAGTTCATAAAAACTTTCGGAAGACTTTGTAGACTTCCTGAAATCTTAATTGTTTGCTTTTTTCCCCTCTTAGAACAAAGTACACATATTATTCAATATAACTTCAAGTTTACATTTACAACACTTCGAACAAACCTGACAAGCCAGATTATGGTTGGGGAAATAGCCCAACCCTGTTTCCAGTCCATTGTATTCTGATTTGCTTTAAAAAAAAACCAAAAAAACAATTATTGTTAAATATAACAACCAGCAAGGTAATATTCATTCAGCCTCATTATCCGTTCGGTTTGCTCTGAAGGTTATTTTTTTTATAATAACATATCTGTGAGCCACACCGGTTTTCTCTCAGACAGCCCGACCTTCCTTTCCTCAAGTCTTTCCTTATTCATCATTTACAAATGTAATACTTTAAATTTGAAATCTTTTTCTCTTGCTCGTGTCAATGAATGCAACCACAACCCCATGCTGCTTAAACCTCTCAAGCATATAATCAGGAGAAGGAGAAAGGAAAGGGGAAAGAGAAAAAAAAAACAGACAGGGAAGAGGATGTAAGGGGGCAGAGGGGGAACAAAACTGGATCTTTTTTGCCCCTCAGGTTTCCCTGCTCCCCCCCAAAAAATATAATCGGCTTAACCCGTAGTGCTGCTGTGGGTGCTCTGGCATGAGCCCAGACCGTGCCAAGCCAGAACTCACCACGACCGAGGAGAGGCAAAAATCAATGCCATGCGCCCTCTGAGTAATGAGATTTCTGCCGCTGTGTTGTGTGTAAATAGAGCGTTAGCATGCGTGCGTTTGCGTGTTGCACATCAGCATTTTATGTCCGTGCACGCGTGTGCTCTGTGTTTGCGCTTTTTCTGCTCCCCGTGTGTTGGGGTGAGCATGCATATTTGGTGAGGAGATTGGCGGGTGGTAAACGTCTGACATTTCCTCACAGCTGTGACCGTCCTGGGCATGCTCCGGGGTAGAAAATGATGCGCCCATGCTGAGCAAAGGAGGATGGCATAAGAGTGCGCCATGGGGCCGCGAGGAAATGTGGATGGAGGGGAAACACACACACACACACACACACGCCTACACGCGCACAAAAAAAAAAGGCATGGAAAAGCCTCTGGCTCCTAACTGTTGTGCCACTGCATTTGACGTGTTAGTGGAAGGGGATTCTTTTCTCATCTGTCTCCTTTCAAGGTTTGTGTTCTCTTTAACAAGAGTGGAGATGAATAATTCATCTGCATCTTGAGATAGTGCAGAAGAGGAAGATGGGAAGTTGCGAGGTGAGAGCCAGAGAGAGTGGAGTGAGCAGGAATAAGTGGTGTTAAAAGATGAGGAGGTGCAAACAATGACAAGTAAACATAGAGGACAGGAGGTCCAAAGGCTTTTCTGGCTGTGTTGTAAAATATACTGCAGTCAAGATGTGCCTTTGTACCCACTTCTCATATTAGCTTTTCTCTCTCGTACACTGACTAAGCACTATCTGAGAGAGCCGGAATTGCCTCCTAATTATTGCAGATAAACTTTACAATGTGGGAAGACTTTAAGTCAAACCTGCAATTCGGCCATTTTGTTCATGTAAAGCTACTTGCAACTACATTGTTCTACATTGTTTATTCTGTTAAAATGATAAAAAATTAAGCATTTTGGAATATAAGCAACAGTTAGAGAAAAAAAATAGTCATTCTGAAAATGTAGCTTTTGTTGTTTACCCATTTTAAGGCAAAAGATAAAACAATACAAAAAAGTCAAAGCGAAATGAAGAAAAAGGGTGCAAACCATATCGAAAATAGTCAGAAAGATCTCTGACCTTATGTAAATGAAGTTGTAACTTTACACTTAAACAGGTTTTAATAATATTAAATATTTAAATGATATTAGTTCTAATCATAAATGACATCAATTCTTTTCCAAAGGCAGAAAAATCATGAATGGAGCACAGCAGTTTCAGCATTATGGGCATGTACTGTATATATACTGTATACATAATGTTTACTTTTAGCATGTTCATTGTTTTAATACCGACAATGCAACTGCTTCTATCCTGTAATGTTCAGATGTTTAAACTATCTTTAAATTGTAAAACTATTTTGACGAAAAAGCATTGTAGATAGGAATTTTTTTTAGTCAATCATTTTTCAACTTTCCTTGTCAGACTTCCTTTTTGTCATTGGCTGGCTAATGTGAGGCACCTGGATTGGCCATGGCTGACGTAAGGGCAGGGATACACACAGCCTTGTGCGACACTAAAGGTCTGGCTGATTCGCTGGATGTCCAGGCCGCTTTAGGAAACTTGTCTTTTCTTTCCCATCTCTCAAAGTGTCTTAAAAATTACTCTATTGAAACATTAAAACAAACCTCAGCAGTAAACAGACTTTTTTTTATTATTGTTTTCAATGTGTCAAGTGCCATAATAAAGAAGCTAATGTTTGCCCCCACAGTTAAAGAAACTAACTATTTTGTTACCTTGTAAATCATAAATAATTACACGACCTGTTTTTGAGTGAATCCCTAACTATAAGTTATACTTTGACTGGAGAACAGCTGGGAATATATAAAGCATGAGAGTCTAATGCAACAAATCATAAATAACTAAAGGCAGTTTGCCATTTCCAACATGGGAACTTCCAAAGCAGACCATGAAATGGTTTAGCCAAGCTAGGCGGTAAGGTCTCAACTCTGGAGAGCAGAAAAGCATTACTCTGCTCAAGGCAGAATGCACAGCAACAGCAGGGGCCACTCAAATATTTACACTCTTAAATGCACATAGAACTCTTTTTTTTTTTTGCTGTCATACTCTCTTTTAGCTGAAGTAACATGCTGTACTTTGCCTAGCTTATTTCACAGTTTCAGACACAGATTTCTTGGAACAGTATTATTCATTTTTTATGCATTTTTGCAACAATGCTCCAACATTCGCCACTAAAACCATCCATGGACAGGATATGTGAGGGTGTGCTGGAGTTTTGTAAACAAGAAAATACCTTAAGTTGTATGGATTTAAATATTGGAGTATTTGTGCTTGTTTCTTAAATATACCATCCCATCAGCATTTCACCTCAGACCAAATATTTTTTAATGTTGTGCATTTCTTGTACCTCCATTTTCCCACCATTGATATGGGATAATGTGCATATGTTCTTGATTTGTTTGTGAATGAATGATAGATGCTCTCTTGTCAGTGTCAATGTGAGATCAACTTTCTACCTTGGTTCAGACAGTACACTATTCCAAGACCCAAACAAAACACCCACTGCAGGATTAATATCTCTTCACTTTCTTTGGTCCACACCCCTCTAGGCATTAGTCAAACTTTAAAACACCAGTTATTTCCTCATTGTATTGGTGGTTTGTTCCTCCTGGTCCTCTTCTTGAATAGAGGGTTTTTGCTGCTTGGGGAATTCGTTTAGCAGTTTGTCACTGGTGGCTATTTTCTGATGTACTGAAAGGAAGTTCAGGCGCTTACAAATCCACTGCCTCAATCCTTCCATATCAGGTGAAATCCTACAGGCATTGTGAGAAGCTCCCTTGTCTTGATGCCATTGACATCTATTGTTTTCTTTGATGGGGCTACTGTGTCTATCAAGGGTAGCCATATTAAACATTTTGACGCTTAATGGTGCGTTCACACCAAACGCGGTTCCTGCATCTGGTGTACAATCAAAGTCCATGTGAAGGCACGTCGAGGGTCCGCCATGGTGCGTCCAACGCGTCTGCCAAATAGGCCGGCAATGGAAAACAACGGCTAGAGTGTCTGACACACCCTTGACACGCCTCCACATAGACTTTGATGTAAACCAGACACACGAAACGCTAGGTGTAGAGCAAAATGTCAAGCGTCTGCATTCAAAGTGCACATGCATCGAACTTGAAGTGTCGGGACGCGTTTGGTTATGCAAGTATAGCACATTTGCGTACCCGCTGCTGGGGAGTACTGTTCTACCGGTGAATGTTTTAGAAATGTTTCAGTAGGTACTTCACCTTCAAAGCAACATCCAGGTGATTGTCATTCTTTAGCTCGTGACCAAAGCGCCTCCTATGTTACAGGTTATATTGCTTTGGTTGATTGCGGACGCCCGAGTGCGTACAGCACGATGTTAACCCCCTGTCTTTTGGTGCAAATGAGGAAGCACATAGTGTAAATAAAGATGAGAACAATCATTGGACTCTGTTAGAGCAGGGGGCCTTGCACATTCTCCTGTCTCCTGCTGGGCTCACTGTAGCTTTCAAAGAAACACTGGAGATGACAGGGGGTGTGGGGGGACTGCCGAGCCAATTAGGGTCCAGAAAGAGAAAAAGCAGATGGGTGCAGTGGAGGGGGAGAGACAGAAAAAAAAGAGGAGAAGGTGAGAAGAGAGGATACAAGTGAGAAAGAAAAATAATGGCCTTACTGTCAGGGTGGACGCTGAGCCGAGCCAGGAGAGGCGGAGGAGGTAAACACCACTGGGACAAACAAGTCAGCAGGGACTTGAGAGAAATGTTGGGAAAGAGGACGAGGGAATGAGAGCAGGAGTGATGCAGGGAGGGTTAAATTGGCCTATCTTCCCTTAGGTTCAGCAGCTTCACTGTGGCTCCTCACTGACAAAGAAAGTAACGCTCTAAACAGGACCCACAGGGGACCTGAGGTGTGTGCGTGTGTGTGCGTGTGTGTGTGTGTGAGCATGCGTGCTCATCAGAGAGAGAAAGGAAAATGACAGACAGCGAGGATGAGGCAGCTTGACAGGAAATACTCATGTGTGTGTGAGAGAGAAAGTGTTTCTCTGTGGGATATGTGGAGAAACTTGTCACCAACAGTCAGACACAGGATTTAGGTCCAAAAATTACAAGGGAGCAGGGTTTTAGGTACTGAAGGCACAATGGCAGCCGAACTTCTTCTTTTGCATGAATTGTTGAAATTTTTCCGGGGGGATCTTTAACAGGCAATGAACAAAAGAAATTTCTCCAAAGATGCTGCTGCCATTTTTAGCTTTTAATATTAGATGTTTAGGTGATGTTTACTTGTGGTAAAAAAAAACAAAAAAACAATTCACCCCTGGAGTTGTGATGTGTATATATTTAAATTAGCTACAGTCTGAGAATGTTTCTGAAAGATAAGAATATATCAAACAGGAGGAAAACAAGAGGTGAAGCACAAACCTAGATGAAAACTGGAATAGCAGAGTAAAATTGAAAAGCCAGTGGTTCCACACTCTTTTCATCTCTACTCTTTCAGACTTATAATTATTTCCGAGTTTGTGGTTAGTTACCTGACTCGCCTAAGGTTGCATTTGACCTTAAGCAGAATTTGATATAGTTTTGGGTTGTGTCCTTAGTTTTCAGATAAACGTCTCCAATAGGATTACCAAAACTATTTTATTTACTAAATCCTAATGAAAAAGTATATTTTCATTTATGTTTTTCTAACTTTCTATAAACTGAAAAGTTTCCAATAATTTCCTTAGTATAATTTCCTTAGTATTTGATAGAGTATGTCCAACATTTTGAAGACCTTTGAAAACAAATTGCTCCTGCTGCATTTGCAAACTGAAATCTGTTTCTTTATGTTGATTTTTGAAGTTTTGAAGTTCCTTGCTAAGTGTCCTTTCAGTCCTGGTTGATCCATGACTCAATGCGGAAAATGATGCATTCGTTTCAGTCCCAGATTGCATTTTAAAAGTTATTTTGCCGTTTTATGCATTTAATACACACGTTTCACACCAAGACACATTTACTTCTGGGATCCATTTCCTTTGTATGATGGTTGGGCACTTCTGTGTTTTTTTATTGGACATTACTGTTTGAAAAAGTAGGCAAGTAGCAGAGAAACCTCCTGTCCTCATAATACATTCAGCTCTAACTGCAATAAAAAGTGTTTCTACTTATTAAAAGTGTTTTTCAAGAAAACACCTTTAATAAAAAAGAAAACATTCTTTTTCTTCCGTTTACATCAACTTCAATGTTACGCACTACAATCAAATAACGCACCGAAAAAACCAAATGTACGTGGCTGCAATACGTCAAAACATGATAAAGATCATGGCTCATGGATACTTTTTCGAGGTAACGTACAGTAGATGAAGACCCATATGTAAAAAAGTTAACAAATGCTTTTTTGTTTTATGAAAATGAAGGCTGCTTTTGTTTATTTTATATATTTTTAAAGCTCCCCACGCAATGGAGTTTCATAGCCACGTTGGAGCTTTAGAACATGAAATGCCCCGTTGACTTGACTGGTTTGTCCCTGAATCTCCCTGCTGAAAGCAGTTACTCAGCCCTTAAAACAGTCCATTACAGAGCAGCACCACACTGAGTTGCCAAACCTCAGTGACCACCTCTTAGTGGTTGCCATATTTACAAAAAGGGGGACTGCAGAGATCATTCCAATTATCAGGATATCACACTGCACAGCCTACCTTCGAAGGCCTACATGGGGTAGCTGAAAGGGAAACTTTTGCTGGGTTTTATACTATGTTCTTTTTTTTTTTTTTTGGAGGATCGTTGTAGGTGGCGTTCTAGCTCTGCTGCACCCAACCAACTGTTGGAGCAGAAACGGGTGTAAAACTTGTAGCCAAAAGAACAGAATGGGATCCAATTATATTGAATAATGGGGGAAAAAAAGTCATCTGTATTTATCATTATGGATGTTGTACAAATTCACATGAACTAACTCAGAGTTCAGTTCAGACTGGTTAAAAATGAGTTGATTCATTTTCATCGTTCACCGCTTAAACACTCTAAATTCAAATTTACTCTCCAAATTTACACTATGCCACATTTTCACATTTTTCAAAAATCTTCCCAAAAAACTTAAATACAGTTCTGGAAAGAATGAGGAGCCCACTGCACTGAACCCCAGTGAAAACCTCATACATAGTTATTCCACCAAATATTGATTTCTGAACTCTTCCTGAGTTTGTTTTAACTAATGTTAAATCTTGTTGTTTCTAAATGAATATGAACTTGTTTTCTTAAATTTTTGTTTATTTTGCATTATTTGAGTTCTGAAAGTGCTGCATCTTTTTCGTTATTTTGACCGTTTCTCATTTTCTGCAGATAAATACTAAATATTTGCTTGGAATTTCTGCGACATGTTGTCCGTAGTTCGTAGAATTAAAGAACGATGTTGATTTTACTGAAACATAAAAGTAAAATCAGAGAAGCTGATCATTTTTAAGTGGCCTCTTAATTTGTTACAGAGCTGTATGTGCAGCAATGCAACAAGTCAAGCATCATTTACAAATTGTAATTGCATCGTCAGACAGCCCCTGCCAGCCAATCTAAAGCTGTTTGAGTTCTTACTGTTCTTTGTACTCACGTTCTGTGGAAACCATGTTTCTCCTCTTACTAATTTATCTCTGTCATATTTTGAACTATTTGATAATCAAGCTTATTATAATATAGCACAAGAACAAAATTTAACAGCAGATTTTAACTGGTAGTTTAATTAATAAAAGGGAAAATAGTATTTAAATCAACCTGACCCCATGTAAAAAAAAAAAAAAAATTGCTGCCCTTCTGAGGCCATTAATTAAATCAATTTCAATGGCTGAGCTCATTCTTCAACGCAGCTGCAGAAAAACAAAATAAAGGATCACAAAAACACAACTCACTAGTAGAGCTCAAAAATATTGAATATTATGCAACGGTGTGATATTTCTCGGCAGTCATCTCAGAAAGTGAAACTTGTATATTGTACAGAATCATTACACATAGATGTACAAGACTAAATCTCTTTTCTTGTAATTTTGATGACAATGGCTTACACATGACGAAAACCAAGAATTCAGCTTGTCAGAAAATTAGAAGCGACTGTGAGAAAAATTCTTGGTGTCACATCCTAATCAGCCAAGTTTAGGAAGGCGGTCATCGACATCCTCACCAAGTAGTGTACGCCACAGGAGGTCATCATTGAAGAAGACGACTTTTCACAAAGATCAGGACTTGTTAAATGTTACCTGATTTCAAAGGTTTATCACTGCAGAGTAAAAAAGTGAAACATTTTCAGCTTGATGATGACACTTACCTGTTCAACTTGTTGAATGTTAAATAAATTGATAAGTAAAAACAGATTATGACAGATATATGTAAATATAAATGATGACTGAATATTTTGACTAGATAGACGGATAGTACTTTTATGTGAATATTCAAGTCTCCAATTACTATATCTTGCTGGTGTGACGTCTGAGTGTCCGCACTCTTAACGATCTCTTCTCTGCTCTTCCCGTCTCACTTTACATTTGCAAACGTAATGGGATTTTCAAGCAGAAATTTGTATCGGCAGCTCCTCTCTGCACTGAAAGCATATGAGATGTTTTGCTCAGACCATACCATGCTGCTTTGAGAAGCATGAATGTCTCAGAATGACATCGAAGTCTAAATCCTTGCCAGAGTGTTTCCATTGAGGAAAATTGGTAAATCGCTACTGTGGCTTAAGAAATTTCACAAAAGATTTGAAAGATATGAAGTGATTCTGGCACTTTCATATACAATACAGTTTTCTTATGTTTCAGCTGTGTTGTTTTGTCTTTGGAAAAGGTTGAATCCGTTCCGCTATTTACCGCCAAAGTCGCTCTGTAGATTTTTTTTTTTCTTTTTTCTTTTATGCGGTCCTTCACTTCCCCAGGAGGGCTTATCTGCTTGCTTATTTTCAACAATAAAGCACAACACATGCAGGATTTAATGCATGTGGATGTTTGTTCTGGTAAACGTTGCACAAGCCAGGAAGAGGCACATTCATACATCTCTGTTTGTAGGACTTTTGGCATGCTGTGCACTCTTCGCTGTCATTGACAATTTCTCCAATTCCTTTTCTTCCATTTTCAAAGTCCAATATTCGTTTCGCTCTTGGTTTAAAAAAAAACAAAACAAAAAAAAAACCCACAGGGGTTCTGTTTTGTGCTGTAAAGCTTCTTTGAAGTTTGATCAGTTTGTGTTAGTTGCATGAGAATTTGGCAGGAGCCAAGATTACTAAACTGGAACATTTGATCTTTTTCATCTGTCTCGTCTGTTAGAACAAAATTTTACTGAGATATTTCTTAACTATATGCTCTAGAAGTAAGCAATGCTTACAGCTGAATTAATGTTTCATGGCATATTCTTCGCGCATTGTATCAAAGCCAATTCGGAGCAGCTAAACATGACAGTGCACCATCACAACAACGTCAACACTCATTTGTTACAAATCCTCTTAATGTGTTTAGCAACTGGCCGCGTGCCGTGTGTAAAGGTATTACCTACTGCTGTCTTCTACGTTTGAAATTCACAAATCATTGATACGCTGCAGACTTAATCTAGACTCTCCATTTTTACTGCAATTTGCAAGTGTTCTTGAGATAAAAGGAAGGGAAATCCTAGCCTATGGTGTTATGCAACAGCCTCATACAAACATTGAATGTCAGCCATATGTAGAGTTTATTATAGCTTAATCTCAACCTTTCGCTTACTATCATAATACTTAGCTGTCTGTCACCGTTTTATAATTTTAGATAAACCAGTTTCCGTTTTACTACATCTTACATGCCATTTGTTTCAGGACCAAATTCTTTTCTTGTGTAAAATAACGTTAAACTAGCACAACTGAAAGAAAGTGAGAGTGGTATTGTGTTGTAGGTTATGTAATGTTAGAAAAGAAAACTTTCGGTTTTTTCCTTCTGCGGTGCCTCGGACGTCACTTGAAATACCAGTGATGCTAAAGGTGTCATAAAGTCTCCATTACGAGCATCACAATGGAGGGGGACAAAGTGAAGCGCAGGCACTTTAATAATACGCCAAATGGAACATTATTTGCACTTTGGAAACTTTTTTTTTCTCTTTGTGGGTTTGAGCAGTTAAAATAAAATAAAAAACACAAACGAACATAAAAATCTTATATGAACTTCATTTTATTAAAAAATGCTATGTACAATTATTTTACTGTAATCACATTGGAATCTATTATAAATGTCGTATGTATCAATTCTTTGTGCAAAGACCTGTAAGTTATTATTTATTTTTATTAAGCTCTGTTCCTCTCCACCATATACATATTTGTTTACCCTACCATCATCCATGATATTTTTAAACTTGATGACAAGACAGTGTTGGTCTTTCTTTCAACAGTTCTACTGAAAGAGCTGTCTTTCCTCCCATATCCTCCATCTCCACTGCTTTTTCATGTTATTTGGTCCAAGCTAATTCTGTTTAACCTTCTCTATTTTTGTTCTTTTTCTTTCTTCAACTCTAGCTTGAACACACAGGACAACATTTAAGTGCATGCTGCCAGGAAATATTCTGACAAGTAGCTTCAAGAGGCAAAAATGGTTCTGTTTTGTTTTGTTTTTGTTTTTTCTTTAAATCTTTCTAAAAATAGAATGTTCTCCTCTATCACTGAGGGCAATTTCCATTCACTGCAAAGAACAAGACACTGTTACAAAATTACAGGTATTTTACCCACACTACTTGCACAAATAAAATGAGAAAGGCCACAGACTAATGAACAATTATTCATAAAGGCAAGCAAAATATCACATCAATTAGTTGGAAATACATATGCTCAGATGAATCTTAAACTGGGAACTGGAGTACACAGCTACACGTCTAGCGCTCGCAGCGGGAGAGCCTAAAATTGTAGAGTAGAGAGAGAAATGTTAAATTCAAACCTACCCACTGTACAGTATATCATTAGAATGAGTTTAAGCCGACTCTAGTTTCTGTGAAACATTTATTAACAGATTTAATGCTAATTTAAAAGCCAAGTGGATTTAGCTTGGCTTTTAATATCTTAATAACTTCAATATCCTTTGAAGTTGTGTTGTGTACAGTTCTATGAGATTTAAAAAAAAAAACCCACAACATTAAAAATATAATCAACAGTAGGGATGAGCTCATCCCTACTGTCAGAAAAAGGTAAGAAAAATAGCAACAAATGATAAGAATATAGGGGAGTAATAATACAGACAATTCAAGGTTCAGTACCTGCCTATGTTATCAAGTTAGTGCTGCTCAGCGCATTAGGGGTTAATGCGCTGAACAGCATCTAGACATGGTGAAAACGGCTTGATGAGGTTCATCAGAATCAGAATGGAGAGGAAAAAAGGGGATTTAAGTGACTTTGGAAGTTGTGTAGTTGTTATTGACGGCCGGAAGATGATCTGAATAGAGAAAATATATATGAAGCTGCAGTTATGTGGATGAAAAAGGCTACGCTAGCGTCAGAGGAGAATGGACAAGCTGGTTGGCTATTACAGCAACTCAAATTACCACTAATGACAACGTAGGTCTGCACTTTACCATCTCTAATCACATGTCATGTCTTGAAGTAGATTAGCTTAAGCAAGATGGGACCATTTCTAAAAAAAAAAAAAAGAAAGAACAGAAAAAAAAGTGACATAAAAAAAGAAATCCTCACCCTTTATATTCAGTTATGGTTAACTTTGCACTGGTTTGCAAAGTATGTCATATCTGTTTATACCGTCTACTAATTACATCCAGAAGTACAAACAGCAACCCCCCCAGTAAATTCATAAAAAAATCACTAGCTATTTTGTTTGTAACCGTCAGCACACATTCGTCCGGCCGTATGCTTCAAAAAAGCCACACCAGGGCTACAAAGATGAATGCCTGTGAACAAAATGAATCGATCGCCAAAGTCTGTAACTAAAAAATAAATAAATAAAAAAAGAAAGCTACTCTTTTAGTCATTCCCCTCCCCGACTCACACAGACACATGCAAACGTGGACACCCACACACGGAAATACACACATCTCCCATACCACCACAGTCGAGTGGTTTGGCAGAGCGACAGCTGCGGCAGTCGTGTGGAGCTTTCTGCTGTTCTCTGTGCATTCACCTTTCACCTCCTGCCATTTTAGCCTCAGTGATTCCATTAGTGCACCTGAATACAGATGCCGATTTGAGATCCCTGTTTTTCCTCCCTAACCTGCTACATGGAGACGGCTAAGCTTCGATTGAAGTAGAGAAAATATAGCAGTTATGAGAGCGGGAAACACGACAACGGCCAAAACAAACATTGCAACAGCAAGAATAAGGCGTGTCGTCGTTTGCTGCTTCGCCATCAAATTAGATTTTTGTCCGTTTTGCCTCGTGTCGCTCTGCTTTCATCTTTGTTCTTCCACCTCCACCTTGTGTTTGTGTTGTGTCTTCCATTTCAGTTTTTTTTTTTCATATATTGGCCCAGAGCTCTTTCTGTCTTGGTGTCCTCTTCCGATACATCTGACAGCATTACGACTGATGAGAAGAGCAACATTTCTTAATGACCACACCTTTAATGTACTGGAGAAATATTGAAAATGAAAACAAATACCATGCTTAGAAATTAATACCTACTAAACTCAGTAGAGGTGTTGTACAATTTACAAGCGCTTGTTAATTACTCATTTCTGTCACAGAAATACAATATTTTCCCAGACTAGCTACTTAGGACAGCTCTACGATGGCTATGGAAGTCAAATAAGGATATTTCTACTATAATTCTCAAGCTGTTATCTCAAGATAATGTAAAAAAAAACAAAACTATATTCTTTATTTGGCAAGCAGGCTTGTGAAAAAGGGCTTGCTTTGCTTTTTGAATTTATTACTACTACCCGACGTGTACCCGAGTCTTAATAATGGTGGGTCTACTTAAACTCCTGACTCCAAATCAGAACTTTACAGTCAATTGTAAACTGTAACAAATACATTTAAATCACAAAGTGACAGTGTGAACTGAAGCTACCAACCCACCTGTTGAGCCTAAAACATGATTATGGTACCAAAAGCTGTTTATTTAAAATTTGTTCTATGGAGTTTGGTTATTCAAGGCTTTTATGTGCAAGGAGATGCACTTTAAACCCTAATTCAGACTTCTATCAGGACATTTAACAGAGATAAAAAAGTTCACTACAGAAATAAATGATTTCCTCACCAACAGCAAACATCACTCTCATCATATTTTTCAGCTGGAGGCTAGAAAAAAAAAGTTTTCAATCTGGAAAAAATTATTGATCTGCAATGGAAAATTTAACAATGTGTTTCTCGCGCTTCTTTTGCTTTAGATTTTCTGGACAGCAGTGTCATAAGGCTGGTCATCTGGCCACACACAGGCATAACTCTACAGTGTTGTAACACAGCAGGATAGAGACCAATATTTTAGCAGCCAAGAACTTATCAGTATCAAAGCTTTACATCAAAGAAAATCAGAAACATTTTCTATTTAAGCACTTGAGAGTCAGTGTTTCACAACACACCGCACAGAGTGATGGGAAAAAGTCAGAGCTGTAAATTCATCAAATACAATTTAAATCTATATATAGTCAAGGCAAGACACATCAGTAGTTCCTGAGCAAATGTAAACCTGAACTTTTGAAGGGTACAATTGTGCAAATTGTAACTGTTCATTTTAATCTTTTTTTAAAATAAGTTATGGGTTTATAAATATGAATACAAATGTCTTGATTTCTAGAAAGTAGTATTCTCTCTACGTTTTGTTTATTTTGATTTGTCCATGACATTTTAGAGTTGAAGTAGAGATGGCTGTTGATGAAAATGGAAAATGAATCTTTTATTGCCAGATTATTTAGTTTACAACATGTTTTTTTTTAAAGCGCTATCATCGAACTGTCATTATGTGTCACAATTGTGACAAACTTGTATAAGTGCAAAAAGGAAAAAGGTTAAATACTGATTACAACAAAGGAACGAGCTACTCAAAGCAAGTGTGTTATTTTTTAAATAAAAAATGTACATCATTAATTATTTAAAAATAAAGACAGTAGATGCATTTGGAAACGAATTTGGCGTCCACACCAGGTAGCTTTTCCCCCGAAAACATTTCTCTTTCTCTTCATCGTCTAAAATACTCAATCAATACCCGATAAATCAATAAGGAAATATTTAATATACAAACATATAAATGATAACTATTTCCATGGCAAATATTGTATACGCATTTGGATTCAGTGTATAGGAATGCTTTCATCCTTGGACTCCCTCCTTCCCGTCCCTTCTCCATCTCTCCCTCTTTTGGTCTGTTTCCCAGAAATAAATGATTGGTATTCCTCCTTACATCCACACCAACAGCAAACATCACTCTCATCAAAGACTTTCGTCTTTGATCAGGCCTTCAAAGAAATGTGTCATCAAAGTCTTTCAGGTTAGGTATGAACTGAGTGAGGTGAGGGGGATTGTGGTTGGGGTAAAGGGGGGGATTGCTGCTCACACCTCTAGCTTGTGACGGAAAAGCAAGCGGTAACAGGTCGCTGATTACTCATTACAGTTTGGGAACAATTTTCTACAAATTAGCCGGTGGGAACAGCAATGACAAGATGAAGCAGTGATTTAGGGTCAAAGCACAAAAGAAAAGGCCCGGTTCCAGTCCGGCAACGTTACAGTTAGACTGAGATGTTCGCAAGTCATGTTTTCCACCCAAAGTCTTAAATCTTTAAGAGGCAAGACCAGTGCAGACTTCAAGTTTTTTGCATCGGTTGAGGCTTAGCGTTCAGTCTTTGCAAACTAAAAGTTTGCAAAGACTGAACAAACTGAACAAAGACTGCGGCTCTCTCTATAAAACAGAATTGTTGAAAAATCTCATTTTGCAAATTTACATTGTAATACAGCTTTATGCAATTCAGTGTAAAGCTGACTACTTTACACTGAATTGTGCAATCACATGTTCATTGTTGTCCTGTAAAAAGATATAATAAAATATTTACAGGAATGTATTTTTGACATTTTGTAGTGTTTTGCAGTTCTAAAACAGCAGATTTGATTAGCTAAATTACCTTTCTCTTAGCTCTCAAGAGGCATATGAAGGACCCATCCATTTGCTTCAGGTGTATGGACCAGGGTCAGATCTAAAACACACATGCCCATGGCCAGACATCGAGCGCTACTGTCCTGCAACTTTTAAAAGCGTCCCTTCTCCAATACACTCAAAGTCGAGCACCTTCAATCTGGAACACAAAGGATGCCAGCCCTTGATTACTGACTTTGGACAGTGATGGTGTAAGTGAAGCCTGAAGTCTGTTTTTGTTTTACGTGACTTTAACCTAACTTGCAGATTAAACTCTCCATCTCTAGTAAATGGTAAAACCAAAACAAACTGAAGAATCGTATGGCAAAGAAAGCTGTTTGCTTCAGGAGGGGGCACATTTAGCACAAACAAAGCTAGATGTTGTCTCCAGATATTAAACTGTACCATGCGGAGAGGATGGTGGGGGGTAGGAGGGGAAACAGAGAAAGTTTAGATTTTGACAACAGAAGCCAGTGAAGAGAAATGATTCTCAAAGACAAATGCCTGTATCACTAAGTGACGCCCTCCCCGGCTTTGCTCTCTTTAAAAGAGACAAATTCTCATGTAATGTATCCATAGCAGCACATTGCATTATTCCTGTTCCCTGGTGCTGAAATATGAGCCCAATGTCACCTAAGGCTGCCAAGCTAACCGTTTGCCTAATATAGGAAGGAGCGACGAAGCAAAAGAGAGAGAACGGGAGCACTAAATGGCCTGATGGAACGAGAGTAAGAGAGCGATAGAGGCTCCCGCAGAATAGTGCCATCTGCATGTGAATGAGTCTCACCCAGAGAGATCTCTTTTGGAGAAATTAATGATCTCAGGAAAGCAGACTGTGTGCTGCATGGAGGAAGGAGTCTCTTGTCAACTGGGCTTTCTTTCTCCTTTGCTCTTTGTACTCTGGCAGATATTAAACGTCTGCGGGTCTCCTCTGGCAATCCTGTGCATGTCCGCTTGTTTAAATATCATTATTTCAGCGGGAAAAGGAAGCTTTTCGTGGGAAAGGTTCATAATCAGAGAACAAGAAGGGGGAGATTATATTAAAAACGAGGAATGTGTCCTCAGCAGGGAGCATTTATTGGATAAATAGAGGGAGAGAGAGAGCGAGGCAGGTCTCGATAGCAGCGCCAACCAGCTTAGGTTTCTGTTTCTGAATGGGAAGATGTGAGAATTCACAATGGATTGAAAAGACTAATAAAGAATAATCAGCTTTGCATGGTGGAAACATATACTTCTTGTCATGTCTCTCATCATTTCTTCTATAGAAAAGTCAAAGCTCTACGTGGCAGGGCTGTTGAAATGCTAAGGTAAGGTAATTTTATCTATATAGCAGATTTTCAGCAACAAGGCAATTCAAAGTGCTTTACATGAATTAGAATGAAATACAAACAAAACAACAAATCAAAGGAAAGAGGGAAAGAAGATAAAAAGAAAACAAAAAAGCATAAGCCCATGTTTAAGGATAAGTAGTCTGTGATTTAAAAACTGGTCAGGGTTTCTCTGGATTCTTGTTCTGTTAATGTTGATCTAAGGTATCGAGTAGTTTCTCTAGATAAACTAATAGGAGTTTCTCTGGATTCAACATTTGTTCTAATTCCTGAATATATAAGGAAGGGTTCCTAAACTAAAACTAAGCTTACATTATTTCAGATACAAATATACAAAAAAAAAGATTTTGCTGTCTTCAGGAATGCTGTAATTTTATCTAATTTGTGCTGCATATAACTAGCTGATAAGACTTCAGTTAGTGTCCCTGTTTATGGTGTTGAAAAAGCTTTACCAGCTCTTCATCTATTATTGCACTGTCATAAACTCTAGTATAAAATTAAGAACAATTTAACCGTTTTCAAGTACATTTGGGGGACGGGGGGACGAAAAGTGGAACAATAAGTTCCACTTTTCAGGAACTTATTGTCTTGATGAAATCCCTGTGGGCACGATATAGATTACGTACTGACCAAAAAGTGCGGTCGGCAAATAATCTGTATCTTTCTTGGTCCGGCTGTATCTAACCCTTATCTAAAAGTAATTATTGAAACTTTAAAGGTTTGAAGAAGAGCACATTTATTGTAGAGTATGTCTGACCTCCAACACACCCCTTACTCTCAGATCCTTTGTAATCTCATTTATTACACCAGAGATTTGTAGGGAATTGCTCCCTGTTTTACCTAGCTGGCTGACAGAGGCGAAGCCACCCTGACAGTAACTCTTACAGTTTAGCGCTCACATTTGGCTGTTTACAAAGTCTAATAAGTGTGTCCCCCCGTGGTAGGCCATGCAGCTGCGGAGGAGAAGATTGCATTTTAGCTCCATTGTGAGGGTTGTGGTCCCCTCATCAGATCTGACAGGCGGTATGACAAGCCCTATCTGCTCGCTTGCTGATAAGTGCAGCTTGAGCTGCGCTCAGGTCTGCCTCAATCCAATCATATGACAGTCCCAGTGAATGGCTTCACTCACTGCTACGGGGCAGGGCCATCCTGGATCGGTTGCTAACATTCTGACGACAATCCAAGATGTGTGTGGAAATGAAAATGCTAGCTGTGCAGAATTTTCAAATGCTGTGTTAGGTAATCTTCAGTGGCTGAAGGTCAGCAAAAGTTGATTTTCAATGTTCTTCTGTTATCTGTATGCGTGTGTGTGTGTGTGTGTGTGCAGTGTGTGTTAGGGGAGACTTCCTCTTAAAGAAAAAACAACAACATAGAATCCCAGCTTTATTTTGCTATAGTTGAACTATAGGCAGATTGCAACAACTATAGACGCCATCATGTGTAGGTTGTGTTAACAAGCTTTATATCCGGTGGTTGTTGTGCATATTCCACATCCAGAAAGGTCGGCCTTTTTCCTGAGTGCTGGTAAGATAAAATAATGGATGAATGGATTTTGGGACTCATTTGCTGCAATGCAGGTGTTGCTCTGGTCTCTCATGGAGAAGGAATAGCTGAGCCAAAAAGAACAGACCCTGAATTACTGATGTAGTGATTGCTTTTCCAACCTTCAGAGATATTGAGATATTGATCTGGATGGAAGGAAAAAGATACATATATACAAGTGGCTGAAATAAACTTTACTATAACATTATAAATCCCTTCTGGCCCTGGAATCCCCCAGAATGAGATGACGTGCGTCCCAGAGGAAAAGACTTTTCTGGGTTAACCTGTTAACCCTCCAGTTCACAAACTGTGACATTTGAACAATTTCCTTTCTTTACATCTTGTTACTTTAATCGTGTGTATTCTTGTCTTTCCCGGTTTGTGGAATAATGGACATCTTTGTAAATAATACACTGCCTCAAGTGTATTTCTATACTGAGGCTGCAGTTAATTTTGCACAAAAGAAAACCTTATTCGTGTATTTGTTATTTCAAAAAATATTCCTATGTGAAATTATGCTACTACCAAAAGGAAAAACTATTTCCATCTCATCACAGGCCCAACACAAATGCAAATAAGGCCTTTTGCTTGGCTAATTTAGAAGCAATTAAAATGATTATTTTTGAGATAATCAAAGCCCAGAGGGTGGCAGGGCTACCTAAACAAGTCTTCAGTTTCCACTTCAGTCCCTCCCTCCCCCTTTTCAAGTAACTTTGTAAATGTTACCCTCAGTGAAAAATTAGTGTGTTAATTGTAGTGCTAACAAGCATTTTTTAAAAGAAACATAACTTGTGACGTCTCCCACAAAAAGTCCAGAGTATTAAAAAAAAATGTCAAATGTTTTGATGTCAAACCCTCGCCAAACTGCAGCTTTCACTTTCCCTCTGATCCAATACAACTTCAAAGAGATTGCACTTTTCTAACTCTTGCGGAGACTTAATTCGAGCTGCCACTCCAACTTTCTACACGGTTACACACATTCAGCAGTTGCCTGCATACAAATATTCCCAATTCAAAACACGGGGAGAGCTAAAGCACAGTCAGAAGGTGAGGTTACCTCCACTGTCTCTTGTAGAGGACAATTACCTGGAACAGAGGGAACTGAGGCAACATCAAAACCAAAATAATTAAAAACATATTAAAAAAGAATGATCATAACGCTGCTCACTTTCTTTCTTGGGAGGGAAAAATAATGCTTCAAGGTGAACAGCATTTAGAGGGAATCTAGCAAATAAATAACAAACAAACTAGGCATTCTACTTGAGCAACATAAGCAGTTATGCAGTTATCTCCCACTATTTGGGATTCTAATTAAATCTGAAGCATGTTAGCCAAGACAGCAGTTATCTTTACATTAATAAAAGGTGCATGTCTAATATCATGATGAATAAAAGTACCCAGAACTCTGGGTATTGTTTTTCAATTATTTGGGCATTTATGATGCTCACTTCACCCCTCCAGATTGTAAATTGTGAGGGTTTTTTTTTTTTGTTACTTTTGGACTTACAGTGAACTTCCATGCCAATTACTATTCCTGCTAAAAATGTGTGGCTGGTTGTAAAATAAACTTTTCTGTCATTGGAGTGGCATGATCTTGCACAAGAAAGTTAATAAGAATCCAACTTTTAATTTAATTACAAGTGAAATCACGTGTGCCAAATGGCACTCTTTAAGGGTGCTGTCACATTGTTTTTCATCTTGTGCAAATGTAAGGAAAAGATTTTACAAGCTCTTAAGGTGAAAAAGCATCAAGTTCTTCTTGTCTTTGAGTCTTACTGTACAGAATAGTGTAGTACAATAGTGCATTTGGATTCATAGTGTACATCACATTTTCTAATGATGTCATCATATTATTTCAGGATTTTTTTCAAACTAAAAGATCAACTTACCATGTGGGAAGAACGACCCAAAACTCTATAAATGTCCCTGAGTGGTTAAATAATTATTGGCTAAATTAGTCAAAGTAGATCATCCCATCACTTTCACTTTCATTTTCAAGCTTTTAGCATGCTGATGTGAGTAAAGCTTCTGAATACTGTAGCATTAAATTATAAACATGTTATTTGTGTGTTATTTAGGCATATTTGCATCACAGTGACATCGATTCTGTAGCAGTGGTGCACATTTGATGCATATATGGTGTGTGTGAGCTGATGCACTACAAAGAAAGTGTTTTATCTGGTTATCAGATTGTATAGGAGACAATGTCAAATGGACTAAAAGGTGGACACTCAGCATTATTTTCATAAGGCATCATGTTTTTCTATGGTGTTGAAACAAATGGCTGATATGCCATAGTAAGACCGGGGTACAACAATTTCAATTTATAGTTTATTGTTTTCAGGTTTATCAGACTGTCAAGGATCTTTAGATGAGTAGTTAGAAAAATTCTGATTTGCATGACTATAGATAGGGCAAAACAAAAGTCCAGTTCTCGACTGCCTTTAAAAATAAGAAAGACGAGGGAACTAGTTCAAGTTAATATTAACAGGTATGCTCAGCTACATTTGAGAAGGCTATTTTACATGAAAGTAATTAATCACAGAACATTTCTCATATCTATAATTGGAGCAATAATTAAAAACTCTACCGCATCTTCTACGAAAACAGATAAAGCTGGACAAGGTCTGAAGTTAATTCAGGCAGTGAGTTTTTTTATATTGGGAAAAAAAAAGAAAAACACAGTCCAACAACATAGAACTTCAAAAAACATAGGCTTTTGAGGTTACTGGGTTTCAATATATCCATCTGACATTATCTACTTCATAATCAAATAAACTACATAAAAACCCCTTTTCTATCCAACATTGTAAACAAAGATCTATGGAAGAAACCTTAAATTTACTTTGATCTCAACTGGAACTGGATTCCTCTGTTGCTGAACAGCTCAAACTTTATCTTGGCTGACAAAACACAGAAAATATTAGTCTTATAAAAAATAAATGTATGTGAAAAATAAAATGATAAACTCAATATATAATGAAGGAAGCATCATGCTGTTAGAGGCTATATCTCATGGACTTTGAAAATAAATTTGAAATTGGTTGACATTTGGTTAAATTGCCTCGAGGTAAAATGTTAAACGTATTCCATAGCCATTTTAGACCACAAACTTATATTCTCCAGAAAACTTGTGAGGTGAGGAGTACAGAAAAAAGCAGCATGAACTGTCAACGATTCATTCTTGGTGCATGTTCCCACTTTGTGAAATGCTTTTGGACAAAACTAAATGTTGTTAGAATTCAGGATTTATTTATCATGCCACATGGTATTTCCAGGAAAACACAAAGGCTGAAACAAAATGTTTCTCACAAGCCAAAATAGTTCTGACTGGCAAAAGGGAGACGTACAAAATGTTAACATCAGGGGTGCAAAAAAATATTTCTTACTGTTATTTTAGTTTCGCAACTGAACAAATATTCTCAAATAAACAGTTTTCCCTTTAAGTCTACTCGACTAATAGATTTTTTTTTTTAATAAATGCTTTATTTATTAGTGACTTTGTGTACATTTTAACAGGAGTAACCAAAACTGCAGATGGCATTTTATAGCAGCGTTAACTTTACGAGGGTTTTACTATAAATTGACAAAATTGGGATCTGACAAATCGTCGGGATGTGCCAGGACGGCGAAGAGACATTTCCTTGGGGAGCCCTCATAAAGCCTCAAGCTCTGTCAAAAGGAGATAAATTCATTTTCTATTGTTGTGGCCTCTTTGAGAAAGATATAACAACACTGCTTAATCGAAATGGATTCAATTTCAACAGCACTGCTGCTGAATAATGTTTCAAGGAAAATAAAAATCTATAATGTTCAGCTTTCCATATGCTGCTAAAGTCGCTACAGGTTTCAAAACAAAATGTATTCTTGTAGAAAGTGCATTATTTCTATGCCAGTATGTGCAAAATCTACATTTAATCCAGGTGAAATACATATTGTGTTATATTGCTGGAAGTAGTACAATTGAATTAAGCAAGAAATTAATCAATAGGAATAACTTTGCGCTCTTTTAAAGCATTGTGTGAGCGGGAGTCTTAAAACACAGGCGTTAATGATTAACAAGTCAAAGAAAGCAATGCTGAGGTAATATATGTGAAATTAGATTTTTAAAGGTTATTTGATAATATTAAATAGCAGTTGATAGTTAATGCATTCAATTCAAACGCGCAGAGAGATGGCTGGCTTGCACACTCAGAGAGAACATGTAAAGTGAGATAATTGATTGAGACAGGGGTGAAAGAATTAGGAAGCGAATAACAGGTTTTGTGTTGTGAAAAGATTATTTTGTTTGTTTAAATGACTTTAAAGCCTAATCCCGACCAACCTGGGAACGAAGCATATTTAAGAACTGTGATTATTGGAGGGGTTTTTTTTCCATTACTTTGCCACTGTGTTTGTCTCCAGAGACCTGAAATTCTTCATCGGGCTTGTGTAAACATCTCAGTATATGCAGTGGAATTAAAGCAGAGATGTTTTATGTTCTTATCTTAAAGTACCTCAGTAACCATATGAGAATTAATTAAAATCTGTTGCTCCTCATCTGTCTGTTTGTTTCCCAAAGAGGCCAAACGATTACTGAAGTACAGCACCTTGAAAAACCCTTTAGACCCCATAAACCTTGCCACATTTTCATGGCTTATTCTGTGACAGACCTACGCTCGGTAGCAGTAGCAACACTTTACTTTATTTAAAACAGTGTTATTTGAACTTCCCCCTTTCGTGGGACAATAAAATTTCTTGCTCTGGCTCATTGTAGAGTTCTGGACCTGCTGGAACGTGGAGTCCCATCCTAGTCTCAATACTTTATCCATGACCTGTCTGGTGTGTTCGGTGGTCTCCATGATGCTGTTTGCTCACTACTATTCTCTAAAGCTCAAATTACACAAAGGTGGATTATTTTGCGAACTAGTTCTAGAGCCATCTTGTTGCACTGGATCATATAAAATATTTGTTTTGAAATTATAAAATAGTATGTGTCATTCCATACAATAAAATCCCCATAAAATACGTGAGAATCTGCAGTGTTGATGCAACAAAATGCTCAAGAAGTCAAGAATTGCGAAGGACCTGCTATTTTGCTTCTGTTTTCTAAGTTCAACTATTATGTCTCAATTTAAAGTATACAGTACAATGGTTTAACACGCTGAGCTCAGTTCATGTCGCTATGAGCGCGGTGCAGTTCTGGCTCAGTAATCCTCAGTTTGTTATGCTGACAATAGCGCTTCGTAGAGAACCGAGCCAAGTCCAATTAACAGGGCCTGCTACCATCCTCTGTTGAAAGGAGCCACATACTGGGCTTTCATTTGGGAATATAGCAGCAGAGATGTAATGTGCACCGACAAATTCTGTTTTTGACTTCCCCTCTATTTGGAGAGAAAGGGAGGTGACAGAAAAGAGAACTGGCAATTCCACTGTTGTTTCCCTCACGCCCAAATAAATCCCCCGTGTGCTGCAGTTATATGCGTTGGTCTAACACTGACAAGCTTTCTTTAACTTTGCAGACATTTGTTTTCATCCAAAAAAAAGAGAAAGAAAGTAAAAGTAGTATAGATGAGGTTCCCTGGAATATTGTAGGGATAAACCTGTCAAACATTCCCAGTTTAAGACCCATTTATCAGGTCAAAAGAGACATCAAATTTTAACCACGGCTGTTTACTGTGTGGAGATGGATCCACGGACATGCAAGCTGGAAAGCAAAAAAATGTATCCACTTCCAATCTGTGTTCACTCCCAGTGCATCAAATAATGCCATTTTCATCAGTACTTCACAGAAGTTGTCCTTTAGTGTTGGTGCCATGATGCACTGGCCGCAGAAGAAAATTGATAGAGGCACCAAAAGCTGTTCAGCGAGCAGACATTAAGAGGCTCTAGGGCTTTAGATGCTACAGTAAGTAATGGAGTCCCATTTTTAGGAACCTGTTTTTGTTCAGAGTTGCATGGAGTTTTAAAGCATAAAAAAAATGTAGGAAATTTAGATGGTCAAAAGAACTTTATGATCAAATATGAACAACGTATTCAAATGTGTCTGTTTTAGATAATAACAAATATGTTGTCCAATAAACAGTTGCTTGTGTTAATATGATAAAGCTTTGAAACATAAGTATGTCACAAATTGCATCTTGATGGAGGCATATGGGTAACATTCAGATAATCAGACAGGCCAGCTGCATCCTAGCAGGTAACTAGCTTAACTATTTACTTTCCCTACGGAGGTTAGAGGTCATTCCATGGCACATGCTGAAAAAGTTTCTTCCTTAGATTTGCAGAAAAAGCAAATCTCTACCATTTAACAAGATGTCCTGTTCATTCCTAGGACATGTCTTAAAAGTGTGCTACACATGCAAAGAGCTCCAAATATCACTCAAACTTAAAGTTGTCAGTTTTGGAGCCATGATTTCTTTCTGGTTGGTATTGTTTCATTCAAATATGTGAAGTCTGCCAGGTGATTGGCAGGTTTGGTCTCCATACAGTAGTTTTCTTGCTTTTCTGAACATCCTAAGCAATTTCCTATATTCTGAGAGTAATACCGTGGGTCAAAATATTCTACCAAGACAATAATCACAAGTACACATCAAAACCTAATGTGGTAAACCACAAACTGGGCTTTAGGAATGGCATTGTCCTTGCCTGGTCATTGACTTCCAATGCGATTCCGCTCCATTCTTGACGTCCTTCGCTGCTCCTTCTGGGATTTATCCCACTGAGGTCAATTTCTCTGGTTGAATTTCAACTGGGTCAATCAGCAAACAAAAGAAAGAGTTCTGAATGACTGGCGCCGATTTTCTGTGCTGTTTCAGACAAGGGAGGAAGTAACTGAAGCCACTCAATCCATGTTGGACTACAAATGTTTAGCAATTAAAGTCGATGCAAGATGAATGCGCCAGACATTTTATTGCCGTGAAAGATGTTGTGACTGTACTGACTGGGTTGGCTACAAGCACGCACAATTTCCAGTAAGCTCCTTCGAGCTGGCGCATTACAAACGTCGCGGCCAAACGTTGGCGACTGGGTAAAATTTAAAACTTCAGAGTTCATATCTTCAGAAAGCAGTGATTTCGAAGATCCAGTCCCTCTGCATGAAACAAATCATATAACAGGTGACTTGTTTTTACAAGGCTAGCTTTGAACTCAACCCAGATAAAAATTGGCCAACTAATGAAATAAAAGGTTTGAATGAACCTTATTTGTTCTGCCACTCAGTGTTTTTGACAGCATGTTGAGGGTGAAACTCTCTATGTGACATTTAATCAAATATTTGTAGTGCCTACATAAATTTTTGAGCCTGCGTGCATAATTTAGACAATGTGTGGGTTAGAAAACAGTTTTTTTCTGATGTTGTCTGTTGTATGAGCATTTGCTCTGGAATAAAGAACCGCTCAAAGGTATTTGCCCAACATTTACTGTATGCCATTCACTCTCATGGTAAGTGAACGTAAAACAGAAACATATCTACAAATCTTAACCATTCCACATACTATTATTATTCCACCGCAAGATGAGAAGAGGGAAAACTGTCAGTCTCATGAAAAGATAGGGAGAGGAGTGCAAACTTGAGGTTGTTTGTATTGAAAAATAGCATCCTTGTAAAAGTCCAAGACTGTATTTTCTCTCCTCATGAAAGCTTATGGTTAGTTGGAAAATTGTAGCGGTGAAGGCAGTCGGTTTGTGCTCTGTGTGATTTGGCAGGGACTCATTCATATGGCTCCTCGGAGTTTAGCAGTTTAACACGAAGCCTGTTAAAATGCCCCGGCAGCTGTCAATCTGGCTCCTATCCTGGCCTTGTTAGAACCAACATAGTGAGAAGGGTGGACTTTAGCCTCTTGCGCATAACACACCCCGCCTGTATATTGACAACCAGGCAGTTTGAATCGGAGCTAGGATAACAAAGCTCTAATGAAAGCATGCTAAACAGTGTTTGTTTTCACAGAAGTGACGCTGTCAGCTGGTCAAGGGGTTAAAAGTGGATAAATAAAGCAGGCAAACAACAGATTACTTAGCATTCCTGTCAGGAAGGCTGAAGCAAGGACTCCAAGTAGGCTCGCACACTCTCAGCCTTCAGTGGAAGCTAGCTTGCTGGTTCACTAATAAAAAAAGTAGAGCCTGTTGAGCCTTTCCAGGTCAAAATGCCATGTGGCTCAATCAAAGGCACACAGACCGCATTCCCTGTGGCAAGTCCACAGGTGGTACAAACTAGGAGATCCAGTGTAGGAGTCAGAATTGGAGAGCAAAGGACTCCCTACAAATTCCCTTTAATCCTTGGCCTGGTCAGGCTAACAGCAGTGTATGTGCTTGAAGGGCATACTGGACACTTTTCTCTCTGGGGTCGTGTTTCCTGCTGCCTTCCCTCAGAGGCGCCACATGAAAAGGTCCCTTTGTAGAAGCCTGGAGGGCTCTTCATATTTATATTCCTGTCAGAGCCGGGAGACCTGACTGCTGATGTCAACACGGAAGTTCTGAGAAGGCGATAAATACTTAACTGCGAATTTATAAAAACATTTTTCACATAAGGCACTCCAAAGTGCATATTTCAAAATTTGATGGTCTGTCGCATATATGAAAGCCTTTTTTCCCCCCCTTTCCACTCTTGTACATGATAATCAGTTTTGATTGCAAGAAAACCTTCTGATGTGATACTTTGACTTGGTGGTTGTTGGATTCTTATTAAGACTTTGTCCATAATTTGCATTTAATCACTCATCAGAGGCACACGCGTCATAAGCAGAAGGAAATTCATGCAGGCGAGGTGAAAAGGAATCTGCCTGTAATGTAAATCTTGAGCTTCACAATCAAGATGCTGTGCATTTCTTTGATGAAATATTAACAAAATACTGAGCATAACTTTGAGCCTTTAAAAGAGTTTTTCACTTTTTGTTATTCCCTGGTCATCAAATATAAATGACTGTGTAAAGATTTACATGAGGTCTATAAAAATAGCACAAAGAGAATGAGGTTATCAACTCGATATTGTTACTGAGATTCAGAATAGCCAATTAAGATTCCCAACATGCCAAACTAATGTCATGAGCATTTTTGGTCACATGTTCATTTGTTTTTGTTTATTCAACAATATACCAGGGATTGTAGAGAAACATCCTGTTGAACAAATTTTGAAGACTTAGATGTCTTTTCCATCTTCCAAAGGAATAACACCGGCAACAATGTTGCTTGGTATTTAGACAAAGCTGCCATCTTTGTCTCCGCATCATGTATGCCTCAATTTTCCATTTGGTTAAATTAAAACAAACATGTCTGTCTTACTGCTAAAACATACCACTAAGTCAGTGTTTTGTTTAGTTTTTTCTTCCTTAAGCATGTAATGAACACCGTAACGTGTCGTAGCTAGCCTATGGTTTTTCATTTAAGTTGAACCACATACAGAAGCAACCTCAAAATGCTTGTTCAGTCAGTCTGAGGGTGTCCTTTAAAAAGAACGTCTATCATTCACTAGGCAAAAAATGTATATATTTGCAGCATTGTGGCTGATGTTGGTCGAGTTATTTAAGCAGGTTAAAAAAAAAACTTCTTAAAAGACGAAGGAAATGAGGAATGGGGAAAATACTTTTTACAGACCACTGTAGGTAACCCTAGATATCCACACCACAACTTCAGGAATCGCTGCTGAAAAACGTCAAACTGGGAGGCGCAAGAAGTCACACTGCAGATAAAACCGTAAGGGTAAAATGTGCTTGTTCCCCCATTCAGCTCACCACATAAACATACTTTAGAAGTAAATTACTTATGTTGCCGATACTGACTGAATTTCTGAAGACAAATCCTGAGTTTTGAAACTGATGCACCACCTGGTGACCCCTGATTTCTTATTCTGTTGTATGTTTGTCACACTTGTGTTTCAGAACATCAAGCCAATTCGAATATTAGTCAAAGACAACAAAATTAAACACAGAATGACACATTTTTTAAGAATGTGTTTATTATTAAAGGGGGAAAAAATCCTAACCTACAATGCCCTGTGTGGAAAAATAATTGTCCTCTGTTAGAACCGAGTTCACTCTCTGCAGGCCTGATTACTGCCATACCTGTTCTCAATCAAGATCACGCTTAAATAGGACCTGCCTGAAATAGTGAAGTACACCAAAGATCCTTAAAAGCTAGACAGCATATTGAGATCCAGAGAAATTCAGGAGCAAATAAGAAAGAAAGTCATTGAGATATTTCAGTCTGGAAAGGGCTGCAAAGCCCCTTTTTCAAAGTTTCGGGGCTCAGGGAGCTTGCAAATATCCAAAAACATAACTTGAAAATGATCAAACAGATCATCTTTGAAGCATCAAAGTTACTTGGCCATCGGGAACAGGGACATTGCTTTCCAAACAGCTTTTGGAAATCAAAAGCTTTCCAAAAAGATCCAGAATCAGTAATGCTGATTCTCAATCTGGCGTTGAGGATGTCTATAGCTAACATTTCACAAAGCTTTACATATTTGAATGCATTGTTTTTCTTTATCTGTGAAAATGCCTCTACTGGTACCAGGACATCAATACTCTCCAATCTGATATATTTGGTAATTAAGAATGTGTTCTTTTTTTATTATTATTATTTTTTACTCATTAGAGGAGCAAAGCTGGTGACATACCTCAAAGAGCTTGCCACTGTAATTGCAGAGAAAGGCGTTCTACATAGTATACATTTTTTTTGTCTGAATATGCCATGCCCCTCTAATGACGTTCTTAGCTGTAATTTTCAAATGATTTTTCAACAATTAAACTATTATGTAATACTTTTAAAAAAATCCCCCCAAAACCATATTGAAGTCTGTGGTTCCAATGTATGTGAGTGGGGAATGTATACTTTTATAATACTGTAAACTGAAGAGATGAGGCTCCTTCAGGCCACACAAGCTGGCTGGAAGACACTCCCTTGCCCCTCACTGCACTTTTTTTCTATTTTTTTTTTTTTTTAACAATGGCTTATGTCCCTTAAAAGATGAACAGTAAATCTGTAAATTGAATGAAATGCAATTCCAGCATTTTGCAGGGGAAAGACAGTAAGTTCACCTAGTGTGTGTGTGTGTGTCTGCGTGCGGGCATGCTTTGTTGTCTTTGTGTACAAATAGAGACTTGCATGGAGCCTTAGCTGACGCTGTTTGTGGCTATACAGAGAGGGAGAGAAAGTCTGAATCAGGGCTTTCAGTAATCAGTGTCACATTGTCGAGGAGGCTGCCTTTGACTAATGAGAGGTGCTGACAGCCTGGCTGCATACTCCCCTGGCTCTGCTGACTGGGACAGATCTGTTTCAGGGCCTTTGTCAGGATCATTCTCCCTCTTGCCCCCCTCCAACTCTCCTGCCCTCCCCCACCCCCTTTTTCTGTCTCACTTTACCTTCCACTATTGCCCTCTTTTTCTCCAAGTGTCAGAGAGAGCAATGACCAGGGTTGACCCTCAAGGATACCTCCTGGCATGCACATGCTGACAAATTGACCACGAGGGATAAGCTGCTGCAACTGAATTGCCTTGTAGACAAAGTAGTTTTGAATCCTTTTTTTTGTGTGTGTGTGTGTTTTTAATCACTATGAAAACAGACACTTTAAAGTATTTCACTCTAATGTGCTCATAGTGTACAGTAAGGAAATATTGTTTGATCAGCTGTATGTTAAAAAAGATCGATCTCCTCAGGATCACAAACAAACAATTGTAGGCTATTTATTTTTTTAAGCTAATTTATGTAAAGGATTAAGTCAGCAAAAGCTTTAAACATGAAATTTGAGCATCCCTGCAGTAAGGCATTGACTATGAAAGACTGCAGCCCGACTCCTGATGTGACACAGTCACCTATCAGCAGGTTGTGAGTCAAAGGCCAAAGAATGGCTCTTTGCACAATATTATTTGTAGCTCAGCTAAAATGTGGCACGCATGACCTCTGCAGCTCATAGATCATCTTTAAATTCAAAAATCCCTCACTGACCCCCCTCGGGTTGTGACTTCAGCATGTTTTAAACAGAATATTTTCCAGCACTGCCCAGTTTTTGACGTAAAATGCACGTGGTGAATCTGACCTTGTCTGTAAAATGACACTCTGCAAAGAGGTCTTTTTTTTTCTTTCCTCCCCTTCTTTCCCAGAGAGTCCACGAATTTCCGATCACTGAGTGTGTGATAACAGAAAGATGGAAGAGTGTCTGGAAGACACCTAATATTAGAGGGTCAAGTTAGATCAATACTGAGGGTATTACCTGATCATTCTTGTTTAAAGTCAGGTGAAACCCTTCTAGGTGTGCTGGAAGCACATGGAATCGATTGCAATAAAGTTACAAAAGTTTTTCAAACGCTCTTGTACTTCACACTCGTGAAGGCACCGTAAAGTTTTTGCAGTATCGGCATTATTTATTTCAAGATCTGTCTCTGTTGCAGAAACAGATGGAGACGGGAGCCTGTGATTTCTACTTACACTCATACATGAACAAAGAATCCAGACTAGACTTGCATTTAAGTGTTAAAGACGATGACAGAACGTAGTGTTTATACACACACACACACACACTGTATGCCTTCTCTGTTAGGTTTCTTGACAGAAGGTGTCAGCAAAAACAGCGGCTTTTAACTTTGCCTTGTTTTTACCATCAAGCAAATCTTTAGAATTAAAAACAATCCAATTTGGACATTTGATTTAATGACTGAGGACAATCCAGGAGACTAGGGCTAATAAAAAATCATATTGTCTATTCTAGCTTGTTCTAGCAGGATATTTATGATGACACTGTTGTCTCTGAAGCCTAAATCTTTATTATTTAAGTTCAGGATGTTTTTAAACCTAAATAAATAGTTTATATCATAGTCCCTCACTGTCAAGCTGATGTACAAAGACACTTTCAGTTCTTCAGGTTAATAGCAGTATCTCTTTGATTTATCCAACAGACATCAACAGTGATGGAAGTAATTTTATATGGATTGATTAGTAACTATTTATCTGCTAACAACATTATTTTAATCTTAAAAGTTTGCGATAAGAAGTGTAAGGACCTGGAAAATTAATAACTTTTTCTTTTGTTTTTTTTATTGTGATTATATTTCTGCTGTATTCCTGTAAGAAAGCTGCAGTTCTACTGCAGATAATGGCGATCTTAATGAACAAATAAACAAATAACCACATTCCTGGCAGTTTTGTTTTACATAAATGCATAATCATACTTTAAATGAGGGCAAGAATGAAACCTTTTCAATTTTCAAACTGATTCACAGACCTTCTACATTCAGATGTTCTGAAACAGAAAATATGCTATTTGTATTAAATTAGATTTCAGGACAATGATTGCTGTCAAACACAGCAGTGTGGCATATTATATTCCCATCAACACTGTGGGGATCAATAATGCTTAATCATGTAGCTACTAGGTCACATGCATCCAATGTGAAAACGCTAACTTTTCTCATTCGAGACTCAAGATTTGACCCAGACTTGGAAAAAAAAAACAATTACTTGTGAATATCTCCACTGGCAGGATAAAGTTAACACAAACGGCTATTTAAGATGAAAACAGTATCGACAGCAGCGAAAAAGGCCAAAGGGGGAGAAAACAATGCAAGCAGCTGCAGTGTAAAGTTCTTTCTGTTTTATTTTTAAGTACGTTACTTCGCATTATTTGAGCTTTTCTCACTCGAGTCGTCTAAGCTGCCAGTCTCCACTCAGGCCTACCTGCGAGCTAATCAGGCCGTCTCAGTTCTTTGGATGCGCCCCGTGGGACAGCACAGCCACCGGCACAATTAATTGGTTCATTTGTTCCGTCATGTTTTGCTGGGCAGAGACAGAATGGGGAGGAAATGCAGCGGCGGAACCATTGTCTCCGTTCTCGTCTCCAAGGATAAAGGAAAGGGACACATGAATGCTCTTCCAGATAGATAAATAAAAGAAAAGAAGCAAGATAAAGTATGTAATGAAAAGATGAAGGTAATTCGTTTTGTAGCAGTGCAAAGACGAGGTTCTGTTTCATTTCAAGGTTCTACTATGTAAAAAATGACATTTTTATGATATTAAGTATGGCAGCTCTAGAAATAAGATAAGGGTATACGAAAATTGCACTGTGCAGAGAAATGAAGATGGTCGGTGTTTGCTGTGTCAAACAGATTTACAAACATTAGCGGCATGAATGTCATTCATTCTGGGCTGTTCGTTTTTCTGAGAGCACAAACTACAACTTCTATCATTTCTAGAAACAAGAATCAAGAGAGTTAAAATTGAATTTCATGCAGACTTTCTCAGATTACGCATGATGAAAATTTAATATACAGATCCAAAAAATGTTTGGATAAATGTCCTGCAGCAGTAACAGAGCAATCATATTTTTTAAAGAAGTCAACAAGCTTGCAGCCCTTTCATTAGGTCAGTTTGCAGAAACCTGGAAATGAATAATCATGCATAATTTTCTTTCGACTTCACAACTGTATGCCACTTTGTTTTGGTCTTTCACATTAAATTCCAATGAATTATGTTTGTGGTTGTAATGTGACAAAATGTGGAAAAGTTCAAGGGGTAGGAATACTTTTGCAAGTATTCCTTGCAAAAGTAAATACTTGCAAAAGTATTTGCAAGTATACTTTTGCAAGTATTTACAAAGTTACCAGAAGTAGATCTGGTAACTTTCCCAGTACCAGATCTACTTCTGAATGCATATTGAGGAGAAAAAATATGAAAGGTCCAAAAAGATTTCCTTCAGTGTGTGCAAAGACGACAATGTGTATACGCTAATACTATTTACTTCCTATTTTATTCAGAGGGAGCATTAAGGAAGGTCTGTGAGCATCTTAACTACATCTAAGAGAACTCTAGTAGGATAGCCAGCAGCAGAATTATGTGTGGCTTGGCAATAAATTGTTTTCTAATTTACTTTTAACATTTAAGTTAACATTGTTGCAAGCTGCAATTGAGAGTCTGCTTTTGTTAGTCTAGTGCAGAACATTATACAAAGTGAATGCTTTTATCCGTAGTTTGAGGAAGATATATGCCATACAATGCCATTTTTAGGACTTTCTAAAGCAAGCTGTAAGCTCTGTAATGCAAAACATCTCAGTAAACACAACTACTGAGTTTAAGTCAATGTGTGTGAACTGCATACTGCTGAGGCAGCACATCTTATGACACAAGCATCACAGACGATTGCATATATATTCAGCTGCAAGATACATCAGATATATCTGATATATCAAAACATGTATCAGAGGAATGCTGTCACAACTATATTTAGCTCTTTCTAAGTGCAATGAAATTGTCAAGTGGCAGCTTACGTTTTTGACTGAAGATAATTTAACAAACTGTAAAGAAGGACATGATCGACACTTGTGAGTTTGATAAGATATGACTTTATAGGCTTATTTTTGTATGGGTTTCCATTTCAGGTATAAATGCTATAACTTTGGAGGTTTAAGGGACATTTCTGGGCTACTGTGAGAAAGAAAATAAATCTATCATCTGCATACAAATTTATTTTAGATTGTTGGTGAGTTAGTGATAACATGTTTGCCTTAATTTGGAAGTTTAATTACCAATTTCAACAATTTAGGAGTAAATTGTCAAAATCCAGAACATTCATTTGTGCATTGCTACCATTATTCTGTCCTCACACAGACGTTCTGTTGTGCCTTGGACAGATAGTGAACAAAAAAAAAGCTCCAAACGTCGAGCTGAAGTACGTCTGAGCTTAAATTTTTTTGTAAAACTGAAAAATAAGCATAAAAAAAACATACATGAACAACTTGCATGTCTCAAGTACACACATTGCTATGAAATGAAAGAGTATTAGAATTTTACCACGTAGTGCTACGAAGGCTGGACACGTTTAACATGGTTAAAGACTACACAAAAACGTAAACAGCAGACAAACTTAATTACTTTATGTTAAACAACATTTGAGTACAATAAGATACTTACTTACTCTGTAAGTAAGTATACTTACTGTGTAAGTAAGATACTTACACAGTAAGTAAGATACTTACACAGTAAGTAAGTATCTTACTTGGACAAAGATACTTGAGGCTTGAAGAAAGATTGAAACGCTGACTCTCTACCACGTTGCAGGTCAAAAACGCTGGACAGACTGAATTTTAATTAAAACAAAACCTAACTTAAATCCTGCCACAATGAGGTAGTAAAACAACAGAAAATAAGAGACTAAGAAATCTTCTAAGTATCACAATACAACCATAATGTCCAAAAGCTCAAAAGACACATAAATAGATGCAATTTTACTGCAGTCAGCCATATAGCACGTTTGAAATCCACTCACAAGACAATAATAGCAAAGTTGTTTTATTCAGTCATTATGATTTTTGAGCAGCTAAATATAAGCACTGGAACTTTCATGTTAGGCATAAGTAAAATGTCTGCTAAAATTCACACCATTGTTTCATTATGACGTTAAATATTAAAAGACTTTAAAATCTACTTTCCATAGAGCTTGTAAAAATTATTTCAAATTATAGAGAGAATTATAGATTAAATGACCTTTAGAATTCACAAATACTTGAATCCCCCTCTAAAAACACATGCTTTAATAGTTCAAACACCTAATATACCTTAATATGCATTACTACACACAGTGGAAACTGTTTTTAGCACTACTGTGGAAGTGGGGTGCAGCCAATTAGTGGCATTGAAAATTAAACAGCACTCCTGGAATGGGTGCCTCACAAATGCCAGCCAAGTTTTATGTCAAAGCAACATTGCTCCTAGGTAGATCAGCTTTCCAAGCTGTGTTTATAATTTTTTTTTAAATATATTTCAGATATCTATGATTAAAAAATATATCTGTGAATAAGCAGACTTCCTGTGAATAATTTGGAGTTACTTTCAACAAACAAATCTGCACAATTGTGAACCACAAATAGGTACATCGGTCAACTGTGGCTAATTTTTTTTATTTTTTATTATTATTTATAACCATATTAAATCAGCTTTTTTTGAGTGCTACAGTGTCCTGTACTACTTTTTACCATGAACTATAAACCAAGTCATAACTTAGAATATCCAGTTACTGCAATATAGCAGAGTCACAGAGACCTTAGCTGATGCAGTGCTTGTCTGTGTCCTCCCCAAGCTTATCACTTCCATCTGATGAATGGCACAGATTGAATTGGGAGCCAGGCAAAAGGAAAGGACAGGGCAGACAGAAACTAGAAAGAGGCAGTGGTGGTAGTGGTGGTAGTGGTGTCTGCCTGTGTGTGTGTGCGTGTGTGTGTGTGCGTGTGTGTGTGTGTGTGTGTGTGTGTGTGTGTGTGTGGGAGGGGACTGTGTGGGTAAGGGGTGGTGTAAGTACATGCAGTCTAATCCTCCGATGCCTGCTCCTTAGATTATCTGCAATGATTTTCCAACATAAAACAAAGATAGATAATTAAATAAAACCCCAGAACTGTTATGAGTGAATACCAATGAAAACCCATAAAGGGTTCTGGGTGCCTGCATGTAATTTATTCACCATTTGCCAGAATACCTGAAGCGAGAACAATTCGGTCGAACTGAAGGATGAGGAAGAAAGAGAATATGTTGTAGTTGATGGATATAAAATTACTTCTGCTATTAACTCTGAACATAAACCTGCTACGAAAATTAGATGATGTCGCACTAATACTGAGGATAAGGTTGACAAAAAATAATAAAATATAAAAACAACAGATACTGGGCAGTGATTGTTGGGTTATGTATTCTACATACAAAATGGATGGATGAAGTGTTAAATATCGACAATTTTGTCAGAATCACATCTTGGGATTGGGATATGTTATGGTAACATGTCACCTAAAGATTATGCAACCTCGTTTCTTAAGCAATTTTTTAAAAGAAATCACAGTAAGACCAGCTGAAAGCAACACTTGTAGAATGATCCAAATCAACTCTTTGTATGGTTTGTGTCTTATTTCTATTTTTCATAAATCTAGATAAAGAAAATGGGGGGGGGGGGATCTGTCTATAGGGAATTCACAGTGCTTCTCTTTGTCCACATTAGAGAGATTATATAAGCACCCTTCTGTCAAAATTTAATCGGAGAGTGATTGATGAGTGATTAATGACCCTAATTAATTGCTTTTAATTTCAAGTCACATGATGCCCCATCCCCCCCCTTTCCATTAAATCTGTCATCAATGCGATACATTGTTTTTGGTGAACTCCTTCTGACCTCTGAGTTTTAAGACTAATACAATTAAAGTATGAAAAACAATAAGTGTTAGATAATCAAGAATATATATATTATAGTATATTTAAATGGATTAGGAACTTTTTAGATAATTTGTCCCATGACAGCCACTAAATTCAATCTTTTATTGGTAAACTCCTTCTGACCTCTGAGTTTTAAGAGTAATAAATTAAAGTATGAAAAACAATAAGACAATAAGTGTTAGATATTCAAGAATAATATATACAGTATATAGCATATACTATACCCAGAGAAGTTTAAATAGATTAGGATGCTGTATTCTCCTCTGGTTTTAAACAGAAGGTCTTTATGATACACAGCGTGACGGGGGGAGAAAACTGACCCTGCTCAACATGCCATTTGTGGGTGTGTGAGGGAAAGTGTCTTTCCCCCACACACACACAATAAAAAGTCTACCAAAACAAAGTGTCACAAAGACACTTTGTTTTGGTAGACTTTTTTTTAACCTCTAAGAAGGTCTGGAAGCTACAATTCAAACGCCACCACAGGATGATTCTCATGACCTCTGGGGAAGAGTCGATGGCAGTGGTGCTCAGTGTACCTGTGTGTAGGCATGTGTGTGCGTGGGTGTGTGTGTGTGTGTGTGTGCATATGTGACCACGTGTGAGGGATTTAAAGTACAACACAATTAAAGTATGAAAAACAATAAGTGATCATCAGACTGTTAGACTTTATGGAACTCCGTAATACTCCATAATAGTGTCCAGTAATAGCGGATTAAGCTCTATCTTGGTAGAATTATATTTCTACATTTCCAGAAATGTAGAAATATAATTCCATGGTGATGCCAACACCATGGATTGAACAGTGAGGAGTTTGTTCTAGTCGTCTTAAAGATGGAAAGAGTCAACGTTGTGCTGATTCTGAGTAGCTGAACGATTAACTGGATGACTTTTTATTCATTTCAGAGTTCAATCAGTGAGGTTATTCATTTTGTGGTGGTCCTAGTCTAAGAAAGAAGGAAACAACGAAAGAAGGCAGCAAATGTACGTGTTGGTTCCACAGGCTTCCTCAGAAAATATGGATAAAATAAGTCATTACAGGGTAAAAGTAATTTGAAGAGGGAGAAGCGTATAAACAAGTCAAGTCAATGACATGATGCATTCTGCATTATGGTTTTTTACTGACTTAAATAATACATTTAAATTGCTGCACTGTTTGATAAGTAAAACGCAGAATCTTGCACGCGTGACGTCACAAAGCAAATGCAATTTTAGAAGCTTGGTTGCTATGGTGACAATTACCAAGATAAAGCAATCCAATGATGGTTCCATATCGAGATATGGAACCATCATTGGATTGTTTTATTTATTTATTTATTTTTTCACCATTGCATATCTCTAGTTAAGAGTTTGAGTAAGGAGTCATGATTCACATAACGTTTGCATGTGTGTTTTTAAAATAAAAAGAAATAACAAAAATGCAGCATACCTGCAACAATTAAAACAAAGACAAACACATCAACAGCTATTTACATTGCATTAAAGTTTGAATACATAGAATGATGATGTAATGTAAGACTTTCATCATTTAAACAGAAACAAACACAGGAAGCTATTTACATTACTGTAAAGAGGTGGAATAGATCCAACCTTTTCATTTTTGTTTAGTTGTTTTTCTGTTGTTTGTTTCTTAGATTTGTTTGTACCAAATGGAGGACATAATAAAAATGCAACATTGACACAGAACCTGCAACATTTAAAAGAAAGACAAACACAACCAACAGTTATTTACATTACATTACGAGTCTGAATACATACAATGATGATGTAAAACGTTCAACATTTGAAACAGAAACAAACACAACAAGAAGCTATTTGTATTATAGTTAAGAGGCTGAATCCAAAGTAAAGAAAAAATACAAAACTGTCCTTTCCTTTTATGTTGTTGTTTGTTTTTAAGCCTTTTTTATGAAATAAAAGAGTACAATAAAAATGAAACACTGACTTAGAACTTGCGACATTTAAAACAAAATGACACTGTGTGGCAGGGGTCTCAAACTCCAGTCCTCGAGGGCCGCTGTCCTGCAGTTTTTAGATGTGCCAGAGGTACAAAACACTGGAATGAAATGGCTTAATTACCTCCTCCTTGTGTAGATCAGTTCTCCCAGCCTTGCTAATGACCTAATTATTCTATTCAGGTGTGGGGCAGCAGAGGCTCATATAAAAGTTGCAGGACAGCGGCCCTCGAGGACTGGAGTTTGAGACCCCTGCCGTATGATGTGTTTCAGGCCACTTCATGTATCTGAAGGGAGTGAATGTGTCTGTAGCCCCTTTTGCACTGCACAGCCAGACCCGGTCTGACCAGGGCCAGACCGGATCAGCAGGGCTGATCATTTTTGCATTAGCGCTTCCAGCCCGGTACCACCCGGTTCCCTGGAACCACGAGAGCTGCGGTTCCAATCGGGCCGGCCAGACCAGGCCGGTTTGGAGTTAGCTGTTGATTGGTTCATTGGCTGCAGGGGCTGGACAAAGATCAGATCTCTGGATCAGAGGAGCACTAGACTTTCTCGATGGCCGTCATTTCAATATGCTGCATCAATAAATTCTCGTTATAATCTATTCTTACCCTACACTGGGATTACAATCGCCAGCAGGCAAGGTGGGTGAAGTGGAAAAACAAACGGCAAAGGGTGGACAGACTGGGAATCGACCTCCGTCGCAGTGATTCCCAACCGTAGTCCTCCAGTACCCAGGCCCTACATGTTTTAGGTGTCTCCTTCTCCTAACTCAGATGAATGGCTGATTGACAGACTTTTGCAGTATTTGGTGGCTGCAGAGGTCATGTAATCATTTGAATCAGGTGTGGTGAAGCAGAAAAACATAAGTGTTATTTTTACATGAATTAAAGTATTAATAATCTTACAACAACAAGGTTGTTATTCACATAACTTCAAAAAGATGGCGCTTTGATGTGATGACGTTTCTTTTTCAAATCTTTGTTCTTCCGGATTCTATATTTTGCTTCCTTCTGCAAAGTCTCTACGATCTCCATGGCCTCCATCTCATAGTTCTCTGCCTTGATCCTAAGGGTTTTCTCCTTTTCCAGCAAGAGGGTGAGTTCCTGGATATCGCTGAGCAGAGATCTCTGTTTCTGGTCGTCTGCCTGAAGCTTGTTGGTAAAAAGTACGGCCTCAGCTGAGAGCATCTCTGTCATTTTACAGGCTTTCTCGAAACCCTGGTACAATTTATCACTTGCCTTCTCCAACTCCAGCTTTCCTCCTTCTGCCTCTTTTCTCAGATCCCTTTCTTTCTGCAGTTCTTTTTTTGCTTCCTGCCGAAGGATCTCTACAGTTTTCATGAGAGCAGCATTTTCAGTCTCTCCTTGGACCCTCAGTCTTTTCTCCTCTTTGAGCATTTTCTCCAGGAGTTGGAGTTCCAGTTTAAAGTTGTCCCGATCATCTGAAGTGATCGCAGTTGGAGCCTCCTTGGACGTTTTCTCCAAGTCCTCAAGCTTTTTAATTAGTTGTTCCGCAATTTCCACAGCTTCCCCTTTGTCTGCTTCAATTTGGGCTTTCAGTTCTTGTTCCGATTTTAGTTCTTGGTCTAATATTTCTAAGAAATTCTCTGCCTGGACCCTCAGTGCTTTTTCCTCTTCGACGGTTTTCTCCAGCTGTTGGATTTCCAGCTGAATCTTCTCCCTATTGTCTGAAGTGATCTCAGATGGAGCCTCTCTGGACGTCTTTTCCATGTCCTCAAGATTTTTAATCAGTTGCTCTGCTATCTCCACAGCTTCCTGTTTATCCGCCTCAATTTGGGCTCTAAGTTTACGTTCTGTTGTCAGCTCTTGCTCCATCATTTCTAAGAAAGCCTCAGCACATTTAAATATATCCAGGTTCTCATTTTCAGCCTGAATCCTCAGCTCTCTCTCTCTCTGGAGCATTTCTTGAAGCTGTCGGACATCAAGATAAGGAATGTCCTCATCTTGAACTTTGATTTCTACTGAATATTCACTGGAAACTTCACAGTGGCTAGAGAATTGTAAAGGAATCTTGATGGCTTCCCTTTTTGCACCAAGAGTTTTTTCATTCTCCAGCTTCTCCTTAAGCTCCTGAATTTCCAGAATCAAGGCGTGCTTCTCCTTCCTCTCCTCTGAGACAAGGTCTTCATAGTCGCGTTGGGTGTTGAATTTCTCTATTGTAATGGCTGCAACATCCTGGTGCAGCCCCTTGATCTCCTGCTGAAAGATGTCAAATAGCTCATTGTTGAGGTGATAGGCCACTGGCTTCGGCCGTTCTTTGATTGTTTCCTGCCGAAGGATCTCTACGGTTTTCAAGAGAGCAGCGTTTTTAGTCTCTCCTTGGACCCTCAGTCTTTTTTCCTCGTGGAGCATTTTCTCCAGCTGTTGGAGTTCCAGTTCAAATTTGATCTCAGTTGGAGCCTCCTTGGACGTCTTCTCCATGTCCTCAAGCTTTGTAATTAGTTCCTCAGCAATCTCCACTGCTTCCTGTTTGTCTGCCTCAATTTGGGCTCTAAGTTCTTGTTCATTTTTCAGTTCTTGGTCCAAAATTTGTAAGAAATTCTCTGCCTGGACCCTCAGTGCTTTTTCCTCTTGAATGGCGTTCTCCAGCTGTTGGATTTCCAGTTGATTCTTGTGGCTAGAGAATTGTAGGGGAATCTTGAGGGCTTCCCTTTCTGCACCAGGATTCTCTTCATTCTTCAGCTTTTCCTGGAGCTTCCTTGCCTCTTTCTGAGCCACAGCAAGATCAATTTCATGCTCAATGGTGAGCATCTCAATTTCCTGATGGTGTTTCTTTTGCATCTCCTTTATCTCTTGTTGAAGTTCCTGAATTGTGGGGCAGCACGTTGTCTCATCTCTGCCCACCAGGCCTTGGTTCTTGGATTCAGCTTTATCCAGCTTCTCCTTAAGCTCCTGAATTTCCAGAAGCAAGGCCTGCTTCTCCTCCCTCTCCTCTGAGACAAGGTCTTCATAGTAGCGCTCTGTGTGGAATTTCTCCATCGTAATGGCCGCAACATCTTGGTGCAGCTCCTTGATCTCCTGCTGCAAGATGTCAAAGAGCTCGTTGTTGAGGTGATAAGCCATTGGTTTCTGCATTCTGATTTATTCAAACAGGTTTTGCTCAAAACAATGTTTTCCGCACAATCCGCACAATCCGCAAATCCGCACAATTCGCACAAGCCGCACAGTGAAAAGTGGGTAAATTTCTATGGAACTGTGTGTCTTTATAAGATACAGTTCTTGTGTATGATGCATGAAAAGGTCTGTGATGTCATCATTGATATTACTATGGCAATAGTTCTCTTGTGGGCTTGTAAGCTTTCTCGCCATCTTCTTGGCTGAATTTATTACAATACAAATATATGCTTTATTAATTGTAAGGGAAATTGGTACATTACACACACACACACATATATATATATATGTATATATATATATACTGTAGATAGATAGATAGATAGATAGATAGATAGATAGATAGATAGATAGATACCAGCTGATGCCTATAGTTGTCTGTAATTTGGACATGGTGAAATACATCAAACAAACAGCATTTGTTTTATGAAGCACATAAAACAAATGCTCAGAGTAACCTCACCTAGGCCTGTTTAGTCCCTGTCAGATATTCTTCAGAAATAAATTTACAGATGGGGAACTTTAACTGACATGTATCACACTAGCAAGTGTTACAGAAAAGAAATCTATGAGTTTCAAATGTATTTAAACCAACCTTTAGTATTTTGGAGAAAGCATGAAGCAGTGGGAAGATAAGTGTTGGTTCAACAGCAAGAAAAAAACTGAACGAAAGCATTCACAATGATGCCAGACCAAATTCTGGAAAAATCTGGACAAATTCTTTAACTGCAGAAAGCTAAAAGTTAAATTTGAGTAGCCTCACGTAGGCCTGTTTACTGTCTGTCACATATTCTTAAGAAGTAGATGTACAAATGAGGAACATTTACTGAAATGCTTCACACTAGCAAGTGTTACAGAAAAAAGATCTATAAGAGTTTAAAATTTAAGTGAGTTTTCGGAACGGATGAAGGAAATCACAAACTCATAGTCAGCACCGACTAATCGTGCTACCATAAATAATACAGTAAAACAGTTCAACTGTAGGTTTTCTTTAGAGGTATGTGTTTACTCTTACGCAGGGACGCACAAATGGCTTGGTGACCAAAACCTTAGGTAATTACAAGATTCTAAATCTATTTAAATATACTATATTGTACATAATTTTTGTTTTTCTAACAATTATTGTTTTTCATACTTTAATTGTATTACTCTTAAAACTTAGAGGTCAGAAGGAGTTTACCAAGACAATGTATCGCATTGATGGAATTAACAGATGTCAAAGCAATGTTTATTAGGGGAGCAGGGGTCGGGGGGGGTCATGTGACCGGATGAGGGGGGGGTCATGTGACCGGAAATTAAAATCAATTAATTAGAGTCATTAATCACTCATCAATCAGTCTCCGATTAAATTTTGACAGACGGGTGTCTATTAGGTCTCTCACATTTTACGTCGCAGCCCCTCGTTCACGTTGTATGAAATGAATCTCTTTCCTCAAAATTCTGCACACAGCGGCCCCGTTATGACGACAATCCAATAAAGCCTTTGAGATCAATTTCAAAATGAGGCGGTTTCCACTGATCAACCTTTTAGATGTTTCTGCAGATTAAATGGAGTCCATCTGTGGTAAATTCAGTTTATTGGACTCAATTTCATCCCACAGATGACAGTGCACAAATATCAAGCATTAAATTATAGAAGTTGTCAGTAAACCTAAAGACTTGAGGTGTAAATCTGGGAAGGATTTTCTATTTTTAATAAATTTGTACAAATTATAATGAATTTGTAAATATCTCAAACTTTTTTTTCCCACATTGTCAAATTTGATATTTGTGTGTATATATAAGTTTGAGGAGAGGGATTAATTAAATGCATATTGATTTGGCTTTAAGCAAATATGTGACTTAGAACACAAATTTGAATTGCTTGTTTAAAAAAAAAATCATCATTTGAGTTTAGGAGGCTTTAGAGCAATAACTCTGTATTCCTGAAATCAGGTTCTATTAGGAGGCTATAAGCAGTTGATATCTTAAACACAGTGGATTACTTTTTGGTGCCTTAAGTGACAATTCGTAAGCTTTTTGTTTCAGGACTCTTCAGCAGTCTTCTTGGTGATTACTAAATGTTGAATGAGCACGTTCACCCTGAGCAAGAACTGGTTTAAAGCTTGTAAATCATAGTTTAAAACTGAATCTCACACCTGTAGTTTACCTCCTCAAAACTCTGAGCTAAATTCATCTCCCATAGATTTACTACTTCTCATTAATTTATGTTTTTTTAATAAAATAAAGACTTTAATGGACCAGGAATAGTATTCCAGCCTGGCCTTAGCCAGCTTATTCGAATTTGTTCCCCCTTTCTATTTGCGCACACAAATTTATATTGTTGCCACAGAGAAATTTAATCTAAAAATGTCTTGTGAACACACAAATTTGGCCAATACACAGAAGAAATCAGAAAGGCCCAAACTGACATTGCCTCGTGATCAGTCTATCTGATTCTCTAAACTAATAATTCAGATAATTTTAGGTGGAAATCCTTACATAAAATTTAAAATATGACGGAACAACAACAAAAATATGGGAAAGACGATGCCACTTCCTCTTCTTTACACTCTCCATTGTCCTTCTTGTCTTCCAGTCACAGAGCTGAATCCAATCCTGACAATTACTACTGTCACAGAAGACATGACACACTCGGCCCAGCACAGGACTGCAGAGCAAGATGGTAGCTAACGCACTCGCACACTGACAGATGGATCAGTACTAACCAGCAGACACCATTAAACTGAAACTTGTGGTGTTGAGAGTGGAGTAGTCGGTGTAGTGAGCAGGACAACTCCACTACCACTCATAGAGGAAAGCACTGTCAGACAGCTTTTTAATGACCACTTACAGCAGAAGGATGGGCCGTGTCCAGCTCCAGCTCTCCCACCTGCACTAGGAGTTACACGACGATGGAGCCGGCGCTGGCGTGTTGCCCCCGCTGTCTCAATCTCAAAGTGCCACGTCTGGGCAGAGAGATGGTGATGACGGTGGGCTGGCTCCGCAGCCTGAAATCTCGGCAGGGTCTGGGGCCGGGGCTGAGTTATACTCTGGAGCAGATCCACTTAATGGAGGCAGGTCGCTTGGACATCTGTTTCTGGTGAGGGGTAGAGACAGAGATAGAGATTTGTAGCATGCAAGGGGTTTTCAAATGCTTTTTAAGTGGTTACTGTACAGTAGCGTGCACACACCAATCTCTTGCTTGCATGTCTTTTTTTTTTTACAAACCACTTTGGAATACAAACTACTCCATGCAAATTAAGGCCACTGAGTGCAGAGCCACATATTCTACACTTTCCCTCTCTTGGCATCTAGCAAGCAATCTGTGTCATGCTGACAGACCATATCTTCCTCTTGTAGCCTCACTAAAACTAGGAGAATGTCACAGCACTCGCATTACTCTCACTGCGATGGATGCAGACGCAGCAACATCACACAAGGTGCAGCTCAATGACTTTGCTAACTCAATGCCGGACCAGGTTTACAGCTACTTGATGCAGTGTTTATCTTGGCAAATGTTGTTTTGGGGAGGTGATAGCAAGGGGGCTAGATAACCTGTTTACACATATGCACTCCAAGGACTCTTCAGTGTGTCAGAAACACATTGTACACTGTATGAAAAAGGGTTTTTTGTACATTTTTCACCTTTTGGTTTAAAAAAAAATGTTAATACTCTCTTTGGCAGGGCAATTGTTAATTTTATAGTTCAATGCGAGTTCCAATTTTTCACTTTTTAACAGTTTGTGTGGTTAAAACCACATTGGGAAGTGGAAAGAAAAATGCTTTTCCACAAAGTTTTGAAAATAGTTTAGAATCTACAGTATACTCTAATACTAGTAAATATAATCCAATGTTATCAATTGACAACAGATGTCACCTAATTAGTAAACACCTTTTTGTTAATAACTGTAAATACAGATGACCTATAGAGGAATTTAAGGTTTATGTTAAACAACAACATCCTAAGCTGTGGAAATCCTACAGAGCACTGCATAGTACAACATCCATAAATTGATGAGACAGGCTGACAGGACTGGTAGGATTTGGAGGATTTGCAGATATTTACATTTCAGTGGGGAGAATCTGTTGACATAACTATTATTCATCCGCTAGACAAGAATTGCAAGTAAAATGATATTGGTAAAACACAAGAAGCCCAACTTGCAATTCTTCATACACGATATGGGGGACACAACATGTTCCCAATATCATCTGCTCTGGTCAGATGAAACAGAAAATGTAAGTTTTTGGTTCACTTTCAAAATCATAGATATTAAGAAATCCCTCTGTCCCACTGTGACAAATGGTGGGGCCAATATCATCATTATGTTGCTTCGATATTTACTCCCATTCCTGCAAAGGTATGATCTTTACCCACGTGTTTGAATCTGATGACAGAGATTTGATTAAAAACCAAGTTGGGATCAGGCAACAAAAGAGTGGAAAAGAGCGGTAAGAAAGCTATTAAAAAGGAGAACATCTGCTAGATCATCTCACAACTAATTAAGTCAATTTGCAAAATGTCAGTAACATGATTGAGGATTAAAAGAGCATCCCAAAGTGGCTGAATGGTTCAGAATAATAGGGATGAGTTTATAAGAGTAAAAAAAAGATTTAATGTGCAAGCAATTTAATGGTGTAGGAATAAAGCTCCTAGGCCTATTTTTGAAAGTTCTGCTCGAAAACATGCCCAGAAGTAGATGAAAGTATTTTGAGAATTTCCAGGTTTTTTTTTTTTATTATTATTATTGTTCTGACAAAACAGTAAGAGTAACACTCCAGAGAATATTTCAGAGGAGTAAAAATCAATACTGAAGCTACTAAGTGAGAATAAATGACACAGCAGAAAGAAAATCCCACCTAAAAGACCTATACTTTACAATATAAATATTTGTTAGGTTTGTCAATGCAGTCCAAAATCTCTAGCCGAACTGTGCACAATCTGACCATTAGCTTAATGCAAAAAAAAAAAAAATAATGTTCACAAGTCTAGGCAAACTTGTAACACCAGATTTAAAATGTATCTTTTTTTCTCCCCACTCAGATATGCCATAATGACGGCTTTTATTTTGTTTAGCTCAAAATACAATAGCACAAGAAAAATAGTGGCAAATCTGTTGTAATAACATCAAAACCACACTGTCTTTATCTGTTTTTTTATTATTATTTTTGTTATCATAATCATTATCACTTGAATGAGAAAGATATTCCAGTATGATATATGCAGTAAAAAAATATACTGATTCACTGGTTAAACAACTCTGTACTGGGAAATTCAACATTTAAAACAGTTTGAGCATAAACTATATTTACAAAATGAATTATAATAAGGTAGATATAGCTGTAATTTTACACAGAATCCTTTATAATGGCTTAGTGTATTTGATTACATTAGTTTCATAATCAGGGTCAGTGGTGTCCCAATCTGGAAACCGCAAGTCTTTTGTCTAAGAAAAGCAAGAGACTTGCCTATATAAAGTTATTTTTCTTCTTCTTGCCTCCCATTGTACTCAAAAGATGTAAACGACGACAAAGTAAGCTCTATAAAAAAGGACTTCTCTGCACTTGGCACCTGGCAATCCAGTCAGACATTGTAAACTGTGCAAAGCAGTTCCTCATAACATCCGCTATAACTATCATGTATTACAAACTTAAACACAATTAAACAGGAAAATGCAACCAATTTCTTTCTGGCCTGAATAGACTAAGGAGAAATAGAAAACTGTCTTGGAAATAAAAAGTCGTCTTGTACACAGTGCTTTCTGGTATGACATACACAGAACATCCATCACCTAGGAAACTTAGTTTTGCTCATCAGATCTCAAATGCTCACACATTGCCGTCTAAAATCGGAGAAAGAAGATGATGCAACACAGTGGAAACTAGAAAGTCTGCATTTCCTGCGAAAATGCAAGAGTGAATGCTGAATGGTTTTTGTGAAAATGGCAAAAGCATTTGAAGCCGAGTGATGAAGACTTGCAGAAAGGTAAGAAATAGTCCACACAGTGTGAAAAAACTCATGTAAAAGCAAAATTAGCTAAAAAGCTAAAGCTAACTAAAATACTAATGATAGCATCTAGTGTAGGAATTTGGGTTTCTGTGTTTCTCTAGATTTCTGTGTTCTGTGGAGGCTCTGTGTTGTTCCTACCCCTTGATTAGTTACACCTGTTTCTTGTTTCCCCTGATTGTCTCTCTATGCATTTAAACCCACCTGTGTTCCTTGTTGGGTCCTTGTCTTGTCTGCCGTCAGTTTGTTTGTACCAGCTGCTACCAGTTGTGAGCCATTAGCCTTCCGCTCATTCTGTGCTGCATGGACTTTGGATTTTGATTTTATCACCATAGCCTGGGATAGCTGTGTGTCCTTTACCACTTCATCACCACAATTCATGACATCTAGGCTACTACTTTAATGTTGAATTACAATGATACAATAAACCTACCGTAGTTGCTTGCTTCACTAAACAATGGAAATGTTGAGCATGACTTATTCATGTTTCATACTTTAGATTTCTAGGTTTCATGGCAATGAATTTATTTGCACCTTAAAAGTAGCAATCACTCTGAATTTCAACATTTCATGTCTTAGCTACTGTTTACTCTCTTTCTATATTTTTATTTCCTAATTCTTTAAGTCCATCAAATTACATGTATGTGTAAACAGGGAGCCATAAAGCAGACCATCGCTTTATCTGCCCAAGTTTTAATCTCTCGCGTACTTCCTTCTAAGTGTCCTAAAGCCTAGAAGAAAACACCTGTGTGTTTGTGATAAGAAAGATAAACGTAAAGTAAATCTTGTTCACTGACTTATTACAATTTTTGGAGAAGCTCTGCTGTTCTGGACTTTCGGAAGGAACACCGGGTGCTCGCTTCGACTAGGTTTATCAGTAGATTGAGCCAGCACAAGGAGTACAGAAGAAAGACCTGATCCCAACCCCTGCCTCAGGACCCTATCTCTGGGTAAAGCCACACAGACTTGGCCTTTTTGCAAGAGGCCACAGGGTGCAGGGCCCACATAGCTGGATCTCTTTTAAAAGGCAAAGCTACTGTCTGATGGCAAATTCCTTCACAAAGTCCTGCTCCCCCGAGGTAGATGATACTTTGCAACTCTTAACCCGTGGTGTCACAGATAAATATTTGATCTAATAGTAAACTGCAGGGAGACAGACACAAGTTGAAGGCAGTAAATCACTGGTCTGAACTGAAGCCCCAAGGTTGCATTTTTAAGTCAGTGCAACCAAATTAAGACAAAAGCCGTTGATTTGCTCATCTGTGGAGCTGCGGTGTTCTGTAGCATATTCCACTTTGAAGCTAGAAATGCAAATATAAGACAATACCAGGCTTTATTGAACAGATCTTTGGAGTGTGAATTTTGCTACATATCCACAGAAAGTTCACTTTGGGTCTACACAAATCAAATTGTCTCTGGGGAGGATGACTGGCAAGAGATTGCAGTGGCAAGGATTCCCACTGAGGGACGAATGTACAATAGGGCCCTGAGGGGCCTGTTGAAGGAGGGTGTTTAGCCTCCAAGTGGCCCCCTGTGGTAACTCCATCTCAGGGGTGGTGGGGGGCCTTCGGCTGAGGGCAAGTGGAGGTGTGTAAGTCAGTGTTACTCCCCTCCGGCTGTACCACCTCCCCGAGCCGGGAAATAGAATTGGTGAAGAATGGCTGCGGCTCTTTTCCCACTTCCTCACTTTGCTTGGGTGGAAACACTTTGTGTCGCATTTTACAGATAACCTTGAAGGGCAACACAACAGATAAAAGTGGTGCCTGGGGGGAGAAATTTATCGCTCAGAGGGGAGGCTTTTGTAATATTTATATAATCCATTATGTACAGTTGTCACTTTTTAAATATACTCTAAAGGACAATGTTTCACCATTTTTTTCCCCCTGTTACTTCTTTTTCGTTGTTCATATTTGTGATGACAGAGCCCTTTCATACAGATTGCTGAACTTGTGGATCTTAAGAAGCAGTAAAATAAGATTACTTTATTTTTTTAGCAAGCAATATAATCTACATATTTGCCAGTGAGTGATCTCAGTTCAGCATATTAACTTTGACAGAATGAATCTCACCATGAGGACAGTGAGTTTGCCCAATTACTACCTGTTGTAATTCAGACTCCACCATGGGCCCACTGGTGTGTGGAAGCTGACTGTAGCTTGATCTTCTAAAGGTTTGCTTGTCACCTCTCTGTATTTTTTGTTTTGCTCCATTACAACTTGGATTTATCTTGCCATTATTTTTTAATTTAAATTTTGCATCTGAACATAATATTCTAAGGTGGTGAAGTGAAATAAAGAAATAATAATTATATAGATTGATTTGATTATGAAATTTTAAATGACTTCTCCTTGGTATATAATGGTCCAGTTCAGGTTTTTCAATGTTGAACAAGAGACAAATACAACTGGAACTGGATCTTGGCAACTGGAAGCAATGAAAAACTTGACAACTATCTCCATCCTGTAGTTGGAAGTATTGGAAGGTTCAGTTGTTTTGCTTGTTGTTAGTCACCTGAGTTTGAATAGGATACTAAAAAAATATATTGCTTATTTTTTCTGAATGTTGTTTTTAGAAAGATTGTGGCACACAAGGATGTGGCTAATTCCTGAAAACCTCTACTGTTTTCAGTAATCGTTTCTAGATCCAAAGTATATCTAAAGAGTAAATAAGTGACTCGGGTAATTAGACATGATCAAATGATCAAATACATGCAGTGAAATAGGTCAAAGAAAAAATCTAATTTAAGGACAGAGTAATACAAGACCAAAGTAGTAACTTCTTTTCAGGAAAGAACATTTTAGGGGACTTCTAATACATAAATAATGAACAATGGATCGGCTCTGTCATACTGCTCCAGGGCTTGCACCTGCACACGAGTGCTCATGATTCGGATGGCAGACAGAGGGGACATGCTCCTTCAAGTCTTCCATGTCCAGTAATAGAATAAAACAAATTACAGAGCTCTACACTAAAGTACTTACAATTTCTCATAATTAATTGACTATTTGATGAAGTAGCAAACGTGCATTGCAAAAATGTATTTCTGGAAAAGGAACGGGGATGTGTCCAGTGGTTTTATATATTTTATTGAGTTTACTTTGGCAGACGGACAAAAAGTGGCGCATAATTGTGAATGCCAGTGAAAAAGATACATGACTTTCAAAAATGAAAATAAAGATGTGTGTATGTACACGTGAATTCTACAGGCAATCATTTTCAATGGATATTTACTTCAGGATAGAGTAAAAGGGGCTGAATACAAATTCATGCTACACATTCAGATTTTTTTTTGTTGATAAAACCACATTTTTTTTGTCTTTTTTTTTTTGCACTTCACAATAACCCATTACCTTTTCTTGACTTATGTAATCAAAGCCTCAATGAAATAAGACTTAAATGAATAATAAACTTTGTAGAAATGTGGAGAACTTAAGCAAGCATGAGCACTCTTGTAATGCAATTTCAAGGTCCCCTTCTGTCTTTGACATTGGTGGGCCCGAATGTTTCACAGTTCATGACAGATTCAAAAGGTTCCCTTTCAGAGAAACTGGAAATCATTTCTTGGTGTTACTATATAATATTCACAGTTTTATTGGAAATAAATGAAGTTTTTTTTTAATATATTATTTTTGAATGACTCACTCTCCCATTATAATGGTCAAAGAGGGAGCCAGCAACCCAGGAATAGTGTAATTTCTCTCTGCACTTCAGGAGGTTCAGGCTCCCAGACGTTAATGGCAGAGCCCATACAAAACCTTTTTGAATGCTGTACCTGTGATTATAAAGATGGCACCTCTTTGAATATGCAGCATTACATTTGCCTCGCACTAAAAGGGTTTGACACTGTTGCTAAGCTAATGCTTCATCACTGAGAGAGTGATAGGTAATCTGCTGCTCTCTGACATGGCTATAAATGATCATCATGCTTCACACTCTTCTTATAATAATGTGTCTGAACTCACAAAAATTACAGACTCATTCTATATTTGCATCACAAGACTGATGCATTTGATGTAGATTAAATATGCTTATGCATCGACATTAGAAATATTGCAAGTTACGTTTTACTGTCCAAAAAAATGTCAATCTTACAGGTATATTTGTTATGTAATTGCTGTTTTGTTTTTAAATAGAAGTAGTAGATAAAATGTTATAAAATATAAAATATATAATAAATAAAAACACAATACATAGAACCGTTCCTTCCAACACCCACTTTCTTCCAATCTGATTGAGAATGAAAGGAAGGCCGCCTCGTGCGCTTCGGTGTAAAATAAGATGAGATCACATAGACAGCTGCAGTGGCAGTTGATCACATTGATTGATTTTCTGTTTGGAAATGACATATAACCTGCTAAAAATGAAAACGCCACTAACGCTATTTGATGTTTGGTGTGCATTGCCCAGAGCTTGCAATACTGGAAACTGTAATACTTTTATCCTTGCCAGGAGTGCCAATAAATCTAATGCAGAGTGGGATAAAGATAGCAAGGTTAGACAATAGACCGGTTCAAGCTTCTTCATCTTTCACTCTCCCCGTTTTTTTTTTCCTGGTCTCACTCATTCTTTACTATATCATTCACTTTCACCCCTCTTATCTCTGCATTTATCTTTTTGCCAGCTTGTGCCCTTTTTTTTTATTTTACACAATTCCAATACATCTGTTCAGTCCTTTAAACACCTCCACTGATCTATGGAGTGGAGTTGCTTTAAGCTCTGGCACACCAAAAGCCCCCAAAACAGGACAATAAAAGGGAATTTATCTCTCAGGGGCACTCGAAAAGGTTTTTAGCCACTGCCAATGACAGCTGTCATCATTATTCCTCATTGTTGGAAACCCTCCCTTACATGGCTACAATTGTAATTTTGTAAAAGGACTATGCAATAAATGCTTTGGCTTCACTTCTCTTAAATACTGATTCAGAGAAAATTGTTTTATTGTTAAAGTGCTGAGCAAAAGAAACAAGTCTGAACTAGATTACTTAAGGTTTTGAAGGCTATTTTCACATTTGAGGGATACATGCAAAGCGTTTCAGTATTTTCAAACTGATGGCAAGAGTTTGCAGCCATTCTGCGGGTGAATCTATAGCATTTTTCCCCCAAAATGAATAGGAAAAATCTCATGCATTTGCCACTCTCCAATATAAACCCTCCATTCAGCCCAATTAGCCTTTTGTCCCTCTTCTTAAGCTGTCAGCTGTAGGGACATTAGTCTTCATAATGTGTTTGTGTCTAGTGGCCAAGAAAGATGGACCTCGCGGCAGGTAAAATCTGACCCGATCATTTAAAACTTCAACAGAGTCCACACACCCGCCAGTCTACCGTTTCTCAATAGCCGAGGAACAAGGTGCTCTGTACGACAAAAAACAGAGAACAAGGGGCTGGTTTTTACCAGGCAGATGTGTAATGATCAAGAATAAATTTGTTAATGACCATTGTACATTTTTAAAACATTAGGTTGACTGACAACAAAGTAAATCAGATATCTCCTACTAGTAAGTTAAGATGTTACTTACTCCTGATCTAGCTAGGACATCTTCTTAACCCTCTTGCCGTCTTCAGAGACAGTCATTTAGAACTCATGAATCTTTTACTCTGTGTGCGGTCAGATGCGGTCACACTGACCCCAGGTGTGCAGGTAGGAGTTTGTTTTTTTGTGTATGTGGTTTCGGAAATTGGTGGACTGATGGGACAACCCCCCTGCTTCCCCGCTGTCCAACCGTGACATCCGCCACGCTCTTCTGGAGCATCGCGCTCAGACCGAGGGAGGTTTACGGTTGCATCAGACAACTGAGCTTTCTAATCTATTCCTCGGGCAAAAAAACTTAAGCCACCCGATCAAAGTGAGAAAATTTGTGAGTCTGCAGGAAATGAACGCATGTGTCTGCCACAACAAAGCCATTGTTTGACTTTCAGTGTCATTGCTGGTGGGTCTCTACACATTTGTTCCAATTGGTTCTTAATAAACATCCGTTAGCATCGAACTGATGATCACGCAGCACGGTTTGTGCTGAATATCCTTGATTTATGGCAGTGTCTGACCTTAAAGCTGGTCTTTTCATCATGAATGCTTTTCCTGGCTGTGACCTTGTCAGGGCCTTGTCTGTCTGTCAGCTAGCTCCGCTAAAAAGGCAAAAGCAATCTGGCAGCCTCCCATGGATAAGTGGGGAGGGTGTGGATGGTGGCGGAGGGAGAAACAAGGGTGGAGGAGGGATGAAGGAGATGTGACCTTTCTACTTCCAGAGAATTGTGTTTAGGTAAACAGTCTTTTAGAAATGAGCTGTATGATAGGTTGGTGGATGGTAAAGCAGAGAAATTTGTCACCTTGTAGCCTTTGTTGTATCATCCTTAAAATTAACTAAAGGAATTGACTGAAACGTTATGTGAATACGTTACACATATACTGAGTTTCTAAATATCTTTTTTAAAAGAATGCTTTACCACTTGATCGTCTCTCTTTAGGTCTAAAGGTAATAACTTAATTTTTTTCTGTTCAGCTGAACATTCATTTGTTCTAAGCATCTGTTTACTGTTTGTATGGTTTCCTCTGGCGACATTATAATACAGAGCTATGGATCGTACATAGTTGTGGTAGCTAATCTTATTACTTAACACTTAATCTTAATATGTTACAATCCGAGCTGCTGGGAGCATGCAGATAATAAATAGAAGGGATCCCAGGATTAAAACTCAGGGTACCCAACATGTACACTTTAATGAGAAGTTATCTATTGACACAACTACATGGATAGCATTAGCTTGTATTGACCTTTCACAGTCAAATTGCATGTGCAGAAACACAAAAGACACACTTATACGATTGCATAGATGTGACAGCATGTCCTTGGAATAACATGTTGACTGGTATGTTACTGTTGCACAGCTAAATCCTCTTGAGTAAAACAGTCTAGTTATGTGGACAAAAAGGAGTCTTGCAAATCACTGCATGATCAAAATGAAACTTTCAACTTTCACCTGCTTTCTTGGCTGCCACGTAATTTTTTTTTCTTTTCTTTAACATTGTTATTTATGTTAGTATGCAAGCTCTGAAAAGCAAGTAGAGGAAAACTTTATGAAGTCTCATTTTCTAAGTCTGACCAAATTTTCTATCCCTCACAACCTTAGACGTCAATGTCAAGTTTATTTATATAGCACTTTTAAGGTTTAAAACTGCATCAAAGAGCCGTACAAAAACAATAACATAATAAAATAAGTTGATGAAAAGAGAAAAGAGAAAGGTAAAAATGAATAACACAATAATAATAGTAATAATAAGTAAATAAGACTCAAATTAAACATCACAACATCAGTATCAGTCCTCAATTAAATGCCAAAGAATAAAAATAAGTTTTCAGAAGCGATTTAAAATAACCCAGACATACAAGTAAAGAAAAAATTATAGATTTAAATGTTTTAAGCATTTTTGTTGTTGTATTTTTTTTTTCTCCTGGAGCTCTACAAGCCTGAACAGGGCTGGAAGAGGAAAAGCTACACAAATTATGGTACCTGTGCTTTATGTGTGTTGCACTATTACTCATTCAACTCTTCTGTATTACTACTTGTCACTATATTCTTTTGAGTGAAACACAATGCATACTGATGGTGTCCTGGATAACCAAGGTCATCACCGCAGCATTAGCGCGTAAAGCCTCAGCTTCTGTGCCATAACGACAGTCTTTTAAAAAAAATAAGAATGCTCCTAACTCTCCAGCATTGAGTGGTGGATCATAATGAGAAAGGCTCATGAGAGGTCACCTGTACGCCCAGCCTCAGCAGTGAGAACTTTATTGAGAAACGCTCATAAACACACAGTCTTCCCTCTCAAGCATATACACACACACCCCTACACACGCACACAGGACGGGTGCTCCTTCAACCAGAAAGGAGCCTGAGATTGGAAATAAAGACCATCCTCTGTGTCTGAGGACTGTGAATGGGAGCAGTAATGTTTTCAATTTGAGCCCTGAGAGCCATAATGGAGCTCATTCTACACCACCTAGATACTGTAGTGACGTTGGCCTTAAAGCCTCAGGATTCTATCATCCTTCACCCTCTCAATTCCTAGTTCTCTTCCCCCTCTGTGTGCTGTTCAAGGGATTAATTTGTGCAATAAGATGGGTTCTTGTTGAGGAAAAAAGAAAACTGCAGAGAAGAGAGAAAAAAAATAAAGGAATGAAGAGGTGAAGAGAGGATGGATAAGACGGTGTACGAGTCCAGGTGTTAATTCAGACTGTGGTGCCCTCGCCACATCTCAATGACACCTGCACAAAGCTGCCTTAAGTCATCCACATAGTACAGTTTCATAGAGGTTGAGTCTGTGGAGCAAAGTCTTACTTACAATCTCATAGATGACAAATAATGATTTGTCACCAAATATAATCATGGTAAATGTCTCAGCAGGTGTTCAGCAGGCATTTCAATCTGAAGAGACTCACACAGAGAAGAAAATAGCAGTTAAAAAGATTTAATGTTACAATTTCTTTGGCGCTCTGACCCGGCAGAAGACCGTGAGCCGAGGATCGCCGTGAGCAGGCGGTCTGCTCGGCGAGCTCGGGATAGTCTTCCCCCCCGGGGCTGAAACTGGTGGTGGAGCGGAGCTTGGAGAGGAAGAGCGCAAGGGATCCTGGAGGACGACCCTCATGGTGAAGGTGGAGAAGGGGAGGAGGTGAGTCGAAGCACGGCTGACGAGCAGGAAGACCCCAGGGTAGCTTGGACTTTTGAAGGTGTCTTTGGACGACGATTGGCTGGAGCGGCGTGAAGCTCCGGTCCGGATTGGCTGCGATCGGGCGTAGTGATTAGATGATGTGGTGAAGCTGGTCGAGTCTCCCAGTTTGAATTTTCGCCAAGGCTCCATTTTAAGCAAAAACAAGTGCAATCAACTGCGTTCAAAAGTGACCTGGTAAATACACCCCTTTGTACGGTAACTCTGGTGGTATTGCAACAGTCCACATCTCAACTGGAAAGTTTTGTGAACTTCAAAAATCTGTCTTCTATGGATAAAAAAAAGAAATTATAAGTAGAAGAAGCATAACATTTTTCCTATACACAACACAATTTCTGTAATCTGCGCAAAGGAATTTTTTCACGCCATCCATCTCCAACAACAGCCATATCCTGTTTAGACAATTTTAACAGTTGATGCTTTTCAGTTTTGCCCTTTATGTCCATTCCTCATCAAACAACGAGAGGCAGGGGCAACATCACAGTTCTCATTTGTGTGCTTTCATGTCCATCCCACAGCAAAAGATGTTGTTTTCATCCCTTTATGTCTGTCACAATATTGCCAGCAAATAATCCTCTCTCTCTTCTGCTGCCGGCAATATTCATGCAAACAAATCTACACAGCCCTTCATTGATGTATTGCTTTTGGATCTTTTGGATTGGTATCTTCATGATCTTTTTTTTTCTTCTTTTTTTTTAAAGTACAACAGAACCCAAATGAATGCTTATTAATTGTGACTCTGGACTGAATAAATATCTAGTTCACAAATATCTAAGGTTACTTGAGATCAAACGGTCTCAAGTATTATAAAAGCACATTCTTGGACGAGAGAGGGATGGCTCTGCAATGCATTGCGTTTCACTTACTTTCCCTAAACACTGAAGCACAGCCACTAAATGAGATCCTCATATTAAAAGGCTATGATCAAAGGAAAAAGTAGCACATTTCATGTGATGTGCAACTAAAGTCCTTGTGTAAGGTTTGTGTTCTGAGAGGGACATGCAAGTACTTCATGTCCAATCTTACAAAGGTTGCCAATATTCAAAAGATCTTTGAGGACGCATTCTTAAAGGATGGCTGAATTCATGTTGCTATTTGTCATCAGATTGTGACTGACACATAAGGTGCAGCTTAATTGGATGACAAGGACACAGCAAATATGAAACTAGGTTAAATAAAAACGTTATAGTTTCACTGTAAGAAAAAATGTTAACCGAAAAATGATGGATATGCTACCAAGACAAAGACGTGGCAACAGAAAAGTGGAGGGCGTTATGAAGAAAATGTTTTACATGACAGAAAAAGATATGTTGCCAATAAGCATTGTTGAAGCAAAGAGCAAACATAACCAAACTGAATTAAGTCGCTCCTAGAAGAATATTTTTAAAAAACAAGCTAAAGATTTATGCAAAAGATTTAGGTTTGACCTCGTAGGAAATGTTACAATAAAGTAAAAATATAACGGGGATGAATCTCTCATACACTGACCTTACCAAGCTCCGCCCACAACCGACCTAGAAAATCCCACGTGGCCGCAAGTCTCACAAACAAAGTCTGGCGGCGCGTTGTTTCTATGTAAACATGGCGTCTTCCACTTCGACTGATTCTCTGCAGTGTATTTCTGACTTGATTAGTGCATAATTTCTACCGGATTTTCACAATACATCAGCTACTACAACGGACAGAGGAACTAATGCAGGATATGCAGTCAAATGAAAATGTAACTATTCTAAAGCTTCATATGTAGAGACATTATGTGGTTCTCATGAGATTATAAAATGATGAAACCTCATTTTAACACCACACAGACAGTGTTGTGAAATATTCATTATTTTCCCCATTTGTTTAGTTCAATAAAAAAAAATTAAGGAAATATTGGAAATAGGTTTACATCTGATGATGTGAAATATTCAATGAACACTAAATGCCTGTACAAAATAACTAAAGGTTTACATGTTTTCAAGCCCGGCTTGCAGAAAGAACATTCAGTTAATAGAACATTAGATCCAGCGGGTATATATATTTTTTTTATGATAAAAATTTGCAGTCAAGTAAATTCTTCAGTTTGAAAGATGTGTCTGGCAACATTTTTAAAGCTACTGCCAATTTATAATGTCCAAGGAGGAAGAGAAACTACCTTTAGTTGTGTTGGACTTGCCAGAGACTTCCATGTCCGCTGGTACCTCGTCATCTGACCTCTGTTAAAACAAACAAATCTCAGAATACATGTGACTTGGACAAAATCATCAGGTTCAGAGTGTGTTGAAAATTTATATAAATTACAGAGGCTAAAAATACAGTACATGAGGAAGAGTAATGATACAGAACAGTGGCCTCTAAAGGTTCAATATTTATCAAAAATCGTCAATCTCATTTTCTTTCCACTTATAAATATTCTTACCTTTGGCTGAGGGCAGGTCATTGCTTTGTCCGACTTCAGTGGTTCATCTTCTGGTCACCCTGCTGCAATGCAAGTAATCACCAGCTTTTGCAGATTCAGTGCATTGTTGGCGGGGTATGGCCATTCCTTTTCCCTCTTTAATCACTTTATTATTATGGGCACGGTTTCCTTTGTTTCTTAATAACGACAACTACAGCCATCGTTCTTTAGAACCTTTGGGGCATTTCAGTGAATTTTCTACTTCTGGTATATCACTGTGTTTTGCTTCTAGGTGACGTGCCATTTTGCTGTAAGGTTTACTACAAAATGCACAAGAGTACCTTTTATTGTAAACCCTAGAAGTGGTCAACCGCCTTCTCTTAAGCGGTTGTACTTCCAGAGAAGAAGTAGTTTTCGAGGCTCTTTTCTTCTTCTTCTTGAGCTGTTTAACACCTACTGAACTGTCACTGTCTTTTAAAAGACACTCTCAGAACCAGGAACATACTCTTCCTCAGTGATGTCAGAACTTGATAGAGACGCTTCTGAGTAGCCAAGCATTTGTTTGTTAAGCTAAAATGATTTTTAAAAAAGAGAGATTACTTTAAGATTATCTCTAAAACATATAAACAAATCAGAAGAAGTTAAATGTACAGTATATGTACAACTAGTATTTAAAGAAAGTTGATTAAAAAAGAAATACTCCAATACTAGTATGATTTTTTTGGTACTTGGAGCTCAAATGTTTTTCCAACATTTTTAAGCATCCCCAAAAACTGGGGCTTTGATCTGCGTTGCGACTCGCGGTGACAGTCGGTACCGTGACTTATATCAGGATGTCTGATATAAAGACAGACATTCTTTATATCTGTCGGTGGAACCGACTCAAGCTGCCTGTAGTGAACCGGGCATTTAGCAGAATGATGACGTTAAAGTCAGAAGTTTTCTCTGTAGCCGAAGCATTTCTGTGTTTAGGGGCGAGGCGGGTTTTGTCCCGCTATTGCGAGGACGATTATAAAAATATCAATAGAAACAGTTTTTCTAACGTCAGACCTACGTTTTTATTCACAGACCAGTGTATGAAAAAATATTATTGCCCATAATTTGATAGTTAGAGGACACAGATCCGCCCTCCTCCTCACCATGGACCCGGAGTCTGAACAACATGGAGGCTCTGAGAGTCATTATTAGACTGAGGGCAGCCAGACTAGTTTATTTTTACTAAATTATTGTATTTAGCTAAATGTTATTGCTGAGGGGCACAAACAGGCCTTCTGATATACAGATTAAAAATAAAAAATAAAACTTTTTGAAAAAAAAAGAAAAACTCAAATAGGGCACTAGGGGGCATCAAGGATAAAAAGGGCAGGGGCTCAAGCCCCTCTTGCCCCCCCTCTGCACGTGCTTGACTAATATGTGTTAGGAAAATGGTCCTCACACAGTGCTACAAACAAACACACGCAATATTGGATTTTTTTTCTCCTAAAATGGTCTGTGTGAGATCATCCTGCTGCTATAAAAACACACTAATTTCCAGCTCTTCTATGCATCTTCACCTGGAGTGTCATAAAATGTGAATAGTCTGTACACAAATGCACACGCAAACAAGTGATTACTCTTAATGCTTATCAAACAGGGACTGTTATTGCAACCAAAACTCTTTACACTTCAGTTATTAAGTCTGCACCATTTATCTATTTAATGTGGAGCATTCTGAATTGTACACACACACATTTTTTCTTTTACAGTATTTTCATAGGTGTGCTGCAGATGGCCAGAGAAGACATTTTTTAATGAAGTAATTTTTGTGCTGCATTCAGAATGTTGAGACTGGATATTTAGTCCATACATTTATTTTTTAAATGTAACTTTAAAAAATAAAATAAAACAATTAAAGCAGAATACAGTGTTATGCAGAATGTTTTTATAGAGAATTTTTTTAAATAGAATTTTCTCTATGAATGTAGAGTAACAGCAACCAGTATGAAGGTCAACCTAAAGATACATAAAAACATATATTTTCATAATTACAAGGGTGCTAATAAGTGACAATCCAAATTGTATTTTCCAGAAAGTCAACTTCCTCAGATTGAATGTGCTAAATAGAACTTGACAGGCCAGATGGTTTGTTACACAGAGCACTGTGGGGAAACCATAGTCACTTCAAAAAGTGTTTGCCAGCTGATTGGATGAACCATCTGCCTGTCTCTGGCTTTCACGGCCAAATTGAAATTATAGCATTATTTTGCTCTTCCACTAAGTATTTTACTGCTAAAACAACATTAAAATTGTGAAATACTTAGCATAGTCCCTGATACAAATTCATAAAAAGGAATATCTCAAAGATTTTAAATATTGTGAAGAAGTTAAATTTAATTTGTTGCTCACATAGTGATAAACTTCCAACCTTTTTTTCTTGCAATTTTGAAGATTATAGCTAACAGACAATGAAAACCCGAGACTTAGTCTCAAATTTTTATAATCGGTGTAGTTCATTTATATAATGGAAGTGTGTGACAGTAACATGAAAAAATGCAAAAAAACTTTAAGGATATGAATGCAAGGCACTGTAACATTCATACGTAAAGAGCAGGAAATCTAACAATTTTATTCATATTCTTAAAGTCAAATTAAAAGTACCCCTATATATCGGTTCCATCTAAAATATAAGGGGTTTACCCTGTTAAAAAAAAAAAAGGAGTCCCAGAGTAAACACACCCAAACCTGAAATCTAGAAATGGAAAGACATGCATGTTCGAGAATGAAGCAGGAGACCGTACTATGAAGTAAAAATGACCTCTGCTTATCTTTTTGGAATTGGCAAAATCACGTAAAGCAACAACAATCAGGTGTGTGCACATGCTGCTCACACCATTCCAATGATTGCTGGTTTGCTGCAGCTGTGTTAATGACCGAGAAATAGCCTAATTTATTCACTATCATCGGTGGCCATGTTCACTAGCCGATGTATTCTGCTGTGGGGCAGGATGTGAGGAGTGCGTACACAGGCGTGATTGACTGCGCTAAGACCTTCCCCCTGCCTCTGACTGGTTGTGTCTGACCCAGAGCGGTGTATTTCTGCAGTACACCACAGAGGAGCTAAATTTTATCACAGATTATTTGTCTCATACTGTCAGGACATAGTGACAGTTTTAGTAAACATGCAAATAAACATAAAAAATAAATAAAAAAAACAGTTCCCTACTGCAGCTTTAAAGTAGAATCGATTAATTGGGGTTCATCCAGCAAAGAGAACAGGGTGCATAAAAATCCCCCAAAATCCTATTTAGAATAAATCTACAGGTTAAAGAAGAAGAAAACAGATGCCCAACATGAGCTCCTACAAAGGCACTCGGTAATGAAAGCTCAAGTTCATTTAGTCCCTCTGTCTTTTTCCAGAAGAGGTCAGAATGGATAGCTTTATCAGCGTTTCCCCCCCCCTCCAGGTCCAGGAACGGGGTGTATGCATGCCAATGCTATGATGGCCAGTGGGTTTATCTAAGCTGACAGAGATGAATCTCCCAACAGAGGGCCGGCCCTGTTCAGCTGTCCCCCTGATTGGAGCCCACACCGGGGCTGACACTGAATTATTTCAGGAGGTAATTAGTATTCTGTTTTCCACCATGATGCCAAATGCCCTCGATTCTTCCCCTTCATATGCAGGTTGATATTTTACACTTGGATTTGAATATTAGATTGGGCTTAAATGTGTTTACACAAAGAGTATGTGAATGAACAGTTAAGAGGTGCATTGTGTGAATGAAAAATGTGTGCAGAATAAATGTCAACAGATCTACGTTGTAATAGTCAAATAATGAGCAAAAGAAAAATCTAATCCCGCAATTTTCTTAGCACTTAGATCCCCATGTAGCAATTTGATTAATTTCACTAAATTAAAAGCTCAATTGGCTGACTAGATGGCAAAAGACATTATTAACTTGAGTAATTTAATCAGTAGACCTTGATAAAGATGTGATAAAAACTCATTGTAGGTGTAAAGCTTCCTTTTATCTTTTGTCCCCTCACTCCAGTGTTTTTCCACCAAATAGGGGCCCGTCTTTACCCTGCATCAAAAGTGAAAATTAATCTTAGTGAACTATCAGCAAAACAACATGATTGGACTGCCACATTATGAATATTGTTGCCTTTATGGACTGTATTATGCAAAGTCATGCAAATTAGATCCACAGCCATCAGAGAAAACAACCCTTAATTTTGTCCTTCTGCCTTTCTTGTGTTTAGCGTGTAATGTGGTTATGTGTGTTGCCGGCAAATGAAAAGTCACTTTCATGGCGTATTATTTTTCCACGCTGCTTAGCGATCAAGTGGTGCATCTATTAACACCACTTCACTGTAAGAGAAACAAACAAATAAACAGAGTTGGCTTGTTCAAATGAGAACTTTCTGCTTTATTGGGCTAAAATGTTGTTGTTTTTTTTAGAAACTTGAGATTCCTTTCTCAAAGGATATATCACTAATGCTATAATGGGTTTGTAGTTTAAACTGTTTTTTTTTTTCTTTTTTAAATCTCAATTTCTGTAGGTGCACATGATAAAAGCACATATTGTGGCATACTGTATGTTGCACCTTTTCTTATGTGGATCCTTTTAGTGGTACAAGTGTTAAATTAGAAAGAAAATTTAATTGCTTCCATCTAATTTCCTCTGATAATTAATAACCAGCTTAAAACAACCACATGCTTAGCCAGCTGAAAGTTTGAAACCATCCCTGGAGATTTTTTTTTCTTCTTCCAGGTACAGGTGCATGGCTCTCACAGAACATTAAATACCTAGCATCAGTACAGGAATTACTGTACACTGATATATTCAAAGGTGCTGTAAATAACACCAGGTGCAACATATCAGGTTAATGACGCTGAACATCGGTTTTGGTTATTTTAATTTGGAAAAAAAAATTAAAAATCACCTAAGATAGTAATTTGAAAAGAAATACCTTTTTTCTACACCATCAGTTTATTAAAAGTTAAGTCAAGGAGTTCTATGAAAACATGATTTGATCTCTCAAAGATTTCTCCTTGTCTTTGCTTTTTCCTTACCCTACAATGGTTTAAGTAATCAAAAATAACCTGAGTAAATTCAAGTGCAGTTGATTATTTCATTGATTATTTATATGATCGGATAGCGTGAAGTAGGATAAATGATCTGAAAAAACAACATACGAAGTCCCAACTCTAAAGAAATTCAAGAATACACAAAGCAACAAGGTGACTGACGTCTGTCTGTGGTTCAGAGAAGCGAGGTTTTTGGGCAGCGTATGTCAGAGTCCTGACTTAAATCTAAAGACCTAATCAGGGCATTCATGTCTGAAAAGTGTGACTGAGTTTAACTAATTCTACAAAGATTCATCATACACTTAGGTTTAGAAAAGCTTTTTTTTCTCAGGTGAGGTTAGTTGTAGCCCCTTAAAAAATTTAACTATCACTGGAAAACTGCATTTTAATATTTATTTGGGTTATATTTTTCTATATTTTTAAAGTAATTAATGTGATGCATTCAAGTGTGATGAAAAAGGAGGGGAAAAAAGACATCTGTAAGTTTTATCTACAATGCAGCACTCATTTTTAGTGTCTCATTAGGTCAGTGTTAGTTTTTCTTCTTTCTTGTTTTTTTTTTTTTTTTTTTTGAAGGTCTGAATGAAAGCCATAGCTGCAGACAACCAGTGATTCGGCCAAAGATGATTCAGGGCTGATAAATGAACAGCTTGCTTTGGCAAATGCGAAGATGACTACTCATTTGCCATGGGCAACTCATGAGTCTAGTGCAGCTACCAATTAGCTTATCTATTGCCTTGGCTGGGCACAGCCATTGCAAAGCTGACAGCTAGATTGGGGAGGCTGACAACCTCCTTAATCATCTGTTGCTTTGCTTGTAACCTTTGCCTAATCAGCTAGATTACCTACTTTGACTCATCTTTTACATTTAATAGTGTAAAACCACTACATGTTGTGAAAACCTGAAGCGCATTTGCCACAAGGTTGCTCTTAAGAAAAAAAAACATACTTTATTCGTGTGGGGTCTGGCAGTCTAATTTACCACTAAAAATAACTGGTGTCCCCCTTTGTATAACCCACAAAAGCAGACCACGTTCTGTCTTTGACAAGACGGAAGAAAATGTAACCATGGAAAATGGTTACAGAGATCTAACCGTTTTAGACTTGGTTACCTTTCATTTTACATAATTTATGCTTTAATGCCACTGTGCAAAAAACCTCATTGAAATATCCATGTTTAAAATGCAGAAGGAACGTTTAATGACCAGCTTTTGTTTAATGGCATGGGTTTAAATAGCAAAGCAAGTTTTCTTTAATTTGTGACTTACACTTCTTTTTTTCTGTTGATTATCCAAAATGAAAGATATTGCAAGATCTTTGTGTTGCAAAATGTCAACAAAGATAGTTAACTTTTTTTAAACCTTGGGCTGAAGTAGAAATATGAGTTGCCACTCAGCCACGCTATAGTCATGTCCTTATCTGCCACTCAGTCACATAGCTGGTGTACCATTGGCAAGGTTGTAGGTGGAACCAAGAAATAAACATCCTCCAATTACAGATAAACAGCTTCACCTGACAGCTCATGTGTCTCTCTCTTTTTTTTTTAGTTCCTCATATATCTACTGTACCTTGTAACATTGCAGTTGGTTGTCAGATGTGGGTGCTGTTCATTTTGTGTTTTTACTCTTTTGTACCTTTTCAGTTTTTGTCGTTTTTGGGGTATGAAATGGAGCCTCGTTCAGGGGGACCAGCAACGAAACACAGATTAAAGTCCACTTTGATTATCTAATCATAGTCCTGTGTACGCAAGTGTGGCTTTATTTATGTAATATTATCTACGATTAGATTATTTTTCAGTAAATAATATATATCCTTCCATCCAACCAATTTCTATACCTTCCCAGTTCATTGATGTAATATTTGAATGCATTTTTATAACTATTTATCTAATAGTTTTAAGTAAAACTAAACAAACTTGAAAACTGAACAAAAATGATCTTTTAAACACATATGTGTGTAACAAGGGTACAAACTATCAAATTTCCATAATCCTGTCGTTACGCTATTATTTACGTTATAGCTCTTTAAAATTCTGATTTACCTACACATGTGATAATTCTAAATTACTGTGAAATATGGACAGTGTCCTACGCAAATTTATAATTACAAACTGGAGAGCAAAAGACAAGACAGCGCAAGCACAATAATGTGCTGTTAGATTCCACCTGCCAGCTCTCCCAAAACCCCAACACGAGTGCAGGCGATGCAGCCAGAGAACGACGCTTCATTGTCACAAAGAACCTGTGCTGTTTCAGAGCAGAACGAAAGATGAGGCGTTACTCTGGCTCTGTCTTGACGATGCTGTACTTTGTGACTCCTGGTGGAATTAAACCAGAGAAACAATTTATGCAGCAACCATGTGACCTACATGTTAAGTCGGCGCTCTCTTGCCTTCAGAGGAGTGTTTCTTGCGAGGGGTCTTCTCCCTGTGGTTTAAGGGCTGGCCATGTGACACATAAAGGCAAGTGTCACACGTCAAGCTGACTGCACATTGGATGCGTGAAAAACTGCGGGAAGAGTGAGAAAATGGCAGAAGGTGTGTCGTGCATTCCCCTGCAGCCCTGACAGCAGCATTTTGGGCTTGTCCCGCTGCTGAACCAAACTATTTCAGACAAATGGGCCAGGCTGGGATCGGGTGGGTATAGGGCGTCGATTGTTGGATTCATGATGCCTTGCGTCCTGCCACTGACAGAATCCTGACAGAAAGATTTAAAGAAGTTTGCGTGTGAAATGTGTTTGCTAGGAAAAGCAGGCAGCATACCTTGGCATCCTTTAGTTCTTTTATTTCACAGGTCCGTAAGCCCCTTCACAGTCAGAGCAAATTCCCTATGAAGCCAATCAGCACAGGTGACCTGCACTAGCTGAGGGGACAGTTTCCTCTCTCACACACACACACCCATACTCAGAGCAGTTTATCATTTCTCAATGTCATTTTTAATGAATTTCCAACCGCATCAAGTCATATTCGTCTCATATCATAAACCTCAATAATACGTTGGAAGAGATGGTTCATGGTAGCAGGAGTTTGCTACTTACCAGCTCTGTAATCATAATGTATCAGACAGTATACTTCATTTAAATTACTATCCAAAGCTTCAGCCCCTTTTCTCTGATAATTTTTTTTTTATGTTGCCACCATTAAATGCAATGCAATTCATCAGGATTTTATGTGATAGACTAACACAAAGTCATTGAAAGACAGAAGGAAAATTACACCATTTTCAATCATTTTATGTTAACAATTGAAAGTCACACGAAAATTTGAAAAATATTACATATGTCTATATTTATACTTGCTTTCGTTCTCTTGCCTCCAAAATAAAATTTTTGTGAAAACATTTTCTTCACGTGTCACAAAATTGGTAAATAAGTTTCATCTGCGGGTGACTTATTAATGTGAAGCATCATAAAGATCAAGAAACACAGCAGGATAATGTTGTGGAAAAGTTTTTCTGGAGTTGCACCACTCATGGTGGCGGCATGTTGAAATGCGTAGCTTTGTTATGTTAGTTTTCATTTTATTTTGTAAACGTTTGTTCATATTTTTTAGCGGATTGTATGTTTGGACAATTCCCTCTGGTTTGGGGCACTGTGCACTGCAAGGTGTTTTGCTCTTGCTTTATTATTATTATTATTATTATTTTTTTTACTTTCAAGCAGTTCCTATGGACCACGGCAACAAGTTAATTATCTTTTTGTGGGAGCATCTGAAAAACTCAAACAATACCTGAACTAAGAACGCAGATCCCTGAGGAGTTTGAAAAGGAGGCTGCATGGATGCACAGCAGGTTGAAAGTAGAGACGTAAGATCGGGACGGGTTTGCCTTCAAGCAGGACAACAGTCCAAACATACAGCGAGAGCTACAATAGAACAGCTTAGATAAAAGCATATTCGCATGTTACAATGGCCCGGCCGATTGCAGTCTCTGTAGTGAGACTGGAAAATTGGTGTTCACTGGTAATCTCCATTCAATCTGACAGAGCTCGGGCAATTTCGAGAGAAGAATGGGCAAAGGTTTCAATCTCCAAGTGTGCAAAGAAGAAAGAGGAAAAGGAGGAAGCAAAAAGAAAAAAAGGTGTGTGAAGCTGGAAGAGTTTCAGCGTTAAATACAGCAAAAGGCACATTTACAAAGTTAAGCAATACCTTGTGTTGATCCATCTCATAAAATTCCAGCAAAAGTCAATTGAAGTTTGTGGTTGTATGGGACAGAATATATAACAGTTGTAGGAATATTTCACTTATCAAGTCCCCCAATTTTACTACAATTTGAAAACTGTAATTCTTTTTGCAAAATTATTCATGGACTACTGAAAAGCTGCAATACATCTAAAAAAATTGTTCTTTTTTATAAGGCCAAAAACAGACATCAAGTACAGCAAAACTGCACTGAACAACTTCTCCATCATGTCCCCAATCCTCTATGTCTCTTGTTTCACTTTGTCCTTGTAATCTCGTTTCACAGGGGACGACGGCAAGGGGGGGAAAGTAAGTTTTCCCATTGCATCACCCAGGAGGCAACTCTTCCACAAGAGGAAAAATGAAGCGCATAAATAAAGCAGAAATCGAATTCCTCCAGCCGTTGCACAAGTGCCAGCCGATGAATCTGCAGGATAAATTCTCTCCAGTGACAAACAAACATGATATTTCAGCCGGGAGCCAGCAGCGCCGAAGGGCCGGTGTCGCTCTCGTAAAGTTCAGCGCGCTCCGGACCGTAAAAGGAGCCGCCCTCTCAATCAGAAGAGCCTTTAACTTCGGCGCCTTTTTACGGTTAAAAAGTGCGAGATGAAAACATAGCGCTTCGCACACATGCCCCCTCCCTCGATGGGGAACGTTTAACACACTGAAGATATATAGCCTCGTGTAGAAAGCCATTAAAGTGGGATTTTGAGGCACAAGTGTCTTCCAACACACTGTCAACACACTAAGTGCTTGTAGACTTGATTTACAAGACTGGGAACGACGGATGGTGCATGTTGCAATAATAAAACAGGAGGCCACATTCTGATTGGACACATTAGGGAGAAAAAAAACACAACAACTCTGAAGCATTTACTGGCTTCATTTCTGATTTTTTTTTTTTTTGCCTTTGATTATTCACAAGCATCCAGAGATGATTGTAATATACACGCCTGATGCCTGGCGGTGATTAAACCCATACATTACCGGGAGTATTGAGGCTTATTTGCTTGCTCTGTTGTGATTCAGTAATGATAACAAGACAACTGTGGCAGCCGGAGTCAACATTTATGCTGTTGACTTTAAAGGTCAAAGCCTCGTGATTGTTCGCCTCACTTTTTTTCACACCTTTAGGCAAAAGAACGAGCTGTAGATGTGAGAGAGCCACTCATGTGAAGTGAGACTTGAAAAGGGAGAGCCAGTGGCTGTGTGTAATAAACATTTGAGCACTCTTTAGGGGGGAAAAACATCCCTTTTAATAAGTCTTGCTTATGCAAAGCACTTCTTAAAAGATTACGAAATGTCTGTTTTCCATGTATACACTTCATTGTTTAGGTTTTTTTGTCCAGTTTTTTTTTCCTTGTCTTTAAATTTTGTATCAGGGTAATTGATCATCACACTATCTTCTCTTGTCTTGACAGCTAAATGGTTCCCAACCCTGGAGAAGATAGTCAAGTGAACGGAAAACTTAAAAGCTGTGAATCTCTTGTCAAGAAAACAAGATATAATTGGTCTCACTCCTTGAACTGCTTGTGCTTTACACTCGTGTGAGTATGTCACCTATCTGTGGACGTTGTTATAATTCATGTAAAGCACATAGCATGTATGTATCTCTTTCGGCGTAATTACCGGCATGACATTTTCTGCCATGTGCGCCAGAGGAATGTGTTTCTAATCAGGTGTCCAAGTGCAGGAGCTGTTAGCTTTGCAGGTGGGGAACATTTTAAAGAGGTGTTGGGTCCTGGTTATGCAAGAAAATGTCCCTGTGACCCCCAAACATCCAACAAAGCTCTTAAAATGTACCAAACAAAAAAGAACATCTGAATTTCTCCACACTTCCTCAGTTTCCTTGTCGTAAAAGAATGTTAATGAATGAATAAATTAGAATAAACGAGCAAGCGATAATTTTACGTCAGAAAAAATTTAAAACAAATTTAAATGAGCAGAGAAAATGTGTTTCTAGTGTAAAATTAGCTTAATGTTAAGTTTTCTATCTTAGACCTTTGTCTTGCAGTGATGCAGCAGAATTTTGCTCAACTGTAAAATTATGAAAGGGCAAATGAATGACAATAAAGTCTTTCTAAGGCCTGTTTAAGAAAGGCTGTTCATTTACATTCATTTGCAATAACTTCCAGCAACTACTGTCAGCAGGTTTGACTTTGAAGGTGTGAAGTCTCTCACTTCTGAATCCTTAATTTATTGGGGTTTTTTTGTAATGCCTTACTTATTGTTTAAAATTGTAACCTTATGTAATATAAAATAATCTAAAATGTTATAATTTCGTAAGCATTTCTTCAAATGATCTTAAATCAGTTAAAATAACAAAGTCGTGTTTTGGGGGGTTTTTTGAGGAGGATGAAGAGGACTGGAAGAACGATCACCGTCGTGGTCAGCATTCTTTAGTTGAAACATGCCACTGACAAACTGATAACATCAGATGGTTATTTGTCTGGAAGAGTTGTGATGGTGCAACATGGGCTGCTATTTATACACTCCACCTGTTAGATGCAAAAGTACATTTCTGGAATATAGTTTCTTATTTCTTTACTATCGTAGGTAGTAAATAACCATTTCATTTCTGAAGAGCAATGATGTTCTCTCTCTCTACAAATGTTCTGCGCATTTTTTTTTACACCCTATGCTATAATGCATGAAGTGCATTAAACACCTGCTGTAGATTCCTAATTGTCCAAACCACGTCAATCTTATGTGCTTTTGCATAATGGAACTGAATATTTTTAACTAAGAGAATTCCACCTTTTTGTTTTTGGAGGTATTTTGTTCTAAAACACACTATTATCCTTAGCAAATGTCCTTCTTCTAAAAGGTTGCAGAAAATCAACCAATGCCTCGCTTTTTCTTCCCAGTGCACCCATGTTGAGGTTGCACTAGGTGTTATCGCCGCTATGGTCATGTTCATCACAAATTCTGCCCACTGAAGACAGATGCCCTATGAGAAAACAACAGATGTTGGCAGGAGAGACAGGCCCTCAGGGATGACTGGGCTACTTGCTGAACCTTGAGGAAGTTCTCATCATAAACAGAACCTTAAAACCCGAGTACTTTGACTCTTGCAGACAGGGCACACCGACAGGTCTAGAGTTGTTAGTTGACACCATCTTCCTAATCGGAATATGGCAGGTTAGTCAAGAGGCCAGGCCCCGGACCATTCTGGGAGTCAATGTCAGCCAATATGGAAGCCCGCACACAAACAGCAGGGATGTTAACTCAACCTGAAAGACACTTGGCACCGGCGAACCAAAGGACAAAAAAATAATGCCAGGGAAAAGGAAGCAGAGGGACATCCACAGCTCTGGGAAGCATAGAAGCTGGAAAGCTTGGCAACAAAGAGTCAGTGTGAGCCATGTTTACCTCATGGCTTATGGTTTCTGTCACTAGTTTTGTTAGTTTGTTGTGTTTGCTACGTTCATGTATTGTTTTTTTTTTTTCTTTATCAGTTTGAGTTTTTAAGATTTGATTTCCTTAAATTACTTTGTCATCCCAATCGTACCCCACCCCATCCTAGTTTTATTTTGGAATTGTATACCTGCATCATTTTATATCAGAGTCACATTGAAGGCTCAAAGAAGACCTGTTTTTGTTGTACCGCGTCTAAGGAGAAATAATTCAGATTGATCAAAAATTGTGATTAAATTAGAAAAATAAATACCATGTCAAACATTAACTCATAAGGTGCACTGAACTTTAGCTGCAAATAAACAAATAAATCAAAATCTTAGGTGATGCGAAAATTTAAATGCAAATATTGAAGAAACTACAAATGCTAGAATTTGTAAAAGCATTTATAAATGATAGTGAAACAAAAAGCACACAAAAAGCTTTTTAAAAAAAAAAACAAAACAATCATGTGCTTGGCATATTTGCGTAAACTTCCTTCTTACATTCTTGTCTATTGTTGATTCAATTCAATACAGACTTGCCCTTCTCATTGCAATGCACCACATTTCTGCTTGCATCAAAGCTGGGATCAATAAAAAGACATGTGGTCAGCAGTCGCAATGGCAGAAACGATCTTGAAGAAATAAGAGGCAACATTTTTTTTTTATCAGCGAGTCTAGTGGACATGTACAGTCAATATGGTAAATCAAATTTTGGGGATTTTTAGAAGAAAATAAAAAAAATCCCAGCCTACATCATAGACCTGAAAGACACCCACAAGGGTTAAACCCCCCAAAATATGAAGGCTCTATCCCGCCAAAGCATGTCACTCAAAATCGATACCAGCCGCCAACAATGTGAATGACTGAGCTATCATCCTTCACTATTTATAGCGTGTGATGCTCTGTGAACCGTGAAATTAATAAATAGCATGCTCAGTAATTGCCTGGAAACCAAGCGCTGTGGCAAAGTGAGGAAGAAAATCAGTGGCATCAGATGGGGTTTCTAATAAGTTGTCACATTATTGTCAATGACCTTCAAGCAATTAAAGCAGCTAGAAAGTAAGAAAAAGGGAGAGCAAGAGGCTCAGATGGAGGGGCGGGACAGAGGGCAGAATCAGTGGGAGGAGATGGAAGCACTTGAAATGATAGAAACACAAAAGGACTCTATTAGGGCAGAGGGATCTTCGTTAAAAGGCAAAGATTTGGATGGTGAGAGAGCTCTGGAGAGCAACTTTGCCACTCAGTCTAGTGGCACACGTAGAATAAAGATTTAGATTTAACCAAACACCATAGGGTTAAAAGTGAAGATGAATGCTTTGCTTTGTTAATAGAGCACTTTGGAAGAGCTCCGCTTCGGAAAGTAAACATTACTGTTAGGGTGCATTCACAGTAGCCCTGTTTAGTTCACTTTAATCAAAATCCAATGTGTTTGCTTAGAAAGTCCAGATTGGAATCTGGTCTGCCTAAAAACCTACGTCTGTGTTTGGTTGTTGTGAACTCTGGCACGTTTCGAATGCATATGTGGAAGGAAACATACCAGAGACTACTCCAAAAGCAGGACTTGAGCTATAGAGCAAGGCATTCTGGGTAAAAACAACCTAAACAAACATGAGTCTAGTGGGAGAAATGGCTCTTGGTCTTTTATTGAAGACAAAGGAGAAATCCTGCAACAGCTAAAATCTCCTTTTATGTTTACATTTTGCAAAGAAGGAGATTGTGCTTATGTCTTTTTATGAGGTTTTTGTGTCATTTCCATCAGTGGCTCTTGGTGCAGTGCCACCACAGGCAAGTGAGGGAACTGTTTTTTTTTTTTTAGAGCTTGGATAATTTGGCACGGTGCAGTGTGAAAGTGAACTGCAGCATCTGAAAACTTTAAAAACGTTGCAATTTCTGTCCCCAATCGAACCAAACCTACCAGACTATCAGGTGTGAAGATCCTCTTAAACAATATTGGGATGGTTTTCATCCATCGTATCGTTATTATTTACAAATTGAGCTGTTGTATGCCAGGACAATAAGTGAGCCTATAAAACTTAAAATTCATCAACTGTGTTCATCGCAGAGTGGGGTCAAACCTCTCCCTGAGCACATCCACATGCGCGTTGCTTACTCCCACGTTTTTTCTTTCTCTATTCCTTTTTTTTCCCCCACTGAGCAGCTTATTAGAACATTTTAATGACTGATTGTCTGTGCAGACTCATAGTCACATCATCACATCAAACGACAGATGCAGATAGTTTCCTGTGTTACTCCCAACTCACCACAGTTACTGGGCTGCCTGAAAGAAAAACTCTCAACGCCCAACGATTCCAGAAGAACCCAGGATGAGATTGCACTGCACAGATGGATTAATACTGGCAATCGCAATGCTGGCAATTGCGATCAACAGTTTGTAAGAAAATTAGGCACTAAATGGTGGAATGAAAACATTATACTTGCATTCTGTCAGAGTGTGCATTGTTTTGGTAAGCGGTAGAGACCAGTTTACTGCCTACATCAGTGGATTAGATACTACTAGGAAGCATGAGATTAATTCTGTGCTTTAGTGTTTTTTACTAGCAAATGATCTCTCTCATAAAATGCTATTGATCTGATTTGTACCCAAGGGTTTGTCCAGAATTACTTAAGTTGCACAAGCCTCTTCTCTGCACAATGAAAAAGAGCAGCCTGGTGTCACAGAAAGAAACCAAAATGAGTCACAATTAGGTTTTCTGTTGGTTTTAAAAAACCTTTGCAGCCAAGCCTCTCTAAAATAAAGAGCGCTGCTATCATGTATAAGGATGACTGATATTGTAGAGGATGGGTCTTTATTCTAAAACAAATAATGATTATTTTCTTTACAAAAACTAAATGGGATTGTTGCCACAGAATGGGGGATGGAGGGAAAACTATCACTCTGCCCAAAGATCCTGCCATGCAGTAAAAGTGGGTGGTGATTATTGAGAGCCATGACAGCAGACATCTCATAGTAACTAAAACCAGTCTCTCCACCCTTTCTGCCCCAGAACAATTAGAGACTTGGTTGCAAGGGAAGAAACACCTCAAAGCTGAGGGATGGGGACGTAAACGGTTCACGCTACAGGTTTTACAGACCACAAGAAGCCTTTGTGCAGAGTGCAGGGTTGTCAGGTCTCTAAGCTACTGACTTTAGACAGTAATTAGTTTGACTTTCTTGTGTTTATAGGGCAAATTGCCATGTAAATGTTATTTCTTTTAAGTGCTATTCTAAGTTATTTTGTCTAAAATATGATATATGCTCAGGATCAAAACCAACTCAAATTTAAAATATTTCAAAAATGTTCCAACACCCAGAATAAAAAATGAAACAAATATGTAGTCTTCCTTTTATAAATCAGTTGCGTTCCATCATACTCTGTATTTGTTCAAGTCACTTGAATTACATCTACTTGTATTTTTGGTGAATCAAAATTCAACATCTGAGCAAAACTAAAAGTCTTAAGTGTCTAAAGCATTGGTGCTTCCTTATGTAGGATGACTGTACAAACATGCATAGAGGCACTTATTGCACCTACACAAAGATATTCCTGACCCAAGTGCCTGATAATTCCCATGAGCTATTTTATGTGAAACATGTTTTTACCTAGAGACAACGTCTGGTGGGTACTTAGTAACCAAGTGATAACTTGTGTCTCTTTCAGCCTACTTGTTAAATTAAAATTAAAAATATATAAATTTACTTTAGAAAAGCGACAGCATTCGTGTCTCTGTAAAAACTTGACCACTCCTAGCTGTCGTCCCCCAAATGAGCCTCAGTTTTTCATGAGAAGAGGGAAACGACAAATCAAGCAGACATCAAGCGTCTTCAGCTGCTCATTCCAAACAAGAGGAACAGTAGAGATGCCCCAAATGCTCTAGTCATAGGAAATATTTCCATGAAATCTACAACAGACGGCTGAAAAACCATTGTACACAAACTGTTTTGTTCTGGCAAGTTTTCATTGTGTTTTTAATTCCCAATCGGTAAATCCAGCATCTTTATGTAGCTGTGGCTGCAATCTGTGCTCGCGCAGGTACACACTATGCGACTGCAAAAGTTATGAGGGCACACAGATTTGTGTCATAAAGTTTTATGTCAACGCTGTGGAGAGAGATGTCAATTACAACGTGTTCCCAAGCAAAACCGGAGAATACACTCTCCCCATCCCCTTAGATCTGCCATGTTCTCAGCCCCCACAGCACTTGTTTATGTGACAGGAGACTGTAAATATCTGCTGCATAATTATGAAGCACCACTGCCCTCAAGTAATGTCTGGAATGTATCTTCAGCTGGTTACCCTAACTGAATCCCCTATGTAGTGAACAGCAGTGGGTATCTTGCATGTGTCTGATCTTGGCTGTATCACCATGGTGTTGTGCGCTCAAACTAAACCTGGGCTTTATGTTCGGAGTTGCACATTGCATTTGCTAAGTACATTCCACGAGGCAAGGTTTTGCTCTGAATTGATTCCTGACAGAACAATACAATCTTAATAAGATGTTTAGCAAGATGTTGTATTGTTCTGTCAGGAATCAATTAATATTGATTCTTATTAAGGCTATTGTTGGATAGAGATGGATTTTTTTTAAAAACCCAAACATTTTGTGTATTGATAGAAATGTTCACAATGATTCAGTTCTATATTTCTGCTGTGAATTGGTGGGATGAGACAAACTAAGTAAAAAAAAAATAGATAAACAAAAACAGGTGGCTCTGCAGCAACAGTAACAACTATATGCTATGCATCGCGTTCCAATAGAGCAGTACACATTTCTGCTTGTAGAAAGAAACCTTCATTAATAAGCAACTGATACTTGCTTGATTTAAGTATGAGCATATAGGCACACTTCCAGCTGAAGGCGTGTGTCGTGTAAAACGAAGCTAGTGCTTAGAAAAGTTTTGTCAATATTTTATTTCCTGAAAGCATTGCTAAGATGAAAACAACACTTTATTGAATGACCTTTTGATTCAGTTTCAACCTTCAGTCTTCTTTAGTTTTTGCCATTAACTACCGGGAATTGACGTACATTTGACTTGTTCTTTTTTTCCTGACATTTGTTCATTTGCATCCTTTTTTAAAACCCTTACTTTGCATAGAGATTATCAAAGAGCACACTTACTGAGAAGAAGTAAGAAGCTAACAAAAATATTCCACATTCTTATTTAAACACCAAGCAACGACGAAGGCTGTCAGCAAAATGTTTTTAAAATGTGAATATTACTCAAAATAGATATTTCTTTAACACAGATTTAAAAAAAAAAAAAAGACCAGACTGAAAATGACCCAGGGAGACTGTCATGAAGCTGACAGAAACAGTGAAGGACCTGCAGGGCCCCGCAACAAGTACTGGTTGTGTGCTACATGTGTCAGGGAAAATGTGTTACGGTCAGGTTAAATATGACGAAAATCTTTGAGTGTCACGAATTGCGGGGTGTTGAGGGGTGGTGAGGCAGACGCTGTAGACCCAGGTAAGATGAATCGTGATTTTAATGGTGCAACACACAGTGCAAGCAACGGGCAGCATGGCCGAGCGGAAGCCAGGGCTCGACGCCGGTAGCAACCGTTAACAAGACTGGCACATGAAAGACTGAGTGCACATTACACAATTGCAAGACAAGGACCCGACGAGGAACAAGGAACACAGGTGGAGTTAAATACACAGCGGGTAATCACAGAACGAGACGCACCTGGGAACAATCAAGGGGAAGACAGGACAACACGGATACTCGGGGACACAGAAAACTCTAAATAAATACACAGAAAACACAGAACATGACATTGAGCCTTGATTCCAAATGGTAGGTTTGACAAAAACAACGTGGCATATTGCAAAAAAGAATGCCAAGCTCTCAATGCAAAATAGTAGTGGCAGCGTTAATCTCTGGGGTTGCATTCCTCAAATGCAACTTTTGTCAAAGTGGGTAGAGATATGGAAAATAGCATATAGCAGTTAGCTTTGGCCCCAAAACATGAAATGATCTAATAAAAAGCCCAAGATTAAAGTTGCAGCATGTAAAAGTCGTTGGGGATGAGCAGCACATAAACAAGCATTACTCACATCCTCCTGGCTCTGATTGGTTGTTTCTAGTTATCACTGGGAGAAAGCAGAGGAGCTTAATGTTTTTCACAGATCATCTATCTCTTGGATCAGAGATTTGATTAATCTAGCAAAAATAGTTTCCTGAAATAGTGCAGAAGGTTGAAAAATAGAAAAAGCACCAGGTTTGGCTGAGTTCAAGACACAACACAAGGTCACAGTACCAATCTCCCAAAATAGGACATGTTAAGTAAACAAAAGTGTTTAATAAGTGAGTAGTGAGAAGTATGTTGAATATTTATTGTACTTGTAATTATATTTTCTTTTTATGGACTGTAGGCTTGTTGCTAGGTGACTTCTTTGATATCCAAGAGGTGATGTGCTTCATACATATATATATAATTATTTGAACAAACTAAACACATCAAACAATTGCAATTGCTGCACATAGTATTGTATTTTTCTGACCAAAAAAAATCCAATTAACAGTTTCTGCAAGTCTTCCAATATAGCTGTTCACAGACAAACCTGCAAAAATGAACAAAATCAAACAGTCGCTTTAAGTTTAATGCCGCACCAGATCAGTCTGTCTGCAATGAATCAGCAACCCTCCAATCATTAATTAGTGAACTTCTCTACCTGTGGGCCAGCCTGCCACATTTTCCCATAATTGATGGAACAAGAACAAAAGAGGGTGAGCGTAATTGCCGATGAGATTTTTAAACACATTTCAATAAAAAAAACAACTAATTTGCCATTGTTTTACAGGTCTGAAAGGTCGCGTGAGTGTACCACTGGTGCATCCGCACGTTCTGCACATTCGATGAGGTGACAGGGCAGTGATGATATAAGAGCACAAAAACAGCAATCTCCCATGTCATTATAGGCAAAAGAACAGAGAAATAGAGAACTGAGGGAGACTGAAGCAAACTGGAGGAAGGGCAGGCAAAAAAAAAGAAAGAAAGTAAGAAAGGGAGGAGAGGGTGGATGTGGTCTTTAATAACCAGGGTAGCGGAGGTTCAGCAGCCAGACATGAACAGCCCAGTGGACACCAGAGGAAGGGCAATGGGGTCACCCAGCACAGAGGGGGAGACGTCGGGCATCACACCCACAGGAGATTGATGCGTTTCCCAGCAATCTACAAGCCCATGAAAAAGGGCACTGTCTGCTGGCGAGCTTAAAAAGCAACAAGGGAATTGGTGTACAAAAGTTCATCTGGCACTGTCATAACACTGCAGCATGACAACATAACCTAATAACATCAACAGCTTCACAGGTGCGGTGGCTGTAGTCTCCCAAAGAGCAGGACAAGAGGGACAAACTCTTCGTTTCACTCGCACCTGATGCATGCAGATGAATGCGCTACATGTTCTTGGTTTTGCTCAAAAATAGACTTTTTTTCACTCCTTTGCTTGGTTGGATTCATAGCGACCGTCAGTAATGTTCCTTCCTTCACTTCACATCTTTTGTCTTCTGGTTTGAGAGTTATCTTGCAAAAGAGATTTTTAATCTCAATGGAATTTTCCTGGTGAAATAAAGGTTAAGGAGGGGGGGAAAAAAATCCCTGTGCTGGATTCTTCCTGCTCTATTTGTTCTCAAACTTAGACTCCTCCAAAGTCTCTACCTGACCTGCCAGATTGATCAGTGTTAGTTGAAAATCGTGTTGCTCACCAAATTGCTGACTACTTTGGTGTATGTGTTGCCCACCTTCACTCTGTACAAGATAAATGGCCTTCAAAACTCTTCGATATAGAATTAAAGATTAATATGTGTCAACTACTTTTTAAATAACTGATTCTTAAATCCAGAGCACATATAACACACAGGGTTTGTGTCACACACAAACACATAAACTTTAAACTAAGCAAAACGACCAATTTGTGAGTTAAATGTGAACTTTTAGTTTATTGAGCATGTACTTTAAGCAGCTGGTGACCACATCTGAAATTCACTCTCCATATTTGTTCAGTCATCTCAATGTAATGTCATACCATCTCATTTATATATTTAAAATCCGTTTTTTCCCAGCATAAATTGATAATTAAACATCATCTTAACAAAAATGAATGGTACCAATTCCATTGGTAATGAATCAATTAAATACATCAGTTTCACTTTTAAGAGTGAATCTCTAAAATATTCTGATATATCTTGAGGTAAAATATAACGTGTCTTCATCTCAATCTGGGCGTCTATTTACATCCGATATCGGGTGTGAAAAACTGTCCCTTTGTTTACCTCATTAAAAAAACCAACATATGACCACCTCACTTCTCTAACGAAGCTCTTGTTCCTTTATCATTTGATAATCTTTTGCTTTTTTCGTCCCATCGTCTCTCGAAAACCAAAAACGCAACTTTTGATTAATTCAGCCGTGTTTAATGCATCTGAAGGACCGTCTTAATACGTACAAACAGCAGAGATTAAAACAGCACTTCAGCCCTAAAATAATTACGTAGCATTTTGAATGAAAGTCTGCTGAGATATTGGACCCACGCATTCGCAAAAAGTAACCTTTAGCATATTAAGGAAGAATAATTTAATGTTAATTTTGGACAAAACGTTTGGCTCTTTCTTCCTTAAAACTCCCGGATCCTCTCAGCGAGCGGAGGCGTGCTGCTAAAGTGAAACAACAACAAAGCGCGTTGACGTCACAGATCACAGAGTTTAATTCCATACAAAGCAACGCATGAATCAATCAACAAAGCTGCAGAGGAACAGAGATATACATTGTTTACCTTATACAAACAAAGACAGACAAGGGAAAGACAGACAAACACAAAACAAAGACGAACAAAAAAGCAAAGACGCGTCTTTGGAGACAGCTGATGTAAAAAAGGCAAAATGTTGGCCGCTCTCTGAATTTTTTCTCCTGACACGAAATCTTATAGTAAGGGGGTGTTTTTTCCTATTTAATATATGCACTCAAGGCGTTCCTCTTGTTGACCAACTGGAAACTCCCTTAAGCACTCAGAGAAACTTAGGAACTCCCCCTAATTTACGGCAAAGATCAAAGGGCCATCTGGTCTCTGGCAAAACAAAAGCGAACCGCTTCGTCCTGACCCCTGTGGTTCCAGGCCATCCCGGGCACAGAAAAATCCTGAGATAAGACTTCACAGATACCTGTGAAATCTATCCAGTGCTTCTGCCCTGCCGGGAATGCTAATTTTATGGCTTCGAGTGGCCTGGCCTCACAGCGGGGTGGCCCCTGCCTGTCTGAATGCCTGCTCATCTGGCTCAATCCCAAATGCTCAACACAAAGCTGTTCCAAATAAGAGTGTTGAATATACCTTTTACACATGTCGTAAGATTAACTGTATTAAGCACTGAAAATAATCATTTTTCCTTAACAAGCACTACAAACAAGTTTGTTAAACAGTTAACTTTAGATGGAAATGAACAGTGACTACCCAGAAACTCCAGTGCCTTACTAATTAGGAGACCTCTTAAGGCAGGTGGTTGCAATGGGTTTTATCTACATGAATAAGACTTTACATTTATGTGTTGCTTTGTGTTGGTCCGTCACATAAAATCCCCTATAAAGTATGTTAAAATGTGTGTTCGCGAGGTACTGTATGCTGACCACAGCTTTCCTTCTGCAGCAAATGCGTGGAAAGCTGCAGAGGCTCGGAGCTTTACATTCAAAAAGCCGCCTTCAAAGAGCTCCAGCTGGCTCTTTGACACATACCTGCGTGTTGGAAGAGAGAGTCAGCCCAGTCAGTTCCCCATAATTTCAAGTGCAAATAAAATAACCTTCACCAGGGCAACCTGTTTTAGAAACGCATCTCGCGCCGGATGTACAGTACGCTGACAAGCCTTTTGTTGTAGTTTAAACAGCAGAAAATGTCTGCGGGATTCTCGGGGCCAGTGTCTCCCGTCAGGCCCCTGCGTGTCGCCTCCTTTGTCAAGCATTGTTTTCGGAGCTGCATGGGAGGATCAAAGCCCATTTAGAACTGTGGCTCCTTCCTTCAAAGCTGCGCCAGCCGTTGCATGAGCATCTTCAAAGGAGGACGGGTTTTCATTAATCACCGCATTCAGTCTAGCGCTGTAAAGAGGTGAAAGGAATGCACTTAAAGCCTAACCTTTCTGAGTGACATCGACATAAGCCTCAAAGCTTTGATTATGCAATGTTCATAGGAGAAGATGTAACGCCCCCCCTCGCCCCCCTTCTGACACGCACGCACACACGCCTGCACGTCCACAGCAACGAGGCTATGAGCCGACAAGTCTGAAGAGAAATACTTTGGGTGTTTTGATTTTAAAATCACCTCAGCTTATTTTGTTCTTTAGTGGTGGGTTTTCTCTTACAGGGAAATATCGATCCATTTGCTCATGCACCTGTCTTCGCTCAAATAGAGTGAAGCTGCTGCTGCAGCGATATTCCCTCTACTCCTTCTTTCTTGTGTCAGCTTGGGCAGCAGCAGGAGGGAAATACGTGATTCAACACTGCCTCTAGTGGAGCGAGCGTGCATCTCTCGGAGGCACACTGTAAGCAGCAGCTTCAGTACAGTGCAGAGCAGATGCTGCAGTCCAAAAAATAAATAAAAGTGTTCATTATCTGCAACTCTTGAACCGGCGTGGATCCCCCCCATATTGAGCTGCTCACATCCAGCCGACTTTTATCCGGTTAATGTGGTTAATCAATTAGAAGTTGTCGTCCCCCGAGGGTGCTCACATTAACTTGAGTATAGGTTTTCACTTAGAGGGGATCAGTGATCTCTGCAGTGGCATCCCCCTCCAGACTTCTTTCATTATCTAAAATGAGAGCATATTGAAGGAGGGCACCAAGGTGGAGCAGGTGAAGGGAGAGATTAGTGCGGAGTGGGTCACATTTACGTCCCGCTGCCACACCTCAGCGGTAAAGTCTCTGTGCATCCATCAAATAATGTAATCCATCACCATCTGCTTTTGACTGATCATGAAAAATGACACGGGCTGCATTTGGAGATTACAGAATTCAGACGGTGTCAATACGGCAAAAGAATAATGTCGACTCTTTAGTCTTTAGTCCAACTGCAGGAAACTCTTGAAAAGCGTTGATATGGTGCCTTGTAAAGGTGCTTATACAGATTTACAGCTATTCAAAACTACAGGGAGGCTCAATGCTCTCATAAAAGATATACAAAAAATAATAAAGCTTGTAGCCTCTTCTGGCATTTTCTGTAGATCAGTTAACCACGCATGCCAAGACTTTTATCAAATACTTGAAAGAGAAAAAATAAAATAAAACTTTTAAAAATAATCCAGAAATTACATTTCAAAAATGCCATTTCCTGGAAACTAAAATCAATGCCATTTCCAAGCCTTTACTTGAAGAGACACAGATAACTGTTTGTAACAGTGGCAAGAATTATGTCTAGAGGAGTCAAGGCAAGGTTTTAACACAGAAAATCGCTGTACCAACCACTAATCAGAGTGGTGTTGGCATCATACTTTTAAGGTGCTTTGCTGTCAGAGGTATTTTTGTCATTGGACATATAGACAGATATAATGAATAATAATAAAAAAGGACTACCTTTACATTCTTCAATGATCAACAGTTACAGTGTGTCCTAAAGAAAAATACTCCAATCAGATCTCAAAACTGTTTTTGATTGAACAAATGGGGCTAAAATTAGAATTTCAGAAAAGGTTCCCCAAAGTCATGACAAACACACTATTAAAAATGTATGAAATATATTCAACAGCCAGCCAGAATGAGGCCAGATGCTTTTAATCGGTACTGAAACGGCCGAAATGGGTCGAGGTGTAATTTGGCAAAGAGCATTCAAGCATATCGTTAAGGTTGTATATTTTAATAGATGAGCGCACTTGCCTCTAAAGCTTAATCAACACTCATTTTTTATTGAGAAGAATATATTAGATTTTGTTGGAAGATGAATCCACAAATCAAAGGATACATTGGAAGAAAAAAAAAACATACAGAAAACAAACTGAACATTGCACAAGTCCCCGCCTCAAAAAACATCAACAGTATTTAACCAACTCAAAATTTCATTCAAACCCTTTGGACCTTCTGTCTGTAAAGTGTAAATGCTTCTGTCTATAACAACATACTGTATGTCTCTGTAACCTCTCCTTTGATGTGAGGAAATCATTAAAGCCTTGAAATTTAAAGTAACAAACTGTGAATGCAAACTACTTTTGTGTTCAACACATTTCATTTCTGCGTTACCGATACAAGTCGCACCACAAGGACATATTGAGAGTAAACAGAAAACTTAGTTTATGATCTCTTTCCTTTTTAACCTGTGTGGAAGAGCATTATTGCTCATCAAAGCACCACAAGAACAAGCTACGCATGGCTAACAATTACAACCATGCCACTGAGTCGCACAGTGTAGAGGGGGGAGTATAACAATTAGCCTCATTGAAGTAAAAAGCTGTAAATGGGTGAGAGGATGGATGCATCGTGGACAGGTTGTACCATACCAACCCCACTGTGGTGGCAGCATTATGCTGTGAGGATGGTGGTTTTCTCTCTCTCTCTGGGACAGAGAAGCTTCTCTTCTCAAATACTGTAAAATGTGGAAAGACAGGTCTGAACAAGGAAAACCGACAGTGAAAAATGTCTGCGCTTCCGTGGCTTTCTTCTTTCATTGAATTGTAAATTGGGATTTGCATGAAATATGCTTCAGGATTCTATGAAATGAGCATGTTCAAATTAGATCAGGTTGAGAGGCTGAACCTATTTCTTTTGTCGCTGGAAATTGAAAAAGGACGTGGGGAAATGCATTTATGTTAAAAATCTGGTGTGTACAGTCACCCTTAGGTGTCACATAATTAGTTCAATTAAGTCCATGTGTGCACAATTTAAAAGTCACAGCTCTCAGGATAAATACTGGTGATGACCAGATTAAGCTTCCCAAAGCAATGAAGCATCACAGTAAATTAGGGGGAAAATTAGTTGAGTCTCTCGCACCTTTCGATACGTAGTTGTTTCACCTGCTTATTAAGTTTGGGTTTTGCAAAATAGCGCCATAAATATGCATGTGCTGCTGTTCATCTGCTTGTAGAATTGCACGCTGATTTAATGTTTTAATTGTTCCTCAATATTTAAGCCGTCAACCAATATCAAATCTGTTTCCCTGTTTGTGCCATCTGCCCCCTCTTTTTACTCTGCTTGCTCGAAGCAAATTAAATGTAAATTTGAATTATACCATATTTCCGCATGTGTTAAGATCATTTCATTATACAAACACTTTTTCTCACACTACTTGCTCAGTGTCATGCCTTTGCTGACATTACACAATCCAAACACAAGGGTGGATTCAAACACAACGGAGTCAATCAGAGCAGGAAAACATGAAGTCGCTCCTGATTTTATTTCTGTTTATTTTCGGCGCTTTATCTGCATCTCTTTTTCCCGAACAAATGAAATTATTTTAATGCCATAATGTTTTTTTGCAAATCAGACGTTGGTTTAAAAAAAACAACAACAAAAAAACCCTCTTGTGCAGACAGATTCTGACGTTGACGAGCAAAGATTTACGATGACAGAGACTTTATTTATCACTGATAATTTGATATATGTGATAGCTATTACGCTAGCTGTGATAACAGTGAAGGAGTATGAGAAAGGTTTATAAAGGGGAAAATGAAGTGTTACCGAAATATAATCAATAACAGGTGATTTCAGACTTTAGACCATTTGAACTCAAGCGAGCATTTAGACACAGCTGGATTTATATTCATGTCCTTTAGCTTCTCTCCGTTTTGTCGCATTGTATGCACAAAACCCGTAGTGCATAGTTGTGAGGCAGAAGGAAATGAAACAACGTTTTTTCCCGTCTCTACCAGTTTTTGCATATTTAAAGACAATAGTCACGACATGGGGGAAGTGTCGACATTATTATTGCTGATTCAGCAAAGGGTTGTTTGTCGTTTTCTGCATGAAGTCTGCCTGTTCTCCCTTTCCAGGTGTGTTATCTCTATGGCCTCTACCCAACATTAAAAACACGCTCACTAGACCAGTTGGCCACGCTAAGCTGCCCTTTCTGTAGCTGCATGTCCATTAACCATTGAAATTGAGCAAATTATTCCCAAAATAATTTGGCTTAAGAGAAACACGGCAGTTTTAAAAAAGAAAAAAGTTTTTGCTCTAGGATGAAGTGGTTTTTCGGCCATATCAATATAGATGTAATTCGCAAAAGTGCAATGGGAGCACCTTTTTGGCATCACGCAAGTCATGCGATCAACACCGACATGTTACTACTGGCAAAAACAATGAAGAAGAGGACAGGAAGTAGTATGAGGGTGATGGTTCTTTTTGTTTTATTTCGAATGATTGGCAGTCTTACCCTCGTACAGTTCATAAAAACAATCGCGTTTAATCCATGCCTCTTTTTGAAAATCGCAGACAACAAATTCTCCAAAAACAGTGCACGCATAGCTGCTCCCAGGTATAAGAGATCTGTTGCTCCAACGCCTGAATAAGACACCGACATCTCATCTCATGGCTGATAGATGATGAGTGCTAGCGCTGTGGCTGAATTATGAGCATAACTCATGTAACCGACTACATCCGTCGCTACCGTGACTTTCAGTGACTTATTGCGTGAGCAAGCTTCGTCCCGTATGATTTTAATATAATTTCTTCTTGAATAGAAACACTGCCTGAGCAAAGTTGTGTTTTTTCGACATTAGCAGAATATAGGCAAAGATTTGTGCACGTTTGTAATGGAAAGGCAGCTGGTGAATGTCGCCATGTGACGCTCCTGTGTTGTCTGTGACAGGACAGGTCAACAGGGCGTTGTGGGTCTACGAAAAAATGGAAGTGTTTCTGTGTGCATAGAAAATTAGCAGGTATAAAAGATGGATGGATGTGAGGGTTTTCTACTTTACCTTGCCTCACTGCTGCTGTTTGCTTTGACGCTTAGGCAATTAAACACTAATTTTAAATATAGGTTCTAATCTTATCTGCATATGTAGAGAAAAAAAAACAACCCAGATTGCCATTTCCACCATTTGTAATCAGATGTCTGTAACGTCAGGCAAACCTTGTGCAAAATATAACATAAACAAGCTTGGTCAGCTAGCAGACACTGATAATTATTCATGTTTCTGACAGAGATGAAGCCACAGGGCGCAAACGCAGCCGCACAGCGTACTTCCCTGCTTTGCTGCGTCACTCCTGTCCTCCAGTCTCCATCTTCAGATCACCCTTCCCATCACTGATTCCCTGTACCAGACTGTTCCCCTTTCAACACTCCATCATAGCAGCTCGGAAGCCCTCCCTCGGTAAGAAGTGATGTAGAGGACTACACTAACACACCCCCTCGGCCTCTATTATTAACCCATCCGAGCCCTCATTTCTCAGAGCCCGGAGAAACACTTGCACACGATTACAAGCTGACAGAATAATCCGGAAAAAGAAGATAACACCGACTCACAAGCTCTTCACTCAGCTATTCACTGGTGATAATCAGAGACTGCTCGCCTTCTTGTGTTGCGATTAATGATTTAACTTGAATTTGCTAGACGAATTAATGAATTATCAAGTGTTGCTTTACAGTGATGACAAGACCATTTTTTTCAAATTTTTTTTTGTTCCCTCAGCCAGTCAGGCTACAGTGGCCAATGGTAAAAGCTAAAAGCGGCGTTATTACCATAGTATGCAATATTCAAACAAAAGATTTGTCATCTAATGAAGAAAATTGCATTCCACTGCATGTATAATTCATCGCCATCGACCTTAATCTAGTACTCAGCACCGCTGAAGTAGACTGCAGATACATAACTGGAACACACAAGTAATTTATCTGAATCAGTAAACTAATGTAAATTAAAATGAAAATCATTCAGATACATTTTCAGGTCTTCAGAGGAATTAAACAGACACGCAAATAAGCTGATGAAGATTTTCAGTATTGTTCAAGGTGTTTTTAGTTTTTGCAGACTTTTGACACATAAAAGTTTAAATAAATGTGGTATGGGTTATTTGATATTAGAGGCAGTTTTAAAGCCAACAGAAAACAATGGATTTCCATGGCCTATCCATCAAACTATAAATCCTTAAGGCTTCTCTGAAAACTCAAAAAACAAAAAGGGCACTGAAAGGTTTGCCGTGGATTGATGCATTTACTAGAGAAAAACATGTGGGATTTTTTTTGGCATTGGTGCATTTAGTAAAAGAAAAAGGAAAAAACAACTACCAATCACTAAAAAGTATTGAATAAGGGAAAATTGGCTGATTTCGACCTCTGTCCTTCTGTAGAAAAAAACAACAAATAAAAATAACAACAAAATAAAGTCTACCAGTTGCTCAAAAGGTTTGCGAGGACACGACTTCATGTTTGTATGTACACAATCCATTTTTTTCCACCCCCGACTTCTCTGCCAGTGGTGCATGACCAAAAATGTGTTTTATGTTATTTTGATGTGTTGCAAAGTCTTTTTTTTTCTTTTCTTGCTTGACTGAACCGGTGTTCCTTTATTACTCCATCCCTATCAGAAGAACTGCCATTCCCGGTGTGCGAGGGGAAAAAAAAACCCTTTGCCTCCCAGTGGTGTGTATCGAATTCCTTTACCCGCTAGTACAGCTAGTGCTGCTAGCTAGGAAACAGAGTAAATATAACTGCTCCCTCTCTCTAGCCCACCAAAGCATTGATTTATACATAGCCCACTGCAGCTGGGAGCTGCAGATATCAGAGGAAGTCAGCTTATTCATAGAACAAAAAAAAAATACAGTTGTTTCACACAAGACATCTCAGAGGATTTAAGTCAGTGTAGTTGAAGGTGTATCAGAGTGCACCAAATTCAGGTGCATCTCAGTAAATTGGAGCATCATCATAAAGTGAAACCTGTTTGTTCACCACATGAAGAGTGATATAGTTCAAATATTAATACAATAGCATTTACAAAGCCAACAGGAGCTGATTTTTATACACAAATGTCAATGTAATAATATGTATCCCCAAGTGTTTTACAGTTAGATGCTGTTATCTTTGGCAGTGTGGCTCCGTGCCAAATCCTGGTGGGGAAAAAAAATAAAAATGAAATCAGCATTTCCAGAAAGCTTGCTATCAGAAAACAGAAATAAGTACTCAAGCAATTTCACAGACTTTGAAATGGATAAAAGACAGAGGACGACACCAGCAGACGGTATGGCTCCTCAAATCGTCATCATGGAAACCTCACACTTCCTCTAGACTCTGGGACCTTAATTTCCGAATGAAATGCCAAATTTGCATTCCTCTGAAAAGAGGACTTTGAACCACAGAGCAACAACCCACTTTGCTTTCTCTTCACTCAAAAGTAGACAGATTTGATGTTGTGGCTGGCTTAGCGGAAGCACAATGGCTCTGTTATAACTCATATCCTGTTCATTTCTGTCCTTGTGAATCTTCCTTAGACTCTTGGAAATGCTTTACTCTATAATCACAAGAGGAACATTGTTGGTTATTCAACATTTATCATATTTTACAAACAGTACGACATCATTGTCCTTCGACTGAGTTTGGTAGTCACTCAGAGACGATGCGCTGCTGATCTCTGAGGCATGAGAGAAATGTTTCATTTGTAAATGTGTAAGAAGTGCTACAGTCACCAGTAATACGAGAAGAGCGATCAACATTTAAAGTCCTGGACTAATGTGTTATTTGTGCTTACGTAGTAAAAGTGTTGGAACAGTAATTAAGTTTCGATACCATCTGTTTTGTTTTTTTGCTTAGAGAAAGTAATTGTCGACTAAATCACGTCTACATTCAGGTGCCTGAAAACAGCCATTGGCATCAAATCAACTTTCACTTCAAGTGAAATCTCTACTAAATGTGTCCTAGATGTCCAGGAGTGTCTTGGTTAAGACTTTTACCAACAAAATGTTCAATGTTCTCAAACATCAATGTGAACACAAACACACGCTTGAAATAGAAAGTTTGTAAAGCAGGTTTGTCACTTTTTGAATTGATTTACGGACATAAATACAGTATTTGATGAGTCGATTTAGATGTACCTAAACAAGCAGCCGTTAGAACCAGAGTCGGATTATGAAATGATCCTATGCATCAGCACTAATCAGCCCTAAGAAAAGGTTAAGCTCTGTGCATTCGTTGGCATTTACTTCTTGGCCTTTTTTCTCTTTCTTTCCAATAAGTGCCAATTCCCCGGTATATGTGTCTTCGTTTGTGTTTCGCTAATTCCGCACACAGCAGGTGGAGAGGGGGGGGAGTTCACCTTCTAACTCTGAGAACAATTAGGAAAAGAGACGGAGAAAGGAAGCGAGCGAGGACTGCGTCTTTCACAGGCAATATTTAAACAAGAGAAAAAACAGGCAAGTGTTTGGGAATGCAAAGAAAGCGAGTAAATAGAGCAGGACAGATGGGAGGAAAGAGAGAAGCAGGAAAGATGAGAGAGATGGAACAGACAGAAGTGGGGAAGGGGAGAGAGAAAGAGGTGGTGGTGGTGGTGGTGGGGGGAAAGACAGGAAAAGAAGAAAGAGTCCAGGTCGGGAGTATGCGATCGTCTGTTGTGAGAGGAACCTTGTTGAGTGAGCCAGTGGCTGCGGTGTCTGGCGCAGCATCAGTCCGTGTGATCAGACGACGGGTGTCTGGCTCATCACCCAGTCACTTTGTTCCCCCTCTGACAGCCTCAAGGCCTGACTGCCTGACTGACTGTTAGTGAGAAAGAGAGGCAGAGCGACGGCATGAGGCAGTGGCGACGCCTCGCCGGTTGCCTCCGCCCGTCTCTCGGCTCGTGAGGAAAATTAGCAGCACGAAGCCGAAACGAGGTTGTCGCGAAAGGCCGGGCTAAAATGAGCTTCTCCCAGGAGGTCAGCCAGATAAACATCGACAGTTCAAACGATGCGCGCTCTCACTTCCTCAACGCATCTGTCGCGAATTTGGAGGGGGTGAAAAAAAAACAACACAAAAACACACACAAAGACATGTGCGTACACATGAAGCGGCAAGATGTATATCGGCTGTCTTGCCCACTGGCCCCCACGGACCGTGATCCCATTGCCCAGATAGAATTCCTAATTGATGTGACAAAGTGCCTGGGAGTGTCCCGTTTCTCCGGAGTGGTTTTCTAAAACGCTGCTCTGACCTTCTTCCCCCCTCCCTCCTCTTTCCATCCTTCAGTCTGCTATTCCTTTCACAACCAAGTGCGATTCAAACGGGGCAAAAAAAAAAAAAAAAAAGAAGAAGAAGAAGAAGAAAAAAACCCAGTCTCTCGACATTCGACGGCCGGATATTATTATAATTGCAGAGTATTGACTGCGGCCACGCGGCTGGGCCGGCGATGAGAGGACAAATCAAACATCAAAAAGCTCAGCCAGAAAGCGATGGTCTTAGCAGAAAATGAAAAGCGTAAGCGACGTGTCAGCTTTCATCTTGTAAGATAATAGCCCAGTCATTGCTGCTAAGCAGACGTGGCTTTAGAGAGCAAGAGGAGGTGGGCTTCGCGTGCGGAAGCTTTTAAGATCTGTCACTCCGGGAAACATGACGGCGTCGCTAAAAATAATGCCTGCTTATAAACTCAATGTCAGGGGCTCGGGGCGTGTTAGGTGTCTACTTAAGAAACCGCAATCTGAAAAAAAAAGAAAAGAAAAAGACTCGGGTGTGCTTGCGCTCACGCACGAACGCCTTCAGCCTCGACGTTCCCACGTTTCAGCGTCTGCAGGCGGCGTGCAGAGAATGGCAGGAGTCGACCCTTTCTTTGTTTCCCTGTATCTAGATGGATGTTCTCGTTGGGTTTTGTTTCCCATTAATTAAGCAGGGAGGGTGTTGGTGTCAGTCACTATTAATTTGAAGGCGATGATGCGCCCGGCAATGTTTGTCAGTCTTCCTTTATTAAGCCACAGTGTTGTCACAGAAAATCAAGATTAATTTGTTGAATTTAATGATGTTTCGTTAGGCAACTAATTTTTTTTATTGTTTTTTTTTGTTTTTTTGTTTGTTTTTTTTTCAGCTGTCGGCTTTACTGCGGTCGAAAAATCTATTTTGGAGGTACGCCTGTGAGAGGCAGGTTTAGATTGGGTGGCTGTAATTGGGTTTCTTCTTTGAAGCATTTTTTGTTTGTCTGTTTTAATTACTACGAAAGAGATGCTGATAGATGTTATTTCATTCGATACACTTTTTAGCTGCGTTTGCTTTTAATCTTACGCGCTTTCAAATAAAAATCGTGTGAGAATCCATTTCCGGTGCCGAAACACAAGTAGACTAATGTCTTGATGAGATGAGATACTAAAAGTTATGTTCTGCAAAACCTTTTTTTTTTTTGTGGTATAATTGGATGTGAGTAAATTTGTTGACCAACATGGTTGACGCGTGCAGAAGTAGAAAAGCTGATTTTACTGCGATATTGCACCTAAAGCTTTTTCCAAGGTTGGAGTTACCCAAAAGTCTGGTTTCATCCAGTCGCCCAGACTTTTCTGTCCCTTTTTAAAAAAAAACATAAAACAGCCATTCTGCTCTGTGTGCCCGTGTAAGCCTGTGCATCCCCATGCCTGTGCCTCGTGAGGGTCTGCTAAAGCATCTGAGTCTGCAGCAGCGCTGGTATTGAAACCTGTTTACCACCCAAAAGTCTTGTTGTAGGCCATTTGCATTCTGGAATGAGAAACTGATTCAGATTCAGGGACGGTTCTCGAGCCCCATTATTCCCCGTCACTTTCAAATCGAAATCAATTTCCCCAGCTCCTGTTATTCTCCTCTTGGGCTAAAATATTTGTGCTTCAAGTGTTGCCTGATGAAAGCGTTTTTTCTTTTTATTATTGTTTTTTCTCTCTCTCCTTAACAGAAGCTCTAAAGGACCTGTGCTTGGTGAGGTGGGAGGTGAGCTCCGTGTGCCTCGCGTACGTCTCAGTGAGACACGTCGCAAATGCCAGGCTGACGAGAGCGGTCGGCGCTGACCTGAGCTGACCCGCAGCGTTCGCACAGAGCAACGTGCGCGTCTTAAACTGAACATCGCCAGCGTGAAACGCGTCCACGAGAGCAGGCGGGCTCACCAGCCCGAGAGCACGTCTCTGTTGCGGGGCCACGTTTGCTTGTGATGCGTGCCGTCTGAAGAGCTGCACGATCAGGCTGGCTGAAATCTGGCTCTGCCTGCTGGTAGCTGAGGGGGGACACTGATCTGTCAGCGAACCATGCAGACAGCTCTTAAGAGACCCTGGGCAATGGCTGTTTGTGGGCCCTGTTTAAAACCCTCCCCTGTTGCTGAGGCTTAGTGTCACTTAAGAGTGTGAAAGATGCAGCACAAACGGCAGGGTCTCTTAACTGGATGCCTGCCGGCTGTAATGACGAGCCCTGCTCCGAAGAAATTACAATTCCGTCGGTCATTTAAAAGTTCAGCAGGCAAATATAACCTCCTCGACTGGTCCAGAGTTAACGCTTCGACTGGACTTGTTGAAACCCTGAAGTTATTTTTGCGACACGGTGGGAATAAAATAGCAAATAAATCGTTTTTGTTTATTTTCCTTTAGAATTGTCCTAATAAAAGGTATAGATTCATTAGAGACAATGCAGCTGTTCGCTCTGTTTGCATTGCCATGACATTTGCTCATGTTTTATGTCTCAATAGAGCTTTTTTTTAAAAAAAAAACTACTTTCTGTATGTGACTCATATGCACTTGCACTACAATAAATAACAACAATAATAATAAAAAAAGTGAAGCTTTGGCAAAACTAACAAGGAACAGTTTGTCGAAAACAGTTTATATTTCCATGTGAAATATACGGTTTTGTATGTTTTCATCACACTCCCACTCTGTAGTGTGTTTAACCAAGCATTATAATTAAAATATACATGATGGGTCGGCAGTAATATGAGGGTTTAAAGGCTAGTTATAGTGGAGCTGAACTCATCCTGTGGTTGTTTATACATTGTGGAACAACACCTGACCTGTCTTCCACTGTGAAATGCTTTAAACAAAGTCCTTCCTCCAAGCTCTGCGTTACATGGAAAATATTATGGAGGGTTTTATCATATTTGTTCACTTTTCCAATTAATCTATTTCTATATATGGCATCAAATATTTCTTAAGATAAAATTCTTAGCACTTTTTGAATCTCTAAATTCACTGAGATGCTGCCATGGTATTGGCTGATTTTTTTATTCATGCTAACAAGCATTGGAACAGAGGTACCTAATAAATTGGCCTGTAAGTGTATGCAGCTTTATGGTTGCGTTACCTGTTTTTTTGTTTTTTGTTTTTTTATTACTCCCCTTATTGGATTTCAAAATTCATTTAACAAATGATCAAGCTTTAATTAGCCTTTTTAATCAATAAAATAAACTGGGAATTTAAGCCCACACTTCTTTGCTTAAATAAAATCAGCATAATGAAAAAAAAGACAATAATTGAATTTGTTACTAATTCTTAATTAAACTTGCCATTATAATCAAATTTAAAGCACTAATAACTTAAATTGATTGAAGGATTTTACTGCTCTGAATGGCAGAGGTGAGTAATATTTCCTACTATGGGACAAAAGACAGACAGCAAAAGCTGCTAGAAACAATTAATAGGCTAGCAGTGGGAAATCAGAAACCACCCACCCATGTGTTTTACCCAGAAACCTACTGGGATAACTGATTGTTCTCTGGGTTATAGAATAAAAATGCTAACAGCTAGCAATTTAAGGCCCAGATGTTGCATCCAACTTCACCACATTCCCAATGCATGTCAACGAATCAACCGAATTTGCTAAATGCTATGCGAAGTGGCAAGGATGACAACTATTTCCAAAACAAGACGTCAACAGTTTATGTCTCAGATCTGGTGCAGTATTTCCTGTGTAACTGAGTAGATGGGATTCAGGCCATCAGAACTCCAAACAAACGGTTCATATCCATGTGTTAAATAGTTACACATGGATTTTGATGACAGTAGTAGTGAGAAACCTCTAAATTTTCTTCTAGGAAGTCGCACGTTACTGTCAATTTTTGCCAACTTGGAAATTTGAATGTCCAACTTTGTAAAGTGTGCGTAACAAAACACAGGTCATGTGAGGAAATTTTGATCGATAACAAGTGACAAGAACAACACAAACCAAGACTCTTCGTCATCGGATTTGGGTCTGATATACTTTATTAGGGAGCAGGTGAAGATTCTGCCTCCGAAGTTGATGTATTAAAAAACAAAATGAAAAAATGGGCAAATCAGAAGACTTGACACTTTGAGTATCAACCAATCAGCCAGACTTTATTCACAAAGTATTCTTACAGTAGTTGAAATAAGAAACAACCAAACATCAGCATAGCAAGAAAATCCAAACTAGTTTTATGACATCAATAGTAGACAACTAGAATAAATTGTCATGTAAAATGTATTATTGACCAAGAATAAACTGTGATGACTATTGACAACTAATCAAAATGTCTCCAATAACTCAGCTTCTGTCTGGATCCCCCAGTCAGCATGCTATAATCTACATTTTGATTTTTAGATAAAAATCTTAAAAATTTTTTTTTTTTTTAAACTGCAGTTTAACAGATCTCATATACCGAGATACACACCAGAAACTCCAAAACCTTGAACATTAATACCTCAAGTTGTCCCAACTTTTCACATAGCAACACTGTCATACCAACTTTGTTGAGAAAAAAGGTGTGAATTTAAATTTCAGTAGCTGGAAAAACCCAAACAGTCCCACTCACTCATCATCTGCACTGACACGGGAACTGATGAATATATAAATCTGTCTTACAACAAAAAACAGAGCATACTTCCCACCTTATTTATTGGTCCGTGGCTGGTATCTTATGGATTGAGTAGTAACACACAAGACACAGAGCTGGCCATTATTCTGCTGCAACTCTGGGGCTTCATAACTCAATAAGAACATGGCTGTTGGTGATTTATGCCGAGGACCAATAGAGCCTGCACATAAATCAACTAGAGCTCACCTATCGCTTTCACTTACTCATGCTAGCTATTATTTATACTGCCACTGTCTGGCCCTGCATGATCAATAACCTTAATTCTAATTACATTCCGAGCAATCACCACTTTGAATGTTGAAACAACACAGATTTACGTCAAAAATGTTAATCAGAGGCGTTCGAATGAGCGACAGGAGGGGAGGAAAATCCCCCAGCAAGGTAGAGAGGCAGGAGAGGAGATTTGTGATTAAGCCAGAGGGTAGTGATGAGAAAGCTAACGGCATATGGGATAAAGTTTACCAGAAATACCTGAGATCAGAGGTAATCTGATGTGTTCAGGCAAGGGGACAATGCTGTGCCGAAGAGAGGCCAGGACCGGATGAAGAGAAAGAGGATCAGTCTCGACAAACAAACAAAGCTTTTATCCACAGCCGGGCCACCTGTGGACTTTCTCCGTAGTTGGGTATCGCCGCTCCTATCGCCTGTTGACTTGGGGTGGATTTGAGACAAGGATCAGACCAAGGCTGAAGTCAAAGTCTTGTGTTCATAATGCCGGGTGGATGCCCAGTGGAAGCATGTTACGATAAGGTCCCAACCCCGCCGCTGAACCTGCTGTTTAACTTCAGGAACAAATGCAGCATTGGGAATGATGATTTAAAAAAAACAAACAACAACAACAAAGAAGCATTTCTCCGTGGCAGTAACATGATTGGGGTCTGTGATCACATCTTCGCAGCAAGGAGAAGAGATTGTGCCTGTGACTGTGCTTGATAGATGGAGCGTGAGTGTTTGCGAGCTGTTTGCTTTTGATCAGAGCTGATACGAGCCAGGATGAGAGGACTAATCTTCCTGGCAGGACACGGACAAGGGGCGAGACATGACCCTTATCCTCACTGGTGTGTCTCAAGATGGGTTTTTGTTATTTGGTCCACCAAAAGAAAGGTAAAAAGCACATAAAGTCAACAGATTTGCTTTTAAATAGCATCTGGTTATGCAAAAAAGTCACAACACATGGTTCATGTTATTTTTACTTCATTTATTTCATTCATTTATTTATTAAGGGTTGCCCAAGCTTGTCCATGTGTGTCTCTGCATGAAACTTTGTGTCCTGTTTACTGCAGAGTTGAGGGTTTTCTTTAATCTAGAGCACTGCTGTGGTGACACACAAACAGAGGTGAGAGTGAGGTTAATTGGATGAAAAATACAACGAGGTGAAACAAAAGGTCACCTACCAGGAAGAACTGGAAACACAACAGAAATCATGATCTTAGGAAACTATTATGATTCATACCTAATATTTACAGTGCATGGTAACCAATGGCTATAAAACTGAAATAAAAGAAAGCCTTTTATCTAAAAACTATAAACGATAATAATCGCACTAAAGACAAACAGTGTTACCAGGTTTAACTTCACCAAATAGATTATTAACATATGAACAATAATAACAAAACTCAATAATCATAACACATAAACTCAGACTTGTTTTGGAACAATATTATCTAACGTGTTTTGCTAGTAAGTAGAAAGCCATTTATAAAATCTCATAAACTGTTAAGGTAAACATTTGTTACAATTTACATTCAAAAATATGACCTCAAACATTATTTTCTTAATAATCAGTGAATCATCATTATAAATGTCACAGCAATCAATACTATCTCTAGTTGCTGTTTCCACTGATATTTTGACATCTTATCTTTGTTAATGGGTTTTTAGTCTTTAAGTTTCACAGGCCTCCTTGTCTCTTTAGCTCCCTCCACAGATTCCCTATTAGATTGCAGTTGAGACTCTGACTGGCCCACTCCAAAATATTAATTGTCCAGCCAATAAATATTAGTAAAATAAAACAAAACAAAAAAACTGCATTAAACCTAAATCTCCAGTATAAGGGGTATGAATAATATTCGGTATAATTGCAACTATTTAGAAAATCATTATGATTTAAAATCTGACATGATCATTCAAATACAGGAAGATATGTATTTTACATGAAGGTAGCCCAGTGAAAACCATTTAGAGGCAGGACTTCCTTCCAACTGCAGTCAGGGCACAAAATATTGTTTGTGTCCAGCCTGCAAGTGGGTCAAAGTAAAGGTTAACAGCTAAACTGGAATTAGGAAAGCAAAAAAAAAAAAGACAAAATAACCATTAACCTTTCTAGGGTCACTTCACACTGTGCACAGCTCAGTGTGAAGTGTTGAAAAATATAGCGTTGAAAAAATAGACAAGAATGTTCAAGTACTTATAAGCATAGTTAAGGTATATTTATCAGTGTTTTGTTTCCCCCCCCCATCACATTATTATAACATAACTTCTACAATTTCACAAATAAGGTCATTTTTAGCAAGATTTAAGACAGTCGGTGACTACTTTAAAAAAACATTTTTTTTCACTGAAGAGCAAATAAAGTTTTAGCATAGTAGGGCTGTCTGCTCAGGTAGCCAGTTTGCGATTAGCTGCTTAATGAAACATGCTGGCTTTAGCTTGTAAAGGTGTCATTTCAAAATTACAGTCTCAGTTTTCACACCATGACTGTCCAAATTGAAAAGTGTTAAAGGTGGACTCAAAACTCTATCCACCCTAAAAGCATGAAATACATGTTTCTATACATCAGTGTCTCAGCAGAGTCTGCCTACGATCTCCAAAATACCTCCCAGCAGATGTGTTTCACATGCCCTTACATCAGCTTTTATCAAACAAGATTTGTCTCCTGTTTGTTAAACTAATTGGCCTTCATCCTAAACTTGAAACAAATCATGTCATGCATTCTATTATAAATCTACCCCAGTGGAGGTGCTTGTCAATAACAAAGAGAGAACGAGAGGAGTGTGTGTTGGGGTGAAACATAGTTGCGTGGCAGCGGGGGCACAGAGCAGAAACACATCATAGTTGTTGTTTAATTTGATGATGTCTCCAGCGAGAGCAATGTGGGCGTGCAGCTGGCTCAGATCTATCTTCCCCTCTCTGTTTTCCAATGTGTTTTTAACCACTAGATCATTGTAGCAATACACTGGTGGTAGCGTTCCGGCGTTACCCTGCCTGCAGCATCGATCCTCACAGCTTCATTTACAACGCTATGGATTTCTGCATCGGGGAGGAGGGGTGAGAGACGACTGAGGACAATGACTGACAGAGAGAGAGAGAGAGAGAGAGAGAGAGAACAAAATACATTATTTAGGTCTTTTGACTTTGTTTGCCAAAGTTTAGTATGATGCATTATGGGGAAATTTGAGCTCAATTAAAAGGCTAAAACAAATAAATAAACGGTTGTGTTTTTTATAATAATAGAAATGGAAAAATCATGTTTTGTTGTTTACCGGAAATAAAGGAATCCACATCTCACGTTTTTATGTTTCAACAGAGTGAAACATCGTTCACTCATATTTTCTTTATTGCCGCTGTATGCACATTAATCAGAAGAAAAATGCCAGAGAATTTTGGAAGAAAAATACTTTCTTCTTCTTTTGAGTTGAAATCCATCTCTGGATTTGTAAAACTGTTTTCACTAATTTCTGATTATGTTCAAGTGTCTCAAGAGAAGAAAGAACACTGGGATTAGGAATGTTTTAGGTAAAATCTGTAGCCTGTGTATAATAATCCATTCCAGGTTTGACCATCCTATTTTCAGTGAGGGGAATAAGCATTTGATCTAGTCATGATTTGTCAGGTTTCCCCATTTTTAAACAATGTAGAGATTTGTCGTTGTTTTCATGTGTCTCTGGTACACTGTAGCTGAGAGACATCTTGGGAAAAAAAAATCCAGAAAATCAATTTGTGTCATTTTTAAATAATTAATCCTACAACAGTGCAAGATTTTAATTCATGTGAGCACACTGTGTTGCTCATAGTAACTTTTGAGACAATTCCTTCTCACAAAATGTTTTGAGTGTTTCTGTATGACATTGGGACTGAAATAAAAGTTCCTGGTTTTGTTATTCATATTAATGAAGGTCTCTACTGTGGATGTTATCTTGATGTTTTATGTTACTCTTATGACTGACGTTCAAGAAAGTCATGTGAACAAACACTTAATTCACAAGCTCAGCACTTTATGCATTCCTCTAATTAACCTTGTACCAATATATCAATGTGTACTTTACAGGGGCATTGCATCTACATATTTTATGTTCAACTTGATTAGATGACAAGGGCTATTCTCTCATGAATATTGCACTAAAATATTAAGATGCAGCATTTACACTAAATATTGTACAAAAGTAAAATTACAAATGTTGCACTAGAGTAATGCTGTGGCAAGTTATATTCAAATAAACGATGTTTATCATTTAGTGGAAAGCACTTTGCTCATCTGAGTGAGTTCCATTTGTTATTGTAAAAAATTTAAATATTTTTTAGATATACATTTCAAACCATTCATATTATTTTTCATTCCTAACATGGTCAAAGGGAACTATACCTGGTTTGGATATTTTTCAGTAAAAAAACAGAGAGAACATTAATTGGTTAAAGACAAATTAACAAGTCTGCGAGAGCCAGAGTTCTTGCTGATTGGTAATTGATTGAAAACCTGTTTTGTACTTTAAAGTGCAAATTAAGCATTCAAATATCACATAATTGTAATTCCTGGATTTATTTTTTATTATTATTTTTTAGTTTTGTACATTTTGTGTCTCACAGTTCAGGAGTAGCTGAGATTAAAATTATAGACCTCTTCATTTTTTGTGAGTGGAAAAACTTGAAAAATCAACTGTGTTTCAAATACTTATTTTCCCACTGCACTGTGTTTTTTAATGCTTTTATTAAAATATGTTTCTAACGCTTCTCTTTTCACATGTGGACAAATTTTTTTGCGAATCTAAACCTTCATGTTACCAAGTTTCTGACTAGTGTAGAACTACCCAGTGTAGCTTTTATCAGTGTTAGTAATTTAGATTGTGAACTCGACATGATCAAAGAGAAAATGATTCAGTTTTTAATGCTAATGTTGAGGCTAACTTGTGTTTCATTAGTAGCATCAAATGGATTCCAGCAGGAATCCATTTTTATTTTAACTTTTACAAAAAACATAAAATACCTAAAACCGTGTGCAATCCTATTGATGTGAAAACAAACTGCTGTTCCTATGCATATCTAGAAGTGGGTGACTGCTGAACTTTAGGTGAAACTACAACATACAGTTTAGGTCAATGTTTAGTCACACCATTTACTGTAGATTCCATTGATAATCTACATAACAAATTGTGGATTACCAACTAAATTCAATTAATGAGCCCATTTGAAGCATTGCTGCAGACTTACCCCCTCCCCCCGACGGATAATGACATCACATCCATTATTAATGGTCATTTATGAATGTACAAACTGTATATTGATGTAATTTGAGTGTTTGCACGTGAAAAGGGTCTGCTTAATATCTCTAGGGAGATTTATAATTCATTAAATCTCTGAAGCTTTAATGACTCAGCCTCAACAGTCCTTCACTTGAGGAAGCCTGGGAGACGGATGACGACAGAGCTCATCAGGTCAAAGGTCAGTCCACCGAGGCGTAATTTAACATGAGGAAATGAATGAGCCTACCACATTTACTAAACACTATGTTGTTCTTTTTAGATATTTCTGTGTGTTTGCACTGAAGCTATGTTTTCCTTTGGTCTGTTTTGTGTGGACCCAATTAAATGATGCAGTGACTATTAAGTATTGAGTTACTGCTTGACGAGATCTGCAGCTGTTAAATGTGTCATGTCCACTTGAGTTTGTGTACTTTTTTTGTTTTTGGACAAAGCTACCAAGGCCACTCGATTCATCTTGGAGCACTGAGTGTAAAAAAAATTAACTTTGCTCACGAAGAGCTGGATTCTTGCAGACAACACGCGGTGCATTTGAACAAGCTGTACCGTTAAACTTCAAACACACAGGAATAAAACATAAAACGGCTGCCCGGAACGGCCTTTACAGCTAATTAGATCCAGACCAACATCAGAGACGGTCGGTATCTCCCGGTTTTCTGTTTGAAATGGGGAGGACAGGGGGAGTTAGTAGGTAGCATCAAGTAAATTCATTAATTACCCAAATTTATTTTTTTAAAATTGCATTTAAGACACTTATGTGTTTCTCAGCAGTTACCACTGGAGATGACATGGTTTACTGCTCTACACTGAGCCTCATGAACAATGATTTCTTAAACATTCTGTCATTTCTATATTTTCAGAGAAAGACTAATGCTTTCAGTACGAAATTGCGCCACAATAGTATTAAAAACAAATTTGTACCTATAAACTTTAACAACTTAGATATTTCCTTCTCCTCTTGTAACTTTGTATTGATCTATTACTTAAATCACCCATATCAATTAATAAAGCATCCCTAAACTTACGCCGAGGTATGGAAGTGTCCGTAAATGTTTGAGGGGTATGACTCATTTTTCAAAAGACTGTAAACATCTGGAGTTTGGTGTTTACTACAATGCAACTCAGGTAAAAAAGATAAAATCCAAAAGATGAGTAGCTCCACATTTAGATACCACCTTCTCTTTGATTTGAGGAAAAGCATTACTTATACTTTCACTGATAGCTCAGAAATTCACTACCAAAGAACGTACGATTATGTTTGAATGTTATCATGTCTAAGTGGTGTCAAGAAGAATAATTTACTCTGCCGATTCTTTTATTTTTTTTCGCCCCGTATCATGGCAACTCGGTTTGAATACAGCAAAGGTTCCCGTGTAGAAACGCACTCACTCACAAACGGTGCCTGTAGCTCAGTGTGAACGCAGAAACCGAAGGACGTAATAAGACAAAGGATGACATTCAGACAAAGGTAAGGGCTAAAAGAAGAAGAAACATCTAAATGACAATCTGCGGTTCAGAGACTTCAGAATAACAGGAGGTGTAGGGGAAAATAAGAGATCTGTTTTGATATTTAATTGAAATTGATCCTTTAGAGCAGGTGAAAATTTAACAACAGCCATATCAATACATACCAGGCATGATGACTGTGCTCACCAATGAGCATTGACACCAGACTGACTTTAGAGTCTATGAGCCGGTGAAAGTAATTGCAAGAAAGAGGGAATGCTAACACAACACGAACCGATCAGGAGGGAAGGCAGGAAAGTTTTTATATTCCTTCAAAGATGATTTATTTATCCACCTTATGGCAGCACCACCTGTCAGAGCCAAACAAACCAACAAGATCCTTAATAATGGAGGCGAGGGAGAGGAGGAGATATTTGGTTTGAGCTCATAAATATGCAGCTTTTATGATGCATCAGTAGACAAGTTCTTACTATGATTTATCACAGTTGGCTGTAATTGATATTTCTGAGTAAGGTCTCCTATAATCTGCTGTGCCTGAAAAAAGTATTCAGAGTCCTTGAAATTGTACACATTTTGTTACAAAAGTCAATTATTCTGTTTTGTGATTAAATCATTGTTTGAAGTGGTGATGGAAATACGTAGAAGCTGCATGATGGAAATCAATATTTACTGGAAGGACTTAGAGTAACAGGCACGGGAGGCACAGGAAAACAACTGAGTAGACAAGTGAAGCAACAGGAGCATGGGAGAACCAATGGACAACAAATGACTAAAAAAATCTGGTGAGGAGGTAAATAAGTCGACTGGCTTTTAAACTATTAGGAAGGTAACTGTGTGGCATGGACAGGAGGTGTGACTATTTAGTGAAATACAGAGCAGCGGAGGAAGAATCTGATCAGGGGAACTGATAGAGTGGGCCAAATAAACACAAAAATGAACCCAGAGTGAACTAAAAACGCCACAAAAGGATCCCACTAACATAAAAGCGATGGAAACTAAATCTAAACCAACGCACAAAGAGATGAACACTAAAAAACAACAGAGTCAACACTAACGAATGTCCGTGTATGGAAGAACAATATTGTCAAAGTTTAACAACCCAAAGTTTAATTAATACTGTATAATGGTTTTATTTTGTTCATTTTCTAAGTTCACTTTTCTTCGATTAACACTTATTGCTTATGTGTTTGAAACAAAGTAAAAAAAAAATCTGTCATTCACATTTCACATGTTTAGTTTGTCCCAAACATAATCTTTAGCAAAATAGATTTCTTACCTTTATTATTCAGCAATAGCTTTTTACCATAAAAGTTAGACTAGTGGAGAGGACAGCTAACATATTTTTTATGTCTAGTAGAACAGTACTTTCAAAATCTTCATCGCTTAGGTTACAGTTTTTATTTCTATCCCAACCCTGTTTCAAATGTCATTACACCTTTATCTCCGACCTGTCTGCTGTTTTGTTTGCTCTTCATGATACTGTGTGGTCACTAAATGTTCTTTTGCACCGAGTTGAACTTTAATGATTAAACTCAGTCATGTAAAATTGTCTTTTTTCCCCACTAGCTGGCCATTTTGGTGCACACAGATAATCACATGCTCTTTCCATTTCTCTAACCGTATAGTGAAGTTAAATAATGCAAAGCAATTACCTATTAATAGGAGAAACGGCGGACTGGAACTGGACTTTAACTCAGAGCGTTGTGTGTGTGTTCCACAGAAAAGTACATGACGCGCGAGTGTGTGTGTGTGTGTATGCTTGCCGCATCGTAACTACAGACGTGTCCATTCTGTGTCCCCCGGTCTCACAAAAACCAGCTGTAATGAGCGCAGATGAAAGCACAACATGAAAGGAGAAAGGATGTGTCATAATGTGTGATATGTTCTTTCTGTCCCCACCTCTGCGTTTGTCCGCTCGTTGGTGTGCTCGCACATATGTGCCGTCGAACATTTAGGCACACACGTGTGCCAACGCAAACGCCGTGAAACTTAACAAACAAAACTGGGAACGCCAGCGACTAAAGACAAATTCTGCGGCAGCGGAACAAAAGACAAACCAAAAAAAGAGAGAAAAAAATGCCATCAAGACACCCGCAGCAGGCACCCATTGTGATTAATGAAAACAAATATTGGGAGAGAGTGGGGCACGGGAACAGAGAAACAGCACAAACAATGGAGCAGACAGCCTAATGCGTTCAGGGTTCACTGACAGCCCTCTAGTGCAGAATGGGAATAATGGGAGGAGAGAGGGTGTGGCATGGAGGAACAAGAGAGGGAGGGAAAAGGAGGAAAAGAAGAGGAAACAAGAGCAGAAAGGCAAAATTTATCCAACCCCAAACACATCCACATACACACACGAGCAGGCGATCAGTGCTGTCAGCGCGTCTGTGCTTACACAGCCTTTGTACAACTGCCTCTTCTCCTGCAGGAGGGACTGTGTCGCTCACGCAGACATACCAGCCACACACACACCCACCCACACACGCCCACACACCCACGCACACTCGATGCCGCAAATACATGAATCCATTTTGGGCTGAGTTTAAAGGGGTTAAATGTTTCTGTGGCATGTTTGCGAGCGCCGGGCTCTCAATGTCACGCCTCACCGGGACACTAAGCCTGTCGCTGCAAAGCAACGACAGTATGAGGCGACATAAAAATCGCATGCATGCATTCAGTTTGACAGACAGCTTGTGCTTTTCAGCTGCTATTAAACTGGACAAGGCCAAGGGCTAATCAATCACCCGTTTTGTTTTGTTTTTTTAAGAAATGTTTAAAACAACTGTTGTTTTTACGCAATATTAATACAAATGTGTACATTTCTTAGACTTTTTCAAAGAGAAATATTTATATGTCTAATGATAGTTTAATTTCAGTCAATAAACATGTTAAACTCTTAATGTTTTGCATCAACACAGGCTAATAAAAGGCATTGGGTTTGTGCTACTGCTTTACTTAGCATCTAATGTGTAACTTGCTAATATAGACAGGACATTATTGTTATTCTTAGTGAAACAGTCCTGTTGCAGTAATTCATTTTATTCTGATTAGTTTCATCTTTTTATCCATAACATTAGAACAATGAGTTGCATTGTATCTCATTGGAAATTTAGACCAACACAAAGCAAGGCATAATGACAAACTGGAATTGGAAAGAAACTTATGATTTTTATTTTAAATGTGTGGCATGCCTTAATATTTTTCCCACAGACTCAATAATTTCGTCCCTGTTGCAGTAATTGTTTTTGGGGTATGTCTCCATTGTTTCATTCTAGAGTTCCCAGAACTTAAGTTCAAAACGTTTTCCAACATTATGACAATAACCACATTCCTTTCCCTCCTAGTGCAGACCTGGATCTCAACCTCAATTCACTTGTATTTATTTGTACATCTCCTCCAATAAACCTATTAAACAATTCCTTGGTGTCTGCAATTATTCCAGCACTAGAGTATTAACTAAAGTTAATATGACAGAACAATTTGGCGTCTGTCTCAGGGAATCCTCTTCTGCTCCTCCTGATTAGCCTTGATGAGCTCCAACAGCAAGCCACACCTGCCGGAGTCACCTGGTAGTGAATAAAGGGTAAGATACACACGTGGACACACAAAGCTCTGGTATAACATTCCCTTGTATGTTGAGGGTTGTTGTTCTACTGGACCGTGAACCCCTGCCTCAGTTTTTTTGCCATTTCAAGTTGTTTTCCTTCCAAATTTGACCAACTTTGTTCACGATTTACAGCGTTTGTTTCTGCCGCACAGAGACTGGGATGTTGGTTAAACTGGATATTTTGGGTTCTCCTTTGACCAGAGCACCACCACGCCACTTACTATGTCACCTACGTACATGGCTTGAGACAATCTCCAAATCGGATGTCTTTCTTTCCACAATGACTTTTGTTTCTACCTTTTCTTTCCAGATTTGAAGAATACAGTAGTTATCTTTACAACAGATTTTCCCACCTGAGTTGTGGTTCTCAACCAGTGGATTGAACTTCTGGCTCCTCTCTGATTAACGCTCTCCTTGCCTGACCTCCTAGTCTGAATGGATCTTCATTTGCACAACTTCATCACTGGCTTGTCCTGTGTTACTTCATTTTATGATGCTGTTTGCACCCTAACACTTTAAGAAGAACTTCAGAAACTTTCACAAAATAGTTTTTATTAAATTTAAATAACAGTAAGCAGACTGTACTTATTGTGCGACTTCTAAAGGGATTTCATTTAATTTAGGAACATCAGAATAGGCTAATTACAAGTTCATAATAATTTCAGAACTATTTGCAATGTGTATTGCATACAATCTCTGTACAGCACATAGATTTATTTGGTTGTAAAGTCATAAATGGAAAAAAATAAAGTTCAAAGGGCGTGAAACATTTTGCAAGACACAGTATAATGTAGCACTAAAGAATGCAGGGCATGTTTATTTAGCTCTGGCGATCCATATTCAGCTTTAAATTCCCTGCTTGAAGCGGTTTGTGCGATAAGGCAAACATGGGGCTTCCAGTGGCTTGACTTCCCACCGGGAATCAGCACAATTTATTTCCCTTCATCGACAGTCCCTAAACAAACACAGCCAGCAGGACAGGGATGAAGGAGCAAATTTATGTTGTGAGACAAAGGGGCAGCTAAGGGTGGAGGGATGCAGGCAACGCTCGAATCTGCCTCTGGCCGGAGGCTTCTTTTGGTGGTCTGTGTTATTCCCATTCGGCTTCATTACAGTCTTATCTCAAGGCAAGCAACACAGCCAGCAAGAACCGGGCCAGAGAAGCGCTGCAAGGTTGTGGACCCGACACACCTGCCACCTCAGATAAAATAAACATCAGAAAAGGACACAATTCAGGCTCCTGCTTCACCACGTCTTTCAGCAGCCTCTGCTTTTACTCTCATATGGCCTCCTACTTGATTAATCCCTCTCTTCTTCCCTTTGTCTCCGTTTGGCTTTATCTGCCCTTCCCTTTGTCCCGCCTTTTCGTTTCCCCACAGGTCCTTGCCGACTTAGAACGCAGCGATGGCACAGTAAATCAGGACCGCCTCGTTTCGCAGCACAGCCTCCTTTCAGCATTTGATGTGACACAGTCCTCACCTGTAAGGTTAAAGGCTAATGTGTGTAAAGCAGCCGGCGCTCTGGTGCGAATAATCAATCAGTCCCTGACGCAACGTCATGTCACAGGATCTGTAAAACCTTCCAGTGAAATCTACGGTGGCCCTGAGGTGCAAACCACTTCAACATTAACATAGCACAATTAAAAATTACAAAAACACAACAACATTAAGAAAGCACAATTACAAAAACACAACATTAACAAACACAACATTAACAAAGCACATTAACAAAACGGAAAGGGTATGTCCCAGTTTGCTGATTGGACGACAGCGCTTTTGAGCCGGAAGTTATCGTTTGAGCGGGTCGGCCCGTTGTTGCAATACGTTATAGCGTCCGCCATATTGAAAGTGGCTTATCTACCAGCAAGCTAATACAAGTAAATGGACCGAACTTCGTATAGCGCCATTCTGCAAAGTATTTTAAGTTAATGAATGCCACTGACACAACCTCTCACACATTATTATATATAGGAATGAAAAACAAAACAAAGGACAACGTTTCAAACTTTTTGATGTGATTATTTCATTGTTTTGTGGCACAATAATTACATTTGATACAGCTGATTCTGATAAATCGTTTTTATTGATGAACACACACACACCTTTACAGTGATGTAATCATGAACATATTAACACAATTCCATAATTCAATGTGCATTTGCTATGTCAAGATATGAATAAAAAAACGTAACTTCATTTACATTTTTAGGCATTTTATTGTAAAGACAAACTTTGATAATAGTTGTCAAACTTTAGCTACATATTTTTACTTTAAAAAATATTCATTACAGTGTAATATGTCAACTGTGCTATAGACAGTGTGAACGAAATCTAACAGACTAAATTATTTTTAATTTCTTTATGTAAACTGTCATAATACCCTAATACTTCAAATTGAGATATTTCACTTAAAATACACAACAAGTGAAAGAAAAAAAAAGTATGCAGTACATTACAAATTTATTTATATTATACTGGCGACACAGAGCACAGGTACAGGTTCAGTCTGCTGGTCAAGCTGGGAGCAGTTCGGCCTTCTGAGACATCCGGCTAGCCACAGGTTAAAGCAGGGGTGGGCAACTCCAGGCAGGTCTCCTGCAACTTTTAGATGTACTGTATTGCTACTTCAACACACCTGAGTCAAATAATGAGGTCATTAGCAGGACTCTGGAAAATTTGACTGCACTTAGGAAGTGATTCAGCTGTTGGATTCAAGTGTGTTGTACCAGGGAGACAACTAAGAGTTGCAGGACACCGGCCTTTGACGACCAGGATTGCCCACCTCTGGGTTAAAGCGATTGATAAAAATGATCTAACAGTGTAATAGAAAATACATCCCTGATTCATTCACATTCAAGAAAAAAAAACATATCTTCACCATATCGGGGCATTGACTTAGCATCTAAACACAGACATTGTGGAGATGAACTGCGAAAGTCTGAAGAAAAACAGCTCCAGCTCTGATCTTTATGGATCTGTCCTGACGAAATCCCTCCAGTCTCCGCGCTGCTGTCTGGATTAATGGACTTTCAGTCCACTTCAGGTTCGCTGTTATATCAAACAAATGATTTAAATCTACATATATTATAAGAAACATCTTATAGACAACTGATGTACCTTAAAGTAACCGTGTTTGACCTCAGACAAACAGCGACTTGTCTTGCGAACTTCTAGGTAACCATGGCAACAATAAACAAAGGTCAAAAGCGCGTTACAGGTTTCTTATTGCCTCTCCCTCTTTGGAAAAACAACACAGTATAAAAAAAAGTTAGCTAAGTTAATAAAAGAGTCAGAGTAGTTAACTGGGCCAATTTAGTTACAAAGGAAATATTTATTGGTTGTTTCACCACGGAAATGCACAGTAGGCTACTGGCCACAAAGTCAAGAAATTCTGCTCGTAAATTTACGTCATTATTATCTTTAATTCTTACCAGTGAAAGGTAAAAGCTAGTGGGTCCACTTTGTATTGTAAAACCGTTGAAACTAGTCCATGCAGCACGTTTTCCCCACTGCCACTTTCAAGATGGCGGCGATGTAAGTAGCACTCAGCGTATACGTATTTATGCCTATTGTCCAATCAGCGATCTCTCATACCCTTTCCGTTTTGTTAATGTTGTGTTTTTGAATTTGTAATTGTGCTTCTTTGATGTTGTTGTGTTTTTGATTTTGTTGAAGTGGTTTGCACCTCAGGGCCACCGTAGAAATCCCGCTCTGGTCAAAAACACCTGCTACACTTTCGCTCAAATTCACAAACAAGCGGTTTCAGAGACTCAAAGCTCAAATCTACGATCGCTATGCTCAATGTGATGTATTTAAAATGCGTTTATTTTACAAGGTTGTCTTGAGATAAGCCCTGGCTGATTTGCTGAATGCGGTGTCTTGCAAACGAGTTTATGCCTCCTGAACATTTTACATTTGTCACAGTACATCCAGTAACTTTAATGAATTTTACTGAGATTATAATGTTTAAATGAGTCAAAGGAAAATGATACATGGTTTGTTTATTATTTTTTTACTAAATAAAACTGACAAAATACATCAGGGACAAGTCAGATGGTCCGAGTCGATGGAGAGAAGTAAATATAGAGCAGCTTCACAGTTATGATTTGAAATGCTGAAGATGAAGCCAGACTTAAATCTATTTGTGAATGTTTTGCATGGGGTAAAAATTTAATCTGTTCAGTTAATTTGTTTGATTTTAAATTTTTTCTTTGCAAGTAAGAATAACTGTGCCTCTGCAAAAATGTGACACAAAACAATTAAACATACAGTCATATTCTGTATTATTGAAAAGGTTATTTATTTCAGCTAAGTGGACCACAATATATAGCTTCATTACACACAGACCGATGTTTCCAACCCTATTTCAGCTAAAATAATGTTTTTCCTCTTACAGCTAACAAAGACCCAACATTTAAGATTAGAATATAAGACCAATAATAAAACCTTTCTGACACAGAAAGGTGGGGTCAGTAAAAAGCATGTTTCATACTTAAAGGTAATTATCAAAAGAATATCTTGTAATCTGACAAATAAAACTAATAAGTATGCATATTCTGATTTATTTAATATGACTGTAAATATATCAATTTCAAGATTGATAAAAAAAAGAAATGAAAACCATCCACCTTTTAACTTTTACTTTTTTATCACCTTATGTTTGACTTGAATATCAAAAACCAAATAAGATGCAACACACACAGCAGCGAATAAATTTGTGGCACCAAAGTGGCAAATTTAAATGTAAAAAAAAAAAGTACTAAAACTCTTGCCAGCCGCTGGATGAATCGTTGTAAATTCTTTTGCAAGTGTTTCAGCATTTTTTTTGTTTGTTTTTTTGCTTTGTATTTGTCTTTCGCAATCCCCTCTTAGCTGGCAAATCTAATAACTCTCCGAGGTTTCACTTAATCACACACACAAAAAGAAAAAAAAAACAAAACCCGAACTATCGAGTCTCTTTAATCCACTTTGTGAATACACATTGGAGTACACAGCTTCCAAATTCCAAAAGGGATTAGCTCTAAACGGTAGTGACAGAGAGGGGCCTTTGAGGGAAGCTAAAAATTACAGGTGGAGTGATCCCTTCTAAAATTATCCAACTCTTTTATATTGCGCCCCTGAAGAATTCATGCTCATGTTTAATTCCCAAGCTCTGATAACGAATGTCTTCTCCGAGCACCTGAAGATTAATAGACTTTTACCAGGTGCTCTCTGTCTTTTTATAACACACTCCAGCTATTTAAACGCTCAGCTGTCTGGCTGTCAGCTCCAAACAGACTTTAGCATTTTATGGCCCGCGGGCCACATCCGGCCCGCTGACAACCTTTGACCGGCCCGCGTCGGACTGTAAATCCTATTACTTCTCTATAGGTGCACGAAATGCACTGACGCAGCTTTTGTTTTGAAGGCCACTGCTCTTACTGCTTATGCAAATATGTTATACAGCTTTCAAGAAATTAGTTTGTGGCAGCTAACACTAAAAAAGAAAGTTTGAGGCAGGATGCAGAGGTTTTTACATCTGGCATAATCCTTTTAGTTTTTAGCAAGGCATGGGCTTCAAAATATTTCTTTGATGAAACCGGCTGAAAATCTATGTGCATGGTACGTGGGAAACATCTGTGTTTAGACAGTACATTTTAAATCGCCAGTATGAGAGTAAACATGGAGACAAGCAGAAGAATATGACTGGTGCTTAGCTGGGACAAGCATCAGATGACTTGCTAGCTAAAGTGAGAAAGCAAAAAGGATATTTTACAAAGCTCCACTCTTCCAAGAATGCAGGAGTCAGGACAAGCTTTGTAATATTCTACAAAATTGAAAGAAATGGTAAGCCGTTCTCTGATTTATCAAAAAAAAAAATATTTGATGGAGTCTGCTGCGCTAATTTGTTCCTGAGAAAAAGGAAGCGTTTGGAAATGCGTCTTTCCTTTTCGCGCACCTTAACAAGAACATCTTGGGGAATTTGGCACATCAGCTGCAAAACAAAACACACTTATTTTCCGTGGTCCTGAACAAGAATCATGATGTCAGTTTCGGCCCACAACCCAGTTATTTATTTTTGTACGTGGCGTAACGAAAGACGAGATGACAGAGGAGCAGGTAGCTATGCAACCAATGAAAGGCACCACAATGACGAGTGATTTGTTCACAGGCGTAAATGCGTCTGTGGAGCTGTGGGACTAAATTGGGAAAAACTGGTAGGTGTTCCAATAGATGGCTGCAAATCTGTCATGGAAAATAATGTTGGACTTTTGAAGCAGATGCAAGACAAAGGGACTGAAATTAGACCCAGAACAGAAACTGATATTTTTGCATTGTTTCATTCATCCAGTGATTTTCAAGTCAGTGCTGAAAAACAGCTGTGTTGTTGATTTTACAGCTACAATGATTAATTTCATCAGGACAAGAGTACTGTGATATGTTTAGCCTATGGTTTGTTGTCAGTGTAACTAGTTGGTACAGTTCAGTGCACTATTTTGTGTGTTTCCATTATAAAACTGGTCCAATCGACTGACCCATACCGCATCACTGTACATCCTTAAAACAGTGGTACAGTACGGTTAGAGTGGAGTTACCAGAGTTACTCAACATTGATTGGGAGGGAAGAAAAACTGTTGGAGGAGCATGACAGGGAGCATAGTCACACAGGCTACCAGACAGCTGTGTGAACGGAAAGCAGCCTTTATGACGCTGGTAGAGGAAAAGCCTCCCCTTACCGTGAAGCAGTCAGCACAAAATGTTCCCTTTCTGACACGTTTAGGGTAATGTGCAGTGTTAGTTTTCCAACCACAAACCAGCTGTGCTCCAGAAAAGCTTCAAAGTCCAAAGCTGCTTCCTAAACTCTATTTGACTAATTGGATTTTTATTTTGAGCTGCCAGAATAAAGGGGGCTGAATACAAATGTCTACATTGTGGTTGGAATGTAATTGCTCGCAACACCCAGAGTGCTATGCGAAGTACAGTGATAATGCTCTGTGCAATATTTCTATTGCTGTGCAGACATTACGGCAAACCAAAGAACTAGTCCAAAAGCATAATTAGTCTCTAAAGTTACTTTGAGTAGGCATGTGTGTGCTGTGTTGGTTGCTCTGTGATAAACTGGTGACCTGTCCAGGTGGACCCTGCCTCTCACCCAATCACCACGACCTTGCAAGGATAAGTAGATGTTTTATGGATGTTCTGTTTTATATTGAACGTAAATGGCAGTTTTTATTCTACATTTGAAAGCAGTGTTTTAACAAAGACGCTGCTTCTGTCCAAAAAAAATAATAAAAAAAGCAGCATTGGGAACAGGATGTTTGATATACACAATATAATATATCACAATATGATGTTTAAAAGAGCAAATAACAAATTTCTTCCAAAAGATTTACTAGTTTGCATAAATTCCAACAATAAATATATGAAAATTATAGGTCAATAGAAGGTTCAAATCTCCAGTTGAATTTTGCAGGTCCGATTTTTTTTATTTTTATCTTGTTCTGTGCCTTTATAAAACCCTAAACAAAATTCTCTCTTGCGTTTGATTTTGTTTGAAAATATATGGATCAGAGTGTGAATGAGTTACGGGTGCACTCATCTTTGATGCATGCGGTCTACAGAAGAGACTCCCAGCCCAGAATATAAATAAAGCCTTCATTTTAAGTCAACAACCTGTTTTGGTTTGTATTATCTCAGACCTCTAAAACCTGTATAACTGAAGAGTAAATATTTCTGAATAAGAAGTGTATTTATAGAGAAACTCCTCAGTGTGCTATAGGCAGCTGGCTATGGAGCCAGTATGCCAACTGGGAGTGATCTAATTCTAAAAAAAAAAAAAAAGACTTACTTATAAATTTGTTTAGTGTGGTTTAATCAGCTTATTTAACAAATGCAGCCATTTTAATCAATGTCCCAGTTGGTTCAATCATGGGAATCCTAATTAGCTACATCACCATATTTTATAAATAAAGTTGAATTACATACACTGTATGAAAAAACACTGGGGGAAATCTGTAGATGGCTTCATAGTTGATGATTTGCAATTTTGTATAGGGACAATCTGGGATCTCTGTCTGAAATGTGATTACATACATTTATGCATATGTAAAAAGAAATGAAACAAAAACTCACAAAAACTACATGATTAACAGTTTCTGAGATTATAAAAACAGCTCCAATACCACTAATAAACAACACAAGGAAGAAATGTGTCCAAATATCTCTATGCAGCACATGGAAAATCATTATTTTTAAAGTGTCTCTCTTTTAAAAAAAGAGCAATAGTTCAAACTCTTGGACAGTAAGCGACTGAGAACACAAATTCAGCCCGGCTACACATCGTAAAACCTAACATTTCGCCGCTGCGCCTCCTTGCTCCGACTCAAGCCAAAGTTTGAGTGATGAAAAAGCATATTCAGATTTCACACTCCAATAACAACAAGTAATCAAGGCCAGTGGTGGAGGCGCCCCGACGGAGGCAGCAGACCGAGGCAGAGCGACGCTGCTGCAGCCCTCAGTCACATCTAAACACCTGTCTCCAAATGGACACATCAATCCCTATTTCACAGCCCGCCTGGTTTCCTACACTGACACACACGAGCACGCACACACGTGTGATGTAGATTATAGATGCCTGGGAACAGAAGCTGCACAGACATTTCCACAAATCTGTCCTGAGCAGATCTGTCCCTTTCTTTTTCGTTTTTCCCCTTATGGCCAAAAGCAGGTCGAGTCTTTTCTTGGACAAATTCATTTACGCAGCTCGGACAGAAGACACAGGAAGGATGCAGGTGAAAGCAAATGGGATGGAATGCGGGTCGAGTAGAAATCAATCTGTTGCAATGCAGCACACGGTAATCTCACTCTTCAGCAGGAAGGCTGATTTGCAGCCCTGGAGTGGTGAGGGTGGGGATGAGGCGTGGGTTGCATAGGTGTGGCCTGCGAGGGAAAGTGGTTCTGGACCAAAAAGGGGTGGCGAGAAGCACTTAGCACCTGGGATAATACCCATTTTCTCTCTTTCTCTTTCCGTCTCTTTTACCGACGCACACATACACACACAAGCACTTTGCCTAATAGAGTAGCAGCACTAGTCAGCGTTTCCCATGGCAGGCAGTAATCGCATGACTGGACTCAGTGATGGATTTTGGGTTAGAGGCAGCATCAGCACCACTGCTATAAACATAAACACACAGTCTCAAACTCACGGGTGTACATGTGTGTGTGCACCCCGGAGTTCCCACAAAAAAATTATAATAATAACGCAGGTTTGACATGATACAATTGATATTATATGCAGTATTCAGTAAATTAAGTTACATTGACCAGAATTTGCAAAGCTGTCTGTAGAAATACAGAGTCTTGGAAAATGCATGCTCCTTTAAAAAAAAAAAGGTTTTGAACATCATGCGGCATTTTTAGGTTGCATGGCGGTACAGTTGGGTTCCTTGTGGCAAGAGGTTCTGTTTGAATCCTTTCCTGGGTTGTTTCTTCATGGAGTCCTGCCCATGGATGAGTAGACCAGCTCCCACAGTCCTAAAACATGACTGCTAAGTTAATCAGTCTGGTTCTGGTTCAGCATCCCCCAAATGTATATGCAAAAAGCTAAATGGAGAAGCAGCATTCAGCTTTTATGCACCACAAATTTCATACAAACTTTCAGAAAATGGCAAAACAGCTGAAACACTGAGTTCCTTTAAATCTAGACTAGAAACACACCTGTTTTGATTTGCTTTTGACTCATAAAAATGAAACATTGACCAACATATTTGACATATTTGATGTTTTTGACGATGGAACACATCAAAATGTATTGTTCTAGTTTTCCCAACTGTTGACAGTATGATCTCTTTTATATTTCCTTGTTTTTGTGTGTGTGTGTGCTTTTATGATGTAAACACTTTGAACTGCCTTGTTGCTGTAATGTGCAGCACAAACAAACTTTAGAGATTATCTGTCCCCCTGAATTGTCCTTGTTATGAGTGTGCACATGCATGGAAGTTGGTCCAATTTACCCACCTTTTTCAGTATCGGTATCATACACAACATCCGAAGGGGTGATTGATGTGCAGAACACTATTCACATGTACAAATTCATCCCAGATGGTTTCGAATCCTTGCAATTCCCATAGCACAGTAAAATAGGATTCTTTCTGAGGCTATGGCCTCCCTGGGGCTCAATTGGAAGTGCTTTGACCATTCAGTGTCACTGACAATGCCTTTCATTTATAACCCCAGTCCAAATTGTTGCGGCAGCAATTCTGACAGAAACTACCAGAGAGATCATTTTTATCCTGTCCTAGCTTTTTTGCTTCCGTTCCATGTCCAATCCAGAATTTCAGATGCTTTCCCTCACAGTCAAAGCCCTTAATGACCAAATACTGTATCTTGAAATCTTCACCGAACCATAATATCCCAGTGGAGCAAAGTGAGTGGGAAGCCTCAGCTGTGGTTCTTTGTAGTGCTGTGACTCTTCGACAGTAACACAATACAGTTAAATATCAGATTGGTTACAATTTGATTTAATACTAGACTGATTTTTAACCTACAAAAACTTGAGTAACCACAAATGCTCTTCTGCATTTCCATGTCTCTTGAGCAGGAGAGCCAGAAGCACATCAGAGTGCATACATGCATGATGGTTATACTGTATTTTTAGCTTATAAAACAGCAACATTTCTATGAAAAGCATTCATTTATTTCTTTGGGATTAGAGAAAGATAAATGCATTCATGTGATTTTAGTTGTTGCTATTTTTCACATTGCTTTTATAAATCTACTGAATATCTTTTTACTTCAAATAGGAGCATTTTTTCAAATTTCAGACTTAAATTCTAAAGTTAAAATTATTGTGCACTGAAAATGAGATGATGTGAATATAAATATCCCAATAAAATTTTTATAGAAGAAAAAAAAATCTGCATAAATTGTACATGTACATGGTTCATAAAACCATGTACATGCGGCAACCATGTACAGTGCTGAGAAAAATATATTTTTTGCTCCAAATCAACCTGGATCTAGTGTCCAAAGTGTGCTTGATCTTGAAGTTACAAGCTGATGGCTCGACAGTTTTTCAGGATTTTCTTCTAGAAAGAGGAATTCATGTTGTTTTTTGACTATTGTGATGCATCCAGGACTGAAAGCAGGAAAAAGAAAGAAAAAAAACACAGCTTCAGACCATCAAATTACCCCTGATGATTAATATTTCACCATGAGAACTGCATCTCCCAGCATTCATAGCAAGATGCCATTGTTGTGGATGGAATGACACTCATCTCGATGCTAGCATCCAGGTAGCACCTGACCCAACGGGGGTTCAACAACTCTGCGCATGCTTTCTTCTAATACGCTGGCCAGAGAAGACGACTTTTAAAAAAATCTTTGCTGCGTTAACTGGAGAACTTCTAGACAAGCGGTTTACGTATCCTGTTTTCTACCTTCTTTTGAAAATCTTTTGACATCCACCTCCACAGGCCTGCCCTGCATCTGTCGACGGAAAGGTGCCTCCTTGGTTTTCAAACCAAAGGTACCACTGTTTCTGCCGACACCCGCGCCTCCCCAGCTGAAACTTGCCTAAGGGCAAATTGGAGAAACCAATAACCTGGCATTTATGTTTTCAGAATGTGGGAGGAAGCAGAGTTCCTAGAGGGAACCCAAGCATGGATGGGAAGAACATGCAAGCTCCACGAGGAAAGACCCCAGGCCAACATTCAAATAGGACCTTCTTGCTGCAAGGCAACAGTGCTTCCAACTGTGCAAACCTGAAAAAAAACCCTTATTATATATTTCCTCACCAGTGGCTGAAGCAAGTGAGCTGGTAATGCCTGTCACCTGATGTTGAGGCTCTGCCATAACTCAGCAAAGTCTAAGAAAATTGCAGTGTGTGGCAGCTTTTTCTGCGAGGGATTTAAAACCCTCAACAGATACAGAAAACAAGGATTTCATGCTCTAAAATGTTCAGGATGCAGCAACCTCTATTTGAGGAGGCAAAAAAATGACACTCATCCTGCTTTTGACAAAGTGGATGACATTGCCACAAAAAGCAAAGTGACATTGTCACTAAAAGCAGGAAGGATAGCTCTCAAACATAATAGCATAAACAGTCAATGCCTTGGATTTTAGGTATTATGTGTGGCAGCTGGTATCTTTTGGGCAACGAGCAATGAATGAGAATCATACGGGTCCAAATATCAGTGACCTGTGAAATAATGCAGCAGACAAATGTCAAATGGGTAAGGAGGATTTAGATTCAGCTTCTGATGAAATGAGAGATCCTTGACTCATTATTTCCTTGTGAATAATGTCCTCTGTTGTATCTTTATTCAGAATAGGCAGAGGTCCATGACGAGTCGTTGTATTCTTTTGGTTTTAGTCTGCTGCAAGAGTTTCGAGTCCGGAAAAACTCAAAAGAGAAACAACACAGGATTCATGTTGTCTCTTTCTGAAAACGCTGCAGATTAATTTATGTGCTGGAAAACAATGAACTGAAAACAGATTTACATGTCTCCATTGCCCACATAAAGGAATGCATTGCTTCCCTTTCCCACCACCTCAAGAAGATCCAAAACGGATAAATGTCCTCCCAGAGGCCCTGTTAAGACTTGTCACCAATATCACTTCCAGGCAGCCACATCAATTTGTATCCAGAGGTCAGGTGAGTGATGGTAGGTTTTCCATGGGATCCATTTTGAATGTGTTAACTGATTTCGAGATGATATTGAAACTATCACAAAGAAGCATGTAACTGCTAATTGGGCAATCTTAAAACTGACCCCAAGGATGCAGCAAAGAGATCCTATGAAACCCATACCTTTACAATTTAGAGTCGTCTACATTCACTTTGAGCTGCAGTCTTAAGCTGGAGCTATTTTTAACTAACAATGGAGATAAATATCATCCTCTACATGCACAAATCTGGTAGAGATATACCCCAAAACACTTACAGCTGTAATTGCAATTAAATTTGGCTTTTAAAAGTATCAATTATGTGGGGCTAAATACAATAGCTCACTGCAGCTTTAAATTTTTTTGACTTTGTAAAAAAGGAAAACAAAAGCATGTGTCAATGTCCTTCCAATTTAAAAGTTTTATGTTGTGTTGGGGCTGCACAGCCCCAACACAACATTGCACTGTTGCCTTGCAGCAAGAAGGTCCTGGGTTCGACTCCCGGCCCGGGGTCTTTCTGCATGAAGTCATGGAGTTTGCATGTTCTCCCTGTGTATGCATACTATGGCTTCCTCCCATAGTACAAAAACATGACTATTAGGTTAATTGGTTTCTCTAAATTCTCCCTAGGGGTGTGTGTGTGTGAGTGTGTGTGTGCATGGTTGTTTGCCCTGCGACAGACTGGTGACCTGTCCAGGGCGCCCGAAACTTTCGCTGGAGATAAGCACCAGCACCCCTCCAACCCCACTAGGGACAAGAGTGTGCAGAAAATGGATGGATGTTGTGTTGGTCTGTTACCCAAAATTCCAATAAAATGTGCTGAAATTTGTGACAATAAAAGTATGGGCAGAAGTTCAACGCTCGCAAATGGCATTTGCAAGGACCTGCGACAGCAATTGTGTTTCTCTGCGATAAAGCATGGATTCCTATTTAAAAATGTGAGGCCAGCAGAAGAAGAATAGCACTGTCGTTTTAATTTTTTTAACTTGAGCTGTTGTTTAAGCAAAGCTGACGGAGAGCCATTCGTTCGTCCTCTCGCCACACCCGAGATCAGATTGCCTACAAACAGCCTGTCGTTTCTTTTTCACCCACCTTTCAGAATGTTGCGTTGGTTTAATTTGATCCACAGATTTTATTTTATTTATCAGCATTTAAAACAAAGAGAAGAGACAAAGCAAATCTGAAACGTGGCCCCAAAACCACCCAGCTTTTAGAGTACTGGCCCTTTTCTCTGTCTCAGGGGCCACCTACCTCCACAGCTATCTGTTTATCATTTGTTCAAGTCCACCCCCATATAGCAGACTTCAGCTGATGCTGTGTGAGATCATGTTAAAGTGTGACTCTGACATGAAGAAGAAACGGACCTGTGATTAGAATCTTGTACGCAGTTTGGCCTCAGGTGCGGCGAGGGATGAGATAAAACATGTTTGCTTAGGGAGATCTATATCACACAGAACACTAAATTATTCACAAACCAGCAGGGGAATCCCCAAACACTCGAAACTTGTGCAGACCTTGAGTAGGAGACGGGCAAACTGCACAAACACCCGTACATTTTCGCAGATAGGAATATCTACATAAGAAACTACAGAGCATCAATTCAATACCGATGAAAAATAAATGAAAACATGTTAAACAAGCCTGCGTTGGTGAGCAGAGGGGCAATGCTGAGGGATCTAAGACAACTCCAAGGGTCTATAAATACTGGGCGAGGGTGATGATGTGAAAACTGTGATTTAAAAAAAAAAGGAGGGAAAAAAATACAGGTCATAAAAATGACAAACAGAAACAGTCATCTCCATCTTATTCTCCCTCACTTCCATTAGTGTGACAATTTCATTAAACAAACATAATGTACAAAATCATTTCCTCGACTTGGCTGGCTCCGAGAAATTAACAGCAACATGGAAGTCATGCATAATGAATGCGAACATTTGCCATCTACAAGTCTCCCACAGTCAAACATTAATTCAACCTCGTGCCGGGTGTGGAGAGGGAGGAAGAGGACAAATGGGATATCGAGAGGTGGGGAAAGAAAGAGAAAACCGTCAGAGGTGATCTGACTGATAGGTACACTCCCAGGCTAAAGTTATGAGAGCTTGGAAAGATTGCGATGGTGGACGAAAATATACAGAATATATGCGGAAATAGACAAATTGTAAAAGGCCTTGACTTCCATAAATTTTGGGAGCTAAAAATGGGAATAGGAGGCAGTTTTTTTTTTTGCAAGTACAGCTGCAAGTTTTTAGCTACATGCATTTACTATATTTGCAGACCTAAAAACTTAAGACTACTAAGTCAAAATAGTAAAAAAAAAAAGTTTAAATTCCAGGTTTGAATTCTGTTATGGGCTCCCCCTGCCTGGGAATGTTCTCCCTGTACACATTTGTGTTCTTTCTGGGTACTCTTGCTTCCTCCAACAGTCCAAAAACATGTGTAAGCCTAGGTGGTCTCTGTCTAGAGAATGGGTGGATAGAAAATAGTTACAGTTCAGTCATTTTAGATGGGGAACATCCAAAATCAATTGTATATACTGTACAGTAGCTCTGATGCTGCCACCACCATGTTTCACAGCGCTGATGGTTGTTTTCAGAGGCAACGTTGGTGTACCACCACACAGCGTTTTTGCTTCTAAGCTAGAGTGTAAAATTTCTGTCTCATCTGACCTGAGTCCCACATGTTTGCTGTATTACATACAAACTGCATTTGTTATGGTGTTTTTTCAACAAGAGTTTTTCTCTTGCCACTCTCACCAGATGTGAAGAGTGTTTGACTAACAGCTGGATTGTCAAAGTTCATTCTCCAAGTTTTAGGCTTCTGCAGCTCCTACCATGGTCTGCAAGACTACAGTCTTGCCATTAATGCTGATTAATGGTCCATCTGTTTAATGCTGTCCTCGACTGACCTACCAAGTTTAGGTGAATGTCTTTGCCACGGTAAGTGTAAAGTTGTGCTATGGTGTTGACATTTATGGATGACGGATTTAACAGCACACCGTGAGATGTTCAGAACTTTGAGAAATGGTTTCATAGCCTCCCCCGACTTTAAACGTCTCTACTTTATGTCTTCGTCCACTAATGAGAGTGTAAAAAAACCTCAGGTTAAATGCTGCACAGTTGACTCAACGCACCAGTTAGAGGATTTCTGAAAGCAGATTTCACTTTCCATGTGAAGGGGATGGATTACAGATCTGTTCTTTTCATGTTTTTAAATCATAAAAAAAACAAAAAAACTTAAAACCAATTTTTTCTTCTCTTAGCTAATCTCAACCATGCTCTATTTTACATTGTGTCATGTCATTATTTTTGGTTTTATCAAATTCGTACCCTGTATCTAGAGGCTCCACCGTGAACGCTGACTGAGACCATTATTACAAGAGAAAGCCGTTTGTTGTCACAGCCGTCGCATCGTGCAGTGCTCTGTCCACCGCGCGTAAGCAAGACTAATATTACTGGTCACATGGGATTAAAAACAGGGCACAAATAAATAAATAAATTCAACTTGGCAGAGAGTTAAAAGTGCATGTCAAGTCAGCTCGCTGCTCTTTTCTCATACATCAAAAACCAGAGAGTTTGACATGACTCTCCTGACCGTGCCAAAAACACTTGGCATCATCTAATTGTCTTTGCATAAATCTCACGATCATTTATCTCGACACAACACAACAAAATGCTAATGGTAACATTTTAGGGATGGGAACGGCATAGAGGGGGGAAAAAAAAACCAAAACGCTCTACTCACAAAGAGTGATTTATTACCCGGTGCAACTGGGTCACACATTAATTTTGCTCTTTATATAAAATGCCCGTTGCATAAATAAAAAAGCTCAGGAAAAGAAACAAAGAAAACCCCAACAACATCTCGTGTGCGGGAACATGTTCATGCACATTTGCAGCCTTCGCCGTCAGCTCGCACAGAGGAAAATGTCACAGTGTCGAGAGGATGTTTATCTGGAGGAGACAGAGCTGATGGCTCGGCGGGGCCCCTGTAGGCTCTCCTACCTCTCACCACGATGCGATCTGCATGCGTGTTGGCGTGCGTGCATGTGTGCGCGTGTATGTGTATGTGTGTGCCCTTTTGATTGTTATGTGTGTTGTCTTCTGACTGACACAGAACGATGGGAGATGCCAGTGTTTGGCGGCGCGCTCCAGCAGACACACATCGGATGTGACACCGCCGAGCCAGCGGTGTGACAGGCATGTGACAGGGCAGAGCTGGTCCTAAATAACTTCATAGGCTCCATTACGCTGCCAAAACACTGGACACGCCATCTTCCATTTCCCATTTACCCTTCATGGTCACAGAACCCTTTACTATTCACAAATGGAGTGCTGATTGGACCCAACCTTTCGCTCAGTATAGATTAATCATACATAGATGCAAGCTTGCAAGCACACTGAATAAGACCCCCCCCCCCCCCCCCCCCCCACACACACACACACACACACACTTCTCCTCCCTTCAACCCCCTCTTTGCAAATCAAAGACAAAAGCTGAGCGGGGTGCTTAGTGCCGGGAGTTGCCCAGCCGCAGTGGTGATTATCCTGAAGGAAGCATCAGTTGTTGGTGTTTACCTCCACTCTAACCCTCTGATTTTTTGACACCGGCGAGCATTCGTCAAGAGCGGCTTTGAGAGGGTTGAAGGTGACCGAAGATGAATGCGTCATTAGTCCTGACACAAATTAGGAAAAGTGGAAGAAAATGGGGTGTAGGAGACAGAGGAGGAGGGAAAAACCTCTGGCGACTGCAGCGTGGGGATTTCACATAGAACAAAACCGGGTGGAAAAAAGAGGTACAGAAAATGGGATGCAATGCTAACTTTAAAGCTAATTATAAAACAGCATGAGGTACATTTCCTTTGTGGTATCTGGATAGTTTAAAAACACACACACGCCCACCCCCCCACACACACAATAAGATAACAAATTATGGACTTTCAGAACAAAAACAAAGATTTTTGAAAGTGTGCAAGTAACTCCAGTTATTCATGTAGTGAGCGTCCAGGTCACACGTTGTCATGTGGTGTTGCAGGGATTGACACAACACAGCAAGAACAATAGCAAATAATGAGGATGGAGTTTCAGGGTGATTTATTGGCTTTAGTAGACGCTGTAGTTGAAGAACAACCTTTGACTGATTTTGATGTGAATTCTGAAGAATTTTCATCTGGTCTGACTGACATTTCTCTCCCCCCCCGAGGATTACGACTCTGAAGGAGAAAAATCTGACGACCAGACAGAGGGAGCGTTCCAGCTGCAGGGGGTTAAACCCTCTATGTTTGAGTCAGAATGCCATGATTGATGTGAAGGAAGAGGCTGAGGCCAAGGCAAACGGTGACAACAAAAATAATCGTCTTCAAAAGTTAGCCTAGTGCAGATCTTTTTTATATTCATTACTGAAGCTTTCTACATGCTGTAGTTACACCAAATACTCTCCACTTGTAAATACCATATTTAGCTGGTATCGCCTAAACTAGATATGCAATTCATACAGCAGTAGCACAAATGACATGCAGATGCCATTCACAAATTTGATTCATAACTAGCATTTGATTAAGGTAAGCGGAGTGAAGGACTTGATTTTGTGACTTGTGCATAACTGACTGGACTAGGCGTCAGTCTGTCAGCTTGCCAGTCATTTTATCATTTTGGCCACTTGCTAAGTTGTGGAAACAGTTTTTTTTGGGAGGTCCTTGCAAAAATGCATTTTTTGTTGTTGTTGTTGAGGCTAGAGCTGTGTCTGAATGGTCCCAATCAATTGTCTAAAAACCCAGAATTTTAAGAAAAATCAATAAATCCTCAAAATGGGGGGAAGCTAACAATAATAGGGGGTTAATTTAAGTTTTTATAACCTTGGGGTGCATTGCTCTATTTGTGGATGGAGTAGTGGCTAAAATCCTGTATTTTAGGCTGCTGGTTGTTGTTGTTCCTGGTAGGCGGTGGTTTTACCTGCACTCAATCAAGATTCGTAATGCCGGTCTTCATTTTGACTTATAATCATAAAGTCATTTATTTTCAGTACATTGTCCATTGTCTTGCCATTTCCATTTAAAACAACATAAATCCGACATAAATCCAAAACAAAGAACAGTAGAAAACCGTTTGCCCCCTTCCCATTAGCTACACCTGAACAGAATCACACTTGATTCTGAACATCCTCAGAACTCAAAATGAAATGCTCCCCCTGGCGATAAACACAGAAAAGGATAAATGGCTACTACAGATGGTATAAGAGTCCAATGGGAAAATTTCCAAAGGCCTACAAGACATAGAAAGGGATGAGAACGTTTTGTCTTCCATGGCACCATTGTGCAAATGACAACCTGGTAGAAAATTTTAAAGTTTACCGCATTCTTGGCAGAATTGGAGCAATCAAAGCCGATTATGTGAACCGATACAGCCTGTAGCCTCGGCTGGCATCCCTTCTGAACTTTGATTCAAAACATTTGAACTACCGTTTACTACATATATAACTTCAAATTAATCTCACTTCAGAAATCCATAACTATCCCTTAAAGTGATCCTAAGGGGAAAATTGAGCAACCCATAGCCAAGCAGGTAGATGTGGGTGCACAACTAGCGAGTGACGGGGGGGTAAAAAGAGGGTCAAAAGGGAATGTTCAACCTTTCATCTCACATGGTGATAGAGAAATGTGTGCATGTACACATGAAGCCTTTGATGGCTGCAGCTCTCACATTACATGCTGTAAGAGGTTATGATCTGATGCACTGCCAGCTTTGCACACTTCTTATATCATGGAGGACTTTGATGTCTTGCCTGTTTGCCGAGCCAAACATTCACTTTAGCCATTTATAATGAGGATAGTGAAGTGGATGTTAAACCTTAAAGCCTGTTAGTCTGCACGTCTGACAGGGAGATTGCTTGTCATCGCTTAGCCGGTTTAGCTCATTCGAGTGCAGTGACATTTCTACTATTACCTCCCCGACTACTTTGCAAGCTGCTAATAGGCGACTTGCTCAGAAGCCACATCCTATTTAAACACGGGAGAGGTAAACAAAATGAATTATGAATTGTGCCATCAAATGCAAAGACGCATGAATCATTTATGGACACAAAGTATTTGTAGACATGTGTTGGCGGTCGATAAGATCTTTCAGATATTGACAGAACAGGATCCTTGTTTTTTTTCCCCCCACCCCGATTAGAGGATGATGTGTGATAACCAGTAAACACGGACTGCGGGAGAGGGTTTGATAAGACAGGTGAAGGCTGAGATAAAGACAGCAGAAACGGGTGCCGGTGGTAATTCTTTAAATTGTTGAAGCAGAGCTCGCGGCACATTATTTCCAATGAGCTCCGTTGATTTTGCTGCATCCTATCCGTGCAACATCCAGATGAATCTCAATAAACAGTCAACCCTTTTTCTGATATCGCGCTTCCCAAGGCGTAGCGGCACACCGCACAATCACAAATTCAAATGGAAGGAGAACAAGGAAGGAATTTATCCTTCACACCCTTGTTTAATTTGTCGCATTGTGGTTAACTGAACTATGTGGCTGCTGAACTTTTGTCTAAAGGTATGTGAGGCTCAGATGGGAGGCATTTCAAGCATTTAATAAAGAGACAAAAGCCAAAAGAAGGAGGTAGAAGGAAGAATAAATGTAGGAGGACTTTCAAATACAAGAAGTGGATACACTCTGTGCCGTGCATCTACCTTCTAACTAAAGTTGAAGCACGTTCCAAGGCACAGGCCCACACACCCCAGGATGGAGCTGTGTGTGTTAATGCCTGGAGCTCTCCAGCCGTGCAGACGCCTCAGGGGAGACATCCCGATAATGCAAACTAACTCCGGCTCACGGTCCCAAGGGACGGAAAAACAAAAGATAATGCTCCATCTACTTTTATCTCATTAAGCAGTCTATAACTCGCCTAATTGTTTACGAAGGGATTTGGAACAATATCCGGCCCAGGGTTTATGATTTTGGTGTGTGCGAGTGCATACGTGTTGCTGATCACTCTGACCCACACATGTAGGAGGAAGTGGAAGGGGGTTGCATTTGTGATTCATTGCTGTTGTGAATTAAAGATTGGTTTTAATTAGGATGAGTATGGATGTGCAGGCTAATAAGATAAAGCAAGAGATTAGGAGACAAAGGGCCGGGTTTTAATTCCCCCCTCGCTTCCATTCGTCACTTTGGAGTCGACGCTAGCAGAGTAAACAGTTTTAGAAAGACTTGTGCACACATCTGGCTCGGGAACAAAAGCACAACTCCAAAAAGATTTCGTAATTCAAAGATGATGTTTTGCCTTTGCAGCCAAGTCATGGGAGCCTACTTCCCCAGCGTCCTCTTCTCCCTGTGTTTTTCTGCTTGTTAGATATTCTGCCAGCAGCACCCTCCTCTCCTTTCCCCGACCCCATGCTTTTCAATCTGTCCATCGGAGCACTTGAGCTTTGATCTTCTCACCCAGGCCCACTCATTGCAGCCCTGCAGCCCCCTTTGCTCCCTCTTTTCCAACTCCACTCATCTTTATTACCTCACATATATATATATATATATATATATATATATATATATATATATATCCATCTCTCACTCCCTGCATCATGTTTCTCAACCAACCCAATCTCATGCTCCATGACCGTGCACGTGGGAGAAGAAGAAGAAAAAAAATTGCCCCCAAGGTGCTTATTAGCACAGAGCTTTTAATTACAGTTTGCACATCGATCAAATGTTGCATTACTAGTTGGTCCCCATCGCCCGGTTAATGTAGTGATGGATCACCTGTGAGGTTCTGCACCGGTCATCTGTGGCAGTCGGATGCAGATTGCTCAAGCGCAGGGAAAGCCGGGCTCATCTGTGATGTTGACAGTGCAGGTATTACGGGATAATGAACAGCATAAAAAGGTATATCAAAAAAGAGCAAACCACAAGAGAGAGAGAGAGAGAGAGAGAGAGAGAGAGGGGAGTAAAAGGGAGTACCTCATTTAGTAGAAGAGTAAGCAATCTATGTCACAACAGCTTCATAGCTCACTTTTCATAGCTCAGGACTAATGTCTCAGCAAGATCTAGAAAAACTCATCCATGCATTTGTCTTTGGTCGCATTGATTACTGCAACAGTGTCTTCACATGTCTGCCCAAAAAGTAAATCAGATAGATGCAGCTGATCCAGAAAAAAACACACCAACAGCTGCCAGTCTTTACAACTGATGGCTGCTATCCATCACCGCCTTCTTTCCTTGTCAAAAAGTTTACGATGAAATGACAAGTTTGGTTGCCTACTTGTTTGTTTGTGCTATTTTTATGGTGAAATAAAAGCGATGTTAGTGGGCCACTATCTTCAGAGCATAACATCACGTGCAAAGGGTCAATATCTAATAAACATACAAGATCAAGCAGCAAATGCCTGAAAGGCAAAACAAAAACCCCATATTCTAATGTATATTTTTGAAAAAACAAAACATCTGATGTTAAGTGTCACCATTCGGGAATCAAACATTGCTGTCTCATCCAAAAGAGCCGATTGCTCACTCAGTCCACCGAACCCATGTAAATATAACAAAAGTATAACTTTGAAGCATCAAGCGTCATGTACTGAGCCAGCACCTGCTGAAAAACAAAGGGGGAAAAAAGTTAGTGCAGACATCCTCAACATGCAGAAAACAGCCAAGTAGTCTGAAGAGCAGAGAGACAAAGACGCTGAATCTGTGGGAGTCACTTGAAGACGGGGCTGGGTGAATTTTATATAACCATACATCAAAGAAACAGCTGACCCCAATCCTCTATTCAGCTGAGACACATCAAGAGCGCGTGGCAGGTAACGAGAAGATCTGAGAGGAAAGCTGAGGTTTGTGCTCAGCCAGCTCATCGAATGCCCTCCCAACAGCTCACAAAGGCACCTCTCCCCCTGCTAACACTACATACTGTACATGCCTCACTGTGATGTGTACTCTCATGTATTACAATGCTTTTGTCTCATGTAGCCTTTGGTGCTGTGATGTTTTGGTATTACCTTGATTAAAGTAGAGAGGGAGGGAAATGTGATTAGAAAGGAAGGAAAATGCGAACGTGTGGGAAAAATGTAGGCATGTCTTTTACACAGAGTGAGAATTCTTCTTCTTCTTATTATTATTATTATTATTATTAATAAATTACAGACTTTAGGGTTTCTATGTAGCCTGGATACAGAATGAAGAATGAACATTCTGAATGAAGAAAAGTCAATGTCAATCTGTCCATCTTTTAACTAAAACTAGTTTAAGAAAGGACAGAGAGGCCTGGAAGTGTAAAAAGTAGGAAATTTCGGCCTGAAAAATATGCACAACCCCTGAACCTCGGCTACACATCCAATAAAATGATAAATGATCAACATCAAAAAATACTGTGCTTGGATTTTTTTTTCTTTACCAAATGTGGAAAAATGTCCCAGTGACTTCGACCTGAGGACATTAAGAGGCAAATAAATAAACAGAGGGTTTGCATATTGGGAAGCTGTCACCTCTCAGCCAGCATCTGCTCACTTGCAGCTTGATGAAGAGCCGTCTTTCCCGGGCGAGCCTCCGGACTCGAGGCCAATGAATCAGCCCCAGTGGACACATTGGCAGTTGTCATGTAATGATATTGCCTGAGTGTTAGCTGAGGAAGTAACTTTAACAGACATCCTTTAGTTGACACACGGCATATACGCTTACGTCATTTTCAAGTGGAGATTTAAGAAGTAGACAAAGAAAACGAAAAATGTGTGCAGATATGGCTGTGAAATGAAATAAAAAAGAAGATAAAGTGCTTCATATTTTCTAATCTAATCAGATACCAATTATCTGATACAAAATTCTTTTAGGCTAGATTAATTTTCAGCTTATTTAAGAAAGGACTCTAAGCTGTTACCGCTGTGTATTTATCAAACAGATAAAAGTCAAATGGCTGCACAGACAGTGGAAATAAAAATGATGAAATGTCTATAAGTAAGCTAATTGGTGATATATATATATATATATATATATATATATATATATATATATATATATATATATATATATGCTATTTTGTATGCACATTTTAAGGCCTTAGTGTTGTGTTAATGTTCATGATGTTGTTTGTCCATTAATGCCTCATTTCTCAGGACAGTTGCATTTATGCTGAGGTTTAGTTTCAGGCAAGTTCCTAATGTGTTTATGTAAACAACATACAGACAGCATTAAAAAGACGTATTAATTTCCTTTAACTTCACAATGATACGCTGCTTTTTCTTGTTTTGTCATATAAGAACCTGATGAAATGAAGATTGAAGATTCTGGTTGTAGAATTTCCTAAAGGAGGATAGATTAAAATGATATGAGTAGTTGCACAAGAGACAGTGATATTAAAGTGCATTGCATCCTAATTAGTCTTTCTAAAACTGCGGCCATTACATTTTAAATGATCGCACTTGACGTAATCTGCTGGCAGATTGGTCACATGTATCTAACTCAAGATCACCTGATAATCATGTGGTCAGTTTGCTCCTTTCTTTATGCACCATAATAGCGAGGCAATCTCATTCTCTGTCATTGTGTTAGTTAATAGAGAAAATTGTTTTGTGAAACCGTGCAGCTAAGTGGCTGCCATCTCATGTGCTTCATGGTCTAAGCACTGGGAATAAGGGTATTATTTATCATTAACTGCTCATTTTAGTTCGACTCCGTTGCACAGCTCGCTCTGTCAGTCCTCAACCTGAAGCCTACGTATTGCACAGCAGTTGGCCAAATCAGAAGGGAGTGGTCGAGACTGGGAGTTGTGCTTCCAGGCAAGCTCGAGTAATTGTGGTTTTGCAAAGATTTAGTTAAGTGTAAGGTGATGACAAAGCATTTGTGCCAGGACCGAGGCACGGAGAGCCCCAGCCTAATTTAACACCTGCCTTGCACTGGGCTGGAATGGAGCACCCATGTGTCTAATTTTTAGCACAAGCCCATTTGCTTGTCAGTATTTTGAACACAAGTACATATGTATTTTGGTGACTAATCAGTTATATTTAATGTGAAATAATGAAGTTTTAAAAATTCTTGAGCTGGCCTTATGATGGACAGCAGAGAGGTGACAGCAAAAGGGCTACAGTTGTTGCCTGCGAGAATCCAGTAAGATACTATTGCTGATCAATTATACCCTTGTTTATTTGTAAACCTTTCATACAGGCAATAAAGGACATCCCACTCCATCTGGCTCAGTTGGATTGGATAAATAAACTTCATCCAGAATATAGCAGCTTGTTTTATTGGGGGGTTTTTGTCTTCCCCACCATGAGGTTCGTGTGAACTCTACTGAGCACAAACGGAAAGCAATTTGTATCAGGTTGAGTATTTTTTTATTGTAGTAGTTCATCTTAACAATACTTTTATCGTTGGAAATCCTGATTACCTCTGTTTAATTTAATTGGTGCAACAGGACAGTTGGATATGTCAATAGCAGCACAAAACAAGACATGTATTCACTGGATGCAACCCAAATGTAGATTGATTTTCTACATCTGTTTTTGGGGCTGTATTATAGTAAAACTAAGCAAGTGCCATGAAGTTTTCAGCATCTAAATAAAGCTCAATGAAACATTCAAAAGAAGGAGCTCGGACATTCTCCGTTCACATGTATGTGCTAACAGCAATTTTCCCCTAACTGTTCTGAACAACTATGCATATTTAAACCTAAAAAGGTCAAGCGAAAGAAGACAATGTGTTAACAGATGCCTTTATGGCTCCGTAGGAAATGGAATGGCCAACTGTATGCAAACACGCTCCAGAGGAGTGATCTGTCCTCTTCTGTTAGCTCCTGTATTTTGCTACCGTAATGACTCCTGTCAGAGGCCCATCACTTCCAGTATCATTCTGCTGCTTTGACAAGATGCATTATAAATGAGTACATAGAGATCCACATATGTACACACACTCCTACGCTTTATCCTTCTGTGTTAAGATCATCCTTCAGAGTTTTCTGTCATGCAGAAAAAAATGAGAAAAGAAAGAATTTCACATAAATTAAACCACATCATGCCTTTTCAGAGAAGCAACAGCCTTAGGATTTCTCAGGGCTTGTTGTATTGGAGCCATATAAAGATTTTTCAGATTTTTGACATTATGTTCAGCTTTCATCTGTTTTATTTAGACCTTTTGAAAGACCAATAACAAACACTGTGTAATTGTAAAGTGGAAGAAACTTGAAGCATAGTTTTTGTGGTAATTATTCAAATAATCTGTAAAGTGTGGCATGTGTCCTACTGTCCTGCAGGTTTCATACGCAACCCTGTTCTAACAATCAAGAGAATCATGAGAATCTCTTGATTGTTCCAACAATCAAGAGAATGACTCATTACCAGGCAAAACTGAAGAGGTAATTCAATCCTTTGATTCAGCTGTGTTGGAGCAGGGATGCATCTAAAACCTCCAGCACAGCAGATATGAAGGACCAGAGTTGGAGACGCCTGAATTACACTGTCAGGCATCTGGGTTGTTGTATTCGTGTGGTTGGTTTCTCTCTGAATTACCTTACGCATCCACTGGAGGGCAGCGTGGAGATCCTGGTGCTGGTCCACTTCTCAGGGCTGGAGCCAGCAGGTGTGCTGCACCTGTACACCTGCAACTGGTTGACTGCAATCAGCAGGAGGATAAGAGTAACTTGGGACGCCTGAGATCCTGGTAAAACATTCAGTTATTTAAACCATGACTGCAAACGTAGGTCTCTCTGCTCTCCTCTATCAGTATTCTGCTACCTTTTAGTTTCTGGATTATTTTTTGATTGCACATTACAAGACTTCCACATAATCACACCAGACACTGATCTCATTGACTTTCACACTCCATACTAGAAACTTTGAATTTGAACCTTATTTTGTGTTGAATACACTTACTGTTTAGAAAATTGTCTCTGAGCCTTTATCGTGGCGTCGTCTGTGAACCCTGAACTTCTGTGGCATGCTGGGATTTCTCCCGGGGAGCTGGTTATATACTCTGATAAAAATATAAACCCTTTCTTGCATTGAATTTGCTGATTAAATAAATGTAAAAGTGTCAAATAAATACCTATTGCTGTTAAATTAATGTTATGTTAATCAATTGTGAGTTTCTCCCAGATCTTGAAATTACTAAAATTTATAAGCTGAACTCAAATGCACAATTTACCAACTTAAATCCTCTGAAATGGCCATTTAAAGCAAGTAATGAAAAAGCATCGGGTGGCTTTTTTTTTACTTTGACTAATATAAAAAAATCAAAATCACTATTTTTCTCGAATATTGATGGGGGTTTTTTCCTCCGTTTCTGCTCTAGCCGCTTTGTTTCTGTTTTTGTCGTGAAACGTCAAACATGAAAGATGTAATTTAATACTGATATGGATTGAGATGGTATTTTTGTAGAAATCCTGCACTGCATGTAGACAGGATGAAGCTCTATGAAAGAATGGAAATGCAAATTAATCTGTAAATCAATTTCATCAGGTTTTTATGTATATATATATATAATTTGATAGTTCACCAAAGAATATTAAGCACTCTAGCAATTGCGTTGCAAACTAACTCCAAAGGCCCCTCTTTGTTAAGCATGCAAACAGATTAGCGATCGTTAATGCTACCTGTGTGAGAACAGGCTTATGTTTCCCTTGGTGCAAGATGTGAACAAAGGTTCTGGCGATAAAAATAAAAAGCCCAAGTGAGGCAGTCATATCAGAGGCCTCTAAGAGCTTGTGGAATTAAGGGGAAAACTTCTTTTCTTTTTTTTCTAAAGCATTTCCATGCACTGATTAAATAAACATGAAGGACTGGCAGCCGCTAGATGTGCAGCTCTCAAGTGTCTGTGGGTATTTTTTAGGTAAACTGACAAGGAATTGACCATGCTGCTTTAATAGTCAGCTCGGGTTTGATGGAGTGCAAGGAATTTGAAATTAGTTTGGTGTGAGTAAAGAGCTCAATGTATTTAAAAAGCAAGCAGGATACATGGCCTGACCATCTATCCTGTGCGCGCGCGCGTGTGTGTGTGTGTGTGTGTGTGTACGTATGCCTTTTTTATTTTAGTATACATGTGACAGTACTATGTGCAAGGGGAACAGAGAGAGTTCATGAAAATGCCTTAACCTGCAGCACAGCAATGTGAGCGTACACGCATACACAGACTCGCATGCACATTCCTCCAGTAGACCAATATATCATGGCTCTCACAGACCAAATGAGGCAATCGCTCAAAATTATTTGCATATAAACTAATGAAATATTACTGGGTAAAACTCAGTTGAATGTTAATTACAAAGGTAATGCACTATTTGCTGATTAATGGATCGTCTCTCTTTTGGGCATGGGATGCAGCAAGCAAGCGGATGATCAGCATGGGGATGGGGGGAGCGGGAAAAAAAGCGGTTCCAGAGGAAGTAAGCAGGTGTGTGAAATGTGCCGAGCAAGGAAAGGGGGAAGAAAAAGAGGAGGGAAGAATGAGAGGAGAGGGGGAAGCATTGTTGGGAAGCAAACAGTTGTTCTAAGTTGAATGGACATGGTTACACACCACCAACTCTTGTTTCACTGGAGTGGGTGGACTGAAAATGCATTATTCATTCATACATCATTAATTATGAATCCACCATACGCAGGATGGGAGGTGTAAAGTATTCAAGTCAAAGCAGTTTTTTTTTTTTTTCTGCTCAGGATAGACAAAACATATTTTATCTCGCTTTTTGACCTCGAAGTTTGTAACAAGGTCCTTATTATTCCAGAGAGTTACGCCGGTTGTAACAAAGAACATAAAAAACGCAACTCTTATCACTCCTTACAGAGTAAATCCAGAGACTGAAATAATTCTGTTTGAACCTTTTTGTTGTTGTTGTTGTTATGATGGTATTGTGTACCTTAACATGAATTGCATTTTTTTCCTACTACTACTTAAGTGAATATTTATGATTTGAAAGATCCGTCTAAAACAAATGTAAACTAGAACTGCGAGCAGTTATGACGGGTTCCTCGCCCGACCCGGCAGGTGCCCCACCCACGCAGACATCACTTCACATGGGCTTTGATATGTGGTTCAACCAGGATTCGAATCTGCACTCTCAGATTACTGGCCATGTTGCCTTACTCAGTGAGCTATTGTACTTTAGCTACTTATGTCAGCAGTGTGTCCAAAACAAATACAAACAGGAAGTCACTTAACGTTAAAAAGTACACTTAATACCAAAAGCCTTTGATAAAGACCTTTAAATCTCTGTGTGTAAATATACAGAAGGAATATACTGTTACTTTGAACCTGCACACATGCAAAACAATCTTTGAGCAGAACTCAGTTTAATTCACAAAGAATATACCAGGACGCAAACGTAACTAATGTATAAACGAAATATATAATCAATTAAATCCAATCTTGTGTCTATATTCAATCATACACATTCTTGTTCAAGCCTAGCTTTCATACAATGAAGTCAGAATCAATTTATAATCCCAATTGGTAAAAATCAATCAATCAATCAATCAAATTTTATTTGTATAGCACATTTCAGCAGCAAGGCATTTCAAAGTGCTTTACATCATAACAAACACAGAATCACAATGCAATATAGAATCAATCATTAAGTCAAGTTACATCAATAAATTTGATGTCCAACAAAAAGTCCAACATGCGAAGCATAACTTTATTACAATCAGTTATAGAATAAGTTACTTTGGCAAAATGTGTTTTAAGCTATTTATTAAGAAGTCATTATTCGTGTGGTGAATAATTATTCACCACATGCACAGTTTCCTTTAAGGAGGCTTAAAAACTAGTAATTCAAAAACAATGCGTTGAATTGTAAAACAAATGCAATGAGACGTAATGTCTGCGTTGTTCCATTTTGTTTACAATTCTCAGGTGTCCATTTCTGCTGATGTGGCTTTTTTTTCTGCATCCAGGCTTCTGCCAGACAAATCTTTACGCAATATTTCAACACTTTTAATTTGGGAAACAGAGTTCCTAATGATTGAGTAACCAGGGGCTACAAACTTCATTGCCTTTTCCTTCAGACTGAAAACTTCCAACTTCACCATCACCACTACAACTAGTCGGAGGGGTTTTAACTCTGGAAATTTGTCAGTGTTTTGGCACTAAAAGAAACTGTGTTTTTAGAAAACCAATAATTCTCCCTGACACTTTAAAATGTGTGCACTCTCGTTCTGCGTGTAAACATGCCATTTGGACGCCAACATCTGCAGAGACACCTGAAGTTTCTGTTATGAAATTATGAGATCCCAGTTTTTCTTAATAAATCAAACATTCTCCTATGGCACTTATATTAGATTGATTGATTGATTTCTGTATAGATTGCCTTTATAGTTTTTCACATTTTTTATAATCTTTATTTCACAGTTGCCGCTCAAAAATGTAGAATATCAACATAAACGTTTATTTATTTTAGGCAATCAATTAAAACGAAATGATTGCAATAGCTTAGTACTAACAAAAATATAAAATCGACTTTTTAGGTTGTAATGTGGTTATAACGTCATTCTGTAACGGGGACTACTTACTTGACAGTTGTTCAGAAGACAAACTGGCAGTCCAGAGATCTGCATGCAATCATATTACTAAAAGGTTGAAAGAAAGGAAAAGTTGGGTTAAAAAAAAGGTACATAAAACGTGCCTGACCTAAACCCCATTAACAACCCATAGAATAACACTCCAGACTATCTGAAAGCCATTATTAAGTATTCTGGGTTTACTGAACACCTCAGCAGATCCACAGGGTGATGACCTACATTTTACACCACCCTGAAAAACCAATTCATGAGAAAGTGGCCGCAAACAAGTTTTGAGTGCATTTACTGTACAGTGTATGAACTCAGCAGTATGCACGGATATACGTATATTTTACTAGGCCCATATTTTTTAAATTAGAAATTAATTGAGCTTGTGCAATGTTAAAATCTTCTGGGGAACTGAGCTCTGTGTCTGCCTGCGTCAGGCCGAAATTCTAAACGTTTATGGAGTAGAAGACCAGAAATAAATCTATAAATGTGTAATAAACCCATACCATATATGATTTAAACTTTTTGAGTTAAGTTGACTGAATGACTTAACTTTTTGATGATATTCTAATTTATTGAGCGACACCTGTGCTTTGGGGAGCTTGATCTTCTTGCACGACTCCTCATCATTTACAAAATGATCTTTCTGAAGAGCCCCCTTAGATCTTGGCCTTATGTCACCAGAAATACACACAGAGAGCAGCAGACTGTGGATGTCAGAGGTTTAAACGAGACAGGTTCCACCTGCCACTCCACATGGCTTTTCAGCTCATTAGCACCTAAACGGGAACCTGTGATTCAAATTTAATGGACTTAAAAGTGCATGGATGTACTCGTGTTTCTAGGTTTCTCACGGAACCAATTTAGACAACCATGTTCAATAAAGAGGAAGCTTGACAAAAAGTGACGTTCTGGTTGCCGGTTCAGTGAACAATTAATATATAAGAAACAATAGGAAGTGGGTTTAAATTAATGGTGACATTAATAGCACAGTAAATAATATTAATGTGACTAGATTTTGTTCGCCCATATCACAGTCTCAAACTTCAGTGTAATACATGATCCTTTCATTCAATAGATCGACACAGTTGTGCATACTTTTGAAGTAGAGAAACAAATAAATAAATCAGTGTGGGATCCATTTGTATGCAGCCAATTTTCTCTGAAACCCTTAAGTAAAATCCAGTGCATCCACCAAACATGTGACGCAGCATAGATATCAAATAATTTCCACTATGTGCAATTAAGTCCCAGCACCATAGATGCTCAAAAGACAAGAAAACCAGCAGACAGGTCAGCAAAAAAAGTTATGGAAAAGTTGACTGTATGGTCAGGGGAACATCCCATGGAACATCTCAAGAGTCTGGTCTAATCTTAACCACTTAAACCAACTGGCAACTTATTAGAAAAAAACAACCAAGATCTGTTTTACTCTGAAGGAGTAAAACAGAACTTACAGGAACGCACAGGACAACTAGACAGCTTTTTCTGGAGTTATGTAGCTTTGACCAATATGGAGGTGGGGAAAATGACAGTGTTGGGGGGGAAAAAATAAAAATAAAAAAAACAATAATAAGGCTTGTTTGCAGTTCATGCTTTGAAGGTAATTTAGTTTTCCAGCTAATGGTGACCTGTATCAGTCTGGACAGTGAAGCAGAAAGAAGTAGGAAAACCTACCAATGCTACGCTGTCATGGAGTCGAAAGAGTTTCGAGTCACCTCATTACAGCTTATTCTCACTCACGTAGATTGTGCGTGGCACCGCCAGAGCCTTAAAGCTTCTTAAACTTCTAACAGGCACTTCAGAAGCACAAACATACACAAACATATGCATATGAATCAAGCTGTTTCTCCTTCCTTTTTCCACTAGCAGACTATGCATTATGCATAGCTCTGTGGGACTCTTGTTGACGCAACTGAAAGATTGATTGATTGATTGATTGACTGATTGATTGATGATGACAGCTATGACTAATTCATTAAAGTGAAAGCTTGCCATGCATGTCAGTCATTTTGGGTTGAGGGAGTCCACTGGCCATACACTGGATGTATGCGTATTAGTTTGTGAGGGCAGTAAAGACTTTCATTTCATGCTGACCACCACGCCGCTGCTCTCAGACACTTTTGCAAACAAACAAACTCCGAGTCCACAAGCTACTCTCGGATTCAGCTGTAATTCTAGTGAGAGAGAGAGAGAGAAAAAAAGAAAATCAAACATGTCAGAAGAGAATACACCCACAGTAGCCATGACAATGTTGCCAAGAATGATTTCGCTCTGTGGCTTCTGTGCAAAGCTTTAAATTAACACACGAAAGCAGAGCCAATGATTTAACTCCATAGAGATCAGGTGCATCTTTCTCATTTATGTGCAAAGAATCGAGGAGTTGTAGTTGAACACAAAAGTAGTAGGTGTATCTATTATTTTACCCACTGTAATATTGAAGCTGTGCGCATAAAATGAAAGCACGCTGTTCCATTGTAAGCAAATGTTGCATCAGATTTTACAACGACAAAAGAAAGTATCATATCCCACTCTGAGAACGGTTTTCCTAGCAGAGGCAACAGAATGTAAGAAGCAGCATGAAACAATGTCGAGTACTGTCCAATTCCATAATTCATGTGTAAACGGGATGCTGTGGAGCTGAACAGATCATAGGATTTGTGAATAAATTATGCACTGAAAGCAAAGGCGTGGAGAAAAAGAGAAAAGAAGCAGAAATTATAAAAAGGGGGAAGGCAACGAACACAAGCAAAAGAAGATCTCTGAAACAAACCCATGGTTTTCTTGTTCATGCATGAAACTGATAAATGTGATTAATTCTTTCGAACAAGATGGTATTTCCACAGCCATGGTTATTTTCCAGCATCAGTCCAAAGGTTTTCATTTTTAAATCCTAATGTAGCTACCATAACATCTTTCTCTGTTGATGTATCATCAACACAGCAGCATTGTTATTCAATAAATGCATTTTTGGTCTATCAAGGTTAGTGTGTTGTTAAATTAATAAAGAGGGAATTGACTTAACAAGTAGTTGTGTCTTGGTGTTGAACTGGAGTCTACTGGTAGAAAAAGCTCCACATAATCCACCATTCATGCTTCCTCAGTTACTCAGTTACAAATATTTTACTGCTCTCTGCACCATATATATATATATTGTTACATTCTGTTGCCTCTGCTATATATATATATATATATATATATATATATATATATATACTGTACTGTATATATTCTTTGTATCTCTGTGTCAATAGGTCCTCTACTCTGTTGCATTATGCAAATAAAAAAAAGAATATCCACAACAGAAGATCGCTATAACAAGCTTGAAGATGCATGCCTGTTCTCACCAACCTTTCTCTTCTGTCCTGCACAAACTTTATAATTAGTTTTCAGAACTACTACGTCAGTTTTTGTAAAGAACACTTCAAGGGGTTTTTGGATGGTGGCTGTTGTTTGTTCACTTCAAGGTAAACCCCAGCTGCTTACGGTGGGGTATGCACTTAAAACATCCAATGTGCTCAAGGAATATACAGTATGTCACACTAATATGCGCCACGCTTGAGTATCTCGACAAAGAGCTTAGCCCTGTTGAAGATTTCCCCTCTTAGAAATTTCTCCTCTTTTTTTTTTTTTTCCAATGCGTTGCTCAGCTTTATCATGCACATTGAAAGCGTTGCCCATTTGGTTCTGTAATCCCAGCAGCATTCTCTACAAGCACACGTCGCCCGTTATCCCAGAGCATCTTTCTTTCTTGTGTGCTGTGATAGGACAAGGTGAATAATAACCAGCAAGTTTGTGGTTGCATGTCTGTTGTTGAACTAAAAGACTTGCATCATCTTAAAACGTCTTGATTGATACCCATGTCACACTGAATGATGCAGACTGTATGATTTGTTGGTACATTGGCTTTAAGTAGCAGGGATCTAACAGTGATAGTTTGCATTAGCACTTTGGTCACATCTAGCCAGAGAATGTTCTATAATGGATTGCTTTCTCCTATATGGCTTGGTGCTTTAAGCTTTAAATGCTACTTTTTATGACCTTCTTTCAACAATGACTCTCTTCTGTAGTTGTCAACAGAGGTGTGGATCTCTGCAGCTCCTCCAGAGTTACCAGCCTCTTGGCTGCTTTTCTGATTAGTCTTGTCTTTTCCCAACATGCCAGTTTTGGTATTATTCTGACAGTTTACAAAAGTGATGTATTTATTTATTTTCATCTTATGGGTTTGAGAACTTCAAAGGTTTCATAACCAGGTTCTGCTTCAAACTTCTCCACAACTTGTTTCCTGATATGTCTGGTGTCTTCCTCAGCCTCCACAATCCTATTTGTTAACATATCTTCTCTAATAAATTAAATAGGTGTATTTATAATGAGATTAGGTCTGTTTAGTAACAAAGTGACTTCCTGAAGGCATTGCTTAAAGAGGGTTTTCTTAGACGTTTCTTGACCAACTAGGCTGGATGCTAATATCTCTTATTTTTCAGACGTATTTTCTTTGATGTTTTTATTCTTGTAAATATTCCTTCCATGTCCTAAATATTCAACACTTTGTGTTGGTTCATTTCCTGCAATCCAAATGAAGTATAATTAGGTTTATACTTGCATTGTGAAAAAATGTGACGATGCTAAAGGGGTTTTACTTTTGAAACTCACCGTTCATAAGTTCATTTCAACAAATGAAATGCTTTAGGACTGATAAACCTACTGAACTTCTTTAATCACTTTAAATAACAGTAAACAATAAACATGTCCCAAAAGTGTTTGCGACTTTTTGTTTACTTTCCAAAGATATACAACTATCTTTTGTAATTTTGTGTAAATTTTTCAACAGAAAGGGGGGAAAAAAGAACACATCAACTCACTATGTCTCTTTTCATACACACAAACATGAATTCATATATTTAATTGAAGGGTTATAATATGGTGGAGCCATGGGGTAGCTTTGAACTGTAACCCAGTTTGAAGATTAGTTATGTGGCCATCAAGAAGCTTTTTATATATTCTCTTTGGACGGAGCTAAAGCAGTCACACATAGCATCTTCAACCTTACATGCGCATAAACACGCCCGCACACGAAAACACACACCAAAACACACACCAAATCTCTGCTCGTGGCTGCAGACTGCTAACTAGCTGTTTGCCAATAAATCAAAATATCTCTTTGTCAGCTGGATGGTTAGACAATAAACAAGCAATGACAAAAAACAGTTGGCAGCTTTGCACACAATTAGGGAGTCGGCAACAGGATCCCTTCATGTTAAAAGCATCAGCTGCCCCGCGCCTGCCACATTTGGAATTCTCTTTTAAGCACGAAAGCATTAGCATTAAATCGGAATATGCTTGTTTATTTGAAATCACAGTTGCCCATTTGCATGTAAAGTAAAGGTTTCTTTTTTCTTCAAAGGACAGTGTGAAGCTGAGCATACCTAGAGGGAGCAAAAGAGCCGCAGTGTACCATTCCTTCAAACTCTGCTCCGCATGCTTTATGCATCTGACAGTAACAATATGTATGCATTTTCAATATTTAAAGAGAGCAGTGAATATGTGAATAAATCAGAGTATCAGAATGGGTAATGCGCGAGGGATTTATTTTTTTGATAAGGAATGCTAGCTCTATAATATTTGGACATCCAGTAAGAAAAGTTCTGGCAAGCAAAAACATAGAGAGGAAATAAATAAAAAAAATAAATATAAAAATGTGTTGCAACAAACATAAAAGGACAAAAACACAGACTTTGTCATACAAACATCATCAGTTTGAATGTTATTTTCTTTTAATTCTTGGGAGTTTAATAATGGATTTTAACGGCATTGTGAATTAAATATAACTTTTCAATCATTTTAGAGAATATAAATTAGGTGCATAGAACTGCAGTTCTTATAGATTTAGTCTAATCCACACAAGACAACATTTTGTGTGCAGGCTCAAATACAGTGGCCAGAACTGGTATTTTAAATAATATTCCCTTCCACAATGGGAAGAAACCTTGTGCTCTTTGTGGACATTAATGAGGTTGTGGAAAAATTCTGCCTGGATTTTTCTCGTCTCTAGAGAAGAGAGGCCCCGACCTTTGAGGATTATTGAACTCCGGTGTATTACAGAGGCATTTATGGAACTGGCTGGAACAACCATTTGTATGTGCAAGTTTCCCCCTTTTGAACTAAATTGTTGCCTTGGTCGACATAAGCTGATTCGAGGTAATTTGAGGTAAAATAGAAAAATCTGAAGTAGCGCTCCTTCATTATCTCATCAACTTTGAGTCAAGCACCAGTAGCACTTGCAGCAGAACAAAGCCTCCGTCATAACGTTCCCATCACAATAGATGTATCAGTGATGTGTCATGTTTTACACTGGTACCTCTTCAGGTAACTTAATGTTGTTGTATTTTTTAAGATGTTAATGTTTATTCTTTTTTTTATTTAAGGATCCTCATTAGTCTCTACCACAGTATTGACTATTCGTCCTGGGGTCCACACCAAAAATATTATAATAAAATCATAGGTAAGTTGAGGTAAGGTAATTTTATTTATAAAGTACATTAAAAAAAACCCAAAACTTTTACTTTTACAAACAATCCAAAAAAAAAAACACGATAAAATACCGACACAAACAAAATCAAAACACAAAATTCGAATCCACCGCCTTAATAATTGCAACATTTTACAATGCTGTGATTCTGAATATGTTGACATTGATTTGTCGATGTGCTTTGCACTCCAGGGCCACCGTAGACTACAACTGCGGTAAGTAAAGTAAATTTGAAAAATGCTGACAGAAATCAGTCATAATTAGGTGAAATAAAAATGTGTGCAAACTAATCAGGAAGAGTAATTACAGGAGGTGTATGATATATTTAAAAACTTAGTCTAGGAACCAATAGGACTTGCCCTTGACATGAAACATATAGCGCATCTAAATACTGTTGCAACATAAGTGCAGAGTGCAGCTGGCGTACCCTGCAGGAAAAGTGGGTTCAGATTTGGCTTGCTACAACTAGAAGCCTAACATCTTTATCCAGCCTCCAAACACCATAAAACTCAGTCTAATCAACCGCCCACGAGATGCACTGGAACCAACCTAACCCACGGAGAACCATCTTTCAAATCCGTGTGTCCGTGCCAAGATACACCAGAGCTCAGCTTCCAGCTCAAAAGAGTTCTGCACTAAAATAACAGGGTGATTTGGTGGCTGTCTTTTGTAGTCACAACCTACTTTCTAAGCCAATTTAAAAATAAATAATAATAATAAACCATCAGTATCACAGTTAGATCTGCTCGATAGTAGCTTGCTTATTAGTAACACATTCTCTCCAGCTGGACAGAGAGTGAGTGGAGTCAAACCACCCAATCTTCTGGGTGTCTTTCTGTGAGCAGAGCTCAAGAAAACTGGCCGACCATTGACTGAGCCCTTGGCAGCTGGACGAGCAGATAAAGCCAAAATCTAACCAAAACAGAACCTCTGCCCGCTCCTCCAAATGACTTCAAAACATTCTGCTCAACCACTCTGCCTTTTCTGTCACTCTGTTGCAACCACAGCAGGTTGAACGTTCGCCATTTATACTGTCAAGTCAAAGGACAGGACATTAGATCTGAACATGTTCATTGCATAAGTTGTGAGGGTTTAAGGTGCGCAGGTCAGAAGGGGACTGCTGCCTAAATTTTTACATGAGTTGGTGAGTGCACACTTATGTTTTCTTGCCAGTACAACACATATAAAGAAAACAGACTGTGGTTTTTAGCAAAGTAATCACATGCAGCCTTTGAGTTTAGCACAGATCCGTGTCATAATACTCATTTTCATCCTTGTGAAGTCATTTGAAGGAGAGACATGAAATAATATATGCAGTAAAAATATATTCTCTCAATTCAGAAGAAAAGATGAGCATGAGTAAACGGCGGTGTACCAAGGAAATCAGCATTCAAAACAGTTTTACAACGTTAGAGCATAACAAATCTTATGTAAGATGGATGTACATAACCTCACAGAGAATTAATAAAAAGCATTACGTAGTTTTATACCATGGATGCAATAGTGTGACCTCTTCCCATTTGAGGAAAAGTCAAGAGGACACAGTCTGGCTTCAATATCACCTGCCTACACATCCAGCAAATCCTCCAGCAGGAAAAAAAAATCTTCTTCATACTTCCTGATATCGTTCTCATAAGATGTAAAAGATGAAAAAAGCAATCCTCCATCCAGTCTGCGCCCTGTGTGTAAAAGTGTCCAGTAATCCAGTCAGACGTTGCACATTGCGCAAAGCAGCTTCTCAGGGTCCCGTCGGCCAGTTTGGATGATTGACACGTCCATTGAACAGTTACAGCCAAAGGCATGGGGGGGATGTTTACAAAAATCACGTAGCCAACATCATTCACCATTCATGGTATCCAGGAGACAAAAAAAAAATAGAAGAAGCTGAAAACAGGCAGAAATCACATCAGCGTGATGCAGGAAACAATGAGTTACGGGAGCCAAGTGAGAATGTATGCTTTAGCACAGATTTTGACAACAAAACAGCATAAGGTGTGATGTTGTTTATGCTTTTAGCTTCACATGTGACTCCTAATTTTTCCTCTTCTTTGGCTGGTGGCTCAGTGAGTTTGTATCTAGAACAGTGATACTTATGCCACTGGAAAGAGCAGAATACAGGCTAAACTGATGCGCTTGAGCATTACACACATTTGGTGACCTGACTCAATAACTTGAGCTGAAGAAATGAAGAAAAAACGTTTCGCTGTCAAAAAAAGAAAAGTTCATATTTTTATTTAAAGAAAAAGAAAGACTCAGGCCCTTAAAAGCTCATGCTTGCCACCCACTGTTTCCATTTGCCACAATTCTTCTTGCATTCATCAGAGTTCAGTCTGAGTGGCCTCCTCCCTTAAAAAGCTGACTCCCCATCATCTGCCTCCTCTTCTCTCCCATCCGCTTCCATTCGGACCCAGCCACCCCACCCCTCGCCGCCCTTCTCTCCCCAGTCATTTCCTCCCCCAGTTGCACTCCAGCATAAATCACCTCTCTGCGATAGTTTTAATGGCTTTTTAATGAGCCTAATGTTTTCTGTTTTAATGAACTTCTTACGTCAGCATTAATCATTTTAGTAGGATGAAAAATGATTGAGAAATGGCCTACATTAATTTAATTTACTGTTCAATCTGCACAGTCCTCTTTACAATCCTGGGGAATTCAGGGCCATGGAGTAAGAAGAGGGGAAAGGATGGGGGGATGAATGGAGAACTGGAAGATAGCGACATTACAGAATGGGATGAAAACAATGTAGATCTACCAAAAAGCAAAGACTGACAGACCCATGGCGTTCAAGATAAAGATATAAATTGTACTTAGGGTTTGAATTTATTGGAATTGTTAAAAAAAAAAAGTGGAACAAGAATTAAGGGATATGTGAAAGCTGTAATTTATGAGGCTACACTATAGGCTTGTTGTTCAGGCTTATCTCCAATTAGGCTCCATTGTTGAGGCCTGCCAGAGCTGCTTTCTGCTACTCTGAGAGGCCAGCAGATTTACACAGCCATTAACACAGCAGGCCCTGAATAAATGAGAACAATATTCAGCATCTGTTGCTCCGTGAGTCTTGGATTGTTGCTCATTCCAACTAACTTTTTTCTTCCCCTCCTCTTTTTCTGCCCATCGCTTGCCAAAGTAACAGGGTTGTCGCTTTGCCATGTATGAATCAATAAAACCCTAAACCAACTGGTGAGCTCTTCGAATCTAGGAAAAGAATAATTTCTTTTTTTTTCTCTCGCTCTCTTTTTTTTTTTGTATGTAGCTGGTGGTACACCAGCTTTGCCAAGGACAACCTTCCTCACTAGCTCACAGTGAGATCAGCCTTCAGCTTGACTGTGTTGATAGCAAAAGACTGTAAATGTGCCAAGGCTCGCTGCCAAGATTGCTTAGCACTACCTGAGCTAAGTCGTTCTTTGCAGTCTGTGTGTGTGTGTGTGTGTGTGTGTGTGTGTGACAAAATCTGGAGCTTCTCCTCAAGGCTGAAAACATCACTGTGCATCAGTAATTATTTGAATAATCTCATCTGTGGCTATCTTGAAATTACAATCTCCTTCATGAACCATATTGGATAGGATTTGTGTGAGGGTGCACAGAGGTCATGGTTGGTACCAGAAAGGTGATGCTGAATATTCTATCAAAACTTATCTTTGGCTTGACTGGCATTTTTGACACGTGATCATTAAAATTTCCTTATTCTTATGTGAATCTGTCAGGTGGACATGTTGACTGTAGTGCTGCTGAAATAGTGCTGACAAAATGAGTTTCTACTTGTGTATTCATCTCTTTTGCCCCTTTGGGTTTTTGACTATCTTATCCTGACATGTTTTGATGATGTTGGAGACCCAAATACAGAGACAGAGCAGTAAAAGTACTCTCAAAGTAAACTTTTTCCCAAAACCTTACTCAAGTAAATGAATCTACCACCCAAATCTGTAAATGTATATAGTTATAATATCCAGAGTGATGCATTTTTTTTATGATAGGCAAAGACCAGTTGCCTCTACCAAAGAACACAAAGTTTTAAAAAGTTTCAAACCTAAATAAGAAAGTAACCCTGTTTAAAATCCTTTCGACGCCACAGGAAGCGTCAGAGTGAGGAGGGTTTTCTTTATGGAGCCTAGAGGAGCGCAGTGCTACTCCTCCCCCTCCTGTTGCTGCATGCCATTAATCAATTGGCTGAAGGAAGACACCAACAGTTTTTACCTGCTTACAAAACGGGCACATTTGGCTGTGAATATCAGCGTGTCATGGCGTGGAAAGGAGCACTACCATTTACTCCTATTAAGAAAATGCTGTTTTAAAACTACAGCTTGATTTTTACAAGCAGCCCATTATCTTAAGCAGCCGGCCGACTGCTGACTGACTACTTGTAAAGATGATTCCTTTATGCAAAGGTGACCTTTTAGAGAGGACTAGAGGGTACCTAGACTTGAAGAACTGCTTTAATTGAAGTTGATCTTTAGGGTATGAATTCAAGAAGTTCTAGTTTTAGCGGCATAACCATACTGAGGTCACTCTTGTAAAAGTGTTTGCTGATATCAAACAGTAAATGATGTTTTAATTAAAGCATTGTATCCTTAAATGCATTAGAGGAGGATGGAACAATAATTATAATACTCTCAAGATATAAGAATAAGTTTTGCTTTTTATTTTTAATTCAAAGCAATAAGATGAAGTTCAATATTTCTTTTGTCAGATTTGTTTGGGGTAAAATCAGTTATTTAAGGTAAACATACAGTGAGAATATCCTTGCAGCTGAGAAATAAATAAAATAAAGACTAGAATATTCACAATTGATGTTAGTTGAAAAGTTAACATGTCAGAAATGAAAGAACCTTAAATTATCAACCCAGAGGAAGGCATACAGTTTTCTATCTGTTTCTTATGGTCACAATAGATTAAAAATATGTAGCCCTACCATTGCTCTAAGACAAACTTAAATGTGCAACAAGCAGATATTAAAGTAAATTTTTAGGGCAGCGCAGCTAAAATATGGAAGTTAAACAAAGTCAATTGATCCAAGCTTGCATTGAAAATAGATGCGGTGCGATTAAAATGCAAACTAGTTCTCTCAAGGCCAAAGTTATGACCACATGACCAAGTTCCTTTCCATTGCAGAACACATGAAAATTCACTGTGTTGCAATATTACCTGCTCATTCTGCATCAATTATAAAGCCTTGTGAGTGCACAGCAGTTTCTGTGTCCCCCAAAAACAGAACTTCAGCAACTTTGGATAGATTAATTTGAAACTTTTATGCACAGATCTAATATTCCAGCACCTTGGTAATGCTTTAACACTTTTGCTTCTCTAATACTAGTGCTAAAGTACAAAAAAAAAAAAAAAAAATTCTCACCACTAGGCTTTGCTCCCACATCTTTGCTCTCCTCATGTCACATGTGCAGACCAGTGAACCTAAAGCTAACTCATTATGTAACCATCTCCTAATTGATAGGCTGAGCAGACATGTCAGAGTCAATCCACTCCAAGAAGACTTTGACAAGCTAAAGTGGATGGACTGGTTATTTCACAAACGGACCTCTCTCCATTCCCTGAAAACTGCTTCTGGACAAGCACCGACTGAAGATTGTATATGTGGGAAACGTCTGTGTGTATTCATGCCTGAACAGATACTGTATGTGCAAACAGAGTGAAATTTCTCCTCACCCTAAGACGCTTACGTAAACCTGTTGAAGCAGGAGAAGTGATGAAACGGTTGGGAGGCCAGAAAGCAAGGTGAAAGGCTTGTAGACGGAGTGTGTGTGCACGCGCTCCAAACGTGTGTGTCCCTTTTTTGCCTGTCTGTCTGGGAAGGTAGGTTGCTGGGTTGCTGGGGGGTAATTAAATGTATTTTTGTCAACTAACCAGCTCCGCTCCCATATCAGACACTGTGAAGCACAGACGTAGAGAGAAACCAGATGGGTCGTGGCCAACAGGGGTGTTTGATTATGTGAGTTTCTGTGCAGGCAGGTGGGTGGGAGAGAATGAGACAGCTTTAATTCCCAGACACCAGCCCTTGGGGGCCCTGGTGCTGGAATTGAACACAGTCTGGAGAGGAAAGCTTTGACAGCTTCCCTAAATACACCCGGTAATGTTTTTTACCATCCTGGGCAGAGAGGGATCTAAACTTAGCCTACATGTACAACATTGCCTCATAGTTTGTGATCATTTGTCCCCCGTTCCGCCACAGAGGTCATTTATTCCTCATATCCGTTACCGACCAAACTTTTGAGGGACGTGGCGCATGTAAAATGAAGGGCTGCACTTTGAGAAGCTCTATGATCAGATTATAGTAACGAGCCTTTGTTTTTCCATCTCATTTAGTCATTATTAATGTGCCGTATATTTATAGAAAGAAAAAGAAGAAAACATTTAATATTCTCTCTGAATCGTTGAATTTGTTTATTTTGATAAGAACGATGGCATAGCCATTTGGTGATATATTAACAATACAAGACAAAGCATAATGACACATTTAAAGCATGACACACACAGCCGGTTATGCCAGCGTTATAAGAAATTCCCAGAGCGGTCTTGTTTATAATTTGTAAATAAATGTGGTATCCCTTTTAGTGTGGTGTTGGTCTGTTCCAGTTAAAGATCTGTTATTGTAAAAATGCATATTTGTAAATAGGTAAGGTGTGATGAGCGATTCATCATTTGTGTTGACGAGATCTCATCATCGATAAACACCATCGGGACTTTCATCAGCATGTTGGTATGAAAGAAATGGAGGTGAGGAGCTTTTCTGTAAAAATGGAACACAGTGATTATTTTATGAACTAGTTTTTCCTTTACCTTGTTCTTTCTGAGCACATGTGAGGCCATTCAGAAAGAAGTATTAATATAAAATCTATTTTTATAGAAAAATCTTCCCATCATTCTTTTGCGGGGGAGCAACCCTATTTGTTATGACCACCTTTATTACTCATATACACAAAAAGTTCTGCTTAATGTTATCTTAAAACGCCTAGAATCTAGGTAGATCCTAATTAGAAGCTAATTTGGTTAGCTACCCAAACCTTTAAGCTTGCAGGAGTTTTGAAGTTGTGGATAACCTCTTGCTAAGAGCCTGACACGATGAGCTCTGCATGCAAAACACACATTATGACTTCTGAAATTGATGTTACCCATCCATTGACATTAAGATAAGGCAGAAAACAAGTCAACCCCCAAATTGTAGAAGCACTGGAGCATAGCTGGGATTAGTGAACTATCTTTAATATGATTATTGAATGTTTAATTGAAATTCTTGTCCTAAGTAAGTCAAGTTTTTTATGATGAAAGAAGATTAATTGTGATGGCAAGACCAAGTGATCTAAGCTGAGCTGAAGCAGCTCATATTTGCTATCCGTATGCAAAAAAAAATTATATACGTGTATACTTTGAGCCTTACAGTAAAATTAAACCATGTAGATGGAAGCATATGCATTTATTTTAGCGTATTTAGAGAGTCCATGTCAAAACAGGGGACTTCAACTATAAGTCATTGAAACTAGATCAATCAAGGTAATACCAAAATGATTAATGGGTACCAGGGAAAGCAGAGGACGCTCCTTTAGTGGAGCGTGGTTTGAGTCATGTTAATGGCAACTTCATTTTAGAGTAAATATGTTTAAATGCTCCTATTCTAGTCTGAGGAAAGCTGCAAGATACATTTTGTATTCCCACATTTTTCATACTGAACTTGACAGACGATATTCACATTGCAACCCATTTTAATGAGATGTTGATGGTTACTACGGGTTTACATAAAGACTAAGCTTTTGTGGCTGTTTTGTTGTTCCATAAGCCTGAATGTTATATACCTTTAGGAAGCATTATGACTCCAGCGTCTTGGAAAAGTATTCACACCCTCAAACAAAATTTTTTTTGTTCACTTTTGATGCATTAAAGCAACACATGAATAAACTTTATTAGGATTTGTTTTAATAGACCAAAGCAAATAACTGCATGATTATAAAGTGGAAGAAAATTATATTCAGAATTTATTATAAACAAAAGCACAGTTTAGTTTTGGATTCATCTGACCAAAGCTATGTCTTTCACACATTTTCTTTGGAAAATTTGGAGCTTGAAAAAGCTCCTTGTGACTGACTCACTTAAAGAACAAAGCAATGGCATTAGTGTCTTCATGGGTTTGCCTAAAAACTATAGCGGACCGGAGCACCGCTGTTCACATTCTCAATAAAACCGGGAAGATAGAGCACATCACCCCAGTTCTCTACACTGGCTCCCTGTGACTCTCAGAGGTCAGATCTTAAAAATACTTTTGCTAGTTTGTGAATAACTGGACAGCTTAGCACAAAACTACATGATAGATTTGTTGCTGTAGCAACCTTCCAGACCTCTCAGGTCTTCCGGTTCTGGTCTGCTCTGGATCCCCAGAACCAGAATCAAACATGGAGAAGCAGCATTCAGCTTCCATGCACCACATGTGATGTAATTACAATAATATAGAAAATTTACGGACAACTACTAATACCTGAGCACGCTGGGATAGAGGGGTAAAATACGGTAGCTTCCCGGTCAAAACGAGAGACTTGGCGGTGACTGCATGATATTTTATAGTGTAAAGTATTTTTGCTGAAATGTGCTGTACAAATAAACTTAATTTAACTTGACTTGACTATCCATAATGACTCTCTTCTCACCATTTTTTGGAAAGGCCAAATTTGTAGACTGTGTTACTTGTAGCTGGGCTATCAACAGATGCCCCTATCCTTTTTCTGTTTGTACATCTGTGAAGCCGGGAGTAATGCAGCACACGGAGCTTCAAATAAAATGGGTCCTTTATTGTTTTTAAGTGAAAAAAAAAACACTTTTTCTCTCTTTCTGAGTTGCAAAGAAACAAATGTAAATGACCCGTATTCTGTCAACATAAAGCCTCAGCTTCGGTGAAAATGGCGGGCTCACATGTAGCAACGTAGCTTCACATACAAAACTAAACTCTTACAAAGGGTGTAATAAACAGCAGTGGCACTTCTAGAGGACAAACAAAGAAAAACATAACATTAACATCCTCTCCTTAACTTTGTTCACGGAAGATAATTCAGCTTTGACATTACTGAACACTTGGATTCTCGGCTTAGGTGGCCATGTAGTCATCCTTTTCACCAGGTCTCGGCACACAAAAATGTCCTTCTCTTCCGCTTTTCTCAGAATGCCACGGTACATACACAAGAGGTTTTTTTCTACTTCCTGAAATCTTTTGACCTCTCTGTAAAGCAGCACCACATGCTGGCAAAAACAAGAATTGCAACCAGTTGGCGAAACAAAGCAAAACAGGGTTTACAAAATACAGTTCTGACATGTACCCATTCTTTCACCTGGTTACATCTGTATTAATTTTTCTTTTATTTACATATTTATATATTTAAACCAATTCTGGTCCCTCTTGCCTGCAAGAGAAATATACATAAGAACAATATTAAAGTTACTTTATCTTACCCCAACTGGAGATCACTATACAGATATGTGTAAAAAAAAAAAAAAGGTTACAGAGCTAAGAAATATTAAACATTCATGGGGTTATGATTACTTTTGGATGGCACAGAATATTGCTTGATCCATGCCTAATCAAGGAGAGATGCTGGAGTTTGCTAATCTCTGGAGTTTCAGTAATATAAAAACTTAAAGCTGCAAGCAGCCTCGAACTGCCCTCGCAGCTCAACGCCGCCCGCCAGCCATTGCAGACGCTCCTGCACACTTTCCGCACCAGGCGATATGCACCGACGCCTTCAGCAGCGTTACCTGACAACGCACCAAAAATCTGGTGGAGAACAAATAGAGAAATCAGATGCAGTGGGGAGATAGAGCTGATGGAATAACCTTCGGGGCGCAGTGGAGTCAAATTACTTAATTTCTGTTAGAGAAATGTTTGGGTTTATTTTGGTTCATCAGAACTAGAACTTCAAGGTTCTCATTGTTGAGTGTGCCTTGCAGCTGTGGTCAACTGTTCACTGCAGATCAGTAGAGAGTTAGCCACAGTTGCTGCTGCTGCTCACGTTCTCTTTGTAGTACATAAATCTGAACCTCTCCATTGTGAGATTAATTGTTAGGTGGTGAATGAAAGAAATCTGCTACAGCTTGGTGCAAATGTTGAGACCAAAGCTTGGACCACTGTTTTAATGTGATCCTGATTCTGCATATAATAATTTGATTTAGGAATAATCTGAAGCTATTAGCAAAACTATTCCAGACAGGACTGTCATTAACAGGACAAATGAACAAATCCCCGAGTTCACCAGATACTGAATTCTATTAAACATAAAAACAAACTGTGATCACTAGGGTTTAAGAAATGGTAGTGATTTTAATAAAAGGAAGCATTACTTGCATAAAAAGAAATTGACATAAATAAGGAAGAGCAAATGTAATTATTATACTAATCATGTAAATTGCTTTGACCCCTGGCAACGCCCCTTAAGCATGCACAAAATCACACCATTTTCATAACTTTTAATCAGCCAAGTTTGAAGCAGATCAATCGAAGTACGATCAAATGCGAAGGCTGTAAACGGCCTTCGCATTTTGGAAAATCAGAACTTCAATCCAAAATGACCGACTTCCTGTTTGACTTGCACTATGACATTAATTGAATTTTCTGTGTGTCTTGGGGAGCTCTACAAGTGTACCAAATTGCATGTCGCTACAATGAAGTAATGGCAATGTGGACGGTATTTTGAAAGTCACCAGGTGGCGTTGTTGAGCCATTTCTGTTGCGACTTTAGCGACGACCTTAAAATACTTAATTTTCACGCAGACTTGACAAGTCCACCAACTTTGGTGAGTTTTTGAATATGATAAAGCCGACCAAAAACCAAATTCATTTGACGAAAGCATACTAAAACAAGACGAAACAGTACGATTCCAATAGGCCTACGCAGCACTTAGCTGCTCGGGCCTAATTAAGAGCTCATTTATTTTGGTGTCTGGCATCATAGCTTTGGATTCACAACATGAAGAAGAGAATAGTTCATGTGGGAGCAAATGACATGTCAGTCTCTTGGTTGCCTGTGATGAAGAAGTGAAGCTGTGTCCTTAAAATAATCCTCAGCTCCATACAGGATGTTTCACCTAGGAAGTTGGCACTGCAATGCCAAATCATTAATTATTGGCAAAATTAGTTTTAAGAAGCCTTTTATTGCAAGAAGGAGCAGGCAATACAGACTCCCGGTTCTGGTAATCTTTTTTACCTCTTGTGTGGTTTGCTGGACTGGAAGCCAGAGGTCATTTTTACAAAAGTGATTTCTAAACCGCACTTAGAAAAACAGATGGAAATTTTTGCCAGGTTTTTTTTTTATTGCATTTGGCTAAGCTGCTGCTTCCTAATATTTTTCAAAGTGGTGTTTTAAAAGGGATAAACATCAGAATAGACGATCCAGTGTGCCATTTTGGAAATTCAAGATTTCAGTTTTTTTGAGTACAAACTGAATCATTTTCAGTTTTGCTTTTTAGGTTAGGGTAAGAAACAAATGAGTAATGGCTAGGATTTGGGAAAATATCTGGGTATCTAGTTGATAAGATGAATAGAAGTGAATGTAAAGTCCTAGTATGAATAGAAATACAAACGTGTGTGTGTGTCAGAGAGAAAGAGAAGGGGTGAAAAAAGAAAAAGAGAAGTCCCAGCTCGAGGGTATTTGATCTTTAAAGTATCCATAAGAGGAGAATATTGATTTCATCACCAACCGTCTGACCTTTCCACCTCATGTTGTTTTTTGAATAAAAGTATACAAAACCTCTCTCAACTGTCTTTTCTTCAATTCTGTCAAATGATAAGTGCAGGAAATCAGAGAACTGCATAGGAACATACCGACATTTGATTTACACACTGCACTTCCTACTGTACTGTCCCCGGCGCAATAATGGAGAACAGATAGCAATGTAATGGAAATCTTTAACATGAGCTGAATCTGTCAGGAATTCATGCATAGATATGTTTTGCACCCATTCACCTTTTAATGTCTCATTGTCTGGGCTGTGAATTGTTTCTGGGCGCTGTACAGCCACAGATGGAACCGCTGTGGGGTTCTGCTGGTGATTCATATTAATGGTCTTGACCCCATTCCTTCCCTTCCTTTTTCTTCTTCCAACCCTTCCCTCCCCCTTATTCCTCTCAACACTCACCCTCTTTTTCATCCTTCCAAACACCTAGGGGACAGATGGACCAACACTCAACTTCACACCATTTAGCTTTTCAAGGCCGCTAAAATGGAGTGCGTCAAACGGGTGAAGTGGGTTCATCGGGAAACAAGGACTGAGTGTGTAGCTTTGTGTGCTTGTGACAAAGAGAGGGAGGAAACAGGCAGAGACACTCCATATTTTATCTAAGTGCTTGCTGTGGTGTGTTGTGCATATGTGCGTGTAGTTTTATGCACAGGAGGACTGCAGCGCGAGGTTGGCAGACTGGGGAATTTGGAAGGTAAATTAAGGACTTGGTGCACTGCAGGGCCGACTGGCAAAATGTACAATTCTACCTTGAGCTTAACCTGCTCGACTCAAACACCAGAACAGCTGTACAGACTGACCACTGTTCTTTAAAATGTTTGTGTGGGGCCGTCTGGAACGTAGTTCGATACAGTACCTCAAGACAAGTTTACACGCTCTTGGTAAAAGGGCCAGGTTTTTTATTTTCATGTTGAAAAAAATAATAATTAGGCCAAGATAAATAATTTTATAACAAATGTATTTGTTAGAATAAATAAATACATACATAAATAAAGGGTGCGTGCAATAAACAGAATGCATAAGAGTGTATACTTTGTTGAATCATCTTTTGATTCAATTTCATCATTCGCTTCTGCTTGGAGGGAGTCGATCAACAAATCACAAAATGGAATATTCTACCACAAAGTTTTTAGAAGATTTTATCCAGACCTGGATATTGTCCTAGGAAAAAAAGCTTCTGTCTCACAATCCTAACCCGTTCCCTTCCCCTGAACAAATAGAGATTAAAGAAGATTGTGGTAGAGCACAAGCAGACTTTGTAGGAAACATGATGTTTCCACGGTTCCCCTTTGCACCTTATCTGATTCTCTGTTTGTCACGGCTTTTCATTAATTTTAGAGAAGGGTCGACTTTTTGTCATGTCACTGTTGTCTCGCATTTTCCCAAATCACTGATGGCTGTTTTTGTTGAGGAATCATTGCCAATAATAATGATAAAAATCTTTAAAACCACAAACAGATGATTTGTAATTTGTGTGAATATTTGTTTTATCAATTATAAATGAGAAATAGTCATTTATAATTGACTATCACTCTGGCTGGCTGTCTCAACATATTTCATTGAGCATTTTGATTGGTCTAGGCAACGGAAACATTAACTATATGCTGTTTGGCTAGTTCCAACGCTAGGGAATCTAGTTCCTCAATATTCCAGAATATTTTCTGATATTTGTTTCCTTATGTTTGAATATTTTATGATAATTCCTAATAATTACACGATGATCTTGATTTTGTCTGAACAGAGTGACTCTTCACAACTGATGGAGGAAAATGCTTTGCATTCAGCGAAACAAAATCACATCAATAATTTTTTTTTTTAATTTATTGATTTTTTAAAAACTATTCCAGCAGAATAATTTTTTAAAACTATTCCAGCAGAATAACAATGCTTACAAGAAATATTTGACTTCGAATCACTTTTATTAGCAAAAGAAACCCTATCAAATTACAGTTCAAACTGTAGGAAATTACTGTAAAACACAACAATCAGAAGTACAAGTACCTATAATACACTAGAGTGGGCCTCAAAATCCTGTTCTTCAAAGCTCTCACTGTCCATGTCATCATCATCCTGCTTCTCAGAATTACTGGCAGGCATATCACTGTCCTCCTTCAGAAGCTGTAAACATAACAGTAGCAACTGTACTTTATTGTATCTATAAATTTCCTGTCCACCATGTTTCAAGTACAGTGTCAAATATGGAAATGTCAGAGGACACTACAATACCCACCATTAAATGGATAAAAAAATCAGCAGCAACGAGGACGTTGTCGTACGTGTTTCAGAAATGTCCGGCCTCCCATGCCTGTCAGTTTGGAAGATGTAGCTAAAGGATTTTTGCGAACACTCTTTATTGTTGTCACACAGTCACTGCCTCCATCACTGTTTTGGGAATCTTGCTACTCACTACGTCCATCAAGCACTCTGCATTTAGTGTCTTTCTCCTTTATCTACTTGATGTTGTTGTTTAATGTCTGGCTTTGCAGAAGCTGAAGCTGCAACAAAACATAGTAATTATTACACATTTGGCAGCATATGCTCATAGATTTTTCCATTTTTTTTAATGCAGCCTCTCTGTAACAACCTGTCTCTTTTGGCTTTCCATTCTCCATCCTTTGCTTTCAGATGTGTTTACGCCTTAATTTAGTTGACAGTCATGACTAATGTAAATGTTGGCATTGTACCCGTAGTATAATGCCAAGATGCCTACTACTTTACACCAGCAGCTTTTGAGTCCTAATAAAGCAAAAGGAGTAAAAGTTTTAAATATATATAATTTGTCCGTCACGTCAAAAATAATTCATGCCCTTCTCAATAATTAGTGGAGAAATCCTCATGAGTACTACAGAAGTACTAGCTTCTAGCGTGTTCTCATCGATATTTTCACAAGTTGATGATCTTTAAAAGATCATGATTGTATTTCATGTACGACTCTGGATAGAAGTTTCCATGCAAGCATTATTGTCCTGACAGCCCATTAATATCACTTTAATTATTAATGTAATGATTCACTTGAACTATTGTTTTTATGGTTTGAAATTATAATACATTACACAGCATCAATGACTTTACAAAACAAGAATTGTGTATACAGGTTAAAATTTATTCTGTTTTTGTTTTTTTAACCCACTCAGTAGACACAAACATGTACAAATGTTTGGATAAAAGTCCAACAGCCGGTTTCACTTTTACCTCAGTTTTTATCTAACTGGTTGACAGCTTTGCTTTGGCCGTGGATAAAACAACCACAGCCTGACTGTTACCAACGATTTTCTTTAAAAAGGAGAACATTAGTTAATATTTACTGTGATTCCAACTGGTCCACTCATTAGACGAAGCACCATCAAGTGGGCAATAAACATAAAGCAGGCAGAGTGATTATCAACTAGCCAGAACTCCTTTGCAGTTTGGTTTCTAAAGAACTGTCATCTAGTATTTTATGACAGTTTAACTGAGAAAAGGAATAAAATGATTCAGTGTCCCCATGTCATCCCCAGTGCACCCTCAGCTTCAAGATGGGTGAAATCCCTGAAGCTGAATGACCAATGAAAGGAAATCTGTAATTTCTCCTGTGTTTAGAATAAACGTTTGTCCACTTGTAGCAGGATTTATTTTTTTCCACCAGTGTGAGGGCGCTGACTTGAACTTTGACATCTAACACAACGACTTTCTTCTTGAAGCAGAAAATGAAATTGGCTGTCAGTTTGGTACAACGTCTGTGGCAGCGTCTTTGTGGCCAGGCAGCAGGCGCTGGCCACAAAGCCTAATTTTAATTTCCCACCTCTCAAGTCTTTGTTCTCACCCTCACCTGTGGTCACAGGTTTTAGGACAGTAACTGAAGGAATAAAGTCCTAGACACGGATAACCAGAATTAGTTTCTTCCTGGGGGAAAATGGCCTCATCCGCCATGACAGCATGTGAATATCAGGAGGCCTGGAGGGCAGGCTGCAGGTCCTTCACACCAACAGGCGCAAGTTAGCTGAACCAGAGACCTCACAGCAACACCTCCTGAGACTGCCGCCATGGGACTGAAGAAACCAAGAGCAACTGCTGGGAAGTAAGTCTCTGGGCAGAACTGGGACATGCTCAAGAAACTCCATGTTCCATCTGGTATTAGGTCTGCGTGAAATCTCCCAGAGAGCAGCTGAGGGAAGCTGAGGGGCTGAGTTATCATCAGAGCTCAAATGAGAGGAAGAAAGACAGTGATTCAACGCAATCTCTCACTTCTGTTCCTAAGACGAACATCCTGTAGATCTTAAAGATTATTTGGTTTGTAACAGTATTACCACCTCATAAACCATTTTATATTTTGTCACTTTGCATCATTTCACTTCATACGTAAAAGTACTGTAGGGGTGGGCTATCCTGAGAATTTTGGTATAGATCTACAGTAATACCAGGTAAATACAGGATTAGCATCACTGACACTAAAACTGATAGCAATACTTAGAAAACATATAATTACATTATTTGGCCATTCAACTTCAGTTAGTTGATTATGATAAAATGCAGGAAAAGTGTTTTTTAATTAAAGGGCTATAATAGAAGACAGAGTAGCAGTACAGAAATAACATAATTCCCTTGTGACTTTATACTTCATACAATTCGTACATTAAGTTGCCCAGTTAAGAGACATCCGAACCTGAACCTAACATAAACCTGTTTTAAACGTCTCCAGCCCTGAAAGGTGGATCCTGTTGTATTTTCATAGCATCGGCATGGAGCTGTTCACCATCCCAACACAACACCGTCAAGTATCCATTGCACACAAAATAATTATAACTTTCCATTAATATATGCCTGCTCACCTTTACCTCATACACAGATGCAAACCCACTCTCAGCCCAGCTTTTATTGAACAAGAATCCAATTACTTAACCCAGCTTGAGGTTCCATACCTTGTGCACTCTTCTGCTTTGACGAGCCTGTGTTAATATCTGCTGACAGCCAATGTCCAGCATTCACATTCACACACACACACACACACACATGCAGAGGACTATGATATCTGTCTCTTATTGGTATTCATTGACCCTGGGATGGAGAAATGGGGATCACACTTTTCATTTAATCAGACTCTTACGGGGATCAGCTGTATGCCTCTGAGGAGAGTCTGAAGGTGTGTGTGTGTGTGTGTGTGTGTGTGTGAGAGAGAGAGAGAGAGAGTGGGGGGGTGCGCGCGTACAAATGACAAAGAGACAGAGGAGGAAATTTGACTTTGATGCATTCCCACAGAGCTGAATATGTAGCAGTGGATTTATTTTCACCGTCTTTTTTTACCTTCCCGGTTCATATGTCTCCATGGCATCTGGCTTTTTATTGTTCCCAGTCCATAGATCACTTATTAGGCCAAGTAATGAGGAGGTCATGCATAATTTCATTTGCTCTACCGGTACCTAGGGACATTTTCTTATTTCACTAAAATCTATGATAGTTTCCTTTTGAAGGGCCATAATTCTCCCCCCGGTAGCAGGCGGTGGGGTCACAGATGCTAAATGGCCCATCTATAGATTCCTGGTGGAGGGAGAATATTGTGTTGAGTCATTTCGAAGCTCTTATTGAGGCAATTTGACTCCACATGGTTCCATTTGCTGCAGGTGATATATCGGATAAAGGACCAAGCTCTCAGATCATTCTCGGAACTTTGCTCCCTTTGCAGACACGTGCTTGCTTCAAAAAAGAGGAGAACTGATGGCTTTCAAGGGAAAAATGACTTCTGTTAAGCAATTTGAATGTCAGTGATTGTCCAATGGATATTCTTACCAGCAGGTGGTCAGCGGGAATTTACAGGAATTATTGGAAAAAGCTGTTGAAAAAAAATAAGGATTGAATTCCTCTATGGCTTTCTCAATGAGGTTTTTCGCATGGTGGATATTAATATTTCTTTTCCAAAACAACAAATGAAAGAAAAGAAAGAAATTGAAACAAATAATTCCATCAACTATATGATGCATAATCAAGTGAAATGAAACAGGAAATAAGTACTGAACACATGACAAAGATGAAGTGCGAAAAGAAAATACCTAAAATCTGCTTTTGTTTAGAAAGCAATACTGCCCCCTATCTGCGACTGTTATCATCATTTGGTTTGGTCCTAACCTATAAATAATAAAAAAGGTTCATCATCGCCAAGGTATCGGAAAAGGAGCATGCCATGATGGGGAAAAACTAAGGGCTCTCTCAAGACTTACCCAGCCTCCATGTTCCTAAACATATTGATCGCATTCCTTACAAATGCATTTCTAAACTTCTGAATGGTCAGTAGCTCTCTTCGAGTGGTCCTTGGCCTCTGTAATCTCACAGCTGAAAAAGAAGCCTGTGAAGGCTCATTTAGGATTCAATGCACAAAATCTGAACAAGTCAAAGATACTTGGGGGGGGGGGGATAGTACGGTCAGATGAGATCAAAACGCATGTCTCTGCATATGCTATGATGGAAAAGAATAACACTGAACATTACCACCAAAACTCATTCCAAAAGCAAATTTGATGGTGGAGACGTGGCGATGTGGATTTTTTATTTTTATTTTTTCCAAAATATGGTGCAGTATTCATTTCATTAAAGGAAGGATTTGGGAAATTCAAAGATAAGAAGCTGAAGAAGAAACAGAGGTAGATTTGTCAGCAAGACAAAGATATCAAACACACAGCCGAGGAAGCTTTCAATTAGTTTCAGAGAAAGAAAGTTAGTCTGCTAGATATCAATCACCTGATATCAATTCGGTTGAAAATTGATAGAAGAGGCTCCACAAGTGTTAACGATCTGAGGAACGTTTTGTGAAAGAACAATGAAAGTGAATTGTTTTTCCATAAAGGAGACGTGTTGAAGTTGTAGTTACCATCAAAGGAGTGTTACGTATGGCATTAAGTTCATGCCAAAAGGCTTACTGGGAATATGTTTAGAAAAAAAAAACCACACACACACATAGTGTTAAATATTTGTTTTCTCTACTGTATAATTACATCCAAACAAATACGTTTCTTCAGCCAATGAGCAATTTTCCTTACATCAATAATTCAGTTTTTGTTTTTTTGTCTTTCTGTCACTTCAGTAGTTCCAATTTCCACCTGTTTATCCAAACATATCTGCAGGCATCCATATTAAGTCATTCGATTAACTACCACCAGCAGTATTGTTTACATTCGTGAGGAAAAGGATCCCATGTAATCCTTCTCTTTAGCTTTGTATAATTTTGCTTATATTTATATAACGCTTTGCGATAACCCCAAGTCGCTCGCGGAAACTTTGTTTCGTCTGGCTTTCATATGGAAATATATCAAATCACGGCTAACAAATAACATCGGCATGCCGTACCTGAAAATGCAATGTCCTTCGAGGCGGTTCATGTATGACAGTCGGAGACGTCGGGAGATAAGGGGCGGCTGTCTTTCTGGCAAGGCACATTTTCTTCCCTCGCTCCCTGTTCCTCTCAGCTTGAGAGCACCGCCACCATTGGTCAGTTGTCCTGCAGGGATGGTTGCCAAGCTTATCAGCCTGTTACAAATCAGGCAGAGAAATTGCAGCAGGAACGGTCTCCTTTTTTCTCTTTGCACTCCCTCACCAGGGTCCCTCAAGGGGACCGAGGGGCTTCGGAATAGACCACAAATCTGCTGCGCCTTCTTTTACTTCGCCTCTGCTGTTGCCTGAGAGAAGTTACATAGTGTCACATCGTATGACTGCAGTTTTCAGCACATGATACATTATTAATTATTCAAGGTTTTCTAAGCTCCATGTTGGAAATGGCTCTGAGGTTAAACCCTGCTATCACTGCAGTGATCACTTCCCCTTTAGTCACTGCTAAAACACCTTTTATAAAGCCATTGTAGATCAATCACCGGGCTCCACCTTAACACAGATTTACCTTAAAGCACGATGAAAGGCAAAACAAAACATTGATAAAGGCTGCGCAGGAACACCTCATGGGACTGTAACATAATATTCATGGGTCAAATTTGTTTAATGATGTGAGTTTTTTCTTCTCTTTCTCATGTGGCTAATTGGCCACATGAAAGAGGCAGATGAGAGGCGAAGATACCAATTTCTCCACTGGCAGGAGCCTCAGAGGACCACAATGCAGCAGTTTCACGTTTTCTGTTTAGCGCAGCAAAATTAAAAGGGACCGAATTCTCACTGTGTCGAGTTTTATCTCAACAGACAGTGACACAGGAATATTTCCAAATCCCAAAAGTCAATTATGTAAAGATATACTGTATATAAAAAAAGAGAATTTATCTTGGGCTCATTATTCTGTGAAAAAAAGAAGGAGACACTCTAAGCACATTTATAATATTGCTTAGTGTAATGTTACCTGCGACACCAAAGATGGTGTACGCTAAGCCTCTCCTTTAGAGGAATGTTTGAAGAAAGGTTCTATTAAAGTCTATAGGCAGTTAATATCTTACCTTTAGCAGATAACATTTTTATTTAGTGTTAGTTGGTCCTGGAGGTCTGACGCTAATTGCTACTCCAACAAGGTCCAAGGCCCAAAAGGACTCCTAGCAGAAACATAGACATATGGTTTATGCAAATACTGTTTTATGAAGCTATAATCATGTTTGAAATGGTTGCGTATTTACACAGAGGTCCTAGAATATTTTTCACAGGAAAGCAATGTAGGAGTTACCCATGATCTTCCTGTGGATAACAGATGTGAAGGATGGGAAATCTAAAGCGTTTCTGGTCAAAGTAATTGTCTGAGAAACGAACAAACAAAAACAAAAGAACAGTGGTGTGGGAGGAAGATATAAAACAGTTGTTTCAATAAAAAATAAATTATTTGAAACCAGCTTCATTTGTTAGTTTGTCTGATAGGCTGTTTCATTTCTAGCAAATGTTTCCTAAGCAAGATCATAGGCAGATGCTGCCCCCTATGTTGCCATTACTAGTTTGGTTTTGCCCCCTCTACGACTGTTCTGTGGTTTCCCATTTCTAGGACCAGCTAATCTCATTTTATTGCTAATTAAGGCACCAAAAAGTAATCCACTGTGTTTAAGATATCAACTGCTTATGGCCTCCTAATAGAACCTGATTTCAGGAATACAGAGTTATTGCTCTAAAGCAGGGGTGGGCACTCCTGGTCCTCGAGGGCCGGTGTCCTGTAACTTTTAGATGCATCTCTACTTCAACACACCTGAGTCAAATAATGAGGTCGTTAACAGGACTCTGGAGAACTTGACTGCACTTAGGAGGAGATTCAGCTGTTGGATTCAGGTGTGTTGGACCAGGGAGACATCTAAGAGTTGCAGGACACCGGCCCTCGAGGACCAGGAGTGCCCACCCCTGCTCTAAAGCCTCCTAAACTCAAATGATGACTTTTTTTTTTAAACAAGCAATTCAAATTTGTGTTCCAAGTCACATATTTGCTTAAAGCCAAATCAATATGCATTTAATTAATCCCTCTCCTCAAACTTATTTATACACACAAATATCTCATTTGACAATGTGGGGGAAAAAAGTTTGAGATTTTTACAAATTCATTAAAATTTGTACAAATTTATTAAAAATAGAAAACCCTTCCCAGATTTAAACCTCAAGTCTTTAGGTTTACTGACAACTTCTTTAATTTAATGCTTGATATTTGTGCACTGTCATCTGTGGGATGAAATTGAGTCCAATAAACTGAATTTACCACAGATGGACTCCATTTAATCTGCAGAAACATCTAAAAGGTTGATCAGTGGAAACCGCCTCATTTTGAAATTGATCTCAAAGGCTTTATTGGATTGTTGTCATAACGGGGCCGCTGTGTGCAGAATTTTGAGGAAAGAGATTCATTTCATACAACGTGAACGAGGGGCTGCGACGTAAAATGTGAGAGACTTAATAGACACCCTTCTGTCAAAATTTAATCGGAGACTGATTGATGAGTGATTAATGACTCTAATTAATTGATTTTAATTTCCGGTCATATGACCCCCCCCCTCATCCGGTCACATGACCCCCCCCCGACCCCTGCTCCCCTAATAAACATTGCTTTGACATCAGTTAATTCCATCAATGCGATACATTGTTTTGGTAAACTCTTTCTGACCTCTAAGTTTTAAGAGTAATACAATTAAAGTATGAAAAACAATAATTGTTAGAAAAACAAAAATTATGTACAATATAGTATATTTAAATAGATTTAGAATCTTGTAATTACCTAAGGTTTTGGTCACCAAGCCATTTGTGCGTCCCTGCGTAAGAGTAAACACATACCTCTAAAGAAAACCTACAGTTGAACTGTTTTACTGTATTATTTATGGTAGCACGATTAGTCGGTGCTGACTATGAGTTTGTGATTTCCTTCATCCGTTCCGAAAACTCACTTAAATTTTAAACTCTTATAGATCTTTTTTCTGTAACACTTGCTAGTGTGAAGCATTTCAGTAAATGTTCCTCGTTTGTACATCTACTTCTTAAGAATATGTGACAGACAGTAAACAGGCCTACGTGAGGCTACTCAAATTTAACTTTTAGCTTTCTGCAGTTAAAGAATTTGTCCAGATTTTTCCAGAATTTGGTCTGGCATCATTGTGAATGCTTTCGTTCAGTTTTTTTCTTGCTGTTGAACCAACACTTATCTTCCCACTGCTTCATGCTTTCTCCAAAATACTAAAGGTTGGTTTAAATACATTTGAAACTCATAGATTTCTTTTCTGTAACACTTGCTAGTGTGATACATGTCAGTTAAAGTTCCCCATCTGTAAATTTATTTCTGAAGAATATCTGACAGGGACTAAACAGGCCTAGGTGAGGTTACTCTGAGCATTTGTTTTATGTGCTTCATAAAACAAATGCTGTTTGTTTGATGTATTTCACCATGTCCAAATTACAGACAACTATAGGCATCAGCTGGTATCTATCTATCTATCTATCTATCTATCTATCTATCTATCTATCTATCTATCTATCTATATATATATATATATATATATATATATATATATATGTGTGTGTGTGTGTGTGTGTGTGTGTGTGTGTGTGTGTGTGTGTGTGTGTGTAATGTACCAATTTCCCTTACGATTAATAAAGCATATATTTGTATTGTAATAAATTCAGCCAAGAAGATGGCGAGAAAGCTTACAAGCCCACAAGAGAACTATTGCCATAGTAATATCAATGATGACATCACAGACCTTTTCATGCATCATACACAAGAACTGTATCTTATAAAGACACACAGTTCCATAGAAATTTACCCACTTTTCACTGTGCGGCTTGTGCGAATTGTGCGGATTTGCGGATTGTGCGGATTGTGCGGAAAACATTGTTTTGAGCAAAACCTGTTTGAATAAATCAGAATGCAGAAACCAATGGCTTATCACCTCAACAACGAGCTCTTTGACATCTTGCAGCAGGAGATCAAGGAGCTGCACCAAGATGTTGCGGCCATTACGATGGAGAAATTCCACACAGAGCGCTACTATGAAGACCTTGTCTCAGAGGAGAGGGAGGAGAAGCAGGCCTTGCTTCTGGAAATTCAGGAGCTTAAGGAGAAGCTGGATAAAGCTGAATCCAAGAACCAAGGCCTGGTGGGCAGAGATGAGACAACGTGCTGCCCCACAATTCAGGAACTTCAACAAGAGATAAAGGAGATGCAAAAGAAACACCATCAGGAAATTGAGATGCTCACCATTGAGCATGAAATTGATCTTGCTGTGGCTCAGAAAGAGGCAAGGAAGCTCCAGGAAAAGCTGAAGAATGAAGAGAATCCTGGTGCAGAAAGGGAAGCCCTCAAGATTCCCCTACAATTCTCTAGCCACAAGAATCAACTGGAAATCCAACAGCTGGAGAACGCCATTCAAGAGGAAAAAGCACTGAGGGTCCAGGCAGAGAATTTCTTACAAATTTTGGACCAAGAACTGAAAAATGAACAAGAACTTAGAGCCCAAATTGAGGCAGACAAACAGGAAGCAGTGGAGATTGCTGAGGAACTAATTACAAAGCTTGAGGACATGGAGAAGACGTCCAAGGAGGCTCCAACTGAGATCAAATTTGAACTGGAACTCCAACAGCTGGAGAAAATGCTCCACGAGGAAAAAAGACTGAGGGTCCAAGGAGAGACTAAAAACGCTGCTCTCTTGAAAACCGTAGAGATCCTTCGGCAGGAAACAATCAAAGAACGGCCGAAGCCAGTGGCCTATCACCTCAACAATGAGCTATTTGACATCTTTCAGCAGGAGATCAAGGGGCTGCACCAGGATGTTGCAGCCATTACAATAGAGAAATTCAACACCCAACGCGACTATGAAGACCTTGTCTCAGAGGAGAGGAAGGAGAAGCACGCCTTGATTCTGGAAATTCAGGAGCTTAAGGAGAAGCTGGAGAATGAAAAAACTCTTGGTGCAAAAAGGGAAGCCATCAAGATTCCTTTACAATTCTCTAGCCACTGTGAAGTTTCCAGTGAATATTCAGTAGAAATCAAAGTTCAAGATGAGGACATTCCTTATCTTGATGTCCGACAGCTTCAAGAAATGCTCCAGAGAGAGAGAGAGCTGAGGATTCAGGCTGAAAATGAGAACCTGGATATATTTAAATGTGCTGAGGCTTTCTTAGAAATGATGGAGCAAGAGCTGACAACAGAACGTAAACTTAGAGCCCAAATTGAGGCGGATAAACAGGAAGCTGTGGAGATAGCAGAGCAACTGATTAAAAATCTTGAGGACATGGAAAAGACGTCCAGAGAGGCTCCATCTGAGATCACTTCAGACAATAGGGAGAAGATTCAGCTGGAAATCCAACAGCTGGAGAAAACCGTCGAAGAGGAAAAAGCACTGAGGGTCCAGGCAGAGAATTTCTTAGAAATATTAGACCAAGAACTAAAATCGGAACAAGAACTGAAAGCCCAAATTGAAGCAGACAAAGGGGAAGCTGTGGAAATTGCGGAACAACTAATTAAAAAGCTTGAGGACTTGGAGAAAACGTCCAAGGAGGCTCCAACTGCGATCACTTCAGATGATCGGGACAACTTTAAACTGGAACTCCAACTCCTGGAGAAAATGCTCAAAGAGGAGAAAAGACTGAGGGTCCAAGGAGAGACTGAAAATGCTGCTCTCATGAAAACTGTAGAGATCCTTCGGCAGGAAGCAAAAAAAGAACTGCAGAAAGAAAGGGATCTGAGAAAAGAGGCAGAAGGAGGAAAGCTGGAGTTGGAGAAGGCAAGTGATAAATTGTACCAGGGTTTCGAGAAAGCCTGTAAAATGACAGAGATGCTCTCAGCTGAGGCCGTACTTTTTACCAACAAGCTTCAGGCAGACGACCAGAAACAGAGATCTCTGCTCAGCGATATCCAGGAACTCACCCTCTTGCTGGAAAAGGAGAAAACCCTTAGGATCAAGGCAGAGAACTATGAGATGGAGGCCATGGAGATCGTAGAGACTTTGCAGAAGGAAGCAAAATATAGAATCCGGAAGAACAAAGATTTGAAAAAGAAACGTCATCACATCAAAGCGCCATCTTTTTGAAGTTATGTGAATAACAACCTTGTTGTTGTAAGATTATTAATACTTTAATTCATGTAAAAATAACACTTATGTTTTTCTGCTTCACCACACCTGATTCAAATGATTACATGACCTCTGCAGCCACCAAATACTGCAAAAGTCTGTCAATCAGCCATTCATCTGAGTTAGGAGAAGGAGACACCTAAAACATGTAGGGCCTGGGTACTGGAGGACTACGGTTGGGAATCACTGCGACGGAGGTCGATTCCCAGTCTGTCCACCCTTTGCCGTTTGTTTTTCCACTTCACCCACCTTGCCTGCTGGCGATTGTAATCCCAGTGTAGGGTAAGAATAGATTATAACGAGAATTTATTGATGCAGCATATTGAAATGACGGCCATCGAGAAAGTCTAGTGCTCCTCTGATCCAGAGATCTGATCTTTGTCCAGCCCCGGCAGCCAATGAACCAATCAACAGCTAACTCCAAACCGGCCTGGTCTGGCCGGCCCGATTGGAACCGCAGCTCTCGTGGTTCCAGGGAACCGGGTGGTACCGGGCTGGAAGTGCTAATGCAAAAATGATCAGCCCTGCTGATCCGGTCTGGCCCTGGTCAGACCGGGTCTGGCTGTGCAGTGCAAAAGGGGCTACAGACACATTCACTCCCTTCAGATACATGAAGTGGCCTGAAACACATCATACGGCAGGGGTCTCAAACTCCAGTCCTCGAGGGCCGCTGTCCTGCAACTTTTATATGAGCCTCTGCTGCCCCACACCTGAATAGAATAATTAGGTCATTAGCAAGGCTGGGAGAACTGATCTACACAAGGAGGAGGTAATTAAGCCATTTCATTCCAGTGTTTTGTACCTCTGGCACATCTAAAAACTGCAGGACAGCGGCCCTCGAGGACTGGAGTTTGAGACCCCTGCCACACAGTGTCATTTTGTTTTAAATGTCGCAAGTTCTAAGTCAGTGTTTCATTTTTATTGTACTCTTTTATTTCATAAAAAAGGCTTAAAAACAAACAACAACATAAAAGGAAAGGACAGTTTTGTATTTTTTCTTTACTTTGGATTCAGCCTCTTAACTATAATACAAATAGCTTCTTGTTGTGTTTGTTTCTGTTTCAAATGTTGAACGTTTTACATCATCATTGTATGTATTCAGACTCGTAATGTAATGTAAATAACTGTTGGTTGTGTTTGTCTTTCTTTTAAATGTTGCAGGTTCTGTGTCAATGTTGCATTTTTATTATGTCCTCCATTTGGTACAAACAAATCTAAGAAACAAACAACAGAAAAACAACTAAACAAAAATGAAAAGGTTGGATCTATTCCACCTCTTTACAGTAATGTAAATAGCTTCCTGTGTTTGTTTCTGTTTAAATGATGAAAGTCTTACATTACATCATCATTCTATGTATTCAAACTTTAATGCAATGTAAATAGCTGTTGATGTGTTTGTCTTTGTTTTAATTGTTGCAGGTATGCTGCATTTTTGTTATTTCTTTTTATTTTAAAAACACACATGCAAACGTTATGTGAATCATGACTCCTTACTCAAACTCTTAACTAGAGATATGCAATGGTGAAAAAATAAATAAATAAATAAAACAATCCAATGATGGTTCCATATCTCGATATGGAACCATCATTGGATTGCTTTATCTTGGTAATTGTCACCATAGCAACCAAGCTTCTAAAATTGCATTTGCTTTGTGACGTCACGCGTGCAAGATTCTGCGTTTTACTTATCAAACAGTGCAGCAATTTAAATGTATTATTTAAGTCAGTAAAAAACCATAATGCAGAATGCATCATGTCATTGACTTGACTTGTTTATACGCTTCTCCCTCTTCAAATTACTTTTACCCTGTAATGACTTATTTTATCCATATTTTCTGAGGAAGCCTGTGGAACCAACACGTACATTTGCTGCCTTCTTTCGTTGTTTCCTTCTTTCTTAGACTAGGACCACCACAAAATGAATAACCTCACTGATTGAACTCTGAAATGAATAAAAAGTCATCCAGTTAATCGTTCAGCTACTCAGAATCAGCACAACGTTGACTCTTTCCATCTTTAAGACGACTAGAACAAACTCCTCACTGTTCAATCCATGGTGTTGGCATCACCATGGAATTATATTTCTACATTTCTGGAAATGTAGAAATATAATTCTACCAAGATAGAGCTTAATCCGCTATTACTGGACACTATTATGGAGTATTACGGAGTTCCATAAAGTCTAACAGTCTGATGATCACTTATTGTTTTTCATACTTTAATTGTGTTGTACTTTAAATCCCTCACACGTGGTCACATATGCACACACACACACACACACACCCACGCACACACATGCCTACACACAGGTACACTGAGCACCACTGCCATCGACTCTTCCCCAGAGGTCATGAGAATCATCCTGTGGTGGCGTTTGAATTGTAGCTTCCAGACCTTCTTAGAGGTTAAAAAAAAGTCTACCAAAACAAAGTGTCTTTGTGACACTTTGTTTTGGTAGACTTTTTATTGTGTGTGTGTGGGGGAAAGACACTTTCCCTCACACACCCACAAATGGCATGTTGAGCAGGGTCAGTTTTCTCCCCCCGTCACGCTGTGTATCATAAAGACCTTCTGTTTAAAACCAGAGGAGAATACAGCATCCTAATCTATTTAAACTTCTCTGGGTATAGTATATGCTATATACTGTATATATTATTCTTGAATATCTAACACTTATTGTTTTTCATACTTTAATTTCTTACTCTTAAAACTCAGAGGTCAGAAGGAGTTTACCAATAAAAGATTGAATTTAGTGGCTGTCATGGGACAAATTATCTAAAAAGTTCCAAATCTATTTTAAATATACTATAATATATATTATTCTTGATTATCTAACACTTATTGTTTTTGAAACTTTAATGGTATTAGTCTTAAAACTTGGCGGTCAGAAGGAGTTCACCAAAAACAATGTATCGCATTGATGACAGATTTAATGGAAAGGGGGGGGATGGGGCATCATGTGACCGGAAATTAAAAGCAATTAATTAGGGTCATTAATCACTCATCAATCACTCTCCGATTAAATTTTGACAGAAGGGTGCTTATATAATCTCTCTAATGTGGACAAAGAGAAGCACTGTGAATATAGACAGATTCCCCCCCCCCCCCCATTTTCTTTATCTAGATTTATGAAAAATAGAAATAAGACACAAACCATTCAAAGAGTTGATTTGGATCATTCTACAAGTGTTGCTTTCAGCTGGTCTTACTGTGATTTCTTTTAAACCTGCTTCGACATTTTTATTTTTCTGTTTTTGATTAAGTGCACACTTCACAGGTGTCTCTCATGATCAGGCCTAAATCTGAATAGCAAATTTGTGCAAAAGCATCTGGAGAAAAACAAAAGATATATTGTAGAAAGCTGTTACAATTATTTTTTACACCATTTTAAAACACTGGTACAATATCTTTCACTTTGGAGGATAAGTGTAAAATAATTCTTGAAGGGTGAAACTTTCACCTTATAAAGACTTGCTCCTCTAAAATTAAAGGTAATGTCAAAGTTCAAAAGCTTTGCAAGCTGGTTTGGATTTGTTGGTATGTAGGGGCAAAGACAGATAAGATGGCCAGTTATCTCATAAATTCATGTCCAGTCTGAGCCAGATGGTTGTATTTATCCGTGTATGTAGTTATAAAAACATTCATACCTATTATTAGCATCACAAGCAAAGAACATTGCTTTCCACACAAACTGCTGCTTCCAACTTTTTAACGCCCCTTTTCCACTGGCTCTAATGGACCCGACTCCACTCCACTCGGCTTGCATTGCTAGCGATTCCACTGGCATTTTTTCCAGACTGGTCTGTGCTTTTTCGGTCCCTGCTTCGGAGCATTGGGTCAGCAGGGCCGGCCCGTCTTGCATGGGTGACGCAAGGTTAGCTCCTGTTCACTCCAAGTCACATATTTGGGCGTGGTCAAACATGTGACCATATGTGTGGGCGTGGTCAGACGTAGGAGCAAGGAGAATAAACATGAACAACAATGAACTCCCGGCTTTTCTGTGCATCAGACTTCAAGAGGCAGCTTGATAGAGCAATGACGAATGAGCGGAGAGAATGGAAAGCCTCGGTTAGCCGCCGATGCAGTTGAAGTCCATCTTCAGGGAGAATTCCTGTTGTTTGACTAATAACTTGGAAATTCTGACTTTTACTTATGAAGCGAATGCACCACTACTATTTGTTTTAGAAGGGGAGTAATACTTCCTCTTAGAGCCATTTCCATGAGAATCTTCCTAAATAAGTTAAATTTTAATATATCTTATATCCAGGTAATGGAAAAACACCCACCATGCCGGCCGCCGAGTGAGTCAAAAAGCGAATGTTCAAAAATAGCAGCCCGTCCCCGTTTGTACTTATCGCATCAATTCATGTGCATATTGGCGGTTTGTTGGATTTTCATCTCGCACTCACAAGTCCTGAAGACACATTTCAGATTACATTTGCGGTATTGAATTCATAATTGCTTGTTGGCCATATAACTTCCTGCATAATGAAATGCTTTCATGACAATCAATAAAGGAAATAGAGCAGGTCCATTTAAATCTTGTTGCAATAGGAGAAACACACCCAGCTAAGCGGCTACTTCCAGGGCTGCGGCGTGCTGCCGTATGGGTGGAGTAACGCGTGGCATGTGAATGAAAAGTGGAGTGGATTTTATTTCAGAGATCTCCACTTAAGGACAGTTATCCTTCTTCCCAGAGCGATGACATGCAGGAGGTAAGGAAGGATGGATGTCAGTGTGTAATGTCAGTGCTGGAACCACTCCTAGCCTTTAGGTGATCCCATTGCCCAATCATCCAATCCAGCCGACACTGGATTGCGCTCACTCTCATTTAGTCATGCCTATTTGTCTTCCCTCTAAAGTCCAACCTGCTCCAAAGATGTAATTCCATAAAAGCATACAATCAATATAACAGAAACGGTGGCCATCTATCATTTTCTGAAAAAAAAAAAAGAAAGAAGCAAATATTGAAAAATTGTGCGTGTTTGTGTATGTGGAAGTGCATGCATTGCAGCTCAAATGTTATAAATCAGACAGGGTGGGACAGGTTAAAAGTGCTGGCTCAGTCATGAGAGATGGCACACGCAGGTGCACAGGGGAGATCTGTCCACCGGGTGGCGCTGCCACAAATTTCTTTTACATTTTTCTTTTCACCTCAGGCAACAATCCATTTATGTTGGGTATACTGTGTTTCTTTTTTTGCCTCTTGGAACCTTAACATTTCCCCAGAAATGTATAAATACAATACACACACTGGCAAACCCACACCCACACGCACACCCCCACACACCAACCCACACACAGGCCTCATTAATCTCCTCCGTAACAGGACTCTATCCTCTTGCTCCAATATTACAGTAAATGGTGATGCTTATCTACAAGCAGCCGTGCCCTTGAAATAGGTGCTGTTTCATTCCAGGCTAATTCCACAGCCATTTAATGGTTGGCACATTTTTCACAGCTATATAAATTACTATAAGCCGCAGCTTACTCTCAGCACACTGAAATACAAACATGGATGTTCCCCGCTTTTATCTCACTCTATCCTCTGTTTTCTTAATACTTCCAAACCACATTGCCACCACGTTCACATCCGTCTTCCCGCTCGCCGATCGCCCCTCCCGTCTCCTTACAGGGGAAACAGGCAAGGCGCTGGATTCCACCTGCAGCGACTTTAGGGTATTATCTTATTAGCAAGCCAATGAACATCAGTCATTTCAATTTAGACCAACACTCCAATACTGCTCGTAATCACCGATATATGAACAAGGTTGGAAATCAATGAGTTTGTCCCTTGTGTATTATCTTGACACTACCTGATCAAGAAGGTGGGAGAATTACTTTCCTCATCTTTTCATCACCATGCAGCGGAGCGCCATGTCAAACCAAATCAGTTGAGTTTTCCAACAGCTTGTCATTACACAACTGTAGCTTTATTGGAATATGTATGAATGCATAGATGTGCACCTTTAACACCCTGACCAAGACAATGCAAAATACCTTTATGACATTAAATTAAGCTAAAATATCTGTTTTATCCTATTACACTGGTCAACAATCAAAAAAAATTATGTGGGGTTTTTCAACTGTTTTAGGGTAATTCACATTAAATCACATTGGTTTTGCTCAATCAGATCAACTTTCTGAACTAAGCTACACATTAGTTTGGGATGCTGGGATGAAGTCATGATGGCTGATTAATGTTGGACACTGACAAGAGATATCCCTGCTGCCGAGCATACGAGGCGTTCGAAGAAACGGAAGTTCATGCCCTGACATATTGTTCCACTTCTATCACAGGTGTCAAACTCCAGCATTTATTACTCAATTTACAGAAATCCACGTTTTGTAGCATTTAATTAATACACTCTGTTAGAACACATTTTTTGATGAGAAATAATGGAAATGAGCTGATAATGTCATAAAAATGTCATCAATTTGGTCAGGAGATCAGATTTCTCTAAATCAAATTAGAATATAAACCTGACCTGATGGAGAAAAATGGATTTCATTTTTGGATTTGGCGGAGAAAAATAGTAATAATTCTGTTGAAAAAACAGACAACTTCCAAAAAATACTTATCCATGCACCTGCAAATGCAATCTTCATCACCATGACATAACATGACATAACATTTACAGATGTTCAGTAAACATCTGTAAATGTATATTGTGGTATGCTATTTAAACGAGTAGATCTTATTTTACTAACTTAGAACCCAGGAGGGATTTTGAAATAACCCTAAAGTACTTTATAATTTGCTCTAACTTTTGGAGTGTGGAAGTGATTCGATTTTGTGAGTCTTGTATTGTAGAGCTGATAACCTACACGGTGAGTTTTACGGTGAGTTTCAGCCGTAAAAAGAAGGAAGGGGTGGGACTGGAGTATCTCTGTAACATATTCAACATTTAGTGAGGCCAGTGTTCATGTCAGCTGTCGGGAATCAGGTCCGCAGGTCTACCCATTTCCTGGCCTCCGCCATCACAAATACCTTTTTCAATCAATCGACCATTCAACATTGTTCAGTTTAAATCACATCTATTTGCACTGTTATCATGTAGTCACTTGTGTGGTCAGTCAAAAGTACGGAAAAATGTTTAGACTCCTGCCTCTTTTAGAACTTTTCTGGGTTTGGTTCAGAGTTGGTTCTCTAAAACTTAAATAATATCTGGAAAAAAAAAAAGATATATATTGTAATCTAATTTGCCTAACATCTGTCTAATGCAATGTGACAGGCTTTCCTAAATTCCCCTCGCTGCACTCTTCTGTGTGCTGGCTAACAACGAGTCAGAAGAGGAGAGTCAGAGACTGATAGGCTGACAGACTGACAGAGACACAGAACCAGAACTAAGTAGAGAGCTGACTGGAATCAAAAGACAAGATTGATCCTCTTGTTTTAAGATTCAGGAGCATAATTGCTTTTTTTCTTTGTTCTTTTTCTGTTCCTACAGTTGCTTTTGAATCTTTAAAGTTCCTTTAAGCTTATCCAACAAGATTAGTTCTTGTACTGTTTTACAATTCATTTAAAAATTCCAAGAGGGAAACTCACCAAACTTTCTGAGGCGAGGGGCTTGAGGGTAACCCACCTGCCGGACAGCAGTGAGTGCTGGGAGTGTGGGAACTGCACCTGCTGAGGTCCAAATTTGGTTATGACTGGTATAATAAAAAGATATGACTGGTTTGCTGGTTCTAGCCACATTTAAACTATAAGTACCTCACTTGGATCATTCTCCATTTTTATCTCTGAACATTTCTTTAAAGTTTATCCAGATACTTAGAGCTTGAAAGTATGTTTCGAGAACATGTGAGTTTAAGTTTCAGAGTGACAGATGGGATACTTGTAGTTCTTCGTTCATTCTCAATTTCAATTTCATATTCAGATCAGGTTGTGTTTTCTTTACCTATATAATTAATAAATAGGTGAAGTATTTACTCTAGAAGTGGATATTTCCTGCAAAAGGATTTAACTTTTATAGAACTGTTAATAATGAAATTGTGATAAATACATTTTGCTGATATATCTGGACCTGTAATGAAACTGGTTTCATTACAGGCCCAACCAGTTCAGACCTAAATAAGCCATTCAGACTTATTTGGTGCAGAAGTTGTGGAAAAGTAGAGAAGACAATATTGCAATAGTATTGCAGTTCATAGCAGCATCTGCCTTACCATAGTGAGACTGATGGCAAAAACTAAAAAGGGCTGCAGTCTGAAAACAGCAGAGATTAGAGCTAGTATAAGTTGTGCGTATTTAAGGAGGCTTCATGTATTAGGCTACATTAATATTAGGATAATAACTCAGGGAGTCTAAATACATGGTGCATTTTTCTAACTTTTATTCACAATTAATTTTTTTTTCTTTGTTATTAGACTTTACAAATATGCTCCATTTTGTGTTAGTCTGCAATAGCAAATGTCAAAGAAACGCTTTAAAGCTTGGGGTTGTTTATGGTGCATGAATAGCTCTGCACAATGTTGGTGGCGATGGCCAGTTTCTTGTTTAATGGCTTTTTTTCCTTGTCAGAAAATGTTTCTATTCTACTCTAATTCTGGGAGCAAACAGCAGCGACAGTCATAACTGGGATTACAAAAGCACTGTTATTTTTTTTTAAGGGGAAAAAAGTAATTATTTTTTAGGTTGAGATGTCCCAGATTAGCATGTGTTGGTTGTTACCAAGGCAGCAAATATTGCAAACCAAATTTCCACCTTTTTGATGTTACTTTATATAGAGAGGGGACCATTAAAAGAGAATATCACAAGAACATTTACATTAAAACAATGAAATTTAGCTAGTTTTATTCTATAATTTTGTTCACATATTCCATTTGCCCAGATAGGGTATTTCTTGTATTCTTCTTGTTTTAGATAGCGTTGAATTTAAAGATTACACTCATATTTGACTCAAAGAAGACTTTATTCATGATTAATCAGACACTATGAAGGAAACATTTGGTGCAGAGCAAGCATTAAATTGCAAATATAAATTATTCAAAATTTGTTTGTCTAGAATAATTTCAACAAACAAACAAAAGTTAAATCATTTTAGTAAACCATACGATACACGAGCATGACTGGTTGCTATGCCGACCTGAAGTACTGCTCATATGTTTTGTCTTGCTTTGTTCTATTTTTTTGTCCTTTTTTTTGTCTGTGCTGCTTGTCACAGGAAAAGAATTTAACAGGAACTCCCAAGTTTGTCTATTTAATATTTAATGCCGCCATCGATGAAGCATTTACAGTGAATAAAAGTGCAACCATGTGTAAACTATGTGCAACATATGAAGATGCTTGCATCAACACCTCCAGTGCGTTGGCTCAGCTTCAGGGAAGCCAAAAGGCCACAAGGACAAGGAAGACAGATTCAGGTAGAGAAGAACCATTCCTACTCTCTGCTACTTTCCAACAGTATCCCATCAAACGTAGGGTGTGTAAAAGCCCAAACTGACAGCTGGAAGCATCTGGAAGTTTCTTAACTAAAAAGATGAATTGTAGTTCTGTGAAGGAGACAGAACTTCAACATTATGCTGAATGTACTTAGGCCTCAGTAAGACAAACAGGAAATCCATAAAGTCACTGATATTAAAATCACATCCAGCATTATCCTCCAACTGTCGCAGTTGCACAAATAATTTTACACTGCCTGATTTTTTTTATTTTGTGAGTTGACATTAATGCAGAACCTTGCTGAATCAACAGTTTTACCAGCCTACTGTATGAAAACCATTTTTTATTAATTCCAACTTAAAGACATCTCCTGTATGGAGTCACTTGCGTATCTCAGTTTTTGCATATAACCGGTCTTCAATAATCGAGGAAGTCCTTTTAATGCACTTCCACAATATCCAGTTGGATACAGGATAGGTCATTGACTGGTCCATTCCAGAGGAATAGATTTTCTTTCACACAAACCAATTAAAAGTTTGCCTTACTGTCTGTTTGGGACTATTGTCTTGCTAAGAAATTCCCACTTGTTTCTTCAAATTCTTATGAAGAACATCCTGGTGCAGTTCCCCATTCATCCTTTTCTCGGTTATTTGAAGTCTGCCAGTAACTTATACTCTCAGAGACCCAGCACCTTGATGGTTTTGACATTGATTTTCTTGGGATGATATACAGAAGCAGCATTCCTCCAAATGCGGTGTGTGCAATGGCACCCAAAGACCTCTGCTTTGGCCTCATTGGAGCAGACTGTATTTCACTGACCTGCCCAAAATCGTCTGCAGCAAACTTTAAACAAGCTTCAACTTGTGTGGGTTTTTTTTGTTTGTTTGTTTTGTTTCTTCAGTATTGGATTGACCACTACAATTCAGTGCACTGCTTATTGTTTTCATGGGGAAAACTGTTCCTGCCTGCTCCATCTTTATATTTGTTTCAACGCTGCAACACTGTAAAACTATACCGCTATAAGAATCAGGAACAAACTCCTGACATTTGTTTTCCTTTTTTTAACAGACATAGGATGATTTTATTTTTTTAGCTAGTGAATGCACCAACACAAAGGAATAACTCCCACTGGCACAAGGAAAGGCTGGGAAAACATAAAAAATAAATAAAGTGGAAGAAGTACATAATTTTTTTTTTTATTATGTTTTCCCAGCCTTTCCTTGTGCCAGTGGAAGAAGTACATATTTCCATAGAGGAAAGGGGAAGTCTAATTCTTTACTTTATTGAGTGTATAATAGTGGAAGACTGCTAAAATAAGTAGCCATATTACTTTCACAGTGTTACAGAGTTTACAAATGAAACATAAGCAAGTGCCTAGCAAATATCATTATATCGCTAAACACGTACAATGTGAAACACGGTAGTGGTAGCATCATGCTATGAGAATTTTTTTTCCCTGCAGGGATAGAAAAGCTGAAGATTTGGCAATCCAACTTTGAATCTGTTTCAAGATTTAAAATTGATGTCCAATATGGCTGCGCTTTAGCTAATTTGTTTGTATAATCTAATCGAGTATGCCGTCACTAAAAGTCAAACGCATCCCATTAGTGTTTGTTGGAAGGAAAATGCCTTTTCACTTGTTTAATACCGCAATATCAACCGGCCAGAGCTGGGTAGCACTCTACCCAGGAAAAGTACGACAAAATCAATTATTTTATGGTCATTTAAAATGTACTAAATCATCCTCCAGTTGTGTTTGGCCACGGCAATACGCTGCAACGCTCCATAGTTGATAAATCTAAAACGAAAGACCTGAACAAGGACTCTCCTTTGTCAAAAAAAAAAAAAAAAAGTTCAAATCACACACCTGCCCATTCAGGGCCCTACTTCACAACACCTGCAGCCTCACTGGTGTGAGCCTGAAATTCTCCTTTCCCTTTGTGCTCAGACATTTTCTCATGCATCCATCTCTTATTTCTGTCTCCCTGTGTGCGAACAAGCCAGAGAGCAGCTGGCTAGTTATTTGTGACCTGCCAGTCTGCGGGTGTAACAAGGTTTCAGCGCAATTAAGAATACATTTCCCAGCCACCAACGCAACAAATCAAGGGCTTGAGTCTCTGGGTGCGCACACACAGACATAAGCGTTGCGTCAACAGTCACACAAATCAAACAGGACACAAACGGCAGCATAACATAACTAATCATTGTTGGGGGAAGAAAAGGCAATTATTAATCGATTCCATTTGTGTTGGGCTGAAAAGCCACAAACAGTCCCATTCTTTAGAGGAAATATTTGCCGCAGCAGCGCTGCTCAGTTGGCGTAATCACCACCTATTATGTTAGCTGATTTGAAAGTAAGAAGCAAAGTGGTCGAATACATCACAGGCGGCCGTTATTGTGTCAATTCACGGACAGAAAAACAATCCATTGCATGCAATAAATTATAAACACAGACTAAGCAGCGTGAGCGCTTCTCAGCTTGTTGATTTGGAAGGCTCAGCCGAGACGCGAGGCAGGTGGAAAGAACGTGCTCTGGCGTAACGGGGAAATGGTACGCTGTCAAATTACAACTACAGCCCAGAGGCTTCCTGTTCGGAAGGTTCTTGGGAGCCCAGGTGTACGAAAGCCCACCAGGGAGAGTAATTACGTTGTGGAGAACATCTTTTTGCTAAGTTTGTCCAACTTTCTTTCGAATGCAAGTCACGGAGATTGTGTCTCATGGTTAGTAACTACGAGTAATAATTTCCTTACTCGCCATACCTTATTCAAAAATGTGGCCTGTACATGAAAGAAAACATACACACAACAGTGAAAATGCAACCTCAACCAAAACAGCTTAATATATATATATATATGTATATATATATATGTGTATATATACAGTATATATACTGAGGAGAACGTAATGCAGCTTTATAGTACAAGGGAAGAGTCGTATCAAATGATCTATACCAGATGGCATGTATGTGAGCTGTTAAGAATTTCAATCTCTTCATCCATGCTAGGTAATTTAAAATACTAATAAAAAAAAATTAAGTTGCCGTTTTTCTCATTTTGCAGTTCATGTTGGCTTACATAAAACATCTTATAACTCAGATCTACATGTGAGGTCATGTAACGTTTCTGTGACACTAATGATGCGCCCCCGCTTTGCAGATTGTGAATATAATAGGGAGGGTTGAGTCATTTACAGCACAGCAGTGCATCGGGACAGAATTCAATTTGCTACGACTCAACCATGTTGTGTTTTTTTTTCTCCTTTTTAAATAATCAATAATGGCCAAACAGTCCCCAGCTCAAACCTCAATGGTATATGTTTTATGGCAGCCTTCTAAATACATGGTCAAATGATTATTAGTTAAAATAATCACAAAATGTTGCTGTCAGGTGAAGCCGAGATGATTCCATCTTCATCAGTGCACAGTTCAGCAGGAGATTAGGCACTGTAATGTAATTATTGGCTCTTTGCTGTCACACTGGCATATTTAATAGTAACGATTATAGATGTCTACATATGTGACCAGCTAGACAAAACTAGGAGCACGTCTCCGGGGGCGTTTTGAGTTATCTTCAGATTCTGACCGTGTGGATTCTGAGCTTTCTAATGATGTCAAACACATGGAAATAACAGATAAATAAATACATTAATAAATAAATACATGAAGATATGGCCATTTAAATGTTGGCACAAGATGAGTAAGAAAACAAGTCTCAAAGTTTGTTTTCTTAACTTACTTTACTCTCCAATTACCCCGTCAGGTAGAGTTGATAAGGTGTACTGACAAAAGCAAGGTTTTATCTGGCTTATCTAGTTAGAAATATTTATTTTCAGAGAGAGGGAGAAAGAGAGAGAGAGATTAAAATACAAATGTTACAATTGAAGGTAAAATTGTATATTAGGACATATTGTTCTGATATGACAACCGGTGTGTGAACCATTACTGTTAGAAACTCCCGGAAACCTGATTTTAAAAGTTTGAAATGTCCATTTAAAGCCGGAAATTGTTTGTTTCTCTGCTGGTTTGTTTGTTGTGTCTTTCTCCGATGTGCCTCGTTTTAAATGAACCTGTATGTTTGCTTTCTTTCAGCAATAGTCAACCCACGCACTGGCAACACAGCAAATATTGCCAGTATGGCAAACACTTTAAAAAAAAAATAAAAATTGTAAAAAAAAAAAAATGCAAATGGCATATCTTAAACAAAAACGATGCTTGATATTACAACTGCTGATATATTTTTTTGGTAATATTTTTAATCAACAATTTTCTGGCCTGTAATTTTCTTTTTTAAATTATACACATTTTTTTATTGTTTGTGAGAAAATGAACATTAAGCTTCTTTCAAAGCCTTATCTCGAAATGAAAGATCCTTCTGATTGCTGATTGCACATTGTGCATAATGTACTGGGGGGGAAAAAGCATCTCTCCTTGGTTTTATTTATTCATCTACTCATTTGCTTACTCACTTGGTTACTTTACTTTTTTCTTCTTCCAAGTATAAGCTTGTTGTTCCTTCTCTCGATGTATGTAGGATACAGTGCAGCAGCTCTGAGCCTGAACAGTTCCTGCTGATAGCACATATGGAGTCGCAGGTATTCAGAGTGCATTTACTCCCCAGCTCCCTCAGTGTTCCGACCAACACCGTTATCTTTAGTTGATATGCTTTTCACTGTAAAACAAATACATAATAAACAGCCGTGCGATGTTTGCAAATGCGTTTTGAGGCAGGGGGGGCGCAGCGCACGTGTGTACGCCGGTGTCTTTTTTTCCTCAGACATGACGCAAAGACAGAGGGGGCGAGTTCGACATCCGCAAATTGAATTCTGCCCAAACGTGACAGTGATGAAGTGTTGCTCATAGCAGCCGTGATTGTCTCTATCTTTGCTCCTGTCCATGGATATTACGGCGCGCCTGCCTGCTCCACAGGCCTCAGTCCCGGGCCCCGGCAAGCTCATCTATTAATGACAGCACTGGAAAATCTAATTCATACCTGGTGCATGTTTTATCAGAAAGAGATGATTCCAGAAACTGGGTTGCATTTGTGCGTCTCTGTCTGCCTCTGTCTATATATTTTTTTTATCTATTTTTATTTTTTTTAGGGGGGGGGATAAGGCCTCCTTAGCCCTCAGGCCAGCTTTTAATAACAGAATAAGGTGGAGAAAATTGATCTGGCTTCGCAGGCACAAGCTTTTAGGATTACGTCAATAATAAAACAAAGTTTGGCCTTTCCCCATCTGCCCGTCTCTTCAGGCGAGCAGAGGACTTCTGTGTTGCTCTGCGACTCTCTTTGTGGCCGATACCTTTCAGCAGAAGAGGAGGAGGACAACAGCCAAGGGTAGGCGAGAGGGGAAGGTGTGGTTACCTGGGGGTGGATGAAAGATTTTTAAAAAGCAACACAGGCCTGGGTATCTCAGCAGAAACACCCGCGTCCTGCAGGGTGTGAAAGAACGGGGGTGAGCTGAGCTAACTGACGGGGAAAGGAAGTCAAGAGTGGAAAGGATGGAGGGCAAAGTCCTGGAGAGACGAGCGAAAACAGGGGTCTTGCTGAATAAGGAAGTGATTGATCGAATGTGGAAGGGATAACAGCTTACATATGTTCAGCAGCAAGCCAGATGCCCTGCAGGTGTGCTGAGAATAGAGCAGCAGAGGCAGAATCTCAATACTCAATGCTCAAATACTTTAAAGGTAAGTGGGCAAAAAATAAAAAAATACAACTTCTCATGTCCAGCTCCTACGCTCTGTAATGTTGAACAGTGAGTAAGGTATTCATATTTAATCAACCAGAATATCTCCCCGGATCCGATTTAAAGTTCTTTTTGAAAATAACCTTTTAATACACTTTTCATTAAGCCCACATTTCTATATTATCATATGTTTTTTATTGCTCTGATATCATATTTGAACCTTAAATGCTGTGTTTTTATTGGCTGTAAGCAAAAAAAATAAATAAATAAATCATATTTAACAGAAAAAAGACTTGAAAACATGTCAGTCTGTGTGTTTATGTAATGGCTTTCACTGAAATGAATGATCACACATATTTGAGCTTTGTCATATTGTGTCTTGTTGGAACCATTAACTTGGATAGATGTTTTTTTTATTTTTATTTTTTTACATGTTTTTGTATTCGTAGAGATGTTAGTGGCATAAGCAGGGGAGCAGGTGACTGTGGAGCTGAAGGGTCTGAGTTTAAATCCTGTTCCTTCGATAATCACAGAGAGGCGGGTTGTGTAAGGAGCGGTATCCTGTGTAACACATCTACCAAGTCCATTTGCATGCAGCTGGGGAATGGGAAGCACTTCCTTTAATATATATATATATATATATATATATATATATATATATATATATATATATATATATATATATATATATATATATATACTGTATATATAAAGTGTTTTATTCATGTGCTTTCAGCACTCCTGGATAAATACTTTGTGGAGTGATCACTTTTCGCTGCAGTCAGAGGTGGAAGACATGTCTCTACCAGCTATGCATGTTTGGAGGCAAAATATTGCAAGATGACTCAAACTGAGATTTAATGAAGAACATCTGTAAATGTTGATGTTTCATTTAGGACTTTGAGAAATTCAAACATGAATATTGCAGCTGAACGGTTGTTTGTTGTCCTGCTGTCCTGATTTCTGCCTTTCTCTCAAACGTTTTGCAGCCTCCAACAACAGTTATTCTTTCAGGATCGCCCCGTTTTTAGCTCTAATCAACGTCACACTAACCAACTTTTCTTTTGTCCTGTTGTAGGAAACGTGTCCGCAGCATGATGCTTCCCTTACCATTTGTTTTTGCGGTGACAATGTGTTAAAGCTAATGTCAGATGTGCATTTTAGTTATTTATAATTAACTCACCAAGGCGCCTTCTTCAAGGTGCCTTGAAGAAGGCGCCTTCATGTCACATTGCATGTGACATGTTTTCCGTGTCACATGCAACTCTGGAAGAAAGTAAAAGACCACTGCACTGAACCCCATCGAAAACCTCCCGGTTATTCCATCAAATACTGATTTCTGAGTTAAAATATTAGTATTGTTGTTTCTAAATGAATGAGAACTTGTTTTCTTTGCATTATTTGAGATATGAAAGCACTTATTTTGATAATTTCTCATTTCCTGCAAATAAATACAATTTTTTTGCTTGGAATTTCAGAGACATGATGTCAGTAGTTCAAAGAATAAAAGAACAATGTTGAGTTTACTCAGACATATACCTATGAAAAGTAAAATCAGAGAAATTGATCATTTTAAGTGGTCTCCTAATGTTTTCCAGAGCCATATATGGCTTATTACAAACTACACATTTCATTTTACATTCTTGACATGGGGTATAAGTCCAAGACTTCCTCTGGTGAAACACATCTCATACCTCCCCTCTCCCATGCCTCCACATCTAAATGGCAAGTAAAGGCAGACAAGACTCAGCTGGCTGCCTGACTGACTGCTCCAGTTGATGCCAACAACAGCTTGCAGCAGCAGAGCAGGCTGCTCCTTTGGATGTAATCCCCCCCCCACCCACATCCCCATAAACTAGAATCATGTCTTTTCTTTCTCTCATCCCCTCTCCTTGTACGTCTGTTCCGTTTTCTTCACAGAAAGTGCCGCAGCTGTCAGGGTCTGAGTGATGCAAGCATGAACTTGCACCGACCTCTTTCTTCTGGTAATAAGGATGGAGGGAGAGAGAGCCTTCATCACAACACGGAGCCGGCGGTGAGGTAAAAGAGACGGATTTTGTGTTTGTGCGCTGGTTTCGGTGAAACAGGGCGGCAGCGGCAGGTCCCTGCATCGTAGTTTGCAAAGGTTGAAGCAAAAGTGCCACCGAATTCCAACCTTCCAAGTAGAAAGTGGAAATTATATACAAAGCAAAGAGAAACAGAGGTACAGAAGTGAAGTCACACCGGAGCAATAAGAATCCTCTGTAATTCTTGATTACCACGGCTGTAGTGGTGAAGTCCATCAAGTCGTTGCTGTACCCGCAGCCGACATTAGAGCACTCAGAGCTGTGAGCCCCTCCCTCCACCTCCCATCCACCAATTACAGAAAAAAAATGGTAACATCAACAGAAGGCCCTGAGAGTGGCCAGGCTGCTTTACTCTTTAGCTTGACAGAGTGGCATCCTGTTGTTTGCTGAAGCACACTGGACGGATGTGGTGTGTACATACCTGCAGGCAGGGAGGCTGAGCATGGGGCTATTTTGGGCTTATAGAGGGAAACATTTTTATGTGTTTGTACATCCCCTCTAAAGACCCTTTACCCACAACCCATTAGAGAAAAATGGACAGCAAAAAGAAAAGGAAAACAAACAGCGCTCACCCTTTTCCATTCCTTTCTTTTCCTGATAACCGGAAAGCAAGACTAAAAGAAACTGAAGGCCAAAATATATCTTTCTAATCATTGAGAGCATGTGACTTCTGCATTGAAGAAATTCTTTGTCACTTCTTTTTTATGTCACTCTTTTGTTGTGAGAAGGTTGGGATTCTGAACAATATTAGTGAAAGCATTATAAATGACCATGTTTAAGATTTTTGATGCATGACTAGACAGGCATGTATACTTTTTGAAGTGGATCCCCTTGTTTCCTGTCAGATGTTTAAAAAAAACTTTTGTTTGATTGATAAAAGGTTTAAACAGTTGTTGGAAAATGAAATAGGAGGGGTGAATTAAAACTAAAACATTCTGTTAGAAAAATTATCCTCCTGTTCATTTACTCATGAGTTTATTTTACAAGTTATGTTTTCATATTATTCTTTCATATTATTCTTTTCATATTATTACTCTCATATTATTCTTCTTTTTATATTTACTTAACTTCTCTTTCTTTTGTAGTATATTATTAACTTTGTTTAGGATGCTTGCTTGGAAGCTAAAAACGTTAAACATTCATGTGTTATTAGTTCCATATGTAACTGATTAGTTGTGGTCAGCCACATGCCCTTGTAAGGGCATGTCCATAGGAGGTTTCAGAATGTAAAGACGGTTGGTCAATTCTCTGTGTGACTGTGTGAAGAGAAGCCCAACCTCCTTTTTCTATACAATAAAGAGAAATGCAAAGAAAGAACTGGCAGAATTGAGTCCAGACAGTGTTTGACAGCGATTTGTCGCGTCTGTTCTCAATTCTCCTATTCTGCAGAAAAGAAATTAAAAGAAACCTAATCTCTGTCTCTGGCTGATTCTTTGCAGGTTATGACAAATAAACCTATCACATTCCTCCTGAGAACCTTGGTTTTCAGGAAAACAACAATGTTTTATGTCCAAAAAGTATCCACCCAGCACTTCAACACCCTTCCTCACACCTTTCAAACATTTCTCAGAACACAAAACCAACATTTTTGAGTTTGCACTTTGGTAGTAAAGATGGGCCAGATATGGACTCTCGCAATGACTGCACTGTTATGCAATGCCACGAAACTTTATTGGTTACAAAGGGAAACTTAATGTTGTCGTAACTCATTTCATCCAAATATCTTCAAAGAATGGTTGTGGATGCAGAGCATGAACAGTCGTTAATTCAGCCGACCAGCTTGTAGAAGTTTTAGGACCTGATTTTCTAAAGGTTTGCAAACTCAATCTACAAACAACACGCAAACAGAATTGCACCTGTCAAATGAGAAGAACAGCAGGTGTGTCTTCCTTGATGAACATGCAAAACACATGCTGACCACTAAAAACAATGTGCAAAGTAATGTGCAAAACTCAACCATATTTATTTCCACCAAGTGTCATTGACATGTGGCGTAACATAGGACATTGTCTTCAGCAGGGCCAAATTTATTAGTGCACATTTATTTGCATGTGTTCTGTTTTAGGAACTGATCCTTTGGAACAAATCTTTCACTCAAACTTATATTTGGCATTTGCTCAATAAAATGTATTGACTAAAAAAAGAAAAAAAGAGGAGCTGTTGTTGAATTTGAAGGGAAGGCCTGCAAAGCTGCGCTTTAATAATATAACAGCCTTAGTACATTTGTTTTCAGTCCTCTCAAAGTTTACATACTCTAACAAAATACAATGTGACCCGTTTCCTTCAAAAGTCCCATAATTTAGTAAATAAAATCCAATAAAGTTGATTAAAAACAACACCCCAAGGGATGACTGAGATGTTCAGTCATCCCTGAGAATATTAAAGGTACACTATGACCGCAAACCTACTTGGACATGACCTTTGACCTAAACTGAGAGGCCATCTTTTAATCAAAGATGCCACAGAGAATCCCCATACAGATTTATAGTTCAAGTGGAAAAAATTTTATCTTTATGGTAGAGTGGCAAGAACAAAAACAGGATGTTGAAGGGATAGCCAGAATTAGTCTCAGTTTATGAATTAGCACTGGTCCAAAGGTGACGTGTGGTTAAAACTAAAACTGCACCCATCACTCTGAGCAGATCATCCCCGTGACGAAACATGGTAGTGGCAACATTGTGCTGCGGGATGTTTTTCTTGTTTTTGTTTTTGGCAAGGGAACCTGATTAGAGTTGATGGGATGATGGACGGAGCTAAACACACAGGAAACCTGGCATATGCTTCAAAAGATCTGAGACTGGGTCAGGGGTTCACCTTGCAGCAGCTCAAACATACAGTAACTATACAGTCAGAGCTACTGTGGAACGGTTTTGATCAAAGCATATTCATGTTTTAGTCGAACCAGTTGAAGTTAAGCCCACAATCCAGCTGAGAATGTACAGCAAGAAATTTAAGCTGGTGTTTGTAGATACTGATGAATACTAATCTGATGAAGCTGTAATGCAAGGAAAAACTGGCATCGGTGTCTTCCTGTCAATCTGCAAACCTGATAAAGACGAGTCCCAAAAGAGTCGGTGAGAAGAATGTCTGTATTTCAAAGTTGTTATGAAACTGACAAGAACGTTTCCCGCACTTTTCAACAACCCTTGAGTGACTAAAATGCAGAGAAGAATTTGGCCTGTAATCAGTATGAGAAGAGTTGTGGTCGGCATTGACTTCTGGCTTCTCTCGTCCCTGCTCTACATCCGGTGGAAGGACACCTTCTGCATAAGCTGTCATAACCATAAATGCATACATATTCCCAGCTGCATAGCAGGACAGCCTGAAAGCTTTTATTGCTCACTCAAGACAGGTCAGCAGTAAAAAGACTGAGTGAGGGGAGACTGACCTTTGAGACGCACTAAATACCTGAGGTTTCATTCCGAACAGGCTCATCTCCTCATCCAAGTAAGTGCAGTCTAGAAATTACGGCCACGGAGAGCGGACAGAGTTTTCAGCAGAGATGCAGCTATCAGTACGAATATACATCAAGCATAAAACAGCAAAGTCCTGATGTCATGGATGACCTTTAGAGGATCAGACCTGCCACTTTAGCTACCGATCAGTCCAGAAGGAAGCCCAGAAGCACTCTTACACTGATGTGTACCTTTCAGCTCTTCAAAGTACAAGGCTCACCTGTGCTTGCTTTGAAGCAAAACTCTTTAGCTTCACTTTCCAGTGGCATGCAGAGGCTCAATTTATTAGCAAAAAAGGCAAAAAAAAAAAAAGATTTAAAAAGTTATGCACTTAGTGGGTTGAAAGAAACCTGAAACTACAGCATCATATTTTTTTTTCCATACAGTTGCTTCTTCCATGGGTAAAGTAATAAAGTTTGGGTCAAAATGGCTTTATGAATCAGTACAGTCAAGAACAAAACAACAAAATAATTTTTCTAATGTGTTAAGTACCATTTAAGAAATATATTAAACAGCTATTAAATAAAATGGTTAGTGCCAATTGACACTCGTTAGAAACATTTTACGTGGCAAACATGAAGTTCTTGTGTTTTGTTTTCTTTATTTCAGCTATTTGTCCTTGAAGGTTCCACAAGGTCCTCTTGGCATCATGCTTTTACTGATCTTTTTGGGCTCAGTCCACATATTTTTATGATCTTAATAATGGTCAAATCACTAAGATATATTGAAAACTTAATCTTAGAAAAGTTTCCCTTTGTCTACTTGAAAGTGCGAGTTAAATTTGCTGCAGAGGCTACTGTCATTCTCTTTACTTCAAATTACTGTAAATATGTTACTAACAGTTTCACAGTAAGCAAATCAGTTAGTCGATTTGCCTACAGATAAAATTTTTTGTGTTTAAATTAGACTAAATGTTAATATTGCTGCCTTTATGTTTTTTAGTTGTTTTGTGGTGAAACACTCGATAGCAGACTTTGTCCCAGGAGCCTTTGCAATGCCAAAAATGGAGGGAATTTGTTGTGGGTTTATGCAGGGAGTTGACTGCATAAACCAACAAATATAAAAGGATAGAAAAAAGGAAATTCCTTTAGGCATTAAATGAGACACGACTTAAAAATGTATAAGGAACCTGAAAAGCTCTCATTTAATAAACTCCTTTATCAGACACTTAATAAGGAGGACTGAAACTAACAAAAGCAGAAACACACACACACACACATATATATATATATATATATAAATATTAATGGCCCAGTAAATAAATAAAACTTAAAATGCACCAATTAATATGAAAATCTACTTTCTCCAAACATGCATCGTTTAATTGACTGTCATCTTTATTTTTTTTAGTTTAGTTCCAACAAATTATACATTTAAGTTCATAACACACATTTGATTGAAAGTGAACATAATGCAAAAGTCGCCACGGAGTTTTTTGATGTTGGTGTAACACAATGACCGACAATAACAGAAATAGTGAAAGCAGAGTCCCCTCATTCATTCAATCATTCATTAATATTGAACAGGTGAGTCTGAACTTCTGCACCGCGCTGTTGGATTTTCAATCACTTAGCGCTAAAGAAAATCAGAAACTGAAATTCATATCTGCTACAAGTCCTGGTCTCGCTGATCGTAAAATATGTATTCAAGGACTTGCGGTCGGACACAGTTGAAAGTGAATGTACTTTCAACTGCTGCAGCGTTTGCTTTTAACACAGGTGGTCCACTTACTTTCAAACCAGTGCAGCAGTTTGCTCAGACAGCTCTGCAGCAACAGTAGCACCCTGCTTTGGGGAGCTTTCTGTGATGCTCCTAACAGATATGACTTAGCTCTGTTGTGTTGATGAGAGCCTACGGTATATCTACAAGTCTGCCAACATCCCATACCCTTTGGGAGGGGGATGAGGGAGTCGAGATGAAAAGAGGTGGAAATCAAAAGGACGGAGAAGTTTGCAACTCGGCTTCCATCTGAAAGTAGCTTGGGTTTGAGTGAGTGAGTCAGTGGCTTTTGAGATGTGGATAGCTCCCCCCCAGAGAGGGAGAGGGGGATCAGAGGAGGGTGCAGATTTCCACCTTAAGCCGAGCTTGTTGACAGGCCAGTGCCTTGGCAGGCTCAGAATTGCACATTGTTTCATCCATAGTTAGGCCTAATCACAAAGATCCTGCCGGATGATTGCATTTTCTCACTTCCAAAAAGAAACAATGCCCATCTTATCTCCCTCAGTCCTTTATCTAAAACCCGTTTTCACTAAAGATCCTATTAAAGTTTCTATAGCAAACAAACTTGTCAAATACTAATTAATGGTTGATTGCGCAACCGTTTAATATAACAATCATAATGATGAGATATTCTGTTTCATTCAGATTCTCATCGGCCACAATGGCAATTAAAACTAGGAAGGAAAAAAAAAACAGAGCTGGTTAATTGGGAAAGTGATCTTGCACAGCATTCCGATGAATGATTAGCAGCCCTGGTAAAAATGTTTAAAAAGCCTTTTGTTAATGCAAGATTCCTTCATTGTCTTCACACTGAATAACAGATACAAACTTGTATTTGAGTACATTTATTGAGTAGAGATACATCTTTTTAAGCATCAATTTCAAAATCTTTTTTTGTGTCAAATTTTCCATAATCCCACCTTTTTACATTAAAATGTTTTAGGGCTTTTCAATTAGTAAATTGTGACTTTTGGCAGTCCCTTCCTGTAAATATGATGCAATCAGAGTCAAACTTCATTCAGAAAGGCCTCACGCCAGGAGTCCAACTCAGGCCATTCTTATTCCAATACAACAGCGTTAACCACCGCGCCTCTGCAACCAAAACAATAAGGGTTATTAATTATTTTTGCGTGAATTTTAGATGGTCCCCAATAATGCAGACCTTGCCAGAAGGAACCTACAAATCTACACTCATCTGCACCTGTTTATGTTTTGTGGAAGGCCGTAACAATTTTTATGAAGAATTTCTAATAGGATTCGTGTACAATGTGAAACATTTGGCCAAAAAATGATTTCCAAACCACAATATCTCCTTTTCCACTTGGAATACCAAAATTGCAGTGCACAGTTTACAATTTGGATAGTCATAGAAAATCCAATATGGAGAAAAGAGGGGTTGTTTCTTGTCCTAAATTAATCTTATTAGTTATATGTGGGGTTTGAATATAGCATTATACACTCTGTGAACCACGTGAACTGATAACATGCTACTAAACATCAACTGTTTCTGCCTTTGCTCTACAGTCAAGAAATAACTGTAAGAAAATAGCTGCTCACCTAAACTACTTCCCTGGTTCATCTTTACACTGAAAAAGTTATAAATAAGGCAAAAATCTACTGAAGCTCTCCGTTAGAGACCTGCAGCAAAGAGTGGCATCTTAGCGTCACCAAGTCGCCATAACAACCATTTCTTTTGAACACGAAAGCATTTGACGTATCTTTACCAAAGGTGACAATAATTGAGAAGGAATCATACTGTTGGATGCTTTATCCGAAAATCGTTAAGGGATTTGTGTTACATAATGATAGTTATAGTCAAATATATGAAGCATAAAATTATGTTCAAAGAGAAATTTTCATTTGCACCTTTCACTTCGCAACATTTGCTACTGAACTGCAATTTAAGATTACAACATCGAATCATCCCGGCTCATCAGCATAAGCTATGTTTACCATACATGTCATTAGCTGTGACAGAAGTGAATTTGATTGCTGTTACAAGCTCTGAAGTAAGATCCTGTGTGCAATTTCTGAGTCTTTGCATCAGATAATTTTGATTGAGGGGACCTGCTGCCACAGAATACAACATGCCAAAATGTAAACCTTTGAACCAGCGCAAAATAGCTAACTGATCACCTTGTAAAAGCATGTATGCCCATGTCAATGTGAACACCCAGGCAGCTGACGTTAAAACATTCAACGGATATTAAACCAACCTTCTACTCCGGAAGATGTTCCTGAAATTCCCAAACAGTGCACGTTGTTAAATGAAAAGAGAATAAAGTGGCGAGGTCTGGGAGCAGTTTGTAAAGTTTGCTGTAAGCAATCATTAAGTATGTAATTTTGTAATTTGAAGACAAATTCATAACCAGGTGCAAGATGTTTACTAAATGGATCAACTAATGGAACATCTGACCTGCACACATGCAGAGGGATTTTTTCTCCTGTATATATTTGGTTTTAATTGTTAATGTATTTCAGAGCAGAAGAAATTAGATGGAAAATTAAAGTGGCATTTCACCAAGAGAAACCAGTGATAAATAGACTTAATGTGGGGAAAACAAAAGATTTTTTTCTTGTACATATCACTTAAATTCACTTTTTTTTATCACTTCTCCTTTAGGCCAGTGCCCCGAAATGATGAATGGGAACTTTGCAGTGGATGAGAAATGGAAATTGCGAGACAGAAAAAATGAAACATAGCTCTGTTTTCATCGTATCGTGACTATTTTAATGAAATTGGCTTTATAATCAGTCAAATCCCTTGATAATTAATTGCTCCATTTCTTATTTCATTTACTATTTTTGCGGCACATTTTCTCCATTCAGGTACAATTTCATTACCTGAATTTTATCAGTTAATCTCTGTCACCTTCACCTCACATGGTTGCCAAGCTGCCAGAGGGACTGAGAGCTGCCAGCAACCATTGGCCTTCTTACCAAAACAATATTTGAAAAGCAAGCGCAACGGTGGGCTTCACGATTAAATCCCAAACATTTTCAGTGCAGTATTGGCTCCATGTGTACTGAACGTGACTTTAGGATCCAGATCTGTTTCCATCTTCCGGCAAGTTAGCATAGCCACCGATTATGGCGGATAAACGGTTTTCCAGGATTGGTAAGTTTTTTTTCCCTCCGCCATTAGCACATGTAGTACACAAGGATGATTGACAGCCCTAAGACCTTCCTCTTGGTCCATTTCTCCAGACTGCAATAGTAGTCTGGAGAGCAGGTGGAGGAGATCAATCTCTTCACAGATTATCTGTCTTCTATTATACTGTCTTGCTACGCAGCAAAAGTTTTAACAGATATGTAAAAACCATACATTTTATAAAGGTTATATACAGCAGCTTTAACAGGAAGTAGTGAGAAAGCAAGTGGGGATGACATGCAGCATGGGTGTCAAAGTCTGGAATGGAGAAGAAATGTTTTGAGCCATTTTTTTGTTTGTTCATGCGCGCTTTATGTGTCTATTTGCATTTGAAGATTCATGAAGGTGTGGAGGAATTTGTGTGCAAAGTCGTCTACAGGAGCACGGGCATGCAGCCTGTGAGGATTGCAGAGTAGGCCTAGAAGCAGGTAATTACTGCACTGTGGTGAAACATCATTATTCACTCATCTGCCCACTAGCACCATCTGTCCTGCTGAGCACCAACCTCATACACAATCAGTACCACACCAAGGACAACGCCACCCACGCGAACAATCTATCTCCTTGAGCATCGGCATATAGGACACCACTCATCACCTTACCTTTCCCCTCATCTTTCCTCCAACACGCTGTTTGTGGGCCCGGTACTCTGTCTTTCCCCCCAACCCCCTTTTATGAATGGTGCTTGTAGGTTATTCAGTTAAGCATTAAGTAATCCAGTTTGGGACTGTTATTGTAGGGTTTCATGTATGAGTCTGTCGTATGCAGACTCACCTCGTAGTGCACATTTGTTCATGTGAAACCAGTAGATAACCAGTGCTGCCCACTACCAGTTTATAGGTTACTGGCTGCAGGTCTGTGGTAACAATCGCATAGAAATTTGAAACCACATCTCAACAGTAAGGGCTGTCAGAACAAAGTGAAAACCCGAAGCAGGATTCTGACACTGCTGAGCGTCTGGTAATTTGCCATCTGCAATTAAAAAGCTCAGATGACTAGATCTTTTCTAATGATGTTCCTTATACTGAGTGTCCATTACTCTCCACTTGCTCTGCTTGGTTTAGTAAAAAAAGAGGAACTTTAATAGCAATTTGCCGTAATGCGCCGTGCCGTAATTCTGACTCTGTCTGTTAGCTGCATCAGTGGCTTGGTGTAATTGCCGTTTTTACTCAGAGCTGATGGATTAGAACATAAAGTAACAAGAGAGGAACAATCATGTCAAAGAGATGGATGGATGGACTCAGGAGTGAGTGAAGTAGTAGGGGCGCGCACGCGCGTCTCGGTGTCAGTAGATGGGCTGGTAGACAGTTGGATAGATAAAAAGCAAGAAGCATCAAGCCGTAGATGTCTATTGCTTCTGGGAATTTATCCCATTTCCCAGCCCTATTCACCCTGTGTCATTCTGGTGCAGAGTGTGAGCAGACCTCCCCATCTACACACGCCCACGCACACAAAAGACAAGGCATTCTTAAACAGATTTCACCGTTTTCCAATTAATCAAGATGTTTCTCAATGCCATCTTTGTAAGATAGATGAAGAAAATTACATTTACAAAAAAAAAAGGATGGCTCATACAGGTATTTTGGTGTCTGGTCCATTTTGTCTCTCCAAAGCCTTGAACTATAAAGGCTAGTCTGCAGCTGAGCTTTTAAGTTGCCTTTCTGTCAAATAAATTTGATTACCAAGGCTTTCTTGCTTTGCTGCTTCCTCGAGGTCGCAAGTAAAAAAAAAAAAAAAGAAAAAGTTCCAACAAGATAAACAAAATGAAGTCATAAAATGCAATGCATTCAAGCATCAAGGTCTCACAGGCTGTAATATTCAGTGTTTTGAAAAATGTGAGACAATCTATTTTTACTATAGGACAGTTATGTAGACAATAATCATTTTTCCTGTCATAGTTTATACAACCGATAACTGCGTGTAACTGCATATAACGGTACCCAGGTAAATAAGGTAAGACCATTAATTCTTATAACTGTGTGGCTGCACAGCTCTTTTCTTATCAAAGAGTGTGCCTTGCAAAAGTATCTTTACCCCTTAAAGCTTAAAAAACAAAATAAAACTAAAAACCTTTGTATATTCACAACTACAAACATGATTTTGTCGTGTTTTGTCATATGCCAATACAAACTGACGCAGATTTGTGAAATGGGAGGAAATATGTTTCCCTGAGTCGTTCTTTGTAGAACCACCTTTTGTCTTTTGGGCTGCCTTTCAAGTTTGTATTTCAAAAATATATAATTATGACCATTTTCCTTCACAAAATATAACTCAAGATGGCTGTAGACATCATTTGAAGTTGTTTCAATACTTAGGTTTCGACTTTAATTGGGCCATTCTAACGCACAAATTGTAGTTTGGGGTCTACGTTTTGGGTTTTTGAAACCTCTGCTCATTATGATGCTGCCATCATCAGGCTTCACCATGAGAACGTGACATTTATGGGCTAGGCAGCTAACTGTGGCTACAAAAGCATCATCAGGAGATTGCTCTTTAAAAGAGCCCGAGTTGTGAATGAAAAACAGGAGGCAGTGCTTTTAGTTTTGGTTTGTGTGTGTATATATATATATATATATATATATATATATATATATATATATATATATATATATACATATTCAGTGATTTGGATAAAAACAGACAATTGCAGCAGCACGAAGAGAGACATGATAATTGAAAATCATAAAGTCCATCTTCAGATCCAGATGAGGATCTGGTCCAAAAAAAATGACTTAAAAGGTCAGAAAAACCCAATAAGTGTTTAATCAAAAAACAAACAATTATGTACAAACATACAAAGGGAATAAATGTTAAATTTAGGCAATTGGTTTATGCATATTAAATGCAAATGCAATTATTACATTTCTAATAATTTTGACAAGAGCAAACATTTCAATAATCAGGTTAAATTAGCCATAATTTAAATAAAACAAAAACAGCATCAGTCATATTTCAAGCTAATCAATTTAAAGTTATCAATTTAGAGGGCACTTTCAAAACATCTATCAAGAAAAATTAAATTAATTCTCAAATACTCAAGCAGAGCGAGAGACAGAAAAATAAATACAGAAATAAATATACTGCGCAAAATCAAACTTAAAATTGTAGCTACATTCTATTCTCATCGATTTCACCGTCATTTTAAACTTCACTGCCAGAACTCGCACAAAATCCTTGATGCACCAAACTAGTTACCTTTTCAGAGAGAGTGGGGCGCACTTAGCCACGATGAGGCGACAGAATCCCGGTGACGGTCCAGGTAAACAATTCTGGCAAAACAGCGCTCCAATGAGCAATCAAGCAGAAGTTTCATACCTAAAATCAATACTGCTGTCAGATGACAAACCCAACAAGCAATCAAATCAGTAGATTCAAATATTTGGATCAATTTGAATGGAAGACGCCGACAGCAAGCCACAGTCACAGCGTAAACAGGTGAGGAAGTTCAAACTGCGCGCTGGAGGCGGGGCTTTAAATAAGTCAGCAGAGTTTGGGGCAACACAGGAAGTGGGCCCTCAAAAATAAAAGTCCCTGACTAATTGCGGGTTACATGAACCACCTTACATGGTGAAGCATGTTCAGAGTGACGTGTAGTGTTAGTTTTGTGTCACAAAGTGTTTTGCATGTAGACTAAAAAAAAAATCGCATTTTTGACACAACTCACAAGTGTCCAGTTTACATGTTTGTTCTTCCTGCATCTTATTTTGTGGCGAAGTGCAAGCCACGACTCTGCATGACTTTCTTTCACAAATAGTTTTCCTCGTGCCACTCTTCCGAAAGGTCAGCCACAGTGAGCGCATGGGCTTGTCAGTCCAGGTTAATGGCCGGTTTTCTTCTGCGCCGTATTGTTTCGATGTTCAAGTGACGTATTGAGCATTAGTCAGTGAAATTATGAAAAGGCATTTCTGCTATACAATGGAATGTTACATATTAGTATATTGACATCCAGCAAAAATACATTAATTAATAGTCCAGCCCGTCTCAGGAAACTGAGACGGGCTGGACTTTCCTCACGGCTGCTCGTGAACTTTTACAGGGCGATGATCGAGAGCATCCTCTGCCTCAACATGACTGTGTGGTATGGTAGCTGCACAGCACTGGAGAGGAAACAACTGACACGGGTGGTGAGAACAGCACAAGGCATTGTGGGATGCCCCCTCCCAGACCTGGACTCCATTTACACAGACCGGGTCAAGAAGAGAGCTGGATCCATAGCCATGGATCCCAGCCACCCAGGCCACAGACTGTTTGTGCCGCTGCCATCAGGCAAGCGGTACAGGAATATACGGACTACAACAAATAGACTGAGAAACAGTTTCTTCCCCACAGCCGTCAGAGCCATTACTCCCTGCCGTCCCCCTCTCCCACACATATCATAACCTCGCAGTCACACATACATATCCCCCACCCCCACACAGCCATATTGTTCTGCACTTTGCACTGTCACATTATCTGTACTTTGCCATAATCGGACCTGCTGCTACTTCTTTGGCGTGGTTGAGTGCCTTTAGTTAATTTAGTTGTATATATTGTTATTATTATTATTGTGTGTTTGCTTATTTATACTGTATATATTTGACCTTTTGCACGGGAGCTGCAATGGAAATTTCGTTGAATTCTGTTCAATGACAATAAATGCTATCTATCATCCAACTGATTGAAAACCAGAATATTTTTTAAACTCTTTTTTTAGTGTCAGTATGAAAACTGGTTATGTGACTTTTTATACAGTCCATGTAATTATCTGGTTATAGCCTTAAGATTTTTACTCATAACCTATTTTTAATATCCTTCCATTTTTTTTTATTTTGTACTTGGTGTAAAGATGCAAAATGTGAAAATTCAGTCTAAATATTTTAACAAGACACTTCAATTGTTTGTTTTTTTCTTCTTTTTTTGCACTACACAGTTGGATGTAATCAAAAATTCCTGCGTCAACTGAATGAACTATCTGCAGGTTATCTAGACTAAATATAGACTAAAACCCAACAAGTCAAAGCCCATTTTGTCCCAATGCACAGAGACGATTAATGCCGTTTTAAAATCTATGGCTTGGTAAATAAATAAGAAGGCCAGGGTGAATTAAAACTCTGATGCAATTACACCACCACTTCCAGTTAACCCTTGGGCAATTACCAAGCTGTCAGCTGGGATGGATAGAAGTACATATGGTAGCACGGGAAAGTGTGCCTCGTGACTTTGTGCGCGAGTGTTTATGCGGGCCGTGCGTGCGCCCAGCTGGCTATATAACAACCCACTGCTGATGCAAACTCAATATGCTTAATTATTCTGCACAGGGACGCTATCAGCATACCAAGAAGAATCAGCAGGGTGCCACATGAGCCGAGTGCTCTTTGGAAAGAGGTCAGAGGTGGAGTTTGAGCAGTGATGCAACGGGGATTAAAAATTCTTATAGCTACCATATAGAGACAAAGCTTGAAAAATGGGGGCGGGTGGGTGTGCCTTGAAATGTCAATAAAAAGACTGAACCGAGTGCTGAAAGAGATGACCATTAAAGCAGAATGAGTTAGAATCATAGAATAACGCTGATGCTCCAGCAAAAGTGCTCCGTAATACATCAAAGGCTGCAGCTATTTGGCCAGATAAGGTAGGAGAATGATTGGGCAAAAAAAAAAAAGTAAAATAAAGAGGGACAAAAACAAGATCTTGGCTTGGTTTCAGACATCCTGAACAGTTTCTCTGTTCATATGTGCGTGTGTGTGTGTGTGTGTGTGTGTGCGTGTGCGCGCATCCACACACGCTCATCCATCCCCGGGGCCTCGCTTTAAGGAGCCATTAAAAGCCAAATACAAGCCGGAGTGACCTCCTTGCACTCCTAACGATTTTTGATGCCAGTGGAAAAAAGCAAAACATATCATACCTCCTCACAGCCATATTGCTATCATAGCACTTTAATGAAAAAGAATGCGGGCTACTGTCCCAGAGGTCCCAGACAGATAGAAAGGTTACAGTCTGGAGTTTAGGGAGAATTAGAGGGAAAGAAAGGCTTACAGCGTACGGATGATAACACAGGACAATATTAGCTTCCTCTGGGAAGTCTTTGACAATATTTGACCTCCTCTGGCCAATGTCTAACACTGTCCACACTGATGTCAAATCCCATTCAACACACGTGCACACATAGTGTATGTACACAACCTCATATGCGATCGATGTTGATTATAACCATGTGGGCTGCAGCGAATCAATCCTGACTCTCGTGAAAGCATGAGCCATTTGTAAAATTCTCCCTCGACGAATATTAAAAAGCATGTCCGCCTTTGTAATGAGCATTTAGACGCGCGAAGGTGCACACACACACACACACACATCCCCTGAACTTGGTCTCACATCCAATCAAAGCCAAGCTAATTACTGTGTTTCAGTGGTGTTATTCCAGCGTGCAAGTAGCTTGCCTGTTGATGGCGTTAAATTACTGCTTTAATTACTGATGCTAATGTTTTCGCTGCTATTAAACATATATGCAAAGTGGAATCTGGAGATATTCAGTCCTTATCTTCATGGATCCCCAGGGGGCAGGGGGGTGGAGGGAGAGTGGTGAGGAAGCAGAGAACCGAGGAAGTGCCGTCGCTGCAGTTCCACCCGTTGTAAAACACCAGTGCCGGCCCTTGGCTCGGGGCCCAGGAGCAGATGCATACTTTTACTGCTATGGGAAATAAATGAGCAAGCTTTGTGTGTGTGCAAATTTAGGTCACACACTCACACCCCTACATACATACATACACATATATATATATATATATATATATATATATATATATATATATATAGTTTTTGTTATTTTAGCAGATCTCTAAAATATTTTCACTCACGTAATCTCAGTCTTTGGGTGCAGACACTCTTTAATTTTATGATCCAAACGGGAGGGATTAAGAGGTAAAACTGATTATTATGTACAGTGCCTTGCAAACGTAAAATGCCTCTGCCACATTTTGTAAAGTTAGAGTCACGTACTTAATGAGGCTCACCAAGGTAAGGTTGCACAAAAACATAAAGGAAATGAAAACCAAATGGATGAAGTTAAAACAGAAATTTAGTTTTTATCTGCAATTTGTTTTGTTCTTGTTTCTTAAAGACATTTTGTTATCCATCCTAAGGGGTTCCCATGGACTGAGAGTAACATTAGTTGTTTGGAGGTAACACAAGAATGACAGGCTGGTGGTAGCTTTGGCTTCAAAGCACATTTGCAGAACATTTTAATAAAACAGGGAACAAACAATATTTTTCTAAAAACAGTTTTTAATTTTTATTTTTTTTTGCGTTTCAAAGAATGGACTGTATTGAACTGACTGGCGTTTTGGTAATTTTATCAATTAGTAGGATCATTTTACAACAATAAAACCATTTGAAAATGAGCAAAACTGCATTGAGTCGACATTTCATAGTAAGAACATCTCTATATCACGTTGCGTTGGTTTTACTTGGATACTGCGAGAGCTCCAAGGACGGGCCCTATATGCATGCTTGGGTTTATATATATATATAAACCCAAGCATGCAAGTTGTATTTCAATGCTTCTTCTGCCCAGCCAATGGACTCCTGTGGACAACATACAGGTGTGTCTGCATGTTAGCTGTTGCGGATATTTGTCTTGGCATTTGAGGCAGCTGGATTTGCACCTTCACAGATTTTTCTTCACATCAATATTGACTAAGTCAGCTTGACACCATTTTGTTGTTGCGCTGCTTTTTAAAGTTGCAAACATTAAAATTCTGCACTTTAGTTCAGATTTTTAAAAACACCGTATGCATTTGTTTGCGCAACACTGAAAGGGCAGTACCAAACAACTTCCCTAGGAGAAAATCAACCTAATCTTTTACATTAACAGCAAACATTTCCCAAGGTGATGCCACTCAGTAAAATCTCAAGATGTTTACTCGCACTTAATTTTACAGAAAATATTTCAAAGCCTCCTGAAGACCCCTTTTATTCAAAGTTGGGAAAATAACAGAAAGCAAATGTGGCAGGGGGGTGAAATGGAGTATAATTGTGATTACACGATACATTTCACAGCTGTGAAAGAAAACCTGCAGGGTCAGAAAAAAAAATGACAGATATAAAGTAAGAATACCCAAACATAATTACAGGAGCTCTACCATTACAGTAAATGCTAATCAGAGTCTTAACTTGTCTTGGCCGCAGGTTTCCCATGGTGATACTTTGGCTGAATCAATAACTCAGCGATTCAATTACTGTCCCCCACTGTTCACTGAATTCCTCCACTTCTGTATTTTCCTGCACCTCTGCATAAGAAATTAGATAATTAATTTATCAGGGTGACATTGGAAGCTCTGCGAGAGCTCCAAGGACGGGCCCTAAGTACAATGACAAACTTAAGAGAGACGCATACAATCTTCAGTCCTCTGAATATCTTGACACGTCGTTTACAACACGTCCTTTGCTAATTGCCTCCCTTTAAAACAAACAGGATTAAACAAAAACAACAAGCTGACATTGTCTAATTTTAGATGGAAAATTGAAAACATATGGCAACAACTGGGTGCTGTGCACTGCCATCATTCACAATTACTCCATCTAAATTCTGTTCACACTGATTCAAACTGAATCTAATCTAGATTATTGTTCACCACTTTAGACATCTGATCTAAACTTACACTGCCACAAGAAGTGATTCACTTTCCTTATTCATTTGTCCAGATTTTTCACAATTGGTTAAATGCTCATAGCTGAAGTCGCTGATCAATTAGCAATTTATTTGAATTTGGATAATAGTTGCGATCTGGTGCTGGATCTTATTTTCTGTATATATATATATATATATATATATATATATATATATATATTTTATATTGGACAACCGTTTTTATTTTTGTGGGACTCTGTGCACATCTAGGACCACTACATCGTTGATCTGCAACATTTCCAGTTTCCTGAAACTTGCAAATAAGTTTTGCCACGGTGTCGTGTGTGATGCTCGTTCCATGTTTTCTGTTAAAGTTTCGTGCGACCATGCGACTGCTTCCCGATCCAGCCATCAGTATAATTTCAATTCTTTGCTCTTTTATCAAACGCATCTTCTTGGGTGTCTGAAATATAAAAGAAATATACATTTTACATTCTCCTATGTATGGAAACTTATGGCCCACCCTGTATAACAGCAATTTACATTTTTACTACAGCCAGCTCTGCAAACAACAATATTGTCAGGAAGCAAAGCAAGTTTTAAGCTCGGACTTAAAATGTATGACAGACAGACAGACAGACCGACCGCTATGTGACTACAAAGTACTAGACTCATTGTGAATGATGTTTTATTTCTTCTTATTTATACAAATACTTATAGCTTTCCTCCAGTAGACTTAATTGTTATAGTGCTTTTTTTACTACTAATTCAGATGAGTTGTTTCTGGACCTTGAAAGAGTTTAAGTGTCTTCCCCGACCTCTACCATCCTAAAATTAAGACACCAGTCTCAAAGCGACGTAGTGACTCCAGAAAATACTATTTTATGAATTGTTAAACTTCCATCATGAGTTTGGACGGCAACTATTTGCTAAGACGCAAAGAATGAAGATTGGAGGTGGTGCACCGCCAGAACCATGTCGAGCATCGCAGTGCACAGTTGAGGCAGTGTAAAAATCATTTGCCTAAAATGCAATAATAGTTTAGCTTTTCACATTCCCTCAGACTGTCATGATGTTTTTGAGATTGGAGATGTGAAAACAGAATCCCACTTTGGTCTCGGCCCCTCTTGGAAGGGCTTTATATGCACACCAGGAAAGTTATCTACTGTAGTTAAGATATTAAACATTTATAGACTTTTAACAGAAACTCCATCCAAAAAAAAAATCTAATTCATCCATTTCACATTGCAGCAGAAGCATTTGGATTATTATCTATTTAGTCGTTGTGGACGGTCTACCTCACGAGTGGAACAACACAAACTTGTGAACTCGCTGTCAAAGACATGCCCAGCGTTCTCAGTTTTGACATGTTAAAAAATTCCTTCTAAAAGTAAAAAAAAAAATCAGGATTCCTTATCTCAAGTGTGGGTCTAAGTCAATAATTATAAATCTATTTAAGACTAGTTTTTATTCCTCTCAGTGCTGGGAGACTGCAGGCGAGCACACACTTAGAAAGCCTCCTAAAATCCTCAATCATCCTCCTCATAACCTCCCTGAGCCTTCGCCGTTTCTTCTGTGTCCAAAGGGTGGGCTCCTCAGACTGCTGTCGTGTGTTGATTCTCAATTGAAAATGTAGTTTCATTTTCTGTAACATGTCTCCACCTCGCACCGTGTATACACTAACAATAACACTGGCGGCGATGTGCTCTGGGAGGCAGGGGAGATAATAGAATTCCACTCTGCGCGCGTATCCGTTGTAGGGCTACTTCAGATCCAACAAAGAAAATTATGCTGACAGAAAGAAAATCTCTTTTGTGTCGGACTGGCACAAAGTTTGTTTCCACATCGCAATGGGAATTGCTGAGTTCATGGAAAAAAAAAAAAGAAAAAAAAGATGCCTCTCTGCCGAAACCGTGCATCGCCAGCATCTTACTGTACCTGTCTCCATCTATTTCTTGTTTTCCAAACAATGTTCTTAGATTCGCTGCTGCACCCTCCAGGGGATTCCAGTCCAGTCTGGTCCTGTTTTTGTCTTGCATGGCTTGGTAAGGGGGCCGTACTCTGCACAGCTTGGCGAAGGGGGTGGAGGTTGGGGTTGTGTTTGTAGAGAGTGGAGAAGAGTTTACCACATGAGCAGAAATTTCTGTTCCTGCCCTCATCCTTTTTTCACCTGCAAACACTTCTGCAGATGAAACTTTTTGACACTGCGAGATGATTTAAAGTGTTGGTGCTTCATCTTATATCACTGCACCTGCAGAATTTGTTACTTCTGCTTCCTTTATTGGGTTTTAGCTGTGTCACTGCCCCCTCTGCCCACTCCATCAATTACCCCCTAGGAATAATGAAATTGGATTGCACTGTGATATTACATTACATCCGAGTATTGTTTCATGTCATGTCATTAAATGATTGGTGATCCGCCGCAGTCCTCGGTTAACCACTTATGAGTGCATGCAGACCCACGACTGCCGGCCCAGCTGAGACTGGCGAGGTGGGGTGGTTGAAGGGGGGGGATCAGTGGAAAAAAAATAAATGGGAGAAGAAAAGAAACAACTTTACGCCAGAGCTACATGATCGGAATATTTCTGTCCTTCACAGTTTCTCGCTGCGTCTGTGAGATTGGTTTCTCGTGGATCTATTTGCATTTGTGAGATGTAAAGGTTCTCATTTCGTCCGGGGACTTTCTTCTCGCAGTGCTGCACCAGCCTTCACTGAATCCCAAGTCAATCAATGCTCTAAGTAGATATATATATATATATATTGCGGTGGATCAAGTTTGTGTGTCGAATGTGGGGGTATTAGGTGATTTTGCGAGGAATAAATTAGTGAGAAAAGCAATCATCGAAGCGAGGTTTCGGCACATCTATCTGTTTTTAAATTCCCAGTTGGCTCACGTTAGCTACCAGCAGCAAACCTCTGCTTGTGTTTGTGCTACATTTTTCTTTTTTTTTTGACATTCAACTTTTATTTTCGGATGCTATTCACTTGAGCTGGGTTTTCATAGAAAACAATCTCAGGAGAGATCTATAACAGCCCATAATAAAACAGCACATGACTTGGAAAACTGTAAAGATTTGATTATGTGGTGCAAAAACTAACAAACAAACAAAAACTCAAGACAGGAAAGACAAAAGGAAGGCAGGCTTTGATAAGCACGGTCTTCAGGATTTTCCACTCTGCTTATCAGTAGTTTCAGCGTCTGGAAAAAGTATTGATAGCCCTTAAACTTCACATCTTCTAGCAATGACAAACCTCCTTACATGTCTATTTGTTAAACCAATGCAATGTTATTCATAACTTGGGAACGGGACAAAGATTTTTCTTTTTTTGAATAAATAAACGTCCCAAAGGAGTGTCATGCATTTGTATACAGAACCTCTGAGTCAAGTTTTTGCAAACCACCTTTTGCTGAAATCAAAAATCAAAGAAATAGAAAGAAAATCTATTAGGACTAATAAAATTGTAGAAAAAAAACAAAACATATATATATATATATATATATATATAAATTTAAAAAGTAACTCCACATTTCATTGATCTTATAAGGACTTAAACTCTAACCAGACACCTAAACAAAATTAATGTACAATTTGCAGTATTTATTGGGTTTATTCTCTTTGGATATTTATTCCATTGTACATTCGCTCTGTTTGGGAAGCTGCTCTTATTTAAAGGCTTTAAAAAGCTTAAGGGAATAAAAACAAATCTATTAAGTTCTTTACTGGAGTTCAGGTGAGTGTGACTCACAAATGAAAAATATTTAATCAAATATTTCAGTACTTATTTGTGACTGTTTGAAAAAGAAAAAGAGCAGCATTTTGAGACACCTACGATGAAAATGAGCATTTGCATAAAATTTGACATTGAAGACTGAACTCTCTGTGACTTCACCCTGAGGATGGCGTGGTTTGGGTGCTGTACACTGATTGTTCGCTGCTGCTCACTAAGAAAGGCCTTGAAAGCAGAGCTGCATTTATTCTAAGATTAAAATCAAATCAGCTGCTCTATATTTACTAATTAGGTGAGTTCTAATGGTAATAGCTGCACTCTTTTCTCCTGGATCCTTTAATAAGGGGCAGTTAATGCAGATGCAGGCCACACTGTGAAAAACAATGAGTCATTTTCCTTCTGCTTAACAGTTATGGTAAATAATTAGTTAGCAATTCATCATTTGTGTTTAAAAAAACAAACAAAAAACATATTTATTACTCATTTTACTCAGCATCTTCATGGCTGCACCATGAGCTATGCTGCTCAGTGGACTACCACGGATAAAGTCCTCGCTCCCAGTTAGGAATTATGAAAGCGGCTTTAACTAATCATTTCTGGTAACCCCACGTAAATGTCACCAGAGAACGGCTGTCTTTTAGTGGCAGCTGGATCCATATTGGGGTTAAATGTCAAGAAACATGCAACCGCGCCTGTGCACACGCGCCAAGAGTGGGTGTGCTTTGTAAGACAGTGACCTCCTGCATCCCGGAGCTGAAAGTGCCCCTTCAGCAGAACCCCAAGAATGCCACGAGAAGCCGAGTCTGCAGAAAGCTCATGGCTTCCACACACGTTCTGGCTCAAGATTTAGAGCACTAAATTATACCCCCCCCCCGCCCCCCACACACACACACACACACACCCGCGCGCAAACAAGTCTGCCTCCACGGAGACTCATGAGACACACACACACACACACTGGAGTAGGGGGGGCCGGGTTATGTGTTTTCTCAGCAACATTTATCTCTGCTTATTTCAGGTGATAAAGCCCCGCCCCGATATAACTCAAGAGGGGCAGGCTGGATGAGAGCATGTAAATGTAACCATGAAAAGGAAAAGTGGGCTCCTGCAGAATTTCAACTGCCCCCAGAAGAATCGAAGCACTCGTCTGCAAGGAGATATATAGCAAGAGCTTCCCTACGTCTGCCTCTGCCAGCTTGGTTATGCAAATGAAATGCAAATGGGAAATAGTTACAGGAGGCCCTTTAAAAGAGGGAGCGCTAAATGAGCATCAAACTGCTGCTGACTCGTTGTTTTGACTTTGATCATACTTAAACGGAGACCCGTTTGTCGTTAATGCCGACTAATCAGGATTTTTTTTTTGATTGTTTGTTTTTTTCCGTTAGCATAACAGCGAGCGGGGAACAGCCAGGGTTCCGGTGCAAACTGTGCTGTTCGTCAAGTTTGCCGGAAGGTTTTTCAGGACGGTGTGCTTGTATCCAGCAGCATATGTCACCTTGTCAGCCGGAAAATGTAAAATCATGCAGCCAATGAGCTCATAAAAATCCAGCTCCCACAGGTGTTCCGTAAAGTTGTTGTTGCAAAGGCTGAGTGTTTTATATTAGTTGGTAACCCTCCATCAAGATGCTAACAGCCCTACTGAGGTACTGCAAGGACAAGGAGGTCGCACGTTGAGCCAATAAACATCGTCTTTTTCTTCTTCTTTTTTTTGTTTTCATTCTTTTTGCAGGTGAATGCGCAAATAAAATCTGCTCGGCCGCAAAGATTTTGTGATTTCATGAGGTCGTGACCTGTGTGTTTATGCCTTTAATGCCATCCCTGACTGGTTATAGGCTTTTTATTTTTAAGCCACCCAATTATGTGGGCAGATTATGAGACGATTTGTTAATGCATATGCCTTTCTGTGACCTCCGGCTGTAAGATTTACTGAATCAACTACTTAGTCACATGATGACACAGCCCAATAAAGCTGATCAGGCGCGTTTAATGCGCGCAACATCAATAGGTTTCAATTGCAAATTCTCACCGTTTTAAAATCAAGTATTCTGTCTGTCAACATTACGTTGGAAATATTGGGGGGGGGGTAACAATTTAACAACCAGGAACCAGCTCAGTCATGTTTTTAGTGATTAAATTACATCATTAGCTTTATCACAATTATCTGTCAAAGTTGCTTAAAGTGTAGGTTTGGAAACAGTCACGTTGTTTATCTGCTGTGCTTCACATCTGTGAAAACGGAGCAATGTTGTGCTTTGAGAAGGACGGGTCAGAAGGTTCTGTCAAAAGGTTGGAAGCAGTTATTATCTTACCCACAGAAGATAACCTTCTTTGAGACGTTGTTTTGTATACACGCAGATTAGCTTGTCCTCGAGGCTCCATCGAACTGCAGGGCGAGAAGGACCATACACCAAACTATTTAACCGTGTCTGTCTTGTCTGTTGACTTCAGGAAGCATTCCTGATTATTTTTGCATACACTGAATTTGAAGAAGTTTGCTTCAAACCAATAGTTGGTAAATGTTTCTTTCCCTCTGCTTTTTGTGACAAACCTCTGTACTGTTAACAGTGAGAAAGGCGCTTAGAGCAGTTAAAAGATTGTGCTCAAGCAGGAGTAGCATTATTTCATTGTATTTTACTCAAGCAGAAGAAAAAGAGCGGCAGCATAAAACTGCTCCTAGAAGTATCTTTCTTTTTTTTTTTTAAGTCGCACAAGTGAACCAAACTCAGTAAATGTTAACTAATTACTGCCCACATCTGGAACAGCACAGTGGTTTTGGCTTGAAGAAGTTTGAGAAGCATTGAGCTACAACAAATAAAATACTACTAACTATGACTCCATTTGTCTTTGTAAAAACTGTGGTACACAAGTTGATCACCAGGTAAACCATACTGCCACAAATAGTTTTTTTTCATTATTATTTTTGAAATGTCAAAAAATTAGCATGTACAAATGTCGCAGCCTTCTGATGCCATGCATAAACCATGCATCTGTACCTCAGCTACAGATTCGACCCAAATGCAAGTTAAACACCAACGACCAATGGATAACAGGACTTTATCTCACAGAATGAGGTTTAGAGGCTGTAATTAATTAGATGTGAAATCAATCCCTTGCTGGATGTTGGATAAGAATGACTTGACCAGTTGAGGGCTGTCTTGGAGCATTAACGCTCTCTCATAACCCAACAGGACACTTTACCCCAGCTTCTGACCCATACCCTCTTCCCAAATTATAGCTTTGAGGACACATTCCCCACACCTAGCAGAGACCTAAAAATATCTGTATCCTTACTTTGGGATATGTAACATTAGGGCATTCAATTGCCTAACCGTCATGTTTTGTTTGTCTTTATTTTGACACAAAAGTGATACCCTACTCGCCTGTGAATGAAAATTTGCTGACACGGGGGAGGATCAGTCACCTGTAGAAAATTGCCTCATACTGTTTCATTCATTTGTCAGGCTAATTGACAGCCAAAATCGTAATGGATTAAAGATTTGTGTCCTGGTGCTATAACTATAACTATAAGTAGCGGTGTAGCCTAAAATCGCTGTCAAAATCTTAAAGCTTCTTTGCAAAGTAGTGTTTTATGTGCTTTCCATTTTTGTTGTTGTGTTTTTTTTTTTACATTTGAGATCAAAAAGGGGGGGAAATATTTGCTGCTTGAGAGGAACAGTTATTAAGCTTAATAACATTTAATGCAGTCTGAAGACAAATGGGCCTGACACCTTTCTATTCAGAAAATAAGAACTTTCTTTTGATTTCAAAAATGCCCATTGTACTGTAAAAACTTGTGGCAATTTGAATCTCTCAAAAAAACATCTAAGTGCCAAAATGACATGTTTTGTTTCCCTCGGCTGATGAGCCCTCCATCCAAGAGCTGCCATCTGCATTGTCTGACAATACGCAGCATGCAGACATATGCATGTGTACAAACACTCGCGCACACAAATTGCATTCTGAAAATTACATCACTTCCCCGCCGTTGTCTGAAAATTACATCTGTCCCCCACTGTTGCACCAATCACTCCATGGGTCTCCTTTATTTCCTTGCTTTTACCCCTACCCCTCTCTCTCTCTCTTTCTCGCTCTCTCTCTTTCTGGTCCTGCCTCACTATTTTAAGCTTTACCTTCCACTTTCACGTGGCCTTAAATTGCCGGGGCCTGGATTGTCCCTATGAGCAGCGTGGGGTTGGACGGGGCCAGCAGGAGATGTGTGTGAATGCACCAGTTACTGCGTTATCACCAACTCTTTTCATTTTCCTCTCCGAGTGATGCTGTCAGGAGCCAAACAAGATATCACTCTGAGCCACCGCTCCCTCCCTCCTGTCAGGAAGTTTGCTAAGAAAATGGAATAAAAGGATGAAAACAAAAGTAAACAAAATGCTTGTTTTCCAGACTCCGGGACCACTAGCGCAAACAGCCAATCCCGTGATTCTCTTTGTTCCCTAATCCCATCAGCCACCGGAGCCTGGCATGGCTCTCTGGGTGAAGATAATGGCACCACGCTGTGTGTCTTGATGAAGTTCAGGACCTTATTAAACACAATTTCCCTGCCTGATCCAGCAATTATATTCAATTTTGCAAGTGTAGACGGACAACACCAACAATACCCCTTTGCAAACTTTCGGAAAATTTAATAATCTGCCTTTTTGTTTCAAGATAACTTTTGAATAAAGCAATAAACTACTTTCAATAAGGCGTAGCACTTATTTATTGCTTTAATAAATTGCAAAGCAAAGATCATTGATCAGTGACCTTTACAGTGAAGAAGTGTTTAATCCCCTGTGTCATGTTGTAATAGGGGCCCCCTCAAAACAAAAAAGGGAACTTACATAAAAGGCACCACGGTCTTGCCCTTTAATAAGTCTAACAACAGTAAATCTAAAACCAAGCACAGTGCTACGAGGTGACTCTTTTTCAGTTACTGAGCCTGCAATCTTTCTTTGGTCTCATCTGTTGTGGGGGGAAACGGGATAATAAAAATACATGATTTAAGCCGAGTGTCACAACAATCAAGGTCGCGAAGACTCTGGGCTCGTAACAGCTGCTGTTCGGCATTAGGGTGCCTAAATGAGGTCATAATGATTTACTAGCAAGTTCACAAAGGAACTTTGGGCTTTCGAGGCGATGGGGGCAGAATAACATTTTGAGGCAGGACAAGGAATTTAGATGACCCGAAGATAATCCCTGAGTTTTTTCGTTTGGTCTCATAAACCTTCAAGGTTGTGCGATTATTTTTTCAGCATCTTTCCATAGAAAGACCCAGCAAGGAGCAGCTCTTAGCTGGTCAAACAGGACTTTTGTTTTTTACACGTTTGACAGCCACTAAGAGGTTACAAAAACATACAATTTGTAGTGATACGAATGGTCCTTAAGTGGAGAACTTCGATGTGCCAAATCAGAATTACTATCATTTGTTTGGCATGTCCGGGGTACTTGTGATAACCGCACATTCGCAAACATAACTTCATAAAGCATTCACCATCTGGAATTTTTCCAATTTGAAACTTTCATTTCCTGCCCCATTCATGGTCGCAAACTGGTTCCTGTCAGATGAAGGCCCTAGCTAAAATTCATAGCCTGTGACAGACCACTACTCCCACAACAATTGCATGGCTGTGCTTCATTGCCATAAAAAAAACATAGTTTATGATCCTTAAACCTTAGAACGTTAGATTGTTTGCCCCTATATCGACAAAAGCTGCAGAACACTCAACAATAATCAAGACCATTTCTGCAAGTAGGAAGCTTGTCAAACTAGGGCAGAATTTTCTGAGAAGGCTTATATAACTATAAAAAATGTCCAAAAACAAATACTTGTGGAATCATGCTATGTCATACCTAGCAAGGCTTCTAAAAAATTTTTGAGCGGTGAGGCCTATGGCGCATTTTTAACACTATAGATAAACTGAAATGTCATCGAAGCTGCATTTCTCCGAAGGCAAAGACGTTAAGTGATCTTTATGAAAGGCTTGACACAGTTGATACATTGCATCAGATACAGATATATTACCACAATACTTTGATCCTGCTGTCCAGCACTGGACACCACATCACAAAGAGAAAAGGTTTTAGGCTTCATACCAACTCCAACCAGATTTATTCCAGATTCACTAAATGAAGTGGTTGTCTTAAAACCGCATGGCCTTGAAGTCATTTTTCTAAAACGTCAAACAGGCACTACAGATACCTGCAGGAGAGGAGTTTGACATTCTGTCAAAGCAAAGAGGGAAACCTCTGAACATGAAAGAAAATGGTGCTGCACAGGGAACGCTGCTGTGGTTCCTCCCCGAATAGTAATTAAAAGATCCCTTCTTGCAAGACTTGTCACAGTTCAAAATTAATTGTGTATTTCGTTTTAATGGATTAAACGTGTAATCATGTTTGTACAATTATCTTGATTAACCTGCATGAAGACAACTTAATGTGACTAACAAGTATCATCTTTTCCATTGTTGACTTGCTAGGTTGTTAACTGATGCTACACATTTTCTTCGTAAGGTCCCTACAATTTAAAACCAGATTCTTACTTTTTTCACTTTTTGTGTAATGTGAATTTAAAAACAATTAGTCGGTGAAAGTGCTATTTTATCAGAGTCATACCGTATTTCCTGCATAATAAGGAAAAGATCCTGGAAATGTGAATTGTGAGCTTTGCATTCTCCTACTGGAACTACTGGGCAGACATACACGTAGCTTTCAACTTACAGAAAAAGGTGGGTGACTCATGATGCGCATCGCAGATCTGCACGTCACGTTTTCTCCGTTCTCGTTCTCATCTGCTGAGAAGCTTGAAGATCCAAGTTTTGTTTTGTTTTTTTCAATCAGGGAACAAAATTGTTTAATAATAGTTGAAATTATTAAAAGTGAAGCGAAGGAAGAGGGAAAAGATCATCTGTTTGTACCTATGAGACACAGCTGTTTCAAGAATCCGAAACTCAAGGGACCACTTCAAATAGTACTTTTTCAATGTCGGGGAAAACATATTCAGTCAGTGGAGCCCCACTTAATTGTCATTGTGAGGGGTTTGGAATAACATTATTGCAAGAGTTTAAACATTTTGTAGAGAAAAATCTAAATGTGAAACAAATAGATCACTTTGCTAAGAACCACAGGATCAGCAATAAATAAAAAAAATATGCATGTTTTTTGTTTGTTTTTAGCAGAATATGAGGTGCTCTTGTGTGGGAAATGAGAGATTGCGCCATAAAGCCAGTGATTTAAAAAAATGAGTGGCGTCATATAAAATACTGTAGTTCTCAACTTTTAAAATGTACTTTTCCCCTCCATTGCTCTCTCAATTAGTTTACCTTGACCGATGCTCCTACTAGGACTTGAGCGAGAGAACTTGATTTAAACAGTTTTCAGAATTCAACCTACATGTATTCATAGCCACAAATGATACATGTTGACTGCATATACGTATAAACACATGCATATATTCATACATTTAACTAGTATTTTGAGACACTGAAGTCGGTCTTGGTGAATTATTTTCAAAACCCTGATGTTGCAATGTGCATGTTTCTGTCGGAACGGTTTGATTTGAGAAGATTGACCACGCTCTTGCTCTGGCGTTTGGCAAAAATCGGACCAGTTCTAATTTTGACCATGGAGGTGCTGTGGAGACGCAGCTGTGCGCCACTGTGTGAACACTTTGTAAATAATCTCACTGACTATAATTGGTAATTGGCGGAGTCCATTCCATGGCGATGTGGAGATGCAAGAAGTGTAAATCAGGGTGGTCAGGAACACATGCGATCCACCGGCAAAGTGCGCAGCGCAGCAGAGACGCATGCAGTGTAATTTACACTACAGTATTTTGACATCACTCATCAAGCATTATTGCTGGCTTAAAAATAAAATGGCACAATCTCTATGAGCATTAAAAGTGTTCATAGAGATAAAACTGGCCATGTCTGAGCAAAGGAGGACCTGGCTCACGATCTGTCTTAATAAATAACAAAATAGTGAAACCTCTCAGTTATTTTCCTTAAAAAAAAATCACATTTAAACCCACAAACTAGGATACACCTGATTAATAGGAAGAGTTTTATAACTTCACTCATTAGTGCGCATAATGAGTGTCTAACAACCATCTTTATGTTTTTGTTCTTTTACTTAATTATCCAGTTTTTCTTAACTGCTTTGGGACTAGATCCTAATCTGTAATTGTAGTCATAACTATTTTGAATCTATTCCAACAAGGTGGCATATAAACTGCTCTCACAACCTGCAGCTAAAAGATGTCGATCATTGGTAACAACTGACTCAGGGTTAAGAAGCTCAGCTTGATAGCAAGTTTAACTTTAGCATCAGTGCATTCCCTAAATCTGGACACAAACTTAAATATATTATTTATGCTAAAACCTAATAAAAAAAATAAATAAAAAAAAAATATATATATATATATATATTATTTATGCTCTGTTCTCCAGGTGTTTATTAGAGATTGGGGAAAGTGTCTGGGTTTCTATTGATTCTCTGGGAACCAATAGTCATACTTAAATTGACATCCTCCCTGAGCAGATGACTAGTGATTGGTTTGGACGCAATGGAGAAGATAAGTGTAATATCAGCTGCAGTTCTGCTTATGAAGTGAAAAAATAACCAAAACCAGCTAATTCTGCTGTTGATACTGATATATTCTGCATTCCTAATAATTATCCCCGTCAGTCTCTTTCAGGACTGAGCCAAGTGCCCTCTTTTTGGAAATCAAAATATGGTCACGCTATCTAACTCAATGCATTCCCAGCTGCCTCTCAACATAGCTTGTCCAGTCCACCCAGTGGGACAAGATAATGTGTGTACATACATTGAGGCTGTCTGTTAGATGATGGGGCAATGGGTATCCTTACCAGTACCCAATGAAAGAGACAGAGAAAAGGATGGGAATAAAAAAAACACGAGAGAAAGTGAGACAGAGCTTTTTAAGGTAAACAGACTCCAGGCACCATTCAACTTCAGCATTTAAACTCATGCTCAAGGCTGTAATCCAATTATTCACCACCAAATGCTGCTTTCAACAAGCCATAACCCCATTTAAGGAGGTCCATTCACCCAAAGGACTCTGTTTAGGAAACAGCAGCAGACAAGTGTTGAACAAAAGGCAGCAAACCACTGCTTTGTGATTTCACTTTTAGCTGCTTAATTAATCAACTACTTTGGCTTTAATGACCTGAAGTTCTTCAAAGAAACTACTAGGAAAGTTAACGTAACAAAGCGAGGAGTAGTCTGGGAGGAGCTCTGCTATGTTGTGATACTTCAAAAAATAATCCCGAATCCAGTTCTTCCTACAGCTATGAAGAGAAAGTATGAACTGTATGAGGTGCAGGTACAAAACATAGATGGGGTAAACTTTTCCTGTTGAAAGTCATGCAGAAAAAACAAAATAGGCATAAAAGGTCAAACGACAGTTTAATAAACTGGATTAAAATGCCTCAACGTTAGTTATCTCTTCTTGAGAGTACCAAGAAGTAGTAAATATGAATAGTTCTTAGAAAGCCTTTCTTTAACTTTTGTGTCTCTTGCTTCAAAATCGCTTCCCCTGTTCTTTTTAGGCTTGGACCAGAGGCCAGTCATTATCTTGACATTGTCTGATGCAAGAACCGATAGGATTTTCACTACTGACATTGTAGGGGTCAATGAGTTAACCCTTTTTAAAGAAATGCAAAGGTAACTGCCGAGCTGAGTTCGGATATATTGACGACATTGACATATGTAGCAGACTGTGATTTGAATTTGCAAGTCCTCATTATAACTCGAATCCGTCTGAGGACACCATTATTAACACAGAGGGAGGCTCAGAGGCCCCCATGAATACTAAAGCCCTGTTTGCCGTTATCGGAGGATTTGCACCCCAAATCGATTATAAAAATATGTACTCTCCATCAGGATGAGAAATCAACATTACCATAGTCCAAGCTTTTTTCTTTTCTTTTTTTCCCCCAGCTACTCAGCACATTAAGAAAAATGCTAAACTCTGGGTTTGGGTTACTTAAACTGTCTCCCCCTTTCAGTTCATCTTCAGTTTTCTTCATCTGATCGGTCTACTTTAATCTCGGCATTCCCAGAGATCTCAATGTTTTACGGCAAATGATAATCTGGCAATAATGTGCAAAGTTTGAGTCAGCAAAGCTCTACTTATCATTGTTTAATTTAGAGGCATTCCATTATGCATGCACACGTACTGGTTCACAGAGATACACAACCCTGTGATTCCCTGCTATGGATTGCCCTTGCCTCTTTCACTGTTTGCAAACATAGCTGCGCTAGAAGCCTCTGGCTCGCCTCTTCACTGCTAATCAGGAGCTCCCACACACTAATGCTGCTGCTGCCACAAACACAAGGGCAACATTAAAACAGTCAACAAGTTCTTCAAAGTAAATTTCAAAATGCCTCTGGTCGATTGTCCCGTCAAGTCGTCAGCCAATCACATGGGAGGAACTCAATGTCCTCCTTCATTGGAGTTTGGTGAAAATGACTTGAGCATCAGAAATGCATCTCAAATGAGCATCAGAATGAGAAGGAAATGGGGTTTAAGTTACTTTATTGGTTATTTATGGTTATTGGTGCTGGGCAACTATTTTGAGTATTTCAGAAACAGGTTGTGTACTAGCATTTTTACACACAACCATCTTGGGAATGCAAAGAATGTTCTGAAAAAGATGTATGATTGGTGCTGGAAGCAAAGGAAAACACAGTAGACAGTTTGGAAATGATACACCCAGGACACACCCGGCTGGTAACGGGTGTATCCTGCACGCCCGTTACAAGCCGGGTGTGCAGGATACTGTGTCTGAACATGTAACATGTCTAGCCTTGAGGAAGACGGGCTACAATAGCAAAATTGGACAATAACATATTGGAAAACCTTGGATACGATGACTCCTCAGTATAGCTGCAAGATTCGAACATTAATGTCAGAACAAAGTAAAAGAAGGAATCATGTGTTTAATCGACAGATCAATCTGTTGGTGGTGTGGATGTGTGGGACAGCCTTTCTCAAAGTATGGGCCGCTGTTTGGAAATTTGACATGTAAAATTGGGGAATGTATAATTTGGTAGTTTGTGCATTTGGTATGGTAAACATCTAAAGATTCAAGTTCCATAACTTTTGTATGAAACGTGCAACTATTTTCTGACAACACTTAAAGATAAGTGGGATTTTTGCAGTTTTACAAATACATCAAATTTCAAATAAACGTGAAGTTATTTTTCTATTGAACTGCTGAAACTGATTACATGAACAATATGATTAGATAGTTTTTAAGATTAAAGACTGTGTTTTCTTTGCAATATATCTAATTAGGGGGGAAAAAATACACAAATCTTATGCATGTGCATTTCTCTTATGCTTCTGCATGTCATTAAAGGCAGACCTCAGTTGTTCCGATTTTGCCTGCTTCACTTTAATTTTTAGTTTATCTAAATGTCAGAAATTAGTGCCTCATATGTTTTGTTTATAAGATTTAATTGAATTATCAGCTGACTTAAATTTGATTAATTTATATTTTTACATCCCACAGTGTTCTTGACACTATCTCCAATGCAGCACCTTGTGGGATGTAGTGAAATGGGAGATATGAACTTCATGAATGTGCATTAAACAAAACCTGAACTAAAAAGGCATACCTATTAAAGGCATACCATACTGTTATGTGAAAAATGTAATAGCATATCAATAATGGCACAATAGAAAAGGTTTCATTTTGTGTGAATTTTTAAGTAATGCCTCAAAAGAGTTTGTGAAAGACTTTCAAACTTTTACTCAGGAACACTGGCTACTTTCGAACTCACTTTTAGTTTATTTCACCTTTTCTGAAGAATAGCACTTTGTTTATTGAGCCACTCAGCATTGACATTCAGGCAAGGCAGCAAAACTAAATAAATAAATTCTAGTTGTATTTATAAGCTTTGTTAGTTGCAGCTTGTCACAAAGGCAGACATTTGTTCAGATTTCTTTCATTACATCTCAAAGAAATCCAAGGATTTTACAGTTTGACAGTTGGATAAAGTAATTATTCATCTTCTAAGTCTTCGCAAAGGATCAGTTTGTCCAAAGTGACCTTTGAATTACAACCCAACATTTGGTCCGTTGTCTTCCAGTTGTCCAGACATCAGGTCAGGGAGTGACAGATCCAGGGTGGAAACCTCGACGCTTCACCGCATCGCTTTTCAGCTAATTGTGGGATCTACTGTCATTGAGGAAAAAAGAAGTCATAAGCAAATCCTCCTGTGAGTTAGGATATATTCGAAGAAAAACTTTGAAAAGGGACGCACTCATGAAGCATCCCGATCAGATGCCCCAAACACCTCAAGAGACTAACAAAATGTATGCAGTCATATTTTAAGAGCATAGCTGAGTGTCAGAACGCAGCACAGCAAATCATGAAGATTTTTGGCTCGGCCATTTCTTCAGTTCAGTGTAGTTGTGAACAAGACATCAATATGTTTGAATTACTCCACTTGAGAACTGACTCCCGATCTGGAGAGAGTAATGCTACTTTCATCAAAAGAGGTCCATGGCCTCAGACCTGGAGGAGTTGACTCTCATTTAGGCCATTTGACACTCAACTGGGAACTGCTCCAAGTCATACTGAAAAGGATGGCTGTAGGATTTAGAATAAAGCATATCATCCTCAAAGAGCAAGGAGGATCCCATGATGTTCTCACCCGAGGCGCTCGTTTTTTTCTTTAACACCTTGAGTTCTTCCATGATCTCCATAAATTTGCTTTTAATTGGTTTGGGCTCAATTTAACAACATTATCAAGATGCAGTTGGCAAATTTATTTGCACATTTTTGTTTTAAAAATTGAGGTTTTACTCCTGCTGGGGTTTTTTGTAGGTGCTGGCCATTTTGTACTTTCATTGCTTCTGAACCTTTGGTCATTTCGTACTCGACTTTTTTAATACTAAAAAAGGAGCCACATCTAGTGAGACATTCATACCAACTGGTTCAAAATGATTAAAACGAACTTTATTGCATGCCTTTAGGACATTTGGACAATCCTTAATTTTTAAAACAGAATGTAGAAGCTGTCACACTTTAGCTTCATACGTGGGTACAAAAGGGTATCTTTAGCCATTCTGTTGTGTTTTTGTTGCATAGACATCAAATATATCATTGCAACAAACACTGACTGGATAAACTACAAACTCACAAAAATGACCTCAAACATTCCACTTAGTATTTCATAAATTATATTTAAGTTGTCTTTAAGAAAAAGGGGTTGCTATTCTAAAAAATAAATATCTCTGAGATTAGTGAAAACGTTCTAATTTAGGCTGAGGATGACACGACACACGACATTATTCTAGTCACACATTTCCTACAGGAACTCATTTGGTGCCCACAGCATCCTAAAAACTGTGAGGGTCTTTTTTTTTTTTGTTCTAGTTGGACTCTGCAGGGTCAATGTTGATCTTAAAATGTTTTGACTGACTGATTTAAATATTTATGCTTTCCAGCAGAAAGAGTTTGGCATAACTCACACCATCAATTCATCATACATTCAGGGTTATGAAAGGCTGCGTTTATCTTTTTTTCCCCCCCCACCCCAACTGAGCCTTTGTAATTCCTAAAGTTAATCAAAGTAAGAACAAAAAAGCTTCCAAGGTAAAAACAAGTGAGGGGAAAAAAAAAAAGCTTTTTAGCTCTGATCCCAGCAGGAGGCCCAATGACTTGCTCCACCATTACCCCTCAAAAGTAAGTCTGTGTGTAGGCTGATAAGGCACGCTTTTGTGCAGGTTGCTGAAATGTTTACCGAGGAGCACTGAAATTATCTGTGATTTCAAGAAAGAAGGAACGAAAAAAATTGAAAGAACAAGGGAAGAGAGGAAATGAAAGGAAGACGTCATCAGCATAAATAGTTCTATCTAAACTTCATTTCATTGTGCACGTACGGTGTTAGCTTTACAGCTATGAAAAACATTGAAAAACGCATACACACTTTAAATTCACCGAGCCAAGTTATTGTAAAGTATGCCGTCAATCAAGCATAGTCTCAAATCCAAGTGGTTTTTTTTTTGGGGGGGGGGGTTGTCTGTTTTGCCCCGGAGTGTCTTACATTATCCCTATAAGATTTCTGCATCGTGAAACAAGTTTTCATGTCTGTTACTCAAAATGTATCAGCAGATTACTTTGTGAGTCTCTATTTTACCTAGAGAAAATCACAGTGAGAGAAACTGACAACAGTGTCTGAATTGATTTCTGTAAAATGGGAACTGTGACTCTTTGAGTCTACCTGAGGCGACGAGCTGAAGGAAAGTGGCAGTGAAGTATATGCTAAATTAAGTACTCGCGACTGATAGGTGCACACCAATCCGAGGACGTCATTTTCCTTTTCATGTCAGTATTTGCAAGTGCACTCTGCTGTGGGTCCTTCTATGATCTCTTACCCTCTGGGCTCTAATTAATTAAAACTGCAACAAGACCAAGATCGGGATTTTTCAGTGATTCTGCAGCCTGGCCGTTTTTTCATCCAGCTCTCAGCACTGATCCAAACCCGACGCGATTGCGCCTTATTTAATTCTTTATTTATTTATTTATTTTGTGCATCAAATGTGCATGCGAAGCTCATTAAGCCGCTTGTCAGACATGCATTCCACAACGTATGGGTTGCAGTACCCATGAACCAATCACAGAGGGCACAGAATTACTGCTGTTTAGAAGTGCAGGACGTAATTGAAAAAAGGGCATGACTCATTTCTAATGTGACTATTGCTATGTTTTAATTGGTACATGGTTTATTAATGGGACTTAAAGAAAAAAGAAAAAGAAACAGTCAGTTCTTTGCTTTCTGCTGTGTAGTTACCACCGGGAATGTCCTGACCACTGCAGCCTCTTGTCCTTGGCCACAGAGGATTATTTCTACTTGCCAGCTATTGAAATAGTTTCTTTTGATCCTACGTTTCCAAATTAGGATTCTAATTCACACCATGAAAATTTAATTACCATTTTTAAGGGTTTCAAAGAGAATGGTTATGATTGTATTCGTACATGGCCGGCATTAGATATGTTAAACGGCGGCTTTCTTTTCTGTCTTGGGGACATGTTGAAGTTTTTTGTTGCCCGATCAGAGCACCGGGTGTTGAATTAGTGATGGCCTTTCGTAAATGCGCCTCTTTAAAGAGGCTGTCTAAAATTCAGCGTGTTGGGTTACGAGGGCACCCTGTGCTGCAATTGCAAATTGCGCTTCGACAATTATTCAGCAATCAAACTCAAGGACTGGGTTCTTAAAAGATTTGTAGACAAGGCAAGTGTTGCTGTTCCACTTGACGAGGGGTTTATACATAAGAATGCACAGCGTGTTGTCAGCAACAAAAACACAGTCTCAGTGTCTGTCATAATATATTTTTTTCTTTGTGGAATAGGAGGGATAAACTCAGCGGTCCATGATACTTGCCAAATCTTGACATCTTTATATCATAACACCCTGACAAGGAGGGAAAGGAACAAATGTATAAAACCAGAGAAACTTAAAGTTTCTGACATGATGTGAAACTGGAAAAACACCAAATATTATTTTAATAAAACCACATGAACGTTGCTTACAGTGTCTTAAAACGTTTTTATATCACTCAAACTTTTACACCTTTTATCCCACTACAGACATAAAATATAGTATATTTTTGGCACATCTGAGGCTTTTATGTTGTAGACCATCACATAAAAAGGGCATAGTTATAATGTGGGAGGAAGATTATGCATGATTTTTATAAATACAAATATGGAAAGACTGTGTTATGTCAACCTTTTGTTGAACAACACTTTTGCCCATTCATCTTTGCACAATAGCTCAAGCTCAGCCAGACTGGATGGAGAGCTTCAGTGAACACTAATTTTAGCTCTCAAATGGATTTAGGTCTGGACTTCGGGATACTCTAACACATAAATTTACCTTGTACCTTGACCAAACAATTGTGTTGTCGCTTTGGTTTGTGTTTGTGGTTGTGAATCTCCACAAAATCTCAGTTCTTTTGCTGGTTTTCTTCTGGGATTGTCCTGTTCTCAACCCCAACCATCTTTCATATTTTTCTTTGACTAGTTTTCCCCCACTCCAGCTCGAGGCATGATTTTGCCAGGGCCACATCAACATGGAGACAATGTGTTAAGGGTGATCTGCATTGTCAGTTTGTTTTCCACACCAGGTTTTAATAAAACATAGTATTATGCTTCTGGGCCAAAAAGTTTTTAAGTCTTTTGTTGTTTTTTTATCCAGTCTGACAACAGGACCTTTTTCCACATTATCCCAGTATCCCATACATTACTTGATGCAAAAGCAGATGTTCATACGTTTATTGTAGCAATAGTTTCTTCTTCACACTCCCCCGCAAAAGCCATATTAGTGGAGCACTGATTAATTGTTGTCCAGGAAAACAGATCCCGTGGTCTCGGGCTGTGGATCTGTGCTCTGGATAGAACCACCAAAGTCCCAACTTCTCAGTTTTGGTGAACAGGCATGTCTTGGTGGATTGGCACTTGTACAATACTCTATTTTCAGATGACAGATCAATCACAGTGCTCTGTGATGTTCAGGTCTTAGTACATGGTTTAACCCCACTCTTCTTCACAACCCTTTTCCTAATGCGTCCTGATCCTTGGTCTTCGTGGGACTGTTTGTTCACTGAGGTTCTCTAACAAACATTTAATGTACAAATTAGGCCATTTCTGAAGGTTTGTTGTTTTGGGGTTATCAGGATAAGGGTGGCGACGTGTGAACATAGACACATCTTACTTTTCATATTGTAAACTATCACTTTCTAGGTTATGCTGTGGTACAATTAGCAGCTATATTGTCTTGCAACAAGAAGGTCCTGGCTTTGATTCTCAGGCCGAGGTCTGCTTGGAGTTTACACGCTCTCCCCATACAGGCATGGGTTCTCCCTGGGTACTCCATCTTCCCCCCACTGTCCAAAAACCTGCCTGTTCGGTTAAGTGGTTGCCTTTACTATGGTGTTTGCTCTGTTTGTCTCTGTAATGGGCAGGCAGCCTCTTACCTAATGACCACTGGAAATAGACACCATCTCCCCCTGATTCTACAAGGATAAGTGGGCATAAATGATGATGACTGGTGAGATATAAAATGTCCAATCCTCTTCATAAATTATGCTCTGCTTTGTGTTGGTCTATCACAGAGAATCCCATGGAAATTGGTGGTTGTAGCTTGAAAATGAATGTGAAAAAGCTTAAGCGGTAGGAATAATTTTGCAAGGGACTATAACCAACTGCTTAGTTGTCTTCCAAACAACCGCACGAAGAGGTTCTATAGTTTATGGCCATTGTCGTGTGCAGTGCTCATTTGAATGTTTTCATCTGATCTCAAAAGACCAAAGTTTTTCTCTGCTCTCGGGCTTTTGATCACTAGCTTGTGCCTTCACCCTTTGCTGCATCCTTCAAACAGCCACTCTTATTGTTCTCCCTAATTAATGATGTTTCATTCGCTATTTCATTTATATGACAAATGAAGTGTCTTTCTGTCTCAGCTGATTGCCAAGTGTTTAGCTTCTTTGTCTGTTTCAATAGGCGATATTTAGGTATGTAATTAATTTCTTTTGCTGGAAACACAATTGATTCATTAAAAAAAAGAGAGAGAGAGGATTCTCCTTATCATTTTCCCAGGAGGCTTGCACCCACAATTTCCTGTTCTATTTCGAGCACACAAACTGCTCATTCGAGACCAATCCCAATCAAGACACATTTAATGATAATGGTGGACTCTCACTTTAGCTATTCAGAGTTAGCTGACCTTACAAAATTAAAATGAAAGGAAATTAATTTTCACTGAAATTAACAGTGTGCTTAGCAACTACTGGCAATTTGAAAAAGCTTGAAAGTTTGTTCTTTTTTCCTTCCTTCTTCTATCACTTGATGTATGAATTATTAAATACTTATTCACTATGAAACATGCGTTGTTTTTGGGTGTGATTGTGGCGTGCTTTAGCTCACAACAAGAGAACGTCGCATATCCTCGTGTTTGAACATGTGAAGAACGAGAGATTCTTGTCTCTTACTTGATGCCACAACAGATATGGATTCCAGCTGCACCGTTGGAGTCCTACATGGTGATCCAGTTATCTGTTAATCAGTCTGCAGCCAGAGTTGGAGAGCAAAAACAGACAAGAGGCAATGCACCAAAGTCTGCACGGCATTTTTTAAGATAATTAATCAATGCTGGACCTGGGCAAAGGCCAAGAAAGCCTGCAGGAAAACTGCAGAAGTGCAACACTGCCACCTACTGTGCCTCCTATCCGGTTCATGAGGGGAAGCTTTGGCACCCAGAGTGGCATTAAGAGAAGACAGCAGGCTTTGCCAAACACTGTCATATTGCATTATCTGGTCAAAGTAGGCAACCACCACCGATTCAACTGAGGGAGATGAGCATATGGCCGTAGCGGCTGAAACAGGACTCGTCGAGGATGTTAATTATAATTTACAGATTTAATGGAGATAAAATGTCTGGCTCAGGCAGTCTTCAAGGTTAGTGTGTGATTTATGCAGGGTACATGGATTAAACCCTGCATGTAGTTCGGCAATCATTTGCCAGTAATCGTTGCAGCAATCTGTTAGTGGAATTAAAGAAAACACAAGGAAGGATTTTTTAGTTGGTTTTTTTTATTGTTTTTTTTTAAAACAGGAATTACATAAAAGGCAGTCTCAAAAAGCAATATGCAACTGATTTAGTATAAACCAAATTAAATTTTAACTCACAATTAAAATTAGAGAGCTTCTTGCTTGTGATGTTCCATCCCTTTGTAAGTTTTGAAACATTATTTGAAGCCACATATCTTTGCCGTATTGAGTGTTAATACTTTATTTTTTTCAGCCTCAAACATAAAAGATTGGGAGGGCAGGGAAAAAAAATTGTTCTGATGAAATGCTAAAGTGTATGTTCTACTTGGGTTCTTATTAATCTTCCCCGTTAAATATCAAATTAAAACCGATTCAAGAGTAATCAAACAAAGGCTCACTTTTAACTTCAGGGCACCTACTCAGTATTCCTCTGCATAATCGAGGAGGCTATACAGCTGGAAATCCCAATGAAGGAATCAGTCAAAGACTTCCACTTTCAAAGGTAAATATGTCAGACATTAAAAAGGCCTTTTGAAGTGAAATGAAACTGAATATTAATGCGGCACCAGCCTCCACCTACGTCTGCAGCTCATTGCACGATAAATTGATTAAAGATCAGTGGGAACTTTGTGCGCACCCCGTGTGCCTCATCAAGCTGGAGGGGGAAGAAACTTCAGCGTATGTCACACACTTTTATCAACAATGATGATGTGATTGCTTTCAAATCCTCAAAGTGTTTGTTGGTGTTTACAGCCCTGTGTCATCATAAAACCAGCAAACCACAAAATGTACATATATCTATATAAATAGTTATATATGTTTAGTTTATCCTGAGCCCTGGCATGAATTCATGCATCAGTGTCACAGAACAGAGGCAGCTGGAAGGGGTTTGTGTCCTACAGCACCCGGCAATGACAAACAGAAAGTCACTCTATTAATCAAAGAAATTTCATTTTCCCCTTGTGCCGATTAGATGCGTAGTTATCTCGAAACTCCAGTTTTCACTATATTGACATAGGGCTTTGCAGAGGCATTAATAGTTGTGCATTTTCACATCGTGGAATTGTAAACATTTTTCAGAAAACAAAAATGTGCCAAAACTACTGCTAACTGCCTTTTTTTTTTTTTTTTTTTGCTTAGTAACTAACTGCTTTTGATTCTCATAGTGGAGGAAAAAACGACAACAAACAAGTCACTTGTTTTAAACTAGCTAGAAGTTACAAGCTGGAGTACAGCAGCTACTTGTCCTCTTTGCTCTGACAGCAACGTCAGAACTTTTCCTGGAAGATTTCTCTTGTAGCGCAGTGACGGCTCCGTTATAAAAGTAATATCTGTCCCTCTTCCCTGTGGGTGAGACAGAATCCACCAAGACCGATCCCAGACAGATCTCCAGTGGCCCGTCCACCCCCTTCATTTCCTCTGACTCCAGGCACCAATGTGTACTGTAACTATGTCCTATCTAATAACTTTGCCCGACAGTGAGGTGAGGCTCCTCGGAGCAGAATACTGAGAGCGCTGCTGCCTGCTCCTTCATCGGCAGCTGAGCCGCATGCACAGAAAGTGGCTTTGCAAATCACGGCATGCTGTCGCACAGTACTTAGCAAGGAAGCACACCATCAGTTCCCAGTGGTAGCGCACCATTGTGTTTCAACAAGGGGTTAATTGACAAAATAGCATCCTTTTCAACTCTGCACAAAAATGATGAGTGATTTTTTTCTGTCTTGTTTTCATTCACAAACTATCATTTGTTGGGAGTGAAACTAAATTTAGAAATGGCACTAGACACTACTTGGAAGTGTCTTGTATGTTAGTGTTTTATTCATTAAATAGGGAGTATTATGCATTTTCTAGTTATATAGTGACATTTTATAGCACAGTCAAGTCAGTCATGTTACCTTAAGTTTTTATGAAAATACTGTATATATCAAAGATTACTTGAAGAAAATTTAACTTTGGGTAACACTTTAAAAATGATGTAGCTTTATGATATTAAAGCTAAAGTTTAATAGGTAATACTTTTATAACAAATTTATGTCAGATCATGATTTCTTGGTTAATGTCAAGTTATGTCAAGTCAAGTAACGAAGATATTTTGAATAATGTCAACTATGTACTAAAAGTGTCATGATTTACCAAATGACACTTTATGACAACAGTCATAAATATTCATGAAGATTTATTCATATTCATGACAGGTGTTATGTCATGTTTATGACGTTGTCATGACAGTCTTATTCACAACCCGTCAAATAAAGTGTTACCAAACTTTGCAAATAACGCCTTAAAATTAGGCCTGTGTCTCTTTAAGAAGCTCCTACTCTTTCCGACACTCCGTCTTCAGCACGTCAACACAACAATGTTTGTCCATTGAGCTTTTATCAACATTTTTACCAGCATTGCAATGAGAAGTAGTTCATATGATGAGCTCAACAGATGCATGGTTCCACTAGGTATTTGGAGCTCAGTGGGAAAGGAGCGGGGAGACTGCAGCTCTGAGGAGGAGCTGTGTGAGAAAGGCGGAGCTTGGTTACAGCAAACATTTAGGCACCCCCGAATGGTTGCCATGGGAGATTAAATGATTTCTCAAACATGCATGAAAGAATCAAGGCAACCCTCCAGGTACGTTTTTGATGAGGGACTAACATTATAACACAATGTAAAGCTCAAAACAGTCGATTTTGCATAATACTGGCCCCTTTAAAATGTACAAGAGGTAAAAAGATGGCAAGCAGCAACAAAGGGGTCAGTCCAGCATTATTTATGTTGAAGCATCTGTAAAATGGTGTGGCAGCTGTTCAGTTCAGGCTTTGAAAATATTCAGTCATCCTAAATTCAAACTGATTGGCTTTTTTCTGTGAACAAGGCCGGAAAGTGTTCTGGATTTCGTTTTCATTGTGGCTCATTTCAAAGAATGGTCCGGGACTCAGAGCAGAAGGCCTTCTCTGTGTTGTAGAGATCGAAAGGTCCATTATAATTTGGGTCAATAGACTGTTGACCTTCTGTCATCTCGAGTTTGAAAGACCTCAGACATGCCTATCTGCAGAAAGGACATAAAGTACAACGGCAGACGGGCGAACAGACGGACAGATGGATGGATGTCTAAAATAAATCTACGCCTATATGCTTTGTTTTAGAAATTGCATGTATTCATTAACTCTCCCCAAAACACACACAAAATAATATAAGCAAACCATGAACATTCAATGTAGTCTGTGTTTGCTTATTTCTTGTTGCATGTCAACTTGCATGTTACAAGCCTGTTAACTACAAACCAAGCTAGTTGAGTCATAAATTAAGCTCAGGATTTGCCCAGTTTCCACAACCTGCTGTTGTTTGTGCGTCTGAGTTCCGTGTGAGTTTGTTTATATGTTATTATCAGGGCCACAAGCTGACAGGAAACTAACTTTTGAGGACCTCCTGTGTTTGTGTTGCCGTTATAGAAAAATGTGTATGTGCTTCTCTGTTTTCCTCTTGTGCACTGAGGTGTAATGAATTGGATTCTGTTTTGAGACGGTCTGTTTATGAGTTTCTGGGTTGACACTGGGGAAATGTGGGAACTTATTTATTTATTTAAAGTCTGTGTATTTCAAACATTATTAAATAACACAAAAGGACTATGGCCGTACAAAAACATAATGAAATTAAAATGATAATGCAGAAAGCGTCAGAAAGTAATTCACGGCGAGCAGGATCTACTCAAAACAGACCAGGATGATTTATTTTTCTTTTCTCTTTCCCTACATCAAGTGATTAAAGTCTTACAGCACAATAATTGTAATAACATCAGAGCACAGGAAGAGCACCTGCACAATTTTATTTATGCAATTTTTTACATCATTTTGCTTCATTCCTTTGTCAGTTCTGTTCCATGCATTGAAATGAACGTATGTGTGGCTCAAGCATGATGATGTTTCAGTTTTATCTCCTCTCTCCCTCTCATCTCTACATTATCCCTCTTTCTTCCTGTGAAAAGTCATTTACTATTTACAGGCACATTTGCTTTATTTGCTCTATGCATAATTAGTTCTGTCCTAAATCTGATTCAGTATATTCTGTTTCAATTTCAATGTTTGTAGTTTTAAGAACAGGCTATTTGGTTTTGTACTGCAGCACAGTAAGTTGGACATGGTTAGAGAAACGATTTTTGTAGAAATGGCTTTGGAACATAATATAAATAACAAATGACAAGATGTAGGCCAAAAACTGGGATGTGATGTTGAAGGTACAACAAACTCACATGTGAATACATTGGCACTCTAAGCACAAGGAGATTCCTCAGTATGTTAGTTTGATTCAGTGCGGTGTTTTCTATATATACTGTGTGTATTCGCACACATTCAACTTTTTTATATTTTGTACTACGTTCAAACATTAGTGTTTTCTATTAGGAAGCCATGCAATATATTGAAGAAAAGTAATGAGAGAAACGATCACCTCAACCGATGCTTTTGCTATGGTAGTTTGTGCTTTAAGTGATGGGAAATTCTGCATGGGTTTTGAATTTGTTTACATTTTTACAAAGTTCTGAATTTTAGCTGAGCGATCCCACCAACTGAGGCAGCATCTAGAAAAAACGGTAACACTCCTTTTGAAGGGATGTGCATAACACTTGTTATGAACATGAAGGAGTCTTCATGAATGTTTATGTTGTCATGAAATAGCATCTGTTAAATAATGAGACTTTTAATGCAAAGTTGACATTTTTAGTAAACTTTTAACGGAAGTCTTAGTACAACCTTGCTTTAGAAGTATTATTTACTGAATGACACTTCATGACAACAGTCATAAACATTCATGAATGATCCTTCATGTTCATAAGTGGTGTCATGTCATGTTTATGACAGTATTATGCCAGTCCTATGCTCACCCCCTTCAAATAAAATGTTACCAAAAAAACATACTAATCTAAACAAACCTCAAAAAGAAAAGTTGGCTTGAATAACACCAAATTTTAGTCACTTATAGATTTCCTTGAATCTTGTGAAAGTATTCAAAATGGGATTTTTCAAAGAAAATGTCAGTAAATATTTTCATACTTATCCTCATTTGCATCTGCTTTTGGTGCTTTCCTTGCTATTCCTTTTTTCTTCTTCTTCTTTTCTTTTCCCAGCCGCCACGCTTAAAATTCCAACCAGGTATTTTTCTTATATAAATCATGCCTGCTGGATGTGAAAAGCCAAAAACAGCAAACAGAGATCAAGTTCCCCTCTGATTTATCATTGACACACACCTTTATTTTACAAACGCAAGGAGACAATCAGATTTTACACCTTTTGCACCCCCTTAACCGACTCTGCATGATGATATATAAACGCAAGACCCTGATCCTCAGCTTGACGCAACCTTAGCCGGCTCTTGGCGTGTGTCTTTACCCCTTCGACACATTCTCGAGGCCTATAAATCAAATTGGTTCTCACTCAGGCGGGGGCAAAAACAATGTCATCTGAAACAGCAAGTGCCTCTTCATTGAATCATGGCTTTTAGACAGATAAACTCACCCGGGTTTCTGCCCCCAGCTGAGCAAGGTCAACGCTCTCGCAGTCTCTTTGGTGGCACACGTCTTTAATCAAAATAAATATTTCAAAGCTCTTGTCTGTGAATATTTTATTTCGTGGTAAATTCAGAGGGAAAGGCTCTTCATTAAGTATATATGTTTTGTCAAAACTGTCAGTCATTCTTTTAATTGCTTTTCATACGTCACGCTCAAACAGTTGTACGCCCACATGCCGCGCCACCCACAGCGAAACGTTCATGCTGACAAAATGTCCCGAAACATCTGCTTCATGTCATGTTTGTCAGATCGCTGCGTTGATGAAGAAAACAATATTCTTACACAAAAACCGTTCACCTTACGTTTGCGATGTGTTACACGCACAGAGGATGTCACAGTTAATACAATAGGTGTTCTTGCTGGGTTTAATCTGAAGTTGGCTCCATTTGTCTTCCCGTCAACTGACAAGCTTCCTTATTCCTGCTGAAGAAAAACAGCATATACACAGTCTGATGCTGCCACCGCCATATTTAAATGTGGAATGATCATCGGAGATCATCATGTAGAGGGAAAATTGCTTCAAAAGCTAAAGTCTTGTGAAAAGCATTTTTTTCATATTTTCTTGATTAAAACTTCTGCACATGCTTTCTGTCAAATAAATGAAATAAACTAGATTTTATGGTAGTTTGCTGAAACTAGTTTTCTGCCACATATTGTGTTTTGCGTGTGATTTTTTTTTTTTTTTTATCAAGCTTTGATTGTAAGATCCTTTTTGCAACCTTCCGAAGAAGTTAGATCAACTTCTTCCTGGCAAGACGCAAAAGTTTTCGACCTTGAACGCCATGGGAAATTAAAAAAAAAAAAATTTCAACTACAATCATCCGTGTCTGACTCTTGTCGCTTTGCGCTCCTGAACTCACGCTCGCTCCTCTTGATATGTTCATCATGAAAACCTGATGTATATTCATATGTTACATAAACATTTTATTAGCAGCCTCAAGCTGTGCGGAAAGATGTTAGGAGGCAGAAAAGACGACATATAGCGTGAGTGTTAATATCGTAAAAAGAAATTGTAAAAAAAATTTAAAAAGCGGTGTGAACTCTTCAGCATGTGGGTCAAAAGAAATGGAAAGACGAGGAGAGGAGCGAAATTCACCGGGATGACAGTGACAGATGAGAGCCAAAGCTGACAGAGCGCTCAGTGATGGTGCTTTCTAAGCATCTGGTCTGCAGGGTCGCTTCAGCTTCTGGTTTCCTTTTCTTTAACTGTCTCCATCTTACTGCCTCCCATATCTCCTGACCCCACTTCCTCTCTATTCCTCCCACTGTCAGAAAGTGACAGCTCTGACAGAGAACCAGAATGTGCTGAAAATGCCCTTCCCGTTCTCTTTCTTTTCATTCTCCCACACATAGCATTTGTTTTGACAAATCCACACTGCGGCCCGTAGTGTGAATTCGAGTTCAAAACAACGAAAAGTTTTTCTCCTTTGAGTGACGTTACATCAGCATCAAAAACTTTGTGTAGATGTCATCAGAAAATGGGTTCAAGTCTGACGCAACCACATAAAGTCAAGTGCAGTAATTATGTCGTAGTTTTTACACAACATCCTTTGTTATGTTAGCCTATGTTCTACATTTTGCTTCATGCAGAGGGAGATGAGAATTGAGCAGAATTGCATAGGAAGGCAATGCTCAGGCTATCATTCAAAAGTTTATTTTTGATGCAAAAATTAATTTTATATCTTTGATGATTTTCTCTACAATTTGACTCACTTGGTCATTACCCTGTGCTTTTGGGAGGGGATTTTGCCCTTTTCAAGACGTCTTACAGCTGAATTAGTCTTTCTTTTACATCAATTAAATCTCTGGACAAATATGAACTTGGTCACATACTTTTGGAGTATGTTTTCAGTCCAAGTTTTTCTTTGCGGCGATCTTGATCTAAAGTCGGACAGAAGCTAAATCCCAATTCCAGTTATCTGAGAGAGGAATTTCTCAAGAGCCTCCCGAGTCTTCAGACCCCTCTTGTGCTCTTTTCTCTTTAGCTCACTCCACGCGTTTTCCACAGGACTCAGATCTGAGAACCGTAACGACCGAAGAAGAAGGTTGATGTTTTTTCCTGGTCAACCAATTTAGCTTGGCAAAATGCTTTAGCTCAGTATCCTGCCAAAAGATTAATCAGCAACTGTTTCTGTTCTGATGTTGTAAAGAGCTTATGATGCTATGCTTTCCAAACACATTCAAATATTCATCCTTTTTGTTTTGTGCCAAACCCATCTGACATCTTACATCTGTTAGACCAGAACACAGACTCAGGTTAAAGTCAAAGTAGTTAGCAAACTCCACATGTGTAACTAAGGGACAGAAAATGCTCTTTCCTGACATGATAGCATATAATAGTTGTTTTTGGAAACTTGGTTCTACTATGGCTCACTGCAGTTCAGTGAGCCATACTGACAAGATAAATACGGCTACTCTTCTGGCCTAATAGCCAGTAGATAAATACAAATGGGTGAATGTTACACTTGTGAACTCGTGTGCTCTATTATGTGCAACACTTTATAAAATTCTACATTGTCCATATAGTCATTCATATAGCATCACTTCATGCTTTATAGAGTTACTCATCTTTAAGATCCAGAGGATTTCACTCAATCCAGAGCAGGAATTACAACAAACTTGGAATCCAGAGAAACTTGTATTAGTTTATCTATTACCTAGACCTAGACTAGAGGTCAATAGCCAACTAGCCAATAGCCAAGAGGTCAACTACTCAATACCTTAGATCAACATTATCAGAACAGGAATCAAGAGAAACCCCTACTAGTTTAGAAATCACAGACTACTTATTCTTAAACACGGGGTTATACTTTTGTGTTTTCTTTTTTCTTCTTTCCCTCTTTCCTTCGGTTTGTTGTTTTGTTTGTATTTCCTTCTAATTCATGTAAAGCACTTTGAATTGCCTTGTTGCTGAAAAGGTGCTATATAGATAAAATGACCTTACCTTCTGTTAATACTGCTGATTCTTAAATATGTTTCTAATCAGTTTAAGCAACTACATTTGTACCTTAATGTATATTCATTTATAATTGGTGAACTATTAAAATAGTTTTTTAAGGGGATGTTTGGGTATTTCATCTGTATCCTCTATTAAACTTTAGATGTTTGGGAGTTCCTGCTGCTGCACCTTCCCCACAGTACAGCTCTGATCCTGCAGCCAGGCTTACAAATGGTTTGTCGGCAGGAAAGTTTTAGTCGTCGCAGGCATGACTACAGCCTTAATTTGTTTGCATAGTTTTTAACTCTACTCTTAACACCGCCTGCCTGAGCATCACCCTTACCAGCCACTCTAATGTAACTCTGTGCTGTGTGAGCTCTGCTGTGCAGAAACTGACACTGAAACGCAGTTACTGCAGAACCTTTGCCATTTGAACACTGGGTGTGTCACACGGTGCTTGCAATATTGATGGGAGCCTACTTAATTTGGCACTTTAATGTAGGATCCATTATATATTTAATCCCTCCCCCCCCTGCGTATCGTGTAGCCAGCTTGGTCTGGACTTCGCTCACAGCCCTCGCAGTGCCTTCGAGGACACAGCTAGTCACCGATTAAGGCACAGAAATGCCCCCAACGGTCAGACAGCCATCAATAACCTCAACAATAGATCAACCAAAGACTTCATTGCTTTTGCCACTAACATATTTAACACACCAGTCTCGATGTGCAAGGTTAGGGGGCTGGGGAGGGATTTGTGGAAATAACTTCTAGCTGATTAAATGTGATCTATTAAGGTAAGTTACAACTTTGCTGCAAAAGGAGAGGAAAAAGTCAGGGTTCACACCGCATGTGTTCGACATCTTAATTGAGCCAATGATTATTCCTCCACATTGCGCTTTTCCATGCTCATATTTATCGTTGTGTCCGATTTTCATTACGGCCTTCATTAAGTAGCATAAATAACCTGTGTAAATGTGACGGCACACCACAACACATCCCGCAACGCTGCCAAGAGATATCCATCTTGTCCCCCAGGGGATTCGAAGCTACCTGGCTGAGTTATGTCTATTAGCTTCAGGTTGGCCCCTCCTCCTCCATCAGGACAGCAGTCTGAAGATGACAGCATTAACTTTTAAGCCTTTATGGCATCTTCTTTAACCAACACATACCATTAATCCACTTAATGGCCACCATGACCCCTTTCATCGTGTTTCATAAAATAAAAATATGAATAAAGCCCATTAAAATCACTATTGTAGAGAGTCTCGGTGATAAATTAGAGTGGCTCTATTAGAAGAATTGCCTCTGTCACAAATCAGGTAAGCCATGGTAAATCATCAGTGCTATTTGCTACATAAAAGCTCCTTTTTTATGTTTGATGTGCGATATTGGAAAAGTTTCACTTTCCACATGTTGTGAGTCACTAGTTTGGTCATTTCAGTGTTTGTGTGCAGACATCTAACTAATCGATAACCTGGTCTCCAGGTTTTACCTGATTTATTCCGAGGAACTTTTTAAATCAAACACTGTAACAGCACAAGGATTTTTCCAGTGTTCATGAAAATTAACTTTCTTAGTGCTCTCTTTTCCAAGGTATGCTCACAAAAACACAGATATGTAGTGTCACATGCAGCAAGGGGATGAAAATCCTGAACAACTATGAAAGGAAAGAAACTAATACCCGGACCTGATCTAGTTTGATCTACATCACCTTTCAAAAGCATTACATCTCTACCTTCCTATAAGAAAAAGAATAGATGATTTTTCAAAAACATATCATGCAAATAGAAGTATGGAAATCATGAAACATGATGGTATTATTATCATGTGTGGTAATTTTCTTCAGCAGAGACAGGGAAGCTGATCAGAGTTGACAGTAAGATAAAATGACCTGAAATCAGGATAATCGTTAAAAGAAGTTAAAAGCTGCAAAACACAACAACAAAAAACTTAAGACTAATGCAGAACAAGAACCTAACATGTACTAAACCCAAAGCCTGCCATGTTCACCTAGTCTGAAGCCATGTGGTCGAATTTGGTAAATTCAGTCAGTCCTTCAGCAGTACAGGATTACCTTTCAGCATTATTTTGTTTTTCCCTTTGTATATGAAATACCGTACCTACCGCACCGCATCATGCACCAATGCAATCGCAGCCAAAGTGTATTTAAGTCAAAAAATATTTCGTTGAATTATTTCACCTCTTTTCCTTGCTTCAGTATTTTTGTTTGGGCAAGAAAACAGGCTAGTTTTCGCCTTAGTTTTTCATGGAGGGAGTTTTTCTGTCGTCTGTCAATCAGAGCAACAGTGTGAAACCACTGAGTGTGTCTTTATCACTCCACCCATATGTGAGGTAATAATATCCTGTATGCGTGTATGAGACAAATTAAACATGAACTCATTCCAAAAGTACATGTCTCTGTTTACATGGGAGCAAGGTTTGGTTATTGTTTGCTCAAAAGGAAAGTAAATGACATGACAATCTTTTTCTTTGAAAGCCAGGCTGAACAGTTTTATCTCTACAAAACCGTGAACTGTTGCCTTGTTACTCAGAGACCCATCAACTGCGAAATAAAGGAGTAAAGGAAGCCCTTTTAACCTCATCTAGAGGCGAAAGTGCCAAACTGTATTAGCCGTCTCCACACTTTGTTACGTTTTCATGTTAAATAAAGATCAAGATGCACAATCGGCATTCAAGACGCTTCACATCTCAAGGCAGCTATCTTCCAAGCAGGGGCAAAGGCCAAGAACAGAGTATCCAAGGTGATTGAGCATGTGTGCTTGTGTGTATAGTAGAGAAGTCGTGCGGAAGAGAAGCTCGGGTCCAGATACTGCTGAATTATGGAGCAACCCTTGCCGGGAAAGAAAAATTAAGCATTCCAGCACTGCTTCAACAAAAACCTCTGAGTCTTTCTGTTTTCACCTTTATCCTTTATCCCAAACTTCTGTTCCCCGAATTTCGCCGTTGTGGCTACTCGGAGGGAAATCTCTTCAAAGAATTGTGTCTCTCTGAGTTTCCTCTGACACCCGGTAACACTCTACCGCTCATGAATCGGTAACACGTCTGATCGAGCATCACGTACGATTTGTTGTGAACGGAAGGTAAACCGGTTTGTGAGAGAAAAAAATAATGACATTTGGAGTTATGCACAATAAGAACAGTATTAAGCAGCTCCACTGCCAAAGCCTTTCAATAAAGTCCCAACTACAAACACACCACTGCTTTTGAATATTAAGAAGAAAGGAATTAATTTCTCTTACCAATTACCGTGACTTGCATAAATACTCATAACCCGTCAACTTTTTTTACTTTCTATCACAACGCTACCACTCATTTTAACGGATTTTATTGTGTTTTTTGTTACATACTATCATAAAGTAGTGACGTATTCAGAAGTGGAAGAAAAAAACTAAACGGTTGAAAAAAAAAATCTGAAAAAAGTGGTACTGACCAGACCTACGATCTTGCCTTAAAGCTGTGTCCCAAATTGAGACAAGTTTCCACATTCCAGTTTATTGAATGAAAAGTGAAACTGCATCACAGTAAATCTGAATACAATTAACCATTTAATGACAAACCAAAACAACAATCCCTAATCTCAAGAGCAGAAAATATGACGCTCTATGCCATACGCTGCCATGTCATACGTTAAATCAAGACTGTTCAACTACTTAAAAGTAGTTTGAAAAGGCGTAAAGAAAGTTTGCTTATTTGGTGTGAGACCACGGGTGCTATACTGCTTTTGGAGGGCAATATTTCACAACCTGAAAAGACAACCTTCTGGTCATTTTTACTTTTCTTTTTTATTGTTTTGCCCAAGAAAAAGGCTGTAAACCCACCTGAAAATGGCTCTGGGACCCAATTTTGGGTTCTGATCCACCTGTCGCGAAGAACTTGTTTAAATCAAATTAGCAAACGGTGACATTTGCTCTCAAACCAGTCAGTTACCGAGATTTAGCGTTTCTGTAATGAACAGCAGGAAATTGGTCTGGATGTGTAAAGATGGTAGACATATTAGCTAAAATACTGTAATAGCATCTTCTGGTGGTTCCACAGAAGTTTACCTGAAGTATGATGTTCATTCCAGTATGTACTATATTGTGTTAATCTAAAATACTAATAAAAACTGTGGTTGTGATATGACAAAATTCAACAAATCTGAATGGCACTCATGTAAACTTCAAAACTTTGCAATGCTGCTGTTGAGGAAAAGGCACGTATTTTTGTGAGGCACATAGAGAACACCTGAAAGGTTCTCATCAACACATCAAAGCTAATACTTCCCGTTCAACAGTCACAGGTGTCAGACTCCAGGCTTAAGAGCCGCTGTCCTGCAGTTTTTAGATGTGCCACAGGTACAAAACACTGGAATGAAATGGCTTAATTACCTCCTCCTTGTGTAGATCAGTTCTCCAGAGTCTTAATGACCTAATTATTCTTTTCAGGTGTGGTGCAGCAGAGGCACATCTAAAAGTTGCAGGACGCCGGCCCTTGAGGACTGGAGTTTGACACCCCTGCTTAAGTGAACCGGGCGGCTTCCAGTTTAGGCGACATGCAGCCCGTTTCTGCAGCCACACACTGAAGAAACACACCGGCACTCTGACAGCTCCCGCAGGAAGTGGACATTTAACGATCAAGATAACTTTCAGGTGTCACATATACAAGCACACCCGCGCACACACACACACACCAATATACAAACCAGAGCACATTTGGCATTCTGCTCCATGAGCACAAGCACTTCTCTCTCTCTTTATCTCTCTCTCTCTCGCCTCACATAAACACCCACACTATGGAGGAAGAAATAGAGCAGAGAGGAGAGAAATGAACAACTCTGGCTCAGTAACATCAACTCAGAGCTCTCTGAAAGCATAGATACTGTAGCAAAATAGCTCCTCTCCAGCCTTAGACCCTTGTCAACATGCATCTAATCCACCAGTTTGGAGACTGTTACATGGAGTCAATATGCAATTTGAGGAAGGCAGATAGATAGCACCGGATTGATTGATTTTGACCTTTTCCTCGACAGTACCTGCTGTACACCTACTCCACAAAATAATGAAAAGTGTTGGGATCCTTATATCTTTAGCTTCTGCCTCTTTTCTTCTCCCAAATAAGTGCTGGTTGTTAATCCCACTCATACGTCTGGCTGTAGGTCTGCTCCCTGTGCTTTATCTCCCGGAGCAGGGGGAGGCAGACTCAGTGAGGTGATACCGGTCATATCGATTTGTGCAAACATACTCACACAACACATTTAGTTGCGGCGGTCCAACTGAAGCTGCAGCCCTCAAGTCTGAAGCCCAGTCATCCCACACCAAAGCTACTTGTTGATTTGTTGTAAATGAGGTTTGTTATAAATGCATAGATGTTTTTTGTGTGTGTTATTTTCTGATTGATGCTCTCCCTTCCTCCACCCTTTCCAGTTTAGGTGGCTGGATTTAGGAGGTCGACTTTTAGGTTGCTGCTTAGGCAATTTGCAGTTACATTAAACAAATGCTACAACGAAGGAATTTAAAAGAAAAAAAGAAGCAATTTTACAAAAAGAGAAGAAAATAGAGGCATTCAAAGAAATATTTAAGACAGAAAAAAAAATAATTATGGAACGGTTTCTATTGTTAAGCTCCAACAAAAACACAAAAGGGAAAAAAAAAGTAGCAGAACTCTGTCAGTTCAAAGCAGCTAATTATCCTCAGGTGAAGAATATTAAATCTTCCAGTGCACAACAGCTCCGCATAAAGGCTAGACAAACCTGTAGCTTTAGCACTAAATGCATTTTATTAATACATAAGTTTCATAAGACTTCATACAACATTATGTAATGACGATCATGAGAGAGTCTGATGTACATGACGCATGGTGACTGCCTCACATCACCTTGTTCAAGAAAAACACATGAAAACTTTCAAAAGTAACATTAGCAAGGTCATGCAGATATAGAAGAGCAGCCACATGAGATGTAGATGACTTAAATGATCTTTTTAAAAAAGGACCATTTGTGTTTTTATAGATATTTGACGTTGTAACAACAAGTCTAAATATGACTTATTGTGCTTTTTATGACATAAACCAACACAAAGAAAGGTCAAATTGGGTAGTGGAGGGAAAGGGAGAAAATGTTCTCCGAATTTTTGGATGTAAAATTCAGAAAAATAAAAAAGGAAGCTGCACTTGCTGTTAACTCCTAAATAAAAGGCTGTGCAACAAATTACCGTTATATCTAATGAGTTTAACCTCAGACATTTGTTAGAGGAAAATAATGAACAAACAGAATGATGAAAACCAAGGAACACATTGAAGAGTTCAGCGAGAAAGTTGGCAAAGCATATTAAAGCAAGGCTGGGTTATAAAATAATATCCAATCCTAGAGAGCTCTGTTCGATCCATCATCCAGAAATGGAAATAACTCAAAATAGAAAGCCCACTGAGACATGGTTGTCCACTTAGGCTGACAGGGCAGTTAAGGAGGATTTTATTAGAGAAGCAGCCAACAGCATGGAGATGGAATATTCCAACAGGACAAACTAAACATTACAATCCTCAACATATTGGCATTAATTGGCATCATTAATTACTTTAATTTTTTTTTTTTTATTGAAACGCTTCTGCCTGAGTTGTCAACTGTATGACGAAGAAAAGCTGTCATTTGTGCACTTTTTGAGTTTATCATGATGAAAAGAAAAATAAGGAATTAAGATTTTATTATTTTCGTGAAACGTGGACAGTCCAACAGAAGCAAACATCTGTTGGTTAGTTAGTAGTTGCAAATCAAATATATAAATTGTGCAACAACAGTAAATGACTTGAGTATCTCAACATAAGAAATCCAAACTATATAGCTCCTTAGTGAAATAATTTAGGAGCTACACTGACCTGCAAACATCTTTTGGCATGAAGCAGGTTTTGCTTTCAAAACTGCGGCAAATGGTTTCCTCAGTTGCCAAACCCGTACATGGAGTCGTAACGTAAAATAAGTGTAGGAACGAAGTGGGGGAGCATTCAAGATTCAGGAATCAATTTAATTATCAATATGCAGCCCGAGATTCAGTCAGTAATTATAGATGTGGTTCCTTTATTCTCGTCAGATGGAAGTTATATATGAATTAGTAAAAGAACAAGTGTGAAAAATAGATATGTTGTCAAGGAAAAGGCCGGAAGATGGTGTCATTCTCACTGCCTGAGGGAAAAAAGTTGCTCTGAAGTGTGGTGGCCAAAAATATGGGGGAACAAACTCTGGACTGGGCGTGCAGCATCAAAGATATTATTTTTTTGTTCTTTTTTTTTTTTTTTGTAAAATAAACTGCTTTTCATTTACTTGAATCTCATCTTTGTCATTAATTCACCTCCATTCGGTTTGGCAATTCATCTGTAGTCACAAAAACCTGAAAGTGGAACACCAGTGCTAGTCACTGTGCCTATATTTTAATGAAACACTACAATGAATTAAAACAGCATTATAGTTGTAATAATAATAGTAAAATTCTGCTGTTTTAATACGGTGACATAATTTACACATATACATTCCAATTCATGTCCTGTTTTGGTGTTTCAGAAAGAAGATGTAAAACTGAATAGCAAACAAAAAATCAATAAATTGAACTCTTGTTTTTTTTGACCCGGGTATTGATTTGAGTATGTATCTCTCCCAGTTCTTCAAAAATACTTAATAATAACAGAAATAACTTGATGTGTGGCCACTAAGTGGAGGTGTTACTTGGCAGCGGTGAATTTGGCAGTGGTGAGCCTGCGCCACATGTTGTTTTGTATTGATGTACACTTATTTCAGACCTCCACTGATTCTGTTCATCCAGCTTCACACAGATCCAGACACTTTGTCTTTGGACCGATAAAGCTTAAAAAAAACCCCAACAGATTTTAAACGCTGTCGCCGTCAACAAGATAAAGATTTCATCCCATCAGTCCCAAAGCCGGGGGTGAACGCCCAGTTTTGGTGAGGAATGGGAGAGCTCAACCGCATTTTAAGCTCACGCTACGTCTTATTGGTACGTTCAAGGTTAACAATTGAATTTAGTTTCCCTTTTTTTTTCTGTCTCTTCAGATGGGGCGTTGAGGGGAAAAAAACAACAAAACAAATCCCTTTAGCGAGAAAGCAAGATGCTCTTGGATCAATCAATCACGCTAAAAACTAGAGAAATGGCACTTTTAAATGAAATTCTCTTGTCTTGGCCAGAGCTCAGCTTGAAAAGGCTGGTCGCATGAGGGTTTAAATGGAAATCTATTTTCTGGGCTGAAAATCAAACTGGCTATCATTCTGTCCTTCCTCACCTCTCTCTTGGGAACGTGTCAGATATATAACACTCAGTCATTTTCTCAGCTGTCAAATAATGCTCTCACCAAGCTCTGTCCCCGTACCCATGCAGTCAGCTTCAAATCCCAATCTGCTAAGATGGCCCTGTGTGTACAGTTTCAAAAAAAAAAGAAAAAAAGACGTGTTTGGGATTCTAAAGAGATTCGTTTCGTTTTATTTATTATTAATAAGTATGTGCGCTCCATAAGGGTCGGGATTGAGGCACCATAGCAAAGTAGGTCATGACAGAGGTTAGTACTGCATTAGCGACTGTCACTGCGGGGACAGAGGAGAGCAGACAACAGGGCAGTCCACTCCTCCTCACTCACAGTCACACACGCCCACACACCCCCACACCCCCCGCCACACACAACACATGCAGACCAACAAATTCTGAAAGTCCAAGGCGTTCTGTCACGGATATGAGCCAGCAGGCCGTGACATACATGGAGGGCAGCGTCTGGAACAGGAGGACACGTCCAGTCTGTCTTTTGTGCTTATGCGCACAGATGCATGGCATAGTGTTTATATATGACAGGGGCGTTTGACCTGCCAGATTTCATATTGTTTGCCCTTGCCAAAGATTAGCATAAAGAAATAAATCTCCGACTTGGTTTGTTTTGGGTTTTTTTGATACTCTTTTATGATGATTTCTCTTCTTCTTTTAGGCCAGCAATCATTCCGCATGCATAGATTTTCCCAGTCTAAGGAACAGATGAATCCTCTCTGAGTCTTTGTATCAGCATCTGCTTCTCGGAGTTGGCTTATGGAAATCAGTCTCATTACTTCTGCCTTCCTACAGTTCAAACTCTCACATGAAAACATAATGACCCGGGCTGTTTCTGTTGCATGCACTGTCAGTCAATGATTTCTTTTTTTTTCTTTTTTGATGTTCTAAGTCTCTTCAGTTTCTAGCCTCGGAAAGTCTTGGATAATTACAAGGGTAAAAAGGCCCTCTATCAGTGCAGATTAACACCACCTCTGCAGACTGAACTCCGCACTCTCTTTTATCTCCTCGACTGCAGTTGGAAGAGGAGTTACGTAACTCTCACCTTAGGGACCCATCCGACTTTCCACCCAACGCCTGTCTGTCTCGGCGTGACTAGGGTGGCTGCCTGTTCTGTGCTATTTGATGTGCATGTTTGAAGCAGCCACGTGACCCAGCCTGAAAGGATGTGCCTGTTGTTCGCATCTCTCGCCGCTTTGCCCCAATTCCCTAAGAAATGTGTTTAAAAGCACAGCAAAGTTGGGCTTTTTCTCTTTTTTCTTTTCTGGTTCTACATTTAACACCTTCTGAAATCAGAGTGTCAAGATGGTGGTGGTGGTGGTGGTTAGCCTCCTCTTTCCCACCTACTTCTTTCATTTTTTCCTCTGAGGATGCTATGTCATTAGCTGGTTCTGATAGACCTCTCTGCCTCCCGCTGTCGTTTACCTGCTGCAGGATAGACAAACCGCTTCACCTGCCTTCTGCGGTGAGCTAAAGCTTCTTTATGGAGTCCAAACTTTAATGTTCTGATTTGCATTCTCACTTTCAGATTAATGTTTCACTTTGCCACGAACTTAAGCAATTCTTGCAGACCAATCACAGTCCCTAACTGAGCTGTACCCACAGGACAGCAATGGCCAACATAAAAGGTTTTAGAGATTATGGCTTAAGGAATGCTAGAGAGTCTTAAATGTTCAAAATGACTTTTTCACCCTAATTATAAATTCAGCCTACAGAGGAAGCTCTATTTTAACCACATTTATTCTTTTTCCAAAAATCACCTGAGAACTATAGCCTAGCAGCAAGAAGGTCCTGGGTTCAAATACTGGCTTGGGCCTTTTACATTTTGTCTTGATGCATGCTGAGGTTTCTTCAGGCACTCCAGCCTCCTCTCACAGTACAAAACCTAATCATTAAGTCAACTGGCGAATCAAAATTATGCATATGACTGTATCATGCATGAACAGCCGCCATGTGTCTCCCTGTTGTCCTGTGATAAACTGGTGATTGTAATGTAATTCTTTGTTGCGTCCAGAACTTTCATTCTTCAGTTTTCAACAGTCACTTTGTGCATGTAGGATTGAGTCAGTTGCAAAGTGTACCCCCGGACAGCTAACTATGGTTTGCTGTTAGTTTCTTTGTGGTAATTGGAATTGTAGTGTTTAAAAGGGGTTTTCTGCAATGGATGTTTGGTCTAACTTTTAAGAAAGTACAATTTAGTTAGCCAAAAGCACTTGAAGACCATAGCGGCCATAGCTCTGGGAGTCAGCTGAGGTACTTCGAGTGTTTGAATAGGATGCCTTCCAGGCAACCTAAATGCCAAACCCTGAGGATGCCCCTTGTGAAGACCAGGATTTTTTTTTTTTCCTTGTAGAATGACCCTGAGAACAGCTGGAGTATAAGTGTCTGGGGAAAGAGCGAGCACTGTTTTTCCACCGACCTCCCCCCAATATTCCATGGAAAAAAATAAAAAATGTCAAAAATGACAGAAAGAATGTAAGAGAGGCTATTTTATCGAGAGCAAATGAGATTCAAATGTCTCAACAGGGGAAAATTTGCTTGGAGCATACTTATCCAGCTGAATAGTAGAACAAACAAAATTCAAGAAAATCATGCAAGTCACATTATTCTAAAAAAAGAACCCAACAACACAGGCAGGCGGGAGCAGTTAGATTTCAGTACTGAGAATACAAGACGGGGCCTGACATAATTTTCCTATCGAGTCTTGACAACATTTGTATGGACTGAAGGGAATTGTTGTCACTCACTCCAGCCACCGTCATTGTTTAATTCACCAGATGGTCCAGCAGAGACTACAGGGTCACTGTTAGCAAAGTAAGCAGAATTTTCTATGAAGGAAATTGAACTCGGCCTTTAGCATAGCCTATTGGACTGCTTGAAAAAGCTAAAGGAGGTGTATCGTTTTTAGCCAGTCTATATAACAACAGGAGTGTAACAAGATCTCGTGGCTCAAGATTTTGCAATATTAAGCACAATTTGTTTTGGAAAAGTACAGTCTGTCTCACGAAACAACATCTCTAGTTACTGCCAGCCTTTCACTTTGTCTGATGGAGTGTGAGCTATCATGATTTCCTGACATAAAAGTGTTTGAAGACCCTATATTTGTCTTCTATACTCATATTTTTCAGTAGTTCTTAAGTGTTCCTATTGTGTTGACAGACTAGACCAATAAAGACTTCCTGTTTGGCAGTCGGGCAACATTTAATTTTAGCCTCTACCACTCTTACTTTTTCTGTACTACCCATTAGCTGCTAATGAGCTAAAGTTAGCGACTCACAAAAATCGATAGTGTTGTTTCACAGGTTTTTAATGTACCTGGATTGTCTTTATTCACCTCTTGCTCCAGATCTGAAATACGTTGAGTCTTTAAAATGCTGTTTGAGATGTATTTATTGTTTTGTTTATGAATTGATAAAATGAGAGGGCTCCTTTATGTTTTTGTCTTGTGTTTTTTTTTTCTTCATTACAACCAACTTAGAATTAGACAAGCATAAAACCTAAAATATATAGACTTGTCAAACCTGGGCTGGAATATTCCACACTGATTAAATAAAAAAAAAAAACATTGTCCAGATCAATATTAAGAATCTTTATTTAATCAATTATCCTTCGGTATAATATAATAACAGGAAAATGAGTATCAAAAGACAACATGGCTAAACTAATGGGCATAGATAAAAGAAAATAAAGCTAAGAACAATAAAAAAAACTAAGTGCAAATAAACAGTTGTTTTGCAATGTTACAGATTTAGTTGTTTCGGATGAGTTGTAGTGTTCACTCTCACTGCCTTAGGCCATAAAGCGCATCCCTGAGACAACTTGTCCATTTGTCTCATTGATTAAGAAAGTAGTTTCCTGCTGACTTGTGATTTTTTTTTTTTAAATGCAAACTTTTCAATATTAACTCTGCTTTTTTAATTATACAAATAAACACAATTCTGTTTCCGGAGTGCCCTCCAGGTTCTGTTCTCAAAAAAGTTCCACTAAAAGTCAAAGGCAAAGAAATATTGGTACAATGCAGTGCTGCAGCGCCTTACCTCAGGGATTGACTCATCATTTGCAAGAAATTATACAGTATGTCAACTTTCATCTAAATCTGGCTCACCCACCAGGAGATGCCCTGAAATTATCAAGAGCAGCTGCTGCCTGGAAGCTGAGTTAAAAAGATACGCAATTAAGAACTCCATTTTTTTTCTTCTGTAGTGTTCCTGTTGCATGTTAAATCCAGGCTCTCTATGGTCAGTGCTCGCAGCTCTGAGGGATGCATCAGACATTATCTGAAGGGAAAATGTGCTATATAATGATTATCATATAGCACATCATTACAGCCCACACTGACAATTATGTAATGCCTTCCTCAAAGCAGCCCGTTGCATTGAAGAAACCATTTAGTCCCCCAGGTCACTTGATAATGTTGTCGGGTTCTAGCTTAAAAACACAAAAAAATAATGTCCTCCTCTGGGGCCACCCTAGAATTTCTAAAACATTTTTTTTTTTCATGAGGGGTAGTATTGTGCTAAAATTAAAGTTTATTTTCTTAATGCCCAAAATGACTTATATGAATGGTCATACGTTGGTAATGTAGAAATCCTGAAAGTATTGAAAATAACTGACCATCTAAATTTTAAATATGGATTAATTAAAAAGGAAAAAAAAATATTATGGGCTAGTTTTTTTTATTCGACAGAATGGTTGCATGTTTAAAACTTTGAATGTAAAAACATATCCCTAGGGATGAGATAGTAGACTGGCTACCATAATAGTGTAATATAATTAATTTTCCTAATTTGACATGTCTCTCACGTTACTCCAAGTCCACCTTAGTTTTTTTGACCAGCCACTCGTCATGACTCCTCGCGTTGTGCGCTATATCCATAAAAACTTCCTTTAAAGCTTGTGAAAGATTTTTTTTTTCTATACAGCTTGGGATTTGTGTGTGTCACTTTGTGACTTTCTATTTTCACAACAAGACTTGCATTGGAATGTTGTTCCAATGCAAGTCTTGTTGTCTCAAAGTTTACACTTGACGTGGAAAAACTGGATGGTTTATGGTTAAAATTTAGTAGAGCTCAGAGATGGTACTGTGAGAAACGAGCACATGAAATGATCCAGTTAGTTCAGTGAGCGGGAAAACTGATCTTGTGAGCCAGGCTTTGTTTCCCCCTCCGTTCTATGAAGTGGTTCTAGTGTCAAAAGTTAAAGGACCAAAGGTGGAAGAAACTTTGAATTTTTCTCCTTTCTTTGTTAAACTTATCAAATTAATGTTTGAATGTTAATCTGGCAGTAGAACTCAGACTTACTGTGTTAAACCCTGTAATCTGCAGGGAGGCTATTAAACTTTTAATAAATGTTAGATTTTTAATTAGTGTTTTAAGAGTTCAAATCACTAGTCATTAATTTTCTCCTTTTAGCCTGTGGTTATAGTTCTAGGTGGCATCGCCATCTCTGTTTCTATCTTGCTTTATTCAAAATGTGTTTTTCTATGTACAAGTAACTAAACTATAGTCATTTCAGCAGTGGTCATTGTAAAATGTTAATCATGATAACTTAAAAAAAAAAGAAAAAAAAAAACTTCAACGTATGATAAAGATCACTGTGACTGATTTTGACAGATTATAATACCGGTGAGTTAACAATGTTGAAATTGTTCACCACAGCTTGATCCCCCCTACGAAACATAAGGAAAACAAAATAAATTGACTGATTAAACACAACACCGCTGATCAATGATAAGCTTCAAAGTCTTCTAATCTACTCTGTGTGATCACAGTGTGACATATGGTGTTTGTGAGCTTTTGAACAGTGCCAGTGAGGCCACTACGCAGCAGGGGATGTGAGATGGGTATCATTCTGTGTGGCTGGGTTCTCGAAGTGATCCAGTTGGTCCGCAAGTCAATTAAATGACGTGGTGCCAGAGCAGAGCAGAGCAGATCAAGAGTGCTTACAGGTCAAGGTGTTAATGAGACGACCTTTGACTTTTTGCTGTGGTTAGCAAAGGCCAGGTGGAGGTGGAGCGTTAAAAAGGGGGAAGGTGGCCAAGTAGAGATGTTCTCTGCACCTTGCAATCCAGGCCCTTTTCATCCGTGACCACCAGCTGCTCTACCGCCTCCTACAACACAGGTAAGAGAGCTTTCCCTCTGTTCCCTCAAGATTTTAGCTGTCAAGATTTATACTTATAATAACCAGGATGAACATAAAAGCGGAGCATGGACGGGATCTATAATTCAACCAATCTGCTGTGCCAAGGAGAATGGCGCGCAGCCAAAAGGAATAGAGGAGTGGCGGACCTGATAAAGTGCTCCGCCAATTTTCTAATGCCTGGCACAAGTACATTGTTAAAGACACTAAAATTGATTCATTTTACATCCAATAATCTGCAGCATACTACAAGATGTCCACAAAAGGTCTATATAGTTTCTAAATGACTGCTGGATACGGTTTTCACCTTGAAAAAGGAGCCGAACTTTAAACCTGTGAGACAAATCAATCACACGTGGCATTTAACTAAGAACTTCAATTGCATTTTTGTGGATTTTTTGACAAACCATTTCAACTAATGACCACTAAAACAGCCAGACGGCACTGAGGGTACCAACCTTAAGAAACAAATGAGACATGGAGAATTTTGATGATGTTATGTTTTTTTTTATTTTTTTTTTTAGATGTTAATAAAAGTGATCTAAGTGGCATGAAAAAGAAAGAAAAACCAAGCAAGTAAAAGAAAGAAAGGTAGAGAAAAAAAGATGATTTTTTTATGTGACTTTAATAGTCTTTTTTGGCAATTTAATAAATTCTTTTCTTGACGCAAAAAATTCCCTATTCAAAGACATTACATGGTTCTTAGGTGTTTCCAGACTCAAATTTCTTAATCTTTTTTAATTATATATATTTCTTTGTATCAATATGACATCTCCTAGCACATTTTTTGGACATCTGACTTCAAAACTATCAAAAATCCACACCGTCAATATGACTATGGACATTCACAAAATTGAGATTTCTTTCTCGCACATTTTCAAAAATCTTTAGATGAAGTTTCAACATTCCACGTGTGGAAAATATTTGTCTTGACCACAGACCTCCAAATCTCAAAATGACTTCTCTAATTCATAGTCCTCTTTAGATAACTGCCCACACTTTTCTGTTACCCAAACATGAAGTCACTCTTTAGCTAAGACGTGTGCTCAGATTCACTGCGATGCTGGAAAAATAAAATCATTCTAAATTTAAAAGTCTGGAGTCATTCAGAATACTTTATTTTCTCCTTTTTTATATATCGAAAGTGAAAATTCCATTTTTCCCCCAGGTGATTTATATTTAGTACCGTTTCCATTTATGACAATACTCATAAAAAGCAGGTGTGCCTAAAATGCTGCTTTTGTCTGAACTTTTGAAGATCTTCCATTAGCATGCACCATAAGATTTTTGACTAATGCGATGCAATAGCTGGTCTCTAAGATCTCATTAAAGCATTCCTTTGATATCAGCTAACAAAAACTATGCTTACATTGTTGTCTGCACGCTTTGAAGTGTGGTATTTGCATTGGCATGCCATTCTGTTTTCAGTGTGCTATTATGCTCTGCTAGAAGCCTGGTTAACCTGAAAGAATGTGACAGACTCCTGGCAAAATATTTTTCAGTTTCGCGAGGAATAAAGTGAGTGAAAAAAATTATAATTAGGTTTAATCAACACTTTATTTTCTCTTCAGTCCATGAATTATAAGTGGATATGTGGATTCACTATTGCACTGTTGAAACCTAATTTCTATTGTTTTATTTCCTTTTGGTTCTCTGTCCAAGTGGTCCCCCCTCCTCTATGGCCAGGATACCATGGATATTCTCTATGCTGTTTCTGCTTGTGCTCCACTCTCCAGGGGCCTCGTTGGCCCCAAACCAGCACCTGTGTGGCTCTCACCTGGTCGACGCCCTCTACTTCATTTGTGGGGAGCGAGGATTTTACTACAGTCCAAACCGAGCCCACAAGCGGGACCTGGAAAATCTGCTTGGTACGGACGCATCTAAGAGGTGGTTTGGTTATAGTGAGGTTCGGTTATGTAATAGTTAGTTCCAATGTAAAGTTCCCTTATGTGCAGCAGAAAGATGTCATGTTGCTGTAAGTTTCTTCATTTAAACATTTAAAATTTAAATGATAATTTTTACTCCAAGAGCAGCTTTTGTACGTATTTAACTTTATAATAAACTTTGTATTTTGAGAAAACACAAAATAAAACATAAACAAAGATCGGCATTTTAAAAGGATGCAATTTTTAAAATGCTATACAAGTATAAATCTGAAAGGTGTGGCATGTAAGGTCAATACCTTCACCAGGGAAGTTACCTGTTCACAGAATCTCACTTGAAAATTACCCCTCAACTCTGGGAAGTTTTCTTTGTTTTTTTTTTTCTTTTTTAAAGTATTACTTCTGATTTGCAGAAAGTAAGTTTGTGTGCTTCCTTTCGTGGCGGGAGTTCGGAAATTAACAGCACGACTTTGCCTTACGACCCCCCAGTCTGGCTTTGTTCACCCACACTGTATTGAAAAGCTGAAGCTTAATAGTAAGAAAGGGCCACATTTGATGGCTGGAGGAAAGATGTTTCTTTATTTTTATTTTATTTTTTTGAAGGCGACAACATGCAGAAAACTTCACTGAACTGAATGTAACCAATGGCCCAGGCCATCATTAAGTCATTCTGCAGCTTCTTTTATAAAGACATGCAATTGGTTTAGGATCGCTTTAAACTTCTGTTATGTGACAAATCCATTCATCACAAATCCTGTGAAATCCCAACATTCCTCATTAAGCTATTCCCTAAACACATTATTTAGATCTTCCACCTCAAACGTTCTGCTGATGCTTTGAAGCTAACATCAGGGTGCATCAGTTATGCTATGCTTCTGCTGGTGCGTCATCGTTTTTTCTCATACGCCCTCCCTCCCCCCTCACTGTTGAGGCAGAAACTAACAAGGCTAAATGGATTGCTGCAATCAATATTTTTCTACATGTCGACTTTCCATGAGAGTCTTAACAGTAATAGTGTTTTCAGCTTCTTTCTTTCTTTCTTTTTTTGGCTCGAGCGCAGCGGGATTTTAATGCGGATGTATGGGAACTTTCTCTACTTCAAAGGGTTCCTGGCGAAAAGGGCCAAAGTGGAGGAGCGGCTGTGGAGGGTTCTGTCTGCCCGTGACGAGCCCAAGGTGAAGAGAGGCATCGTGGAGCAGTGCTGTCACAAGCCGTGCAGCATTCACCACCTGGAGGACTACTGCAACTGACCACTCCGCAACTAGCACTACTCATAGCTTGTAAAGAGGTCCGGAAGTCAATTTCTGTCCCCGACTCTCGCTGGCTATGTCTTATCAAGTGAAGGAAATAAAGCGTCATGACCCATAACCCGAGGCTCCTCTCTGCAATGATGGAATTTGTGTTCTTTGTCAGCTGGTGTCGGTGAAAAGTGGGCTGCAGCCGGGCGGCTGCGGTCCTGGAGTGCCCTCTACTGGCTGAGGAGCGACATGGCGAAGATGAGGCAAGCAAAAACCCTGAAGTGAATGAATCACAAATACATTGGTGCGAAGGATTAAAAAAAAAAAAAATCTTTATTTACAAAGTAAACATTTACAGCCACCATATTTAAAGAGAACCCTGCTGCAATAAAAACTACAAATGTACATAAAAAGATGCATTTTATGTTTGGAGCTCTGTTATCCAATTCAGACGCATCTTGCATCCACTTGAACAAAAAACCTGTTGGAACTATGATTACATTTTAAGAACATCGCAGAGAAACAAAAACTAGTAACATGTCTTTCCTTTTCGCTTTCCATTCTTCAACTCCACTATTCTTTGTGGTTTCCTAAGTCGAAACAAAAAATAAATAATTAGGATCAGAAACCAGCAGTCACGGCAAAACAAAAACCGAGCGAGTAGAGAGCAGCTTGGAGCTCACCTTCTCCAAGAGGATCATTTGCTTCAGTCTGAATGTTTTCCTTGTTGTTCTGGAAGGCCTTGCTGGGATCAAACCTGCGACGACGAGCGCCGGGCAGCTTTGCTCTCAGCTGGTCCAAATCGCTCTTCTGGCGGCTCACAAGGGAACGAAGCTTGGAAACTTCCTACAAAACAGGAGAGGCATGTAGATGCGGCTCGATGTGTCAAAATACCATTGAAAAGTTGATTCCCATCATTTCAAATCAAAAGAGAACTCTCTTAAAGCAACTCATTAAATAAGAGTAATACATTTTAAGCATACACTACTTTAGATTTTTATGATTTATGGATTCTAGCTAATAAACGGAGTTTCTCAGAAATTTATACACCAGTGACGTGCGGTGAGGCACTGACTTAATCATAATTAGATATACAAATGTGGACCACCTGCATGTAAACATGTTATCGTTTACATAAGGAAAGTTCGCGCCTGCGGACAACAGCTGGAGGGCAAAAAGCTTACGTCATGGATAGCCGCGCGGCCGCCGTACAATAATTCTGTTAACTCAATGAAACTTGGAAATGTAGGTATTATTAATTTTGCGCTGTACAACTCAAAGTTAAAGTACAACTCAAAACCACGTCTTTCTAATCCTTTGCATTGGCCAGGCTACACGCAGACTCGTTGCCATAGCAACAACGCTCCTAAAAAAATAAACGCTGAAATATCTTCCATACAAAGAGCAGAACATTCAGTCTGTTGCAGTAACGTGGTTTTAGGCTTAATGTTTATTTTTGCGATTATTAATAAGTGTCTGCTGTGGTATGAGAAGAAAACTATAAATATATCGCTGCACTTGACTTTACTGTACGGCTAGCTCGCCGTTACTGCCTCTTACTCTGCAGTTGTGGAGTCACGATGTCGGTGATCATGAGCGCCCCCTGCCATGAGGCAAGAGAACTGCCTGCCTCACCTCGAATCTGTTCTCTGCCGTTTCTGATCGCTCCTCAGCACACGATACACGGTATACACACAGTTAGTGACAAAAAACACTGTACATTATATACATAAGCTAAATTATGGAAAATCAGTTCATATATTAAATGTTTTTAACCACTTTATTGGCGACGTACAGACAGGAGGAACATGCTTTCATATAATGGCAGTTGCTCAATCCCAGGTGAGGCTCAGCTCGCTGCTGCGCTTCCGAGCATTTGAATGGAAAATTAAGAAAATTCAACAATTTTGAAGAAAGAATAATCAAAATTGGTTAATCTAAATAAAAAGAATACTTTACAGCACAAACTACAGGGTGAAAATAACAACATAAATTATCATTTTTCCATTATGACAAGTGAGGCTCTGCCTCACTTGCCACCCTTGACCTCACCAATTGGTGACAGGATGTTATCACCAATAGGAGGGTAAGCCAGATATGGCAAGATTACAATGTGCTGTATCCAAGAACATTAATTGAAAGTTGAGTGGAAGAAAAATCTGATACACCAGCACATCTGCAGGGACAGATGCATTCATTCTATGGGTCACAGCTGTTGATTTCACTGAATTAACCATTCCCGAATAAAAATTAGTGATGCCATCCAAACCAAAACTTGAGTATATCGCAGATATACAAAGTTTCCTCTATGAAACAAATGTATAAATCAGGAGAAATAAACACTTACCCCCAGATATAGCCTTTGAATCGATCAATGTAACAAGAGTTTAAGCTCTTAAGTTGAACGATAAGCTTTTCAGCAATATTCTGAATTTTTAAATGCCCCTTTATGATCAAAAAACAGACCAAAGGGAATAAAAAATGCCCTTTTTGGGAGAGGCAGCGCTGCTCTACCATTTTACCTGTTTCAGAGAGATATTTTCATCTTTGAGCTTCATCACATGTTTGATCTTCTGCTTCTGGTTCTGGTGCCCCAGGAGGGAAGCGTAAGCGTCGGCTAATTTGTTTAATTCTTCCTGGTTCGCTCCGTTCTCATTAAGCAGCGCATCTCGCTCCGCTGCAAATGCGTTAAGCTGCTCCTGTGGGAACGCGCCAACACAAGTATTATTTAGTTTGACAAATTAACATCTGCAGATACAAAAACTGACGAGGAGTAACCCCCGTGCCACGAAAACGGCAAGTTTTTCTTGTCTGTTTTTGCGTTCGTCCAGAACGGTTCTTCTGCTAAATGAAAAAATTATATATTAAAAAAAAAAATCAGCTGACCTGGAAGGGCTTGACTTTGACGAACAGTTCCTCATATTGTTTCCTCCAGCGCTCCATCTCGGAGCGCGGGGAGCTTCAAAGATAGGCGTGATTAGCTACAAAACTGCAGATTTAAAAAAAAAAAAAAAAGAAAAAAAAACAGGAAAAAAAAGCTCCACATCAGAGAGAAATATTCATTACCGCTCACCTCTTCTCCTGCGCTTCGGCTAATTGTCTTTGGAGTTCCTGTCGCTGCTCCTCCATTTCCCACTGCAGAGTGACCTTCTCCTGAGTCAGTACCTCCAGCTGCTCCCTCAGAGCGCCGCCGTCCTGCTGCTGCTGCTGCTGCTGCTTGTCCAACTCGTGCTCCAGAGCCGCCGCTTTCTCCCGCGAGCGGTCTAATTGGGCCCGCAGGCCGGCGTTTTCTCGTTCGACGTCGTCCAGGCGAGACTGAAACTGATCTCTGTCCCGCTCAGCGGCGCTCAGCCGATTCTCGAGCGCATGGCTGAAGTCCTTTTTAAGTTCCACTTCCGACAGCAGAGTCCTCCTTTCCTGGTCTAGCATCTCCAAGTCAGCTTGTAGTTTAAGCACCTCTGACCTGACCTGCTCGTGGTTGTTCCGCTCAGCCTCAAACGCTAGTTTTTCCTCCTGAAGGGCCACGTGGATTTTTAATTTCTCTTCTCTTTCCTTTTGGAGTTGCTGAGACATTGCTTCTTTTTGCCAAATAACGTCTTCCAACAGTTTCTGGGACTTCTCCCTCTCAGAAAAACTCAGTCTCTGTTCCTCTAAAAGTCTCAGCGCGTCTTCCTTTGCGCTTATCTGCGCCTGTAGCTCCTTCTGAAGCAGGTCGAGTTGAGCTGCATGGCTTGCCTGCGCGGCCTTCACCTCCTCTTCTTTTTGAGCAAGGCAAGTTTGAAGCTCATGCAACACCCTAAAAGATGAAACAAATCAAGTAAAAAAGAAAAAAGAAAAAAAGAGAGTTGTAGGGCTGGGCGATAAATTGATTTTGTCAATCAAATTTTTGAAGGCAATTTTTTTTTCTCCCAATGACATCACTCTGAACTATGGAAATTCTTAGGTTTCCATAGTTCAGAGTGATGTCAGACGCCATCTTGTTTGACAGCTTCTATTATTATTATTTTTATTAGAATAGTCGTAATATTAGGAGGATGAAGTAGTAATTTTAGGAGAACTCCAACATAAAGAAATCAAAATGAAGTCACAGTTTGGTAATAGTTTACAGACAAGGAAATATGTCATCTTTTAACGAGTCAAATTATTATCAGTAGTAGTATGTTGAAATGATTGTACAAACGACTGAGTCTATTTTGAAGAAAAACAGCTCAGTTCATGTGAATCTGTGTCACATTTTAATAATTCCAGAAGCTTTTTCCCCCCCCACTAATCAAAACAAGATTTTTCTTGCAATTTTAAGACGTTCTTCTGGCGAAACTGCATCTTTATTCTGTTCATATATATTCTCATAATTACAAATTCTTGTAGTCTGGCCCCCAAGACTGAGTCGTACAACTCACAGAAGGGATGACTGAAATAAAAGCCACTTTTTGAAAGCATTTGTCTCTTCGAACTTTTAGAAAGGAAAGCAAAAATATATATATCTGGTAGGAAAAGAAAATCGGAGATTTTATTTTTACGCAATGTTGCCAAGCCGTAGTTTTGAGTATACCTTAAACTCTCTTCCTTTGATTTTGCTTCAGCCTGCAGTCTCTCCTGTTGCTCGTCCGTCCACCCCCTCACTCTATTGATCTCTTCCTCTTTCTGTTCAACCATTTTGTCCATCGCCTCCTTCAGCTGGCAGGTCACTCTCCCCACCTCCGCTTCCAGTTCTCTCTGTCTTCCTTTAGCTTCCTTTAGAGCCTCTCTGGTGCTGAAAAGGAAGACAAGCACTCTGTGAAGCCGGGATGCCGACAGAACTTAAAGTTTAAAGGCAACATAAATCAAAGTGACTTTAAAGCAAAGGAACACCAGGAAATGCCGACACTCGGGAGGAGCTCACCTTTCCAGCTCCGTGACAAAATCCTCGATCTTTCTCTGTGAGTTGTTACATGCCTCTTGGAGTTCACTCACTGCTGCAAGATGCATCGCTTTCATCGCTGCCACATCACTGCTCCTAGCAAAGGCAGAGGGGAATAGATTGTTAAGGAGTAAATCTTAATCAAGCCAGAGTGCAGGAAAAACCCAAGAAAGTATGAAACTAAATCGCAATCAAAAATTTCCAACAGTTTCAAAGCGGCAGAGCAGATAAAAACGCACTTTTATGATAAGACTTTTTAAGCCTCGACTCTCTAAAACAGAAATGAACGCCCATATGTGGACGACATGCTGCGTCGAACCGCGAAACAGATTTATTTCTTGGCACAAAAAAACAAAACGCCCTTTTACAGAGGATAAATAGAATGGATATGTGGATGATTATTGGCAAAACAGAAAGGGAAGTTACCACATTTTCTGATTGATAAGTTGCACTTTTTTCATATTTTGTTTGATCCTGCGACTTATTTTTGTTCTCTCCATGCGACTAATGCTCTGGAAACTATGAAAATGATCGGCTTAAAAATTGCTGCAGTTAGTGGAAATAGCCTCAGGTACCCTTTGCTCAACCCTACTTTTGATTTTCAAACTTTTTATGTCTAACCTGTGCTACAGATCTTTGGCTTGTATCATAGCATCGTCTCTGGCTGTTGTTCACTCACCCTTCCAGAAGGGCTTCTACATCCCTCAGCTGATTCGCCAGCTCCTCTTTGTCCCGCTGCAGGCTCTGAAGGGCCTCCTGACTCTTCTGGGCCCCCTCCAGCCGTATCTGCTCCTGCTCCTCCATCACAGCCAGCTCCCCCAGCACCTCCTCCATTTCCTCTTTTAGCTGTCTCATTTGCTCTTCGGTCTCTTCCCTTTCCTTCTCCACGAGCACAGTCAGAGAGTCCACCAGAGCCTGCAGATGTCAACAGAACAGACGTTTACTACAGAGCTAGCAGTCATTCGGTGTATGATCTATATAAGAGGTTAATGTTTATATAACCTTTTCTTTGGCCAGCTCCTCTGTGAGTGCTGTGTGTTCTTGCTCAAGCTGGATCTGTCTCTTCCTTTCATCTCGTTTAGCTTGCTGTAAGACGATCAGCTCGTTCTTCAGCTGCTCTACTTTCCTGAACCCTTCCTCCTGAGCCTTACCTGAAACCAAATAAGATATTCCTCTCACACAAACTGCGAAGCTTTGTATAACCCTACGAGACATTGGGCATTAGGAGGAGATGAACGTACTTCTCTCTTCATCAGAGAGCAGACACTTCTGTTCAAGATGCGCTACCCTCTCGTCGAGTTCCCTCTCCGTCCTCCTGAGCACCTCCCTCAGCCGGGTAAGCTCGGCCTCTTGCTGACGGACGGTCGTCTGAGAGTCCTCAACTTCTTGGCGGGCCAACTTCATTTGCTTCTCCATGTCAATGACCGACTTTTGTGCAGATTGGAGCTCCAGATTTTGGTACTCCAACATCTTTTCCACATCCCACAAAGCATCCTTGGATGCCTGCAGCTCCTGCTGGAATTTGTTAGCCTCCTCCTCCTTTTGCTTCAGCAAATCTTGCGTGGTTTGAAGCGCTCCTGTTCTCTGCTCCAGTTCCGTCTCTAGATGCCTGTGGGGGACAAGTGCCACGAAGAGGCTTGTCAAGAGCAATTTTGCTGGACGATAAATTGTCCCAGGAATTATTGAGGCAATGATAATACTATCATTTTAAGACTATTTTCATTTAACACTGGAACTGCAAACCATTTTACATAAGCAACAGAAATAAAACGACAACAATTAAAATAGATTATGAAGTCTTCTTAACTAAAATGGCATTTCAGAAAATAATCATTTGTCTCGGGGAAAACAAGCAAAATTGACAGGCAGTGGAAGCCAACTACTTTGTGTTGGGTGTCAATTGTTTGCAGCGTTTCTCAAAAAGCTGGCTTTTCAATGACATTAAAGGGGAGCATCTCCTTAACAACTGTTGTCCAACTGGAAATTATCGCGCTTTTAGTTTATCATGCGATTAAATGATTTATTGTGGTTAAAAAATATATACATATTGTTTGTTTTTTTTAACCACAGGCCTAGTAAGGAATGTGCTGTTGAAGTCTTACAATATAGATTTTTTTAAAAAAGAGAAAATGAAAGGAATTTTTAATTACTTAAGTTTCTCTCCTTTGGAACCAACGACATCATCTTCTTGTGTCTTCTCTTGTATCTGCAAACGGAGGTCCTGCAAACACATGAACATTGTCTTCATGCCTTTTACAACACAGATGTGATGAAGTCAGACTTCCTCATGTAGCTATAGATCAAACCTGAATCTGGTCATTAGCTGCATCCAAGTACTCCTGGAGTACCCTGACCTCCTCTCTCAGCTCCTGAATCTCACCTGAAAAACAAAGTTAGTGCTTACAGAGTTTGCACAGAAAACTCTGAACAAAATAGTGCATGCAGCTTATGTTATCTTTGCAACTAAAGTGTTAATATGCATCTTAAACCGCCCTGCATTGTTGACAAAATGATTTTTTTTTTTTCCCCAGATGGAGGGACACTTACCATTTAACCTCTCCTTTTCATTCTCAAGCTCCACGTTCCGGCTTTTTGTCACTTCATGCAGATCCTCTATTTAAAAAAAAAGAAAAGAAAACATTTAACCAAAAAATGTTGGAAATTCCAGCAACACTTAGGGATGTAGAAAGAACCTGAATGCTAGCCTTGCTAACCAAACAGATTGCTAGACGCTAAAGCTAAGTAAAGTCGTCAACTCCACAATCATATTGTTCACATCATATGTCTCTCAGACATGTGGTGTGATTCCTAATATGAGTAATTAATAGCAGGAAAAAAGAAAATTTACGCATTTTTAGGCATTCTCATAATATTGTACTTAAAAGGAAAATGAAAGAGGCAAAAATGTTCATCAACAGGTCAAAGCTTTGCAAAAACCAGCTATCAGAAAGTGGCTTCTGATTGATGCATCTGTCTCCATGGTAATAGATCTTACCCAGATCTTTATTCCTATCCTGCAAAGTAGAGACTGTAGTCCTAGCAGCTTGGAGGTCAGTTTCCATCACCTTCAGCTGGCCTTCAGTGTTAACTTGTAGAAGACTTAACTCCTGGATGAAACCAAAATAAAAAAAAATGTATCAGTGCACCTACATGCAGTCAAAAAAAAAAAAAAAAACATCCAGCAGCTTTTACTGCCATTAAAACCAGTATAGAACGTGGCAATACTTGATTTTTAACATCCAGGTTGTTCCTAGCTTCCATCAGCTCCATTGTGAGGGAATTTATTCTCTTTTTAGTGGCATCAGCGGAAACCTAAATAAAGATGAGATGACATCTTTCATGCAGCAGTGTTTAAAAATTCCTCACAACTTGAGGAGTTACAAGTGCCGAGGCAAAAACCGCACCTTGTTTTTCAGGAACTCGTTGACTTTCTTGAGCTCGGCTCGTTGTCTTGCCAGCGTGACGACGCTGGCAGAGAGCCCCGTCTTCTCTCTAACCGCAGCAAGCAGCTTGGCCTCAGACTTCTTCAGGTCATCTTCCAGGGCCAACAAACGGCGGTCCTGCTCTCCTCGCTGCTGAACCAGCGAGCGGATCTGTAAACAGATTTGTCTAAAGTTTTGATTTGGACAGTACTGATGGTTTGCTAGAGGCCAAAAAAAAAAAAAAAAAAACAAAAAAGAAAAACCACTGAAACACTTTTACATTCATTTAGAAATGCTTAGTTCATAAAGCGTACCTCTTTTTCCAACAGTTTCAGCTGCTTCTTCTCGAATGTCAGGCTATTCCCCTCTCTTTTGTCACTTGATCCTGTAGTCTGTGTAACAAATTAGAAAAGAGCACGAAATTATATTCTAAAGACAGTAAAGATCCCTCTCAGTTTCAGTAGAAGAAGTTCAAGTAACTAAACGTACAAGTCCATCGACTGACAAAGTCCTGCGGACAGGAGAGATGAAGACGCCTCTGGAAGGCGATGGAGGCAGTAGATCAGCTCCAGCAGCTGGACACAAATGAAGAAAATAAGTGTCACAAAATAACCTTTCAGCTTTAGATACACCATTTATGGTCAAAGTGTGTGCACGAGATCAACATACCTGCCCTGGTGGCTCTGAATCTGTCAGATCTGTTAAAGGAAGCAGCTCCTCTCACATCCTCCGACTTAATATCATAGGACCCCGGTGGAGGGGCGCACCCTACAAACAACATTACAGTTTAGCTGCTGTAAGCCTTGAATCGGAGTTTCGTTTTAATTCAACAATTAACGTAACAAGACAGCACGCATACCCGGATCATTTTAATATTTGATTAGCCCTACTACCCTAACGCTAACCCTTAGCTACGTGTTTCAGCTAAGCTACTTAGCATTAAACAACCTAAGTGGATAATTCCACCACCAGCCGCTGCTAGCACTGTGAGGTTTTCTTTTAAGTCACTTACCTATGTGCTCGTTGAATCTCTTCAAAGGGGCTCTTGAAAATGACATGTTTTTATTCCACTTTGTGTTAGAGCTTAGAAAATTCAAACAGCTCTCGGAAAAGCAACGCAGAGCAGCTCCGACAGCGGCAAAAATAAACAACAGACGCCACAGCTCCGCCGCTGAATTTTCAAACCGACGTCGGACGTAAGCCTCCGCCTGCGTGTCCAATAGGAATTAAACTACTGGATGACGCACGTTGCCAACAGCCAATCGGTCTCAAATCCTCGGAAGGAAAAACTGGCTCAACGAACAGAACAACTCGAAACAAAACAGAACCAACTGGCATTTTAAATATACCGTAATAAATTAAATATAGTAGAAAACATTATAGATTCACTGAGTGTTTTTAGTATCTCTGTCGTTTTAGAACTTTGAAATCAGCTACACTGTGACATAAAGTATGTCATAGTAACATAACACAGCAGTTGACTGATCCCAGGTGATTTTTTATTGATTGATTTTTCTATTAGAAAGTGGTGCAAGCATTTTCAGCTGAAACCAAACTTGCACAATTAAACCGGTCCTAATGTATTCCTTTTTACTTTATCTACGCAGTGTTAAAAAGCCAGAATGTTCAGCTGTTAAATAAAATAGTTGATATATGTCCTTTGTTTTTTTTTAAACCACAAATTAAATTTGTCTGAACACTTTTCCAACGCAAAGACAAATGTCAGTGTCATATTTTCTGACATGTAAAGCCGTACAGAACAATAAAGCACACTTAAAGATTTTTTTAAGTTAAACATTTTTATTTCATGGAAATACAACATAAGTTCAAATCCTTTTGCAGGACCATTGTTGTACACTTTATATTCCTTTATCCATTTTTTTGTTGTTGTTTTACTTCAAAACATTTTCACTTGTACAACCATATCATAAACAAAGCCTCATGTCACAAATGGAGCCACCGATGACAATAAATTACATCTGCCATGCTGAAGTTTAGACATGATACATTGGTACCTTAATTTTTAACTAGATTAACCTTTAAATGAACAATAAGTTGAATAAATAGAATAAAAAGACACTGGGTTTTACAAAAGAAACTTTCTTCTGTCAAAACGGAGCAGAAACAGATCACATGGCTGTTTGAGAAGTGGTCATTCTGAATCATTTGTCTTTTTCCTTTGTATGAAACAAAAGTGGGAGTTTGCATATTTTAATAACACTGCTAAGGTAAACCAAAAGTTCAACAATAGTAAATACTGACTCTATATAGAAGACTGCCCTTTAATTCAGTTTTAGTTAAGATTTTATTTTTCCTTTATTGTAACAGTGTTTTTAATGCGTCTGCTCATCCACTCACACTTAAAACAGGTTGATCTTCATACAGCCTAGAGGTATTTGTCTGGTCTTGTTTCTTCAGTATTTTTTCATTAAAAAACGCAAACCTTTTTTTTTTTTTTTTCCAGATGAATGTCTCTTTTCAAAATTGTAAATAATATCACCAAGTTCATTTACAGAATATAAAAAATCTTTCCAACTAACAAAGGAAGGGGTTAAAATAACAATTGAGGTTTCCAGTCAATAGCAGATAGGCAAGTATTATACCAAGAATGTGTCAACTAAAAGTATTAATAACAGTTTAAAACAAGGACAATTACAACACTCAACACTTCACTTGTCTTTTTCTTCTTTTTTTTTTCTCCAAACAGTGAAATTTTACAGTGGAACTTGCAGCAAACAAAGCTGGATTGTTAGGAGGCAAAGGTGAATACTGCAAATCAAAGAAGGCAGGCAAAGTGTGAAAGGAGTAATGATTGGGTCGATCAGAAGAATCCCGGTAGACCCCGTGAGATGGACGCAGACAGATCAGTGAATGGATTCAGACCGGTTTAGTTTAGCAATCTAGTTTGAATAAGCACTGCGTTTAAATTTCATTGCAGATTTTTTCGTTTCAGATTCAGGTTTTTTTTGTTTTGTTTTTTTACTTTAATCCATCCAATACGTCGGTGGTCCAATGCAAAACTCAGCAGCTAAAATAATAGAAGGCATGCATGAATCCGAGAGTGAGAGCCACACGAAAAATAATCTAAAATAAAATAAAAAAAAAAAAAAGATGTGAATGTACAGTTCAACCTCTGCTCTGGTCCACTTCACCTCAGCATGTAAAGAGAGTCGCATTTTAAATGAATTTGTCAGTGGATTCTGAAAGCTGCTGTGGTGAGGCAGAGTTTAGCATCACAGCTGAAGGAGGGAATGTATGCATGTACGTATGTGCGTATGGGAGAGAGTATGTTTTTAGAGTATGTCTATCTTTTCAAGGCTCTTCCTTTTCAACAGGTGGTAGCTAGGGACTGGTGTATAGGGGGCTGGAAACAGCGAACGTGCTCCACAGTGGAACTGTCTGTCTCCACCGCCTTCATGTACTTATTGAGGATGGCGAATATCTCATTGTTGAGGATCTGGTACTTTCTGATGCGGTCTGCCATCTTCTTCAGTGGCTGCGGAGGAAAACAATAAAGCACAGGTGGTGGTCTTGAGTATTAAAGCATTTATATCCTTTGGAACTTTTTTGCTTTTTGTCACTAATAATGGGAGAAAATTGTATTATTTATTTTACAATCCAAGAAGTCTCAAAGTTAAATGTTTTTGAGAATTAGCAAGGTGTTTAAATATGAAGTCAGAGGAAACACAGAGATGAAATACGTTTTTTAAAAGTAAACTATATTTTCTAAGACATGTCAAGCTATAAGTCAGGCTTCGAGAGGGTGAGAGAGAGCAACACTTTGATCAAATAACAGGAAGGCTGTAAAGTTGCTCTTTTTTATGTTCTGAGCAGGTCAGGCTGGATTTGGAAATTCTGGCAGCCTTGGAAACAAAATTAAGATAAGTATCTATAGACACGTGGAGACTGACGGTGATGTAATGCTAGCAGTGCTAATCGCTAATGTAAGATACTAAAGCTAATGTGAAAGAAGAAGTTAAGAACATTTGCCTAAGTATTAATAAGATGCTGTTTTCCAGCTACTGCTCTCTTGCACATCGTCTCTGCTGTTATTATAAAAAAGCTGAAGGTTCCCAACATAAAGACAAGAAAAAAAAAACACATTCTCACTGTTTTTCTTTTTTAATACAGCATAATACATAATACAGTTATTAAGTAGGAATTCCAAGCAGCTAAAATCACTGTTTGGTAGTTTAATAATTTGCAAACCCTAAAGATAGATAGATACAAGGTGGGCAATTTTATTTTATGTTTGAAATTTTATGTGATACATCACAACTATGTGGAGAATAATAGTGAAGAGGATGGTAAAGGATACATGATTTAAAAAAATATCTAACAAATAAAATCTGAAGAATACAGTGTGCATTTACAGTTGTGTTCGAAATAATAGCAGTGCCTTTAGAAAAATGAGTAAATGTCAAAATTCTTCAAAGAAATTGTACTTTAATGAACACAGATACATTGGGGACACAGTACATTCTATTCCAAAGCAAAACAATTGCGCAAAGTCATCAAAACTTAAATGATAATAATAATATTTCAAATAAAGTAAGAAATGGCATGTTCAAAAGAATAGCAGTGTTGCCATCTTTCCTTGGAAACTCAAAAATGTACTGTACAAACAAAGAAATTCTTGATAAGTGAACCTAGCTGAGTATCCTAAACTAATATTCTGTTGCAAAACCACGGTTTCCGATGACTGCTACACATCTGTGGTGCATGGAGTCAACCAACTTCTGGCATCGTTCCACAGGTATTGCAGCCCAGGATAATTGCACTGTATTCCACAATTCCTCAGCGTTTCTTGGTTTTGCCTCATGCACTGCACTTTTTATGTCAGCCCACAAGTTTTCGATGGGATTAAGGTCCGGGGATTGTGCTGGCCACTCCATCAGTTGAATCTTGTTCATCTGGAACCATGCTTTTGCTCGCTTGCTGGTGTGTTTGGGGTCATTACCCTGTTGAAAGGTCCACCTCAAAGGCATTTCCTCCTCAGCATATGGCAGCATGACCTCTTCCAGGATCCTGATGTACTGGAACTGATCCATGATCCCTTGTATGCGGTGAATCGGACCAACACCATAGTATGAAAAACATCCCCATATCATGATGCTTGCACCACCATGCTTAATGGTCTTCAGTGAGTACTGTGGCTTGAATTCTGTGTTTGCAGGGCGTCTGACATACTGCCTGTGACCCTTAGACCCAAAAAGAACAATCTTGCTTTCATCTGTCCACAAGATATTATGCCATTTCTTTTCAGGCCAGTCAATGTGCTCTTTGGCAAATTGTAAACGCTTCTGCACATGTCTTTTTCTCAGCAGTGGGACTTTGCGGGGGCTTCTTGCTGGAAGGTTAACCTCAGTAAGACGTCTTCTGATTGTCACAGTACTCACTGTCAACTGAAGGTCTTGCTTGATCCTCTTGGATCCCATCATTGGCTGAGTCTTCGCCAGTTTGGCTATTCTTCTGTCCATTCGAGGGGTTGTCTTTCTTTTTCTTCCTCGTTTTTCAGTTTTTTGCTCCCATTTCAGGGCATTTGAGATCATTTTAGCTGAACAGCCAATGATTTTCTGCACCTCTTTGTATGTTTTCCCTTCTTTAATCAATTTTTTTATTAGGAAACGCTCATCTTCAGAACAGTGTCTGGAACGACCCATTTTCATTGTTTTTTCAGGAGAAATGCACAGCCAGCATGCCCGTTGTCTTGATCCTTAAATACGGATCACCTGTTAACACCCTTTTTTCCCAGAATACCCTCCCTAATTGATGCCCTCTCTAATTGGACTCACCACTGCTATTTTTTTTGAACACACCCTTTTCAGTTAATCATTCAATTTCACAGAATCCACAGTATGCATGGCTGTCCTGTTGGGTTTGTTGGTTTTCTATACCTTTATTTTACCCCCCAGAAACTTATCTGGGGTATAGAGTTTGAAATGTTAATAAAACCAGTGATTTTCTTGCTGCTGTTGAGGCACTGCTATTATTTCGAACACAACTGTACAAGCCCCCTCTAAAGCCGTGGATGGCGTGCACTCACCACATTCTTGATGATCTCGTCTTTGCCGTCCTGCCTTTGGACTTTGAGCAGGTGGTAGCAAAAGTCGAAGAGGTCGAAGCGGCGCTGTTGTCCGAGCAGCACGATGATGGCGCAGCCCGCCCAGTTCAGCCCATCCCCGAAGCATTGCCTGGAAGAAAAGGTGCACACAAAACACAAGATGAGTTTCTGCAAACTAATGCGACCCCGAGTGCGTACAAACTGTGTTCACAACGTCTCGCCTCTGAGCCTGACAGTTGCCTATGAATAAAAATATTTTGCCAGCCTTTCTGCATTGACCGGTTTGAATGGATTTTTGAAGGCCTGTTTGAACACATCCGCTCGCCTCGGGCTGATCCGCTCTCTGATGCACATCAGTCAGTACTTTACTTTCTCTGTTTCATGAAATAGACCAAAGAAAGCACATAACTGAAGGAAGGAAGGAGGGAAAATGCATCAAAAACAAAAGTGGCTCTAAAAACATTCATTCTCAGCACAGCCTGAGACCCGTCTTCCTAACCTGGCACACCAGATGGTTTGTTACAGTTCACCCTCTGGGGAGTTAGAGCTCTTTGTACAAGGACAGACATTTTAAACGCAGTAGTTAAGGACGTCTGGTATCATTTAGATTACAGAGCAACATAACAGTGCTTAGACTATTAGGCAAGTCCTCTGAGTTAACCAGTGCCATGCAGAAAGCTTCTTTGGACTACCTCAGTTTTATAAAGCTAAGCAAAAAGTGTTACATTCTTAGTCATATAGCAGATGCATGTTCTCTCAACATACAGCAACACACTGCTTCACAGCTAACAGAGTTGGATTTAAAAGTTCCAGGTTAACTTATTATAAATTATTATTATTATTTTTTACATCTTTAAAAAAATACAGCTACAAGCGTGCTTTTTTTTTTAAGAGACAAGATGTTCTTGTAACTGTCACAGGATTTGGCAGAGCAAGAAGACAGCTTGTTAAAAGAAATCCCACTTCTGGAGCAATAAAGATATCCAGCTAAATCTAACTCTGAACAATTATACAAAGACATATCATGGGGAAAAAAATAAAATCTTTACATGGACATTGTAACTTTTAAAAAAAGCTATGCAGATTTTAAACAATTTATGTAAATACTATTATCAGAGCATTTTCTTCCAAACAGAAGGTACTATGGAGCTAGTTAAATCAATCTATTTTCTCAGCTTTTAGCTGTGCTCTCTTGTTTAGTAATGTAATCTAATGATGCGAGATTGCACTATATTAAAATGCCATGATTTTGAAGCTTAAGTGAGTGTTTGCGAAAACAGAATAAAGAGACTTTAGAATTTATTTATTTTTTTGCATTCGCAACATGTTTACTGCAGCATTCACGCTGGAAGCCACCCTTACAAAATAATCTTTCATCTAAATCTAATTTCTAGCTGTTAATGCAGATAATTTGATTGCTCAGAATAAACTTTGCCTTAGATTTTCCCCCTAATACAATCTGACAACAATCTGTCATTTTTGACTGACTCTTCCAATTGTCTGGACCTCTGCTCCTACTTTGCGCGCACACAGCAGGCCGACTGCTATGTCAGCGTGAAAAACCGCGCCCTTGATCTTTATGCAACAACTTCTACCGTTAAAGTTCCTTCACATTATCACAATTAGCAGCTCATGTTCCTGACAGCTCCCACCTGGAAGCAAAACTCTTCAAAGTGCTGCGCAGATGTCGGCCAGATGCTACTCACTCCGCTGTGAACTCGTGTGTGCCGACGGGGATGCAGTAGACAAACTGCATGGCGCTCCACAGGCGATGGAACTCCATGCACTCGTCCACGTGCATCACGCCGTTGGTGGGCGGGGGTCCGCGCCATACGGCGTCCTGCAGGAAGCTGCGAATGCGCGTCAGAATGACCTCGAACATGGAGAGGCCGCAGCAGAGGCGCTCTTTGGTCAGCAGGTCCCCCTCCCTCGCGATGGCTATTTGCTAGAGTTTAAAGAGAAGAAAAAGAACTTTCTTTTTTAAAAAATGGATGGAAATACACACATTTGTAGAAAAAAAAAATTAGTTTCAGCCCAGCCAAAAAGGGATTACACTGACCTGAGGAGTCCCCAGCCTCTCGATGAGAGGCACAAGGTGGAGAGGGGCGTACTTTGCTTCCAGCCTCTTCATCCTCACCTCCAGTCGCTCCCCCTCTGCGTGTCACAGAGCACCGAAAGTTACAGAAGAAGTAGAGCTCTGAGTGGCCATCCACACACTGCAGGAGTAATCTCCCCAAATTTGGAAAACCGTGAGTCATCTGAAATTTCAGTCTACCTTTGATGTAGACTCTAGGAAGAATGTTCTGGAAGGGGGCAGCATGAAGCAGGTCACACACTTCCTCCTGGGACTAAGGGTCAAGCAAAATGTAATAGGAAATTTTAAGCCACAAATTAAACTCACTTTGCTTCTCTGACAGCCTTACCCTGGATCCAGACAGCCAACGTTTTTAAAATGTATTTTAGTTTAACTAAATTATTAACATATACTACATGTGGACGTTTTTTTTCCCCCCAATAACTCATGTACAACTGCAGTCAGGTTATTTGATAATGTGTATGCTTTCTTTTTAGAGAATTATGAGTTTGTATCTCTATGTAGTGATAGATGTAATGCCAAAATGACTGATTATTTTCTTAAAATACTTTTTATTGTCACTTATTGAAAACATGCAGATAGTATTGCAAATCCAAATTGCTTTTCTCTACTTTTATCCTTGTGAAAGGCCATAAGAGACTACGGGTGTTTTCATACCCGGTAATCGGGCAGACTCGCTTTGATTGGGGTCCAACATTGAAACACATATTATACTTACATTTGGTGCAATTCGCTTTCTACCTTTTCTCCATCTCGCCTGTGGTAGCGCTACAAGAACTACTGAAAAACGACACGTAAACCTCTAAAGAAGACATGACACTTCCCTCTTCACAAGATGGTAACAAAAATGTAGTGGCGTCATATTTTAGAGTTTTTAGGATTTCTTTGTAGTCTTTAGGAAAAGATCACAACCTATGATTTCTGCTAGCGCCAGACTCTTGCGTTTATTTTGGTTATATTTGCCCATAATACCCTGTGCTATTGTCCACTTTCTGCTTATGTTAGTTTCCAGTTCCAGAGGTCACTTCAACCAAGCCGAGACCAAGGTTTGTAGGCAGACCAGAGTTTGCTTTTCTGGTCTGCATCAGAGTTTGATTACTCAGTCACAAATCCCCAAACCAGCCGGGCTTTCCAGGCAAACAAACTGGAGTTTGATTCAACTGGACTTAACATCCTAAGTACTGCCTTGTTGGCAAAAGTAGATTTGTACACATTCGATAGCAGGGGTGCCAATATTTGTGACACAGGTCATTTTGTAAAAATAATTATTTTTGGTGTTGTGCTCAGTGTCTTGCACAGAGGTTTTTATGTTGCTGTTTTTCTTCCAGTGGTTCTTGGGGCAGCGCCACTACAGGCGAGAGGGTGAACAGGTTTTTCAATTGGTTCAGCTCGTTTGACATGGTGCAGTGTGAAACCGAACCGCACCAGCTGAAAAAAATGTAACAGCTGTTTGCAATTTTGTTCCTCAGTCAAACAGAGTCTACCGAAAACACCCTAAAAAGCTGTAATTTTTAACCACTAAATGAATATACAATGATTTATCGGAATACTCAATGTGAGGTTACAACAATACGCAAGACAACACTAAAGTGAAGGTGACTGTTAGTGACGGCAATTAAACTAAATGCGACAAAGTGACATCTTGTAGTGGATGAGAAGAGAGTCATGCAACGATGAAAATCAGACACCCACACAAACAAACCAACTCACTCAGATACCATCCAAAGCAAGACACACACACACACACACACCGAGTCAGTGCGGTCACACAGAAGGGGTGAAATCATACTGAGAAAAACATGAGTAACAAGGCATGAAAGGACTCAAAAACCAAAGAATTAAAACACAAGAAGAAACAACCAACCAGAAGAATGGAGTCACCTCCTCCATGGAAGACAAAGACATTGAGATTTTAAGCCTTGTGATTATAAGCCCGTTTACAAGGACAAACAAGGTCATGATGCATGCCCTAAACATTTTCACTTTGTTGTAGATTATGAAAATCTCAGTCCTTTTTTTTCCATGGCTGATTGGAAATGAAGTTATATGTGCAATAAAATGAATCAAATTAATTAATATGTTAAAAAAAATAATAAGTGATTAATAAATTAAACAAAAATGGTCTCTGTGTTATTTTAATATCAACAAAATCTAAATCCTTACCACCTGTGGTAGTTGCCAGCGTGTAATGAAAAATAGAGTTGTTTCAGACAAAAACCCCCATCAAAGATCAAACAGCAAACACACCCAGAAGCCTGACAGTTTTCGATCGCATCATTTGATTTACACGGAGACAGTCGACGTTATAAACAGAGCAGAAACCTCCAGGCACCCGGCACAGGTAATCACAAGAAGAGTTGGGGAGAGCACACGAGGAAGTCATTACAGCAGATTAGCTAGAGGGAGGTGGAGGCAAGCAACGGAAATGCCTTACCAGAGCTTGCTCGATGAGCAGGCAGAAGAGGATGGCGTTTCCGACCTCCCTTAAGCTCTGGAAGACATCCGTCTTCAGCTCGGCGTATTCAATGATGTCCTTGAGCTGGTGGTGGAAGAACTCCAGGATGCCTGAAATGGCAGGAAGGAGAAAGTACATTCACGAAACTTCTGTTAACTTCTGCATTAACAGAAGTTTTTCCCCTCTTACATTTTTTTTCTGTCTTTGCCTTATTGTCATGCCGACATTTTTTTTAGATAAGTTTATCAAATATGTTAATATCAGACAGAAAACTGCAAAATCAAAAAATAATCGCTATATTTATTACAAACGAAAGAAATTACCTAAAAAAACCTCATACCTGGTCATGCCACACTTGGCGGTAACAACTGACGTAAAGGATTTGCAACACCTAGCAAAGAGTCTTTCACATCGTTGTGAAGGATTTCTAGCCAGCTATTTAAATTGTCTCACCAACTCTGATTCCATCCCACAGATGGCCATTTTGTTCAGTTCTTTTTCCTAATGCCAAATCATGAACACTGACCTTAACAGAGACGTTGTTCCGGGTTCTTTCGGGACATCCTTGATGAGTTACCAATGTGCTCGTGGGACAATTTTGGAAGTACTGAGACAGCTTTTTTGTCCAACTTGTGGATTATGTGCACTTTGGTGTGTTGAACACCCAGAACCTGGTTTGCCAGTCACCAGAACCTCATTATTCACGCGAAGAGTTCATATGTCCTTTACAAACCTGTTTAAACATTGATTGTATCTGTCTATGGATTTCAGGTTGCAAAGCTCCTCCATGGTGTACAGTACACACTCTTTGTGTTGACTTGGTAGTTAACTATATTGAAGAAGAGATCGGAGGAAGCTTGTCTGACATATTGTCCTTCTCGGTCTAATCATACGGGTCGATCCCGACAGCAGCTATTTTGTTTATGTATTCTTCCACATTGGTCAAGAGTGTCCACATATTTTCCTTTTATTGGTCAAGGAACCATGGGCCCACTATTCTTTGCACATACGCTTGCCTGCTAAAATGGTGCCAATCACTTCCTGTTCAGAAGGAACTATGTATTGACCCTTAGCACGTGACGTCTGGCTCTTCAGAAATCTGCCCGCTCCGCCATGATGAACATCAAAACAACCAATGCACTCCTTTAAAGCCCGTCAAAAAACAACCTGTCTAAAATCGCTTCTATTTAGTTGATTTCAATTTAAAAATGGTCATGGGATGCTGCGTGGTTGGCTGCATAAACAAACAAGGATAGAAACCAAACTTGTCATTTTATTGCTAATTTTTAATGAGGAAAGATACAGGCGATGGATATCAGCCGTCAACCACAATGACTGTCAAACCTTGAAGGATCTTAGCTTCCTCCAGTCTGCTCTGTCCATTCTTATAGACGCTTCACTGTTGCGTCTCGGTCCAGTCTGTTGTCCAGATGAACACTGAGGTGTTTATATTCTTCAACCACCTCCACTTCTCCCATGATGGAAATTGGGTTTGATTTAATCCTGTTCCTCCTAAAATCAACAATCATCTCCTTTGTTCTCTGGTGCTCCGGCTTCCTGGCCACTGTCTGAATTCATATGACTGTTAGGTCAAATGGTCTCTAAATTATCCTAAGTGTCAATTTTTTATTGACACTTAGGATTTCATGAATAAAATATCAAAAATAAAACATCAGGGCTGGTGCCTTGCAGCAACAAAGTCTTGGGTTCAAAATTTTGAACCCAAAATTGCTTCAAAACTTCTTCCAAAATAATATATACTTCAATTACTTTGTTATTCACCTGTTGCTGATTTTGTTTTTGTATCAAGTTGTAGAAAATTGATTTTCTTTTTAGGTCTTTTTGCCTACTTCATGTTGTAGGCTGGCTCTTCTTAACAGATGTACTGATTCTGCAGATCTCGGAATAATTAGTGAAACCGAATCAAAAAGTAAGACTAATTAAAGATAATTCCAGGTTTTGTTTGAAGACTTTTTTCTCTTAACTGAGATGATCACTGAAACACTGCGTTTTGTATTTGGTCCATTTATCTCTGTCTCCATTATTTATTTTCATCTGAAATATTGTAGTAGGACTAAAAGAGAAAAGGAGTAGAAATATCTAAGAGGCCAAATATGTTTTGTTGCAGCACCGTATATTACTCAACACTATAAGGTATTTCTAATCATGATGTGTCTAGTGTAACCTCACGAGCTGCCTGTTAATCAGGTATTTCCGGGTTAAATCGGGATGATGTCAACCGGTTCGTACGGCTGTTCTGACCCACATTTAGAGAGAGCATCAGAGGCAAAAGGATCATTAACAAATGGCAATAACATCATAAGCTGTGAGGTAAGTTCAGGAGCTCGAGGTGAGGAACATCAGTAATCTACAGATTACTAAATCCTTATACGGATAATCCATCTGACTGACATCTGCACTAGAAGTCTAGATAAAGACATGGAAGCAGGTCAGGAATAATACTAAGATGTAACACCAGGAGATGTTGAATAACACATTCTGAGTAAGCATATGCATATGGTTTTGTGCTGAACAAAAAAGACTAAATTATTTTTTACTTCAATGGATATTATGTTTGTCAAAGTAACGACCTAATCTCATAAGAGTATCGCCTAAGTAGCAAATTCTGTCATACTTTGGGGCCAAATCCTTAGATTTAGATTTGATCACAATCAACCTTTTCTGCTTGTAAAAGCAGGTTTCAAAGTGAACTCATCTGACAGAAAAGAACTTCAGAGGCAGGCCTCGGGTCTTTACAAAAGTAGCACAATCATATGTGTAGTGATGATGGATCAAAAATATAAATACAGTCACTGGGAGGGCAGCTAGCTCTCGAGAAGTCAGCAGTCAAACCATCAAGGTAGATGTGGATGTTGGTTATGCAAAAGTAGGTAGCCGAGACAATGAGATAACATGAGTGAAAAAGAGAGTTTGACGGCAGCAGGAGTATTTGACCTATTACCTATTTACCTACCTATCATCCGCTACATGTTTGCACATGTAGCGGATGATAATAAGTTGGAGTGAGACGACAATACAGCCTTATAGAGTTCAAGTAGCATGTGTCTTTGGAATAAACATTTGACAACTACAATATTACAATTATGCAATTAAACTCTCAACAGTAAACCACCTGAATTTATTATATATATATATATATATAAAATAGAGACTTTCAGCTGCTTCCATTCACTGTCCGCACGTTTCACAAAAAACCGGGCACTTGCTTCATAAAGCTTCAAAACGTCTTGTTTTCATTGCTTATTTTAAGTTTGTTTACCTCTTTGACACTTGGGAATACTTGCAGGTTTGCAAAGTAAACCCGCAAGTACTTTGCAGGTTTAAAGTACGGTGTAAGCAGGTTTAAAAAAGCAGTAACAACTGCTTTTTTATGTAGTTGTTACATAACTACATAAAAAACTTAGTTATGTAACAAATTATCCAATTATGCTCCAGAAAGAAACTCTAAGGATAAAGCTTTTTTTTTTCAATTTTTATAAAAACAGTCTGTTTAAGAAAGTTTTCATAAAACTGAAGTTGTGTCTGACCATATTTTTTGTGACAACACAGAGTCCCACTCCCTGTTGACTGAACACTCAAGTACACACGCCTCCCCCGGATGGGGTGGCGCCCTGGACGGCGAGCCATATTGCCCTCATCAAAAACCACCACTGGCTACAGCTAATTCAGCTCACCTGGGGAGCCATACTCATGGCGTGGCAGACGGCAGATCTTGGGCATGACTTCTATCAAAGTTTTTACATACTGCAGAATGGTGCCCTGTAACTGCAAAGTGACAAGAGGAGATTTATAGACGACAGCAGGAAAAAGAATACAGAGAGTGCACAGAAAGAAGAAAAAGTAATAAGTTTTAGAATCCAGAACATTGAGGGGGAAGAGATGCGTTTGTAGGCGTGGAGAAAAAACAAAGAAGATAAAATACCAGGCTTTTGACAATCTTGAGTAGCTCCTCCATCACTACAGCGATGCCTTGGTAACCGAGGAGGCGGCAGATGGTCTTAAAATGAGGCGGGCCGACAAAGTTTCTGTAGGAGCTGTATATGTGGGAGTAGGCAATGTTCAGAGGCTGAGAAGAAAAGCAAAGAGAGAGAGACAAAAGACAATGTAAGTCTGAGCTACTTTCTTCGGAACACAGCCAAAACAAAACGGAACGTCAACCTACCTTGGACCCATACAGGTAATAAGGCTGCACATTGGCTGGTTTGTCTCTTTGAGGCTCCTGGGTGAAGGGAATAGCTGTGCGTACAAAGCTGAGAAGAGAGGGGGGGGAAAAAAAAAGTTAAACACAGAGAGGTGGAAGCCAATGAGAAATCTGAAGAGATGTGCGAGTAAACCGACCGATTCGTGGATCCGTTGTAGCAGTAGTTCGGGAGGAAATCAAAGTTGAGCTCCCAGAAGACGTGGAGCGTGATTCGTCCATAGGGGGCCGAAACGTTGTGGTTGGCCTCGCGGAACATGGCGTCGAAGCTGTCCAGGGTCATGTGCTTGGACAGCAGCCGGTGGGTCAGCCTGTTGATCTCCAGCAGCCATTCCAACTCCTGGCCAGATGTTAAGGGAGTGGCGTGAGAAGGCATGATGCAAGAGCAACGAGCAAACTTCTCTCAGCTTTCTTACCACTATGGACGTGAGGTCCTCACTCTCAAAGCGGCTGATGGCATGGTCTAACGACTTGTACATGGCGGCTGAGATCCTCTGGGTGATCAGGCGGTTCAGATCAATTGATCGGCCCAAAAGCTGAAAGATGCACAGTCAAACTGGTAAATCAGGCTCAAAATGAACAATTGCCGTTCGATGTAAGAGCAACACATCTTCGATTTTCAAGTACCTGTACGTGTCTCTGCTTGAGCAGTGTCTCGTAGCGGTTCGACGGCGGGTACGGAATGATGACGCCGTAGTTTTTACACTCCGCTCTGAAGCGCTTGTCTAGGAGGACACTGTAGAGAAGACCTAAATGTAATTAGGGGAAGCTTACATAGATTGTCGGATCTTTATGAAGTGCTGTTAATAATACCTTCCGGCCATTGCTTTGTAGTAGGCAAATATCTGGTCTGCCAACTTGTACACAAACTGATCAAAGCAGAGGTTTACCTAAGAAGAGGCAAAAGTCAATGAAGGTTTGGAGTCTTTACCGACTTGTCTGGATTTAGATCTGTTGCCGTTGCCCCTTACCTCGGCTTCGATTTCGTCGTACAGGAACTGCTTCTTGAACTTGGTCAGAGCGTAATAGCCACTGTCGTTGTACAAGTCTAGAGGATACAGAACGTATCTAGAAGAGGAAGGGGTGAAAGTTGTTATTACCGGCTTATTTCCAAAGGACAGGCTGAAGCTGAGTGCAACAGTGAGCTCGTCTTACTCCATCATGGAGGGCTCCTTGGTCTCCAGGATGTGGTCGGTTAGGATCCAGGGCATGGACATCTCGATGGGGAACTGGATTCTGCGGCCCATGGTGAGCTCCAGGAAGAACTCCCTGAACCACAGCTGGGACAGGTCACAGCACTGCTGCAGGGCCTCTGTTCAGCAGAAGGAGAAGACGACAGAACAGAGAGGGGTTACTAAATGTTGGCCGAAAAAAACCTTTGGTGGAAACTTTTGTCAAAAATATAAAAGAGTAAAGATATATGTCCTAAAATAATGGCCTATTTAAAGTCTACACTGTGCTTTCAACTCACCACTGAAGTTAAGCAGGTGTGTGAAGAAGAAGGAATGCTTGTGGAAGTCCTCTATGGCCACCACTATGGGTCCATCAAGGCTGCTGCGAAGAGTTTTCTTAGATCCACTCTTGTCAGCTATTAATGACTCCAGCATGGTGCGTACCATGTAGAGCTGCAGAAAAACAACAAATAAACACACATTTTAAAAAAAATCTGTCCAACTACGTGTTTTTTTTTCCTCTTGATTCAGACAAAAAAGCTTGTCTTGCCTTCTGCTATGCACACGGCACTGCAGTTCTTAGAGCTTTGAGGAATTCCCAAATTGGGCCAAGAATGATCTAGCAAGTGACATCCTACATCCTACTGATCTTCTGAGAATACTGTATTTTATCGCAGGGTAGGGCCAGCAGATAAAGACGTTCCAAAAAAATAATAGAGACGAATCTTCTTCACCTGTGTACTGGAGGGTCCCACTGCTCGACGAGGCACCTTGATGTCAAACCCACCCTTCGGGTCTTTCTCTCCCCTCAGGCAGGGGTCGTTTGGCGGCTCTCTTCCTCCCTCCCAGTCACAGACAGTCTTTCGAATGGCCTGCAGGACACTACGGAAAAAAAGGAGTTGGTGCAGATAGAACAGTTTCTTTGCTGAATTATTGTTCGGTGTAGTTAGAAGAGGTATTGATTTTGTCGTTTCAGGAACCTGATGAGAACATTCTTCTTCTTGCGTACGGCTTGGCGCAGCGGCTCCCGGAGGGTAACCTGAGCGAAGTCCTGCAGCGCCGCGTAGATCGTGTTCCTGATGGCCTGATTGAAGACGGACTCCATGCGACCCATCAGAACCTGCACAGTACAAGACACAGAATCATATTGCCGCTGAAGACTCCTGACCCCAAACTCAGCTTGTTTGATCTGTTTTGGCTTGTTGTCATAACAACCACAAATTTTGGAGTATTTTTCTGGGATTTTCTGAGCAAAGTAATGCATGATTATGAAATGGAGTAAAAGATATACGTTTTTTTTTTTAAATTAAGAATCAAACTGAAATATGCAGAATATTGGCTGTTTGTGTGTGAAATTAGCTTGTATGTGAAAGCTGGTTTTACAAATTATCTACTCAGAGAGGATAAACAAAAATGCTTATTTAGTCATATTTTTATTTGTATGTCTTGAAAGACAGTGCATCACAAAAGCACCCAGCAAAACAGGTTGCTTTGTGGATGCAACTTGACAAAATGTAACAACATTCAATGGGGATGAATAGTTTTGCAAGGCACTTTTTATAGCAGGGATCTGGATCCTTAACAATCCAAGGAGTCATTTTTGCCCTCAGTCCAGCTAAATAAACCGATTTTAGAGCTGCAAATATTACCGAATCTTTTAGAAAAAAAATGTTTTATGGTTTTTGATAAATATCTACTTCAGGAAATCTGATGTAAACTTTAAACAGCAACAATTTTATTCACAAGCTTAGTTTTTCATAAAGAATAACATAAAGCTTTCTCAAAAAGATGATGGCTACATTTTCTTATATGGGTTGTTGATAATTGCATAGTTCCCAGCCTGGCAACAAGAAAAATAGGGCTAAAGAAAAATGACTGGTGTTTATAGTTCCATGGAAATAAATAGCAAAAATATGCATGTGTTATTAGATCTATTTTTTTAAGCTTTTCTTCATCATTTTTAGTCAAAGTTTTTAAGTTCTAAGCTGCAGAAGGTCCAAAGAGTCAGTTGTGTCTCCTGAACTGCAGGTTGCAGACCCCTGGCTTACAGATATGATTTCCAAACATTTACCTGCAGCCCTTTGATCATGGCAATAACCTCAACCAGGGCAAACTTCTCCTCACTGGTGTAATTGTAGCGTGTGGCTCGCTCGTACTCCTCCGCCGTGCCAGGACAGTCCTTGTTGCAGAACTTGTCTGTGGGGTGCACCAGCTTCCAGGAGTACTGCGGGAGACAAAACCATGTTTTTGTCAAAGCCGGAAAGGTCAATGGTAAAAAACCCCCGCACCAAAACGAAGCTAATGTCTCAAAATACACACATATCGACATTTGGGTAGAAAAAAGCAATTCTCTCTGCCCGCGGTGGAACACGCCATCGATTCCCCCCACCCCCCACCCCCCGGTTCTTCACTCACGACTTCCATGACGTGCGTGCTCCACTTGGACAGCAGCTGCAGGCCCCTCAGAGCCAGGTCGAACAGCTCCCTGTACTCCTCGTCCGACTTCTGGCTGTCCAGGCCCGAGCCCGTCACCACCTCGCTGTTGCTGTAGCGCGCGAGCTCCGAGATGAAGCGGATGTGGTCGTCCCTGATCTGCACCATCTGCTCGCACAGGTTGTACTGCGGCGAGATGCTGCTCTGGGTGCACGTCCACCTGGGCACGGAGGAAAAGGAAAAGCTGGGATTTTTGAACAAGGCCAACGGGAAGCTGTAACTTTTGTCTCGTTTCGTTGGCGGTACGGTCTTGCCTGGACTTGTTTTCTTCGTAGTGAGCGCTCGTCTCTATGTAGCGTGACAACTCGATCTGCATGTCTCCAAATAGAGGCACGACTTGAAGCTGAGTAAACACATCAAGTGAACATCTTACCCTCTGCCACACAGACATTTGGACATGTTTCTGCATCTGAGCTAAAAAAAAACAAAAAAAAAAAAAACAGCAAAAACACCAAACATTCTTACTTTGAAGAACTTGTCGATCTTGCTCAGGTTGATCCTCTTTTTGGCGTCTAGTTTGTAGATATTACTGACATTCCCGTCCATCAGGTAGAGGCCAAAACCCATAACCTGGCAAACATTAGGAAGAGACGAGTTCAAAATGCAAAGGAAAAAAAAAAAGCCTCAGAAGGCTTGAGATTAGACGGTTTCATGATGTTTGTTACAGGCTTGAAACAGGGCCGAAACAGTTCATCGAATCAATCGATTATTGAAATAATCGTCAACTAATTTAGTAATAGATAAATGATTTACTGGAGTCTGTAGACTCAAAAAAGGCTGTTTTGTGAAAGAACACACTCAGAGCAGTAATTAAGCATCCGGTGCAGGTCCACCAGGTTCCGAAACAGCTTTTTCCCACTTGCCATCAGACTGCTGAACTCTTAACTGGACTGCACTTAAAATCTGGTATCCACTTTATACCTTGCACATGTACAGAGCTAAGTAACTTCCTTTTTACTGTCAGTCCTGCACTTTATATTCTATATTTATATTTATATTCATATTTTATACTGTATTTCATTTTATTCTGGAGTAACCTCACAACATTGAAAGCTCAAAACATTGTCCTGAGCCGTATGCAACGAAATTTCGTTCTGTATACACCCTGTGCATGCAAAATGACAATAAAGTCAGTCTAAGTCTAAGTCTAAGTTAAGTCAAAACTGCGCTAAACATATATCTTGCATTTAAAATAATAATAATAATAATAATGTTGTCTGTAAATTAAAAAAAAGAATTAAAATAAAATAGAATAAAAAGAAATCCTCATGTGGCAGTTTTAGCTGCAACTGATTCAAATCCAGTAAAAACAAATCTTCCATTAAGCATCTTGTGCTATCCAATTATTTAAAAAATAACAATAATCAAAAAATAATCAGATCAGCTCTGCGCTGTATTGATGTCTAGTCAAGCAGGAAGGGCTGAGCTGAAAAATCTGCCGTGTTTTCTTTTTATCCGATTAATCATCAGAATAACTGAAAGAATAATCGATAGAATAATCAATGGCTATAATAATGGTAAGTCGCAGCCGTAGTTGGAAGCAGATGAAGAAGTACCTTTAGCAGCATGTGTTTCTCACTGGGCGTCAAATACATTTTGTTTTCGTAATAGTCCACGCAGATGTTGACGATGTCGGCCAGAAGCTCCTCGTAACCTGGAATCACCTCCAGCTGTTGGTGCAGGCACTATGGGGAAAAAAAAAAAAAAAACAGCAGAAAAGGCTTCAGATGCTAACCAGAAAGAACACAGGCTAATTCCCAGAAAAATTAGCCTGTATTTATTTTCTTGTGCAGAAGAATTTTATTGATCTCAAAGGGAAATGAAATGAATGCACAAAACGTTGATGCGTTTCTCATTTCGAGGAACCTTTAAACTCACTAATCGACTTCTGTGACGTCACTGCATCGTTTCGCAAGTCCTGCTGTTTTAGAGGTCAGTCCACAGTCAAATATGTATATAATGGCACCAGTGGATGGAATGAAAAACAGTTCATACATATGAACCGCTTAGCGAATGATATCATTTTTTGTTTTAGGTAAAGTTGAGATCTAAAATACATTTTGTGTTTCCTTACAGAAGGTGGTTGTTTTTAAACTTTCAGAAATCGATCTATTCTTCGCTCACCTAGTCACAGATTTCCCCTTTCCCAAAATGGCAATACAACCAGAAACCTTCTTTTGCTGTTTTGACATTTATCAAACTCTGAACGTTTTTAGGGACCCATGTTTGTTCACGTCTTGGTACCTGGGGGCCCTATGTACCACTTGTCATGGCTTCTCGAATGATTTGAAGTTTCTGAATCTGCATTTCCAGCAAACTATAAAATATCTGCCCTTTTGCTACTTATACTCAACCTCGTTCATCCTATCATTAAACTCAAAGATGACCTGACACAGTCGTTACTATGCTATAGCGCTTCACCAAAATTTCTACACATTCCTCCAAGTTTTATTCATTCATCCGATGCTTAAGGTTGTTGAATTAAGATATTATTATTCCAAATCCCAAATATTGTTCAACAGACACTACTTATTTCCACTCTTGTACAGCTGAGAATGGTTGGAGGGAAAGTAAAAACTAATTTAACATATATTTATTTTTCAGACCTGAACTTTTCAAATTAAATAATAAACTTCTGGAGTGAGGACCTGAAGACCTTTTCTCTGCTTTCTTCTAGTTTTTAGGCAGAGGATAACTTGATTTGCGGAGCGCTGTTTAATTTTCAGACCTGCTATAGTGCAGAGCACCAATATGAGGTCTTCCTTTATCTGCTTTCTAATGCCAGTGGGTTTCGACATTATTAAATTTAAGTTTTAGCAGGTCAGATGGTTTATTATTAGGACAGATTTAAATAAAGATTGTTTTTTCTCCATTTGGAGTACGCTCTAGGCCAAATGTTGCTGCAAAAACACAAAGTCTCTGCCAGTGGATCTAAAACTTTTTCATTGATATTAAATAATTCTTGACTTAAAACAAGTTCCAATATTTTGTTGAAAAATGTCTTGCAAGTTAAGTTTTGGATTTTTTTTTTTTAAAGTATAGTGATATATTTCCACTAGAAACTAGGCCAAAACTACTTGGTGAGATTTTATGTTCTTGTAGTATTGAACAACAGCATTTCTTTTGCACCAAAACCCCAGTTGTATTTTTTAAATTGACACCCAGAAGATGATGAATAAAGGCCGCTCACTAACCTGAGTGATCCTGTTGTGGTTGGCTAAAAACATGGAGAGATTCTGGGACTCCTGGATGGACTGAGGGTCGGCCATCTTCCTCAAGAACTGAGCTGCCCTTAAGTGGCAGCAAAAGAGTACAACGTCGTTTTTTTTTTTTCACTGAAAGAAAAACCACTCTAAAAAAAAACAGACGGCTAACATAAAGACAGTTATACGTCAGACGGTACCGTTTGTAGGCAGAGTGATCATTCTTCACGCTACACTTCATGTTCTTGAGTTCGTCCAGCACCGCAAACATGTTGATAAATTTCCCCAGCGTGAGCAGGTAGGCCTCTGACACGAAGTCTTTCCTCCGCTCAGCGTGGCACAGACGCTTCACCTCGCTGCAGAAGCGCTCTATGGCTTTCCGCTGCGAAAACACAGAACATCAGCCTGCGTCCCGAAGGGGAGTGTTGAACTTAAACATGCATTCAGTTTTAATTCTGCACACAAAACTGGAAAACAGCGCTTTTATTTTGAAACGGCAGCAGCAGCTTGGACAGCTCCATTAGCATTTTGTGTGTTCAGCAATGCAGGCTGATGCTAAAAAGAGCCACTGAGAGAGTATATTGACTTTTAAGAATATATTGAACTCTAAATAAAGACTGCACAATGCAGCATAATCAAAATATCAGTCTGAGGAACAATTATACTGCCACGAACTGTTTGGAAAGCAATATCTGTCATTTATTGACAATGCTCCTGAATGCACACTTTATATGCTAATCACTGCAGTAGAGTCCAACACAGACAATCATCCCAGAGAGGCTGAAAAGTCACAGAGAGTATGGGATGCAATATTATGACAATCCAGTTTTCATTACTGTGCTCTGTTTGTGTAGAACAGATTGCATTTCTGGTATGCCGCATTTTATTGTTCGGCGGCAACGACTAATGCCACCAGCAGTTGATAAAAACCTATTTGGATGTGCAACTGTTTACACTTCTGTGCTGCTTTTTGAAAATCTGCAAAAAGGTGAGGCCACCCCTGACCTGGACCATTCTGTAAAAACATCCGCTCAAAAGAACTCTCTTTTATTACTATTTTGATACATTTGGGAGACAGTTTCCCTTTAAATTATTAACAACAACACTATCTACACTGTTCTATATTGGTTCATGTGAACATCTGACCGGAGCCTCTAACTCACCTGGAAGTACATGAACTTCATGAGTTTGGTCACTTCAGGCTCCAGCACCTCCACCGTTTTCTCATAGATCTCCACTCTGTTGGGCTGCTCGTTGCATTTCACCTAACAAACACAAGATGGCGCCATTATTCAAGCTTGGCTTCAGAGTTCAGGTAAGCAGCTTCCTTTAAATCTAAAAAGAAAAGAAGAAAAAAGCTAAACTATTCTCTAGTAAACATTAGTTAAACATTTATGGGGGGGGTTTCTGTGATTAGAATACAATTATGTTCATATTTAATAATGTCTTTCAAGTATCCGTAAACTGCGATGAGGAAAGTGTTTTCTTTCCAAAAGCCAATACACCGGTTTTCAACACTGGTGTGATGTCCCAAAATATGTTAAGGCCAATCCTGAGCTCACAGCTGGCAACTAAGTTTCTGATTCAGCCACCAAATGGTACAAAGTGTGAAAGGTGAATGCTCATGTTACGACATGATTTAATAATGTTTTGAGTGCCCAAGAAGCCCAGCAACACGTGCTTTGTTTTTATTTTTGCAGACCAAATGTGGTTCTGGAGGTTCATCGTGTGAAGTGAGCTCACTTTCTTTTTTTTTTTACCTGAGGAATGGCTCTGGAGCAGCTTCTCCAGGTGTAAAGCATCACCGCATATTCATGCCCTTCCTCCAGCATCTCATTCTGCACAAACAGAGGAAAAAGAAAGAAAACAGTAAATTTAATTTAATACAAAGCAACCACACCGTCACTTCTGATTAAATAAGTGACGGCGCAAGGCTGTTTACACTGCCTTGCAAAAATGTCCATATTCTTATTTATTTATCTAAATAGAAATCTGAAGTTTTCCCATTTGCTTTGCAATTATAAACCACATTCCGTTGGCGTATCACATAAAGTCCCGATAGAATGTGTTGTTTTTTGTGATTCTACTTTTAACCATTTGTCTACAAAGCTACCAAACAACTTGGCATTATGTCAAACCCATCAGCTGAGTCACTTGTTCCCATTCGTAATGAATATTTTAACAAGGTTAGATCGCTTCCTCTCTTAAAAGTACGTGGGTTTTCACATCCTGACAGTCTTCAACCTCATTTCCACTTCCTGATCAAGTAAGTAAAGTTAAATAAAGCTCCACTTCTCTCCTCATTGCTAGTCAAATCACATTCTCCATTCATTCTGCAATTGGGGCGGGGGGAGAGCCTTAGAGGTCCGTTGCACTACTAATTCACCAACTTGTGAGTGGGAAGTGTGTCTTTGTGAGCGTCTGTGTGTTTTGTGCATGTGTGTTCTGCCACAGGAGGACAAACGTGCCAAATGATGCTCAGTTCAAGTAAACCAAGGCTCCCTTTGCGAGTGTGAGGCTGTTTCCCACAGAGGGCTTTGTGTTCATGAAAACAGGAACAGAAACTATTAAATCTGAAGCACAGTTATTTCAATATTTTTTAAAAAAGAAATAAGGCTGCCAGCAGGTCAGAACCTGTTTCTGTTATTACAGGGTATCTGCAGGGTTCAACAAATAAAACTTAAGACTTTTTAATGCCACTTTCAATTTAAGACAGAAAAAAACTGTCAATTTGGAGATAGTTGGGGGAACTTGCTGCATTACGATCAAGCATAACAAAAGCTGTGAACCCAGCTTTGAACCCCAAGATTGAGGCAAAAAAACTAGCTAGCTGGGGTACATTAGCAGCTGGTTGCAGTTAGCCTCAACCGCTTCGAGCGACAGAAAGATGTTTGCGTGCAGCTCAAACTTTTGCCTGACAGAGAAGTCCCACAAAAAAATTTTTTTTAAATCCTACATTAAACAAATAGTCCTGCCACAACAAAATTTAGGAACTGTGATTAACAAATTTAAGGCCAACATGCATTTTCCTAACGAATTTAAGACGTTTTAAGACCTAAACGTTAGACACACAAATGTCAGACTTTGTAAGGCAGTGTGGACACCCTAAATTATTTTTTGAAGCAGAACACTTAAACTCACCATGCTGGAGTGGACTGTGGCTTGCTCTATGTAACGGGCTATGCCGGTCACAAAGGCATTCCTGTCTTCAAAGTTGGTGTCAAAGTTAGCCTGCAGAAAAGAAGACAACGGAGTCGAGTTAGACACGGTGTGAAGTAGCAGGAGGATCATAGCGAGAAACAGTCGAGGGAGTACCTGGTACATGATGGAGGAGGGGGGCGGCTCGATGCATGGCTGCTGGTCCGGCAGAGGCAGCTCCTCCAGCAGGTCCACGTTGGACAGAGCATCCTCCAACGTCACGTGAGTTGTCATGGTAACAAGGCGTCACTCAAACAACACCTAGGTCTGAGAGGGAAACACTGAAGTAGGTATGTGAGCGGACTGCAAAGACGCATTGGGGAAGCAGATGTACTTTAAAGCAAGTGTGTAAAGTCAAGCTAGCTTCAGAAGGAACATCGTGTCGCAGTCGGCTTTTCCACTCGTTGTCCATTTTTGTTGTAAATTGTAATTTAATCTGGATAACATCCACCCTCCAGAAAGCAAACTTCCACACTCTCAAACCTCTGGCGGCTTTATTATCAAAAAGTAAGAGTCTGCATTTGCTAGGAAAAACACAGAGAGGTGATTTTGTAATGCTACCCGCACCAATCAGTTTCCAATACAAGATTCTCCAGCCAATTTAACATGGCATTTCGCATCTGCTGGTCTTCAATTTAACATTTGAGTAAAACAGATTTTAACAGCAACTACTCTCTCACACGACATGCAGCAAGCTCCAAATGTAAAAAAAATAAAATAATGATGGCTCATCTGAAGAAGGGTAGGAAAGTAGAGTTTGATTAATCAGACTAATCGAAAAAATCAAGTCGAATCAATTTTTGAAATATTCGCCCACAAAGTTGCAAATAAATATATACATTTTACATTCAAGATAGAATTAGATTCAAATGGTTCAAATTCAGCATTTTTCGCAATTTGGTTATTAATTGGTTAATCCAAAAAAACAATCAAAGGATTAAACTGTCTGAACAGTACTGATGTTAAGTCAAGCAGAAAGGGTTGAGGTGTTCACACGCTGATGTCAGAAGTGCTTTTTTAGCTGCATACTCTCCTACAAATCCAAAGAAATGCTATGCGGTTGCAATTTAGACAGTAGAATGTTTATTTTCTTATTTAAAAGAAAACTGAACTGCTTATTTGCATCGTTTGATGTCTTTCTAATATCATATAAAGGAGGATTATGTGGCTAAATGACAAATCAGCAGAATGTGCCCATTTCTTAAAATCAGATTAATCAATTAATCATCAAACTTAGACTTATTATATTGTAATTGCACAAAGACACATAAGTGAAATTGGCAATGAAATGTCATCGCTTGGCCACCGGAGCACACACGGCCAAAAAAACCAAACTGATAGGTTGATTGCTAAAATAATTGATAGGTCTAGTAAACGGTGGAGATCAGAAACTACTGGCCATTCTGATCAGTCTGTCTCTATTTAGAATCCATATCAAAATTAGTCAAAAGTCTCTCATCCACCACAATGTTTACTGATTAGCTCACTTCCTGCGTCTCATCTCCCTTCTGATAAGGAAGGGGAAAATTGTAGGTTATATTTGGAAGACTATCAAAAGCGCAAATGATTAAAAATCAAAATTAAGAGCAACCCTCTTAATCTTTACTTCACAACCAAACCCTCAAGGGTTTGGTTATGAAGCGGTTCCAAGTATTGCTTTATAAACACACAAAGTTAAAAACACACATCCGCTGTTCAAACTGTTTAAAACAAGACTGGAAGCATTTGATTGACGGATCAAAAGGACAACATTATTCCCGTTCTGAAGATATGCAGAGACGACGCTTCTCAGTCACACAAGATTTCCCCCTGACATGTCTAGACGGCTTCATTTCCGTTTTGTGAGACGTTCACGCACTGCGGAGGCCTCCAGCTCTGTCTGTTCATCCTGCACCTGCACCCCTTCCTCCCTGACTTTATGGCAACACCAGACAAACAAGCCAGGGCAGCAAGAAAAGGGGAAGAGGCCCCTCGCCGTATCCTTTTTTGCCTACCCGTTGGGCTTGTGTGGTTAAAGAAAGTCCTTCTTGAAATGCCAGAACCTGGAAATGTCAATAATCTGACAGAGGCGAGGAAGGCTCTGACAACGAATGACATTTGAACGCACCCATCGCACAAAGCTCTTCGGACCCGCTGACAAATGTGGGGTTTTTTTCTTTTGTTTGAAACCCTTAGCAAGCTGCGTTTCTGTCACCTACAGTAAATATTGAGTGTTATATAAATATGGAGACATAACCATGTCTTCACACAGCTATAGTTAACTTTTAGCATCTACAAAACCAAGTACAACAAAAGAAACAAATGATCATTCTGGCAATCATCCCACATTTATCACATGTCACTGTGGTTTTTTTTTTTTTTTTTTTTTGCCTGACCGAGCAGACAGTGCTGATAATCAGCTTAATATTCAAGGCCGGGGACGGCCCAAAGAGAGCCAGAGGGTCAGGAGGTAAACCACAAAGAAAAGAAAAAGAGGAAGGGCAAAAAAAAAAAAAGATCAAAGTCAGCTGACAAGCAACTTTACAGGACCCAGAAAATATTCAAGAAGGTCTTTTGATGTGTTTCTCAACGAGAATATTACAACACACTGTGGCCAACGTTGTTGTCGGCCGCGCCCTTATGCGCATGTCTACGAATGATCGGCAAGCGAAGCTAATGGGAGGTAGGTGGAGTTTCCTGTCAAGTCAAACTGTCAAACCTCACAAACACAAAGGGTAAAACGCCAAAGTAAACCACGTGGTTCAGAGCCGAAAACCAGATGACTGAGTCATTCAAGTACCAGTGGGAGAGATGCGCTCATTTGCATAAAGATTAGGCCCAACATTACAGGGATGGGAGTAGATTGTGATGTAAGCTAACGTCTATGTCTTCGTTTTATCTTTTGAATCACACACACCCAAAAATATAAATGTCTGTGTGTGAATTTTAAAGGAGCACAGTTGATGTTGGGGTTATCGCCAACAAGCTTATTCTGCTTGATTCTTTTGGTCTGTAGATTATTGGTTCGGACGACTAAAGTCTGAATGAGCAAATTAACAGTTTATCCATTTAACAAACAATTGCCTTTGCGGCCTGTTGGAGATCTGCACAGACCATCAATAGCTTGGGATGATCTTCTCCTCATGCTGGTCACCAGCTTGGTCGCACACTGCTGTGGGATGACATCCAAATCAATCAACACTTGTTCAGTGGGGGTCAGGGCAGGAGTGGGGGCAGGCCATTCCACCCTCCCACATTTTGAAGGCAGTCTCTAATCTCACTGTAGGAGTGAGAATTGAGGATGGAGTGACTATCAAATATCACTTAAGAGACATTTAGATTTGTAATTTAACGCCTTGAAATTGGGCCTCCGTCTCTTTAAAAAAACTCCGCCTTCAGGAAGTATCAAAACATTGCTCCTCCATGAGCCCTTTGACAGCCCGTTTTAGCTGTAAGTAGCTCGTATGATGAGCTCAGCTGATGCACAGTTCCACCTGGTGTTTGCTAATTGCTGCTGGCTAGTCTGTAGGAGCCGAGTGTGGGAATCGCAGGGGAGGGCTGTTCGTGAGGTGGACACTCTGTAGAATGAAAACTGCAGCTCCGAGGAGGAGCTTTGACCTCGAAGCCGCCGCTTGGCCCACCCAGGCGTTTTGCACAGCTGAATGGTTCCGACGGGAGATTAAAGGATTTCTCACACATGACATGAAAGAATCAAGGCAACACTCCAGGTATATTTTTGAGGAGGGAATACCAATACAACATGAAGTAAAGTTCAAAAAGGTTGTTTTTACAAAATACTCCTCCTTTAACGCAAACTAAAAGAGACTGTCAGTGTCTTTTAAGACTTTACATAGTTATATTTGACTATCCACAGATTACACAAAGTAAAGCATGTATCATGCAGCTAGCTCCAGGCACTATTTGTCCAGCTGACAAACACCCTCAGTGATACCAAAGTCCCATCTGTGCTTGGGGATACAGACACAGCCTAAACCCTGGCTTGGCTGAATAAACTTTCCCACCCTATACCAGACTGTGCTCAATAGTTAGTGTCTGTGCATCTCAGTGTGCATGTACATCCCTATAAAAGAAGAAGGGCCCCTTCATTCCCCTCCAGGCTCTTGGTAACAAAACTCAGCCTGCATCACGCAGGAACAGCTAAAGCAGGCAACGGAAAGAGCGAGTTTCTAACCAGAAATCTCACCGCCTAGATTGACGTTTAAAATGGTGTAAAAGTAACACCATTTCTTCAACCACAGACAAGCTGACGCTGTGACTACGGTTATATCAATATCTTGTGTAAGGTAACAGTAACACACACACAAAAAAAAGAGCGAGAGACTGAATACGAGTCGGGGTGGGAAAGGAACTCCGCTGTATGTTCTGGTTGACTATTTGACAGTCATCTGCTTTGCTGGGAAAAAGTATGTCAGTGCCAGCAGTGTCACTCCCCTTAATGGGATACCCCGCTCGCCTCAAGGCTAGCTCTGCATATACACGCAGTCATGCACTAAACAGAGCATGACCCCATCGTCCTGAAAGGAAGTGAGTATTTAAGAAAAAACAGCAGATGATTCCTCATATCACATCAACATCTGAGTGGTGTGCAGAGTGGAAGCAGGTACAGGACTCTGGTCTGCCCCAGATGTTTCACATGCCCCACTGTCATGGGAAAGACAAGCTGCGCCCCCAGGTTGTCATGATCTGCCATTTTCCGATCGATGAACATCACTTGAGTAACCGGGATAAGCTCAGCCTCCGTGACGGTCCGCTTCGTAAAACTGGTACGGTGACATTAAAACATCTGATCCTCACAGTCATTTTGCAGAAGTTTTTTAATTTGTTCCACTTGCTCTATTTACAGTAGCAGGAACAGGAACAACTACAACCGATGATATATATATATATATATATATATATACACGTCTCCTTCCCTTTTATTTTGGATAGTTTTCATATCAATGACATATCACTTATCCATTTTGCCTCTCAATTTACCTAAAATCACTAATACTAATTATTGTCAGTAATGCATGATAATTTTGAGTAGAAACGTGATAATGTGATTGTAGTCTTACAAAGGTTAAAGATAAAAATATCTAAGTCACATTGATTTTGATTTTAATCAAAAACCAGAAATTAGCCCCATTGCTGCTAAAATAACATTTGGACTGAGAGGTAAATTTATTTTATAATTAAATTAATACATGGACTTGGATGGAGATCAGCCAAATATACGACCAGCATAAGCACTGAGGTAGATTGTGACATTTAAATAATTGTTAATGGTACAAAGTCCCCTAAAATATGGCAGAAAAAATATCCTTTGCACCATTATAGTACAGATACAAGGAACGAGGAATCCATGCGTTCATGTTTTTAACACCAAATTCTGGTATCGTAGGGTGACGGGTTAACAATCATCACACGTTTAAAGTCACTTCAATCTCCATTCTTTGACATTCCTATGCTCGGTTTGAACCTCAGAAAGTTAACGCCATCACATCTGTGCAGCCAAATTGAATGGGCTGTTGCAATCTAACTGGTTGTTTGACCAGCTATTATAAATTTTGTTAATTATTCTTACTACCACTAGAGTTTTCATTATTATTAATATGATAAATATCATCATAGCATTGCTGACAGTTAGCCATTTTACCAACAAAAGAGTAATTTTACATGCAATGTCAATTACACTGAGCTGTTCTCAGTATTGTGTTTTACTACTTTCCTCGTTATTTTACCTGTTTGTGTTGCCATGGCGATTAAATTTCCCCACTGGAATCAATAAGAAAAGCTCATGAGTGTTTGGTTTTTTTTTTGCATGTACCACAATAAGCCTAGAAGCATTTGCAGCTCCTCTCTCTTTACACAGTGCTTGTTTACAGCTCGGAGGGTTTGCATAAGAGGCAGATTCACAGGCAGTAGGATGACAAAAAAAAAAATAAAGTAAAAAGCAGCAGCCGAGTTCATGTACGCGTTTATATGAAACGGAAGTAGGCCAGGTGAACCTTGTCTGTTCACAGGCCCGAACACCGGGTGTGATGGCCCTGAAAGCATCTGCATTGCACGGCCTGGTGGTTGAAGAGATCAGCCGGAGGAGGAGGAGGAGGGTGGAGGGAACAAGCCAGAGGGACAATTGCATGTAATATTCATGAAATGATATCAAATTTAAAAGGTGATCGAGAGTAGAGAATGCGTAATCGAGACATCCGGAGGACTCCATAACGCTTCGAGCTGTTTCCAGCTCCGGAGGGTGTCGTTTAGCCTTTACGTGCTCCATCATTCATGAGCGCACTTGCTGCACGGGAACCCTCTCCTCACCCCACCCATCTCAGCGTGAGAGCTACGATGCCGATGTAGGCTAACGGAGAGAGAGGAGAGAGTGTGTGTGTGTGTGTGGGGGGGGGGGGATCCCGTTCATGTAACCGTAAAAATCCGCGCCTCTATCTCCGGCTGCGGGTCGGTCTATGTTTTCCCTCCGCGCACGGAGCGGCGAGGAAGAAGCAGAAAGCAAACACGGAGTGAGGGGTTGGTGGTGGTGGGGGGTGTTGAAAAACAGCCACTCCAGTCTCCAGCCATCATCACTACCCAGCGCACATCCCCAGCCCCCGTTCATCTTCCTCTGCATCCATCGCTCCGTTTCTCACGTACCTGAAAATTGCATGTCCGTCTGGCCGACGAACAGGCGGGCGAGCGGGCGGGCGGTGTCGCGGTCTGCGACGGCAAGCCGACGATTCCTGGGTTTGCGATTCTGTTCCTGCTCCTCCGTTTTCTGTGCCGATTGATGCTCTAGTTTCGCTCAGTACCAGCCCCAGTGCTAATCCACCCCACACAAAGAGCAGAAAATGGCTGCAAGTGCATATTCTTAAAGGGACAGTCACAGTGGGGCGATGGATGATGAGGGGCCCCAGACACGCTGATCTCGCGTTCTCACTCTCGTTTGTGGGAACATTTAGTTTTCAACGCATTAAAAAATATAAAGTTTGACTGTTTGAACATTTGTTAAAGAGGAAATGAAGACACGTTCCCTCCCCCCACACTGGTTCACATTCTTCTCTAGTTGTTTTTGGCTTGTGGTTACCTTCAATCTAGAAGTAGATATAACACTAACGGTTTTATGGTGTTGCTGATGTCCGAAGCTGACTCAACATTGTATAGAACCTGGAGCAGAATCTGACTGACATTTATTTATGACTGTTAACTCATATCTAACGCCCTCTTACCCTCTTCTGCTAAATGCAATTAAATTGGGGTTAACTTACACCTTCTGTCGGCTACGAAAATTAGAAATATCTGATGATTGCGGTAAAAACAAACCACCAAAAAAAAATAAACATGCAAACCCAACAAAGTTCCCAAACAAACCAGGCCTCTCCTCTTTCAAAGAAAAAATAGGATTAAGATAGCTTTCTACATCCAAAGTGCATTTTTCTCTCACACACACACACACACACACACACACACACACACACACACACACACACACACACGCACCCACACACACACATATATATATATATATATATATATATATATATAAAGCTTGGTATACATTTCGATAACAATCATTTGTTAGGTAATGATATATTTATTGTAATGTTGATTATGTATATAGTGTCATTATAATGTATATTGCTGCAGTTTAGTGATTGTGTATCAATATACATTGTATATTAGGATTTTCTTTATGCAGAACCATATAATGCACAGATGATTTATAGGGTAAGGGGAGCTGAGTTAATAACTTTAAACTTCTTCCTGCTCCTTTTTGAATTGATTCTGGTACATCTTGTTTTCTCTTTTACTTGTTTTTATTTCTTCTATCTTTTTTTTATTTTGTTGACCGAAATTTTGTTAGAAGTAAACAAAAATCCTTTGATAGATATTTTTTGTCTCTAAGGTGCTGCAATATCACTTAAGTCCTTTGTGTTGCTTTGCTTACTCCCGTGTTTTGTTCCTTGCACGTTTCAGTTTCCAACCTTTTGCCCCTTTGAGTCTCAGCCTCAGCTTCCCTGCTTTCATTCTGCCACAGCTGTTCCACATTTCCTCTGATTACTTCATCTGGTTCCTTTGTCTTTTTTTTTTTTTTTTTTTTTGTTTTTGTTTTTTTGCTCCTGCTTCAGTTTTTAAGCTCTTGGTTTTTAATTATTATTTTTTTCTTTTTTGCTGAATGCCAGGGCCACATTATCGCTGCGTGCAATTCACAGGACAGAACCAGCTTTGACCGCGAACACTGTAGAGAGGTGAGTGGGTTAGAAGTGAGTAATTTCCTGCCTGACATGACGAATGAAACTGAATATTCAGTGGCAATCTATATCCTCTTTTCTTGTTGTTTATTTAGACTTGTCACTGTTTCTCCATATAGGAACAGACAAAGCTGAATTGAACTAGCCTTTTGTGGTTACAGATGCAGAGCTGATGTAAAAAAGGTCATGTGGTGAAGAAATAGCTCAAGAGTCTCCTTTAATGGAGTCATCTGATCGCGACGGCAGAAAATGTCCATTTCTGGTCATGTCCCATTGGGAGGAGAGACCCTGGAGCGATTTCTGTAAGGATCAGGTATTCCTTCTGGCCATAGAGTGCCTTGTGTAAAATTTACCCACAAAATAATGGAAACAAAGGCAATGTTAGGCAGTGAACTCACAAATGTTTTATCAAAATGATCCTGCCTGTTCAGTAACCACAGAGTAAATATTATGTTTATCTTTATCGGTCAACTTTATTAGACTTCTCAGAGTGGTTTGCAGAGTTAAAATGAAAATAAAGTGCAAAATCTACAAAAGTAAATTTTTGATTCATAATTACATTTACGTCACAAACCTTTTCGCAACCCAGGACAAAATAAATAAATAAATAAATAAAACAAATGTGTTTAAACATATTTTCAAATCTTCACTTGGTTCAGAGGTCAGACAAGGCAGCCAGTTCATGCAGGAGAACAGCAAAGGACGGACGATCTTCTGGTTTCTGAGAAACACAAACGATTACCAATGAGAGCTCTGAACTTGTACGGTTTGTGTGATTTGGCAGTTGTTTTACTGGACTCATTCCTACCTCCTTCCAGCACCACTCCATCAGCGAATAGACAGCGTTTGGGGCCAGACGAGGCTTCAGGAGCCTCAAGCCTGCATTTAGGGACTCCACGACCTCTGCGTTCGTCCGGTTCTCGTAGGGAAGACGTCCTTCGTTGTAAATCTCCCACATGAGTACACCTGTTAACGGTTTAACAGCCACGGTCAAGTTGTCTTCTGACATGAAAACCTGTAAAATCAATTTGATTCAAAGCAACAACAAAAACCCAACTCTATCATCGAGTAATAAAATACTGTAATCTTCTTGCTGCAGTCTAACAGTATTTCTACAAACAATTGGGGTTTTTAAACCAGTCATTCTCGAGTGATCTATTCAGCACAAACTAAAGTTACTCATATTTGCCACATATCCCCTAACTAATACAATTATAACACAAAGTTCGTGTACAGTTGGGACATTTGGTTCACAAGATATCCTTATATGCTGATGATGTGGTTGTCTATCTTCCTGTCTTCCTAATTTAGTCCATCCCAATTATTATTGCTATTATTTTTTTGGATAATTTCAATTCTATTAGAGAAGTTGTCAGTTCTTGATTATATAGCAGAAAATGGCAAAATCCTAAATGAACGGTGGAAAGGAGAGATTGCATTCTGTGTTGCGTTGGAAACACTGAGCTACATGACTAGAGGAGAAGCGTATGTTACAAATGGTGACTCATTGGCAATCTTCTACCCACTTCGCATCAGTTTGTCGCAATGACATCAGAGCACTTAATATTTTCTTTTTCTGACACAACCCCTGTTAGCACTTAAGGACAGGCATCTTCAAATCCAGGCCTTTTTCAAACTTTTACATGTGTCTCTGCTTCAACACACCTAAGTCATTAACGATGTCATTAATAGGAGTTTGGAAAACTTGACTGCATATGAGGAGGTAATTCAACCATTTGATTTAAGTGCGTAGAATCAGGGACACACTTAAACCAAATGGCTAAATTTGAAGACCCCTGTTTTAGGACATCTTTGTTCTTTTTCTGAGGCATTGTAAAGGGCTAGGATATGTCATATAGTAGCTCTTAACAAACACCATAACAAGAACAATTACAGGCACTCAGGCTTGTTCTTGCAAAAACCGTGAAAATATATATTTTTAAAAAAAACTTCCCCCAGAAGCTCTATATTTTCCCTACTTGTGTTTTGCCAAACACTAGTCATGATTCTCTTTCAACATTGGGGACATCTTATGCCTTCTATTTTGAAACAAACTTTCATTAATAAAAAAATAAACAAAACAAAAAAAACATGCTCGATGTTCCAAATATTTTGTACAATGATCTTGAAAAATCGCATATGTCTGTGTGAACATTTGTCCAATAATCCTCATTATGCCGGAGTCAGGCTGTTCTAATAGGAGCTATTGCATATTCTTTTTTTCATCCATGCTGATCCAGAGTTGTGTTGGTCTGCATGACAAGTAAAGTCCTAATAGTTTTACCGCTGATTCCACAAAATCTGCTGACATTGCACAAGACTTTCATCTTTTTAATTTGCATGTTAGGAAATGTGAGTTCATATAGAAGACTTCCCTTTTTTAAAGAATAACAGCCGTATTCTGTGGCAAACAGAATACAGCTGTTTACCACAAATAATTCCAAGCTTTGACTAAATGAACCACCAGACCTGGAGAAAAAGTCTGAATTAATCTGTTTTCCTTTAGTAGAGTTTCAGTTAAATTAAAATTAATGGTTTATAGAATTGGTAAAAACGCTCTCGTTCCCAAAGTGATTCTATGATTTCTTAACTTTTTAGCAGGATAAATGCCAAATTGCTAACAATATTAAGACTATTTGTATTTCAGAAATAAATGTACTTTCTATTGTTTTATTGACTCACCTTTTCTTATGGACCTTCGAAGGAAATATATCTTGTGTCCTATTTAACTTGCAGTTTGGTCTTACATTGAATTCAACACCAGTAAAATATGTGCAACCAGTAAAAAAAAAAAAAAAGATGTTAATTTATTCTACAGTCAAATAACCTGCAAAACTGCTTTGAAGGCTGCAAAAAGTGGTAGAAGAGACGTTCTGACGCTTAAAAATAGTCAGCCTAAAGAAACAAGAACAAAACTGAAAGGTTGAGCAATAGACCACACACCAAATGACCAGATGTCAGACTTGCTGCTGAACTTTGAGTATTTGATGACCTCTGGAGCTGACCACTTGACAGGGAACTTGGAGCCTTGGGAGCTTGTGTATTGATCATCAAGAACAAACCTTCAACGCACAATAGGTGGACAAAAAAAAGAAAAAAGACAGCATTATACACACACTGTACAATGATACAGCAAAGGAGTTTTAGCAACTATGACGGCAGCCCACCTGGTCATGCCAAAATCAGACACTTTCACCTCATTGTTTTTTGTGACAAGACAGTTCCTTGCAGCCTGTAAAAGCAAAGACATAAGAAATTCTTGACACGCCAATGGGATACGAAAAAGCCAGAAAACTCGATTTTTCCTTTGGCGCACCAGATCTCTGTGGATGAAGTTGGAGCTCTCCAGGTAAGCCATCCCCTCGCTGACATCCAGGCACATTCCCAGCATCAGATCCTGAGACAAACGGCCTTTCTTCTCCCGCAAATAAGCTGACAAACAGCCGCTCTCCATGTATTCGAACACCAGACACATGGGGGAGCGTTGGGTGCACACGCCGTACAGCTGCACGAGCTTACAGTGAGACAACCTCCTGTTGAAGCACACACACACACAGGCCCACACGCACGCCCGCACACACACACACGCACACAGGTCAGATAACTACTTTAATGGCACACCCAAGTCAAGCAAAGGTTATACTTACATCATAACCTTTGCCTCTTCTTTAAAGTCCTCGTCAGTCATGCAGTCCTCTCTAACCATCTTCACCGCCACTTTCCTGTCCTTCCATTTCCCCTCCAACACCAGTCCAAACTGGCCACTGCCGATCTCCTGACCCAGGTTCAGCTCCTCCGGGTCTATCTCCCATTGATCTGTTGAGATCACCAAACAGGTGATGAAGAACTGCACTAATGATGCTGTTCACGTACGTAATGCATAACTCCATGTATGTTTACAAAAATCTTGTTTCTAGTCATTAGACGACAATTAAATTTAGTTTTTTTTTTTTTTTTCGCTTTTCATTTTTGTCAGGCTTTTCTTTAACAGTGTGATCTTGTAAAGTGATTAAAGGTCAATGTTTCTTTCTTTGGGGTTGTTTTTTTTTCTTCTAATTTTATAAAGTGAAGCAGGGGAAATACATATTACTTAGTGTCCTTTACGAGGACAGAAATCACGAGGCCCTAGAAATGTATTTTTTCATTCCAGGTGCAAAGAACAAGAACACATTCTGGCTACAACATTTTATACGTCACAAGACCTCAGGTGAAGAACTCCTGAGAAATCCACTTCCACCGCAGAATTTGCCGGTGTATTAAGTACACTAATTTTAAAACACATTTGTGGAACATGTCACAAGAAGAAAGCTTTTGCCCAGAGAATTTTTTAAGAGCAAGTTGCATGTACTCCTAAACCAAGGCTGGACAGATTATGTTTTTGTCTGAGTTCGTCTTTATGTGTAAAAGCCCACTTTCAAGTCTTACAAAAAAAAAGCAAGACTTCAAAAATGATAGCAAATGACTAAACTATGCAAAGTTTATATAGGTGAGACATTATAAAGCCTGCTCACAAGTAAAAAAAAAAAGTCATGAGTTACCCAGCTGTCTAGTTAAATGGTAACATAGTTTTACACAAAAACATTATGAAGAAAATGTGTTTTGGTCATTTCAGTCCTTCACCTTTCTGCAAAAAAAATTGTTTTAACTGCAGTTTTTTACATACAAGGTAAAAATGTGGTAAATATGTTGGAATAATATGATAGATAAACTGTGACAAAATTGTGTTTTTATAGTCAAGAAATGGTGGTACAAAGATGACAAATTGGCCAGAAAGGCAAATGGCTGAATTAAGCTCTAAATATGATTTGATTCTAGTGTTTTAGATCTTAAATTTAGTAGGAGAACATGTAAAAAACCATGTAAAAAATTATTTCTATTTAGAAGTCACAACAAAGCCAGACTTCAACTCTGGTTCCAAAGGCTCACAGCCCTGCATGTTTTAAACGTCTCCCTGCTTCAACAAACCCGGTTCAGATGAATGTAGTTCAGCAAAATCCTGTTGAATTTTATTTCTATTCAGATCTTATGAGTTGAAAATTTTGGAAATCTCAAACAGAGTTTTTGTCATTTTCCCTCCACAAGTACCTCATTGTTTTATACGTGTTCACGCATATTTAGGTGAACAAGCTTTCATTTTGTCAGAATGAAATAATAGGAAAGAGCAGACAAATAAAATCTGGTAGAGAACACGAAAGACCACTTTGCTCCAGCATGACTGCAAATCTAGCAAAACCCAAGCACAGATCAACTGTTGGAGTGCCGTCCTTTGAATAAACCACAAGAGGTCAGCAAAATCCACACATTTTGTCAGTAGAGGACGGTCACTGAGTTCAGGTTAAGTTTATGCAACGGCACATCATCCAACCTGTTAAGTGGCCAGCAGTTTCCTGTGAGCTGTGCTCTCCTTTAGAGACGGCGTGTCTCAGTCTTGTTATCAGACCTGCCAGGGAAACGATTTGCACCCATCAGAGTTACGCAACAACAATTTTGAGAGGCATGTACATTTTACCCTGAGTCATAGATTTTTGCCCCGCTATCTTATGTAATGATAAATTCCTCCTTGTATGTCAGCAACAAATATCAGAGCAGATGCTTACCAGCAGCATTGTGTTGGTGGTAATTGATCAGCTCAGGAATGGTGCTGAACAGGTACTTCTCTGCCAAGTAAAACGCTTTCTTCTCCGTGTCTGTCCGTCTTATTTGGTAATGTTTCACTCTGGGGTTCTTCTCTCCATTAGACCTAAGCATGACAAACGTTTCAACACAAACGACAGTATACATCTACCATGCTTTCTGCATAGTGCCATGAAAAAGTAGTTGCCCCTTCACAAATTCCTTGCATTACTGGATTTGTTTTTGCCACAAAAATTGTTTTAGATCATCAAACAAATCTTATTGTCATACAGTGACAACTTGAGAACAAAAAGTAGTGCTTACATTATGATTTCATTCATTTCCTGATCTCAACACCAGAACATCCTAAATTACAATGATCCACCAACAGTTGAGGACTTTAAGAATCAAGTCGACCTCTGACTGGTTTAAAAATAGGAAGGTTTGAGACTGGCCTAATCAAAGTCTGGACTTACATCTATTTGAGATGCAACAGTTTCACCTTGAACAACAACAAAACAATATTTAATGATCTGAAACATTTGAGCAAAACCAAAAAAAAACCCCAAGTCTGACAACTAAGGAGGCAGATATATTTTAAAGCACTTCAATGAACAAATTGCCATATTTGGAAACTACAGTAAAATGAATAAATAATAACAAGAGAGTTAACTTACCCAGGAGCTTTTGTGAAAACTGACACCGTGTAGACCCCCACCTGTCTTGAGTCACGCACCATGAACGCGCCTTCTTTTCCCTGAGCCCAAAACATCAAAATCACATGAAAGTTCACACCATGCCCAACCCAAAACGGTCCAAATCGTGCTTTTTAAATTCTGTCTCCAGCTCGGATGACACTTCCAGTTCTTTGAGAAGCAGATGTTGAAGCTGGAGATGGACAGTTTTTTGTTGTTTTTTTTTGTTCCCCCCTTCCGCTTGCAAAGCACAGCAAAGCAATCGACGGCAGGAAATTCAACATTGGAGGAAACACTGTGGTTGTGAGAATTTTTTCATGTCCCACTGTCTTGTCAGACTGTCAGTTTGCAGGTGCGTTAATTTTGCAAAAGCAAAATCGCTGTAGGTGGCACAGTCACAACAAAAGTGCATTCCCCCCTTCCCCCCCAAACCCAGCAGGAGCAACTTGTTGCTTATCGAGATTAGGTATTATTTAGAAAACGAGTGACTTTTTTTTTCTGATGTCAAATTTGTCAACTTTTCACCTCTTTCAACAGCAATTCCTCTGCCTCCCATCTGCTGATGTGTTTATTGTACCATCTGCAGAAAAGGACAGGATGATATGACCCAAACTGGTTATACAAAGAGCAAACGAGGACTTACACAGACATATTTTGCGGCCAAAGTGGGCAGAGGGAGGAAAAGTGAACTCACTCAAATCGCTCAAAGTTCTTGCCGTTTTTCTCAGCTACAAACGTGCTTGGCACAAACCCCGCGTTTCTGTTTCAGGGGTCAAGGAAACAAAAAGAAGTCCATGAAAATTGAGTTTAAAGAACAAACACACGCACAAGACGGCTGTGGCGTCATGATGAAGCCCTACCCCCTGTCATCCTGCACAGTCCACCAGTCTGAGTGGGAGCTGTTGATCAGCCGATACTCCTGGTCTTTCTGAAGAGGCAAATCATCGTCTCTCTGCGGTGCGTAGTCTTGCAGAGCGATGACCATCTGATCTCCTGAATCATTCAGCCCCATCTGCCCAAGAGAAGACGAGCTAAGCGTCAGCGCGGTGCCGTCGAATCAAAAGAAAATTCTGGTAAAATGAGCGAGAATTTATCAAACAGTTCGAAGTGAAAGAAGGTTTTTTTAGCTACTGATTCGCTACCGCTGAGGTGAACTTTAGATCTGTACATACGGGAAAAAGCCCAGCAATCACATAATGCGAGCAATAAAAGATAACTCACTGAGTAACATGCACACGTAAACGTCATTGCAGAGCGTGCCCTCCTATCATTGATTAGATGAGAAATAGCTGGATTATAAACAACTAATGTGAACTGACAAACTAGAGTTAACAGAAACAAACGGAAAAAAAACTCAACAAGTTCTGCACTATTTTTTTTTTTGACTCGACACCCTTTTGAACAATATTCGGAGCACAGGTAAGCTTTAGAGAGTGATACCTCTGGATCCGGTAGCTGAGGAAGAGGCTTTTTAGAAGCTGTGGGGACACAAGACATCTTACATCAGCTGAAAATTCAAAACAGGACTTTCTGGAAAGGAAATATGTAAGCAAGAAAGATCAAATTAATGGAATTTTTGTTGAGGAAGTTTTCATAATTACTTTGTCACATTTTAACCACATACTTCTGCTAATTTTAATTTACATTTTATTCATGACAAAGGAACACAAAGTGGCAGATAATTATTTTATTTTATTTTTTAAAGATCACAGTCCAAATTCTAAACCCTAATGCGTCGACGCTACACTCAGGCTCCCACAGCTGCTCTTCAAGAAATGTACTTAAGTAAGAGTGACACTAGTTCGACATATATTATTCATCTAAACGTTAAAAGAAGTCATTTGAGAAATTACTCCGATTAAGAGTATAAAGTATCTGGTTAAATGCCTACTCAAAAACTAAGCAACTGATCAGAACGTTTGATTCAATATTGAAAAAATATGTAATTAGACATACAAAAAGAAAAAGTTATGTTTAAATTCAGTTATTTTTAAAGATTAAACTAAAAGAATAAAAATAATTGATGTGATTACAAGTTAACTATTTCAGGCAAAAGAAACAGTTTTTCCAATATATATATTTTATCTAAAACCTATGAAACTAAGTAATGTATACATGTTAAAACAAGGTATTGGTGCTGCAATACGACCCACGTATTGAGGCTCCCGTCCTCGTGGGGGTGGTCGCAGGTTCGATTCCCCGCCTGGCAACATTTGCCGCATCTCTTCCCCCTCTCTCATTACCCTGTTTCCTGTCAAACTACTTTCAAATAAAGGCCACTAGAGCCAATAAAACCTTAAAAAACAAAAACAAGGTAAAGTACTTCCAGGGAGAATATGTAATGATTGCTGTCTCTTCACTTCACCTCCAACAGACTCAGCAGATAGGAAATGACAATATAACAATTTGGTAACACTTTGACGGGTTGTGAATAAGACTGTCATGACAACGTCATAAGCATGACATGAACATGTAACATGTACTGTAAGTCTTCATGAATATTTATGACTGTTGTCATAAAGTGTCATTCAATAAATCATCACACTTTTAGTACAAAGTTGACATTATTCAAACTGTCTTTGTCATGACAACTTGACATTAACCAAGAAATCATGATCTGACATAAATTTTGTTATAAAAGTATTACTGATTAAACTTTAAAAACTATGTAGCTTTATGTTATTAAAGGTAAAGTTTAATCAGTAATACTTTTCTAAACAAATTTATGTCAGATCATAAATTTGACATTATTCAAAGTTGACATTTTGAATAATATCAACTTTGTACTAAAAGTGTCATGATTTACCGAATGACACTTTATGACAACAGTCATAAATATTCATGAAGACTTACGTGACAGGCGTTATGTTATGTTTGTGACGGTGTCACGACAGTCTTATTCACAACCCGTCAAAGCGTTACCAACAATTAACCTTTTATGCAAATGACAAATCTCACTTAAACTATCTGCAACCTGATGCTTTTTTTTTGTTAAAAGCAAGCTTGTTCTTCATTCAGTGAAGTTGTCACAGTGGGTTGAGGAGCCAGAACTGTAATTAATATTATAATACTGTAATATTATGATACTATTACACATGTGCAGAACAACTACTCCTAAAAGTTTTCATTTATTTATTTGTATTATTCTACTGATAAACTAACCAGCTATCCAGTCTGTGCTGGAACAAATGAACTTTCCCTATAGCATCCTGCTCCAACCTCCATTTTTTATTTATTTATTTATTTTTTTTACAGAATAAATATAGAGCTTAGGGCACTAAGTCCAGCAAATGTTGTACAGGAAATAAACATGTCACATTTTGCAAGCTAGATATGATTACGGGTGCAATGATTGCAGTTTCCTGGAGATTGTGATCTGCCTGATCAATGTTGGCTGATACCCATTTTTTTATCTTAAAAGTTGCCAAATATATCAACAAAGTCGATAAGTTGGCAGCGCTTAGGTGATTATTGAAAAACATGTACGTGCAGATGTGACCAGTAAATGAAAACAATGAATCCAGATTTGGACTCTGAAAAGCAGGACGATTCAAAAACTCATGCCTGGGCAAAAGAGCACAAAAACCAGACCTTGGCTAGAGCAGCCTCTATAATGCAAAATTTTACAAAAACATTTTTGACACTGCTTTTACATTTGCCATAAGTCACCTTTGATTGGAGAGAGAGCTAAATCAGGGGTTGATATATTCGTCGCAGAGTGACCAGAGACCACCAATTCGAGTTCATGACAAATTATTTTCCTTCACGATTATGGATAATGTCTAAGATGGGGCATAATCAGACATTGCAAACCAGCTTAAGTTTTCCGACATGCATTACGTTGTGCATGTCAACCAAAAAAAGTATTTCTGATCTCATGGGACCAAATGTTTTGCTGATTCACCTACATCACCTGAGGCAAACTGCAAACGTGACTTCCCATGGCCTTTTTTCAACAGCGACTTTCTACTTTCCTCATTTCTATAAAGCCTACATACTGTGTAGCCATAAATGTCCTGGAGACAGAATGTCAGAAGCTCTTTGCATCATCGATTACTGCTTATTTTGATCTTCAGATAGGTTTCACGCACGGCCAAATCTTCTAATGTTGAGGTTTGTTGTTGTAATGGGACAAAATGTAGAGAAAAGTTCAAGCCACTGCATTTAATCACACATTCAAAAGCTCACAGAAAATTGTTGTTATTATTTTTTCTGAAGCTTATTATTTATTATCTGTTTATGTGTCTGTGTTTAAAACAGTTATGTAACGCCTTGTCGAAAACGTGCATTTAACAAGGAGGCGAAGAAGAAACAAAAACGAACCGTAACCCTCAGGGTCGTAGAGTTGACAGCCCGACGCCAGTTTCTCATTTTGTTGGCAGCACCTCCATTTTCCTTCCATCCAGAAGTTTGGGTGGAACTTTGGAACCAAGCTGTTGTGTTTCGTCTCTGCATTAAGTAGGAAAAAACAAAACCCATTGCAAGCAGCTGTCAAGTACCAAATTTGAATGAATTTGTGCCATTCTAATTTGTGACTATTTGTCAGTGAAGAAACAAATTACCCTCTTTAAGAGCTCGGACCCATCGCTGACGGCAGTCGTTGTCTGGCGCAAATATGTAGAGGTAATAATTGTCATGAAAAACCTGCAAAGACATCGGGGTGTTTTTTTGTTTTTTTTGTAACTTTTGCATATAATACACGCAGTGTATATTTGTGAAATTACCGCGTTTACCTGAAAGGGGTACTTGTAATTGCATGGTATAGGGGCGTCACTCAACACGATCTCCACACACTTAATCCTGGACAGTTCGATGCAACCTTTCAGCATGGGTTTTTTCTGAAAGAACATTGCTCTCCGCGTTATGCGCAGCATACATCGTCTGGGGCAAGCCATTGAAATCGCGACTGGCATTCAAAATACTACATTTCCACACCAAGCCCCCTTGATGTCAATGTGAAAATGAAGTCAAGTGAGGACTTACCCCGGGACGACGTTCAGAATACTTCAGGTCTTGAGTATCTAGCACAAAGAACCTCTCTTTGTAGTTACTCGGTGACGTTCTTTTCTTTTGTTGAGATTTTTTAATCATAGTTCCCTTCAAAATCACCCTGGGGAACATTTTAACAGCTTCGAAGAACGCAGCGCGCAGCACTGGATGGTTTTGTCATGGGTTCGAGTTTCAGTGTGCCTCGCAGCGACAGGAAAAAAAAAAAAAGTTGTGGATGATAACTTTCTAGATGCGTGGAGCTTCCGGCATGAAGCTGCAGCACACAGTCAACCACATCCTTGCGGCATCAAATAGATTGTACAAAATGACACACAACACACATATGCATGCACTTTTACTTAAATGTGTTGAAAGGAAATATTTTCTGAAATGCTAAACCGAAAACTAACTCTTTAAATGTATTTAGGGAATAATCACCACCAAAAAACAAGCATGTTAATGATGATATTTCTTAAGCAGGGCAGAAATAGTTTGTCTGTGTAAATTACATGTTACACAACTATTTGTGTGTGTTTGTGTCCGTGTTTGTCAGGGTGTAAAAATTATAACAATTGGACATGGATATTTTAATATCAGTTTCAGCAAAAATAGTTGTAAATAAATCACTTTAAAACTAACAAAAAATTATATAAATCAATAACACTTCCTGCAAAGTAGGAAAAAAGAGGCATATCACATCATTGGGACAGTGCTGCTCTGCAAGTGTTTTAGAAATATGAGTCATTCATGTTGCATTCTTATTGCTAAGCACAGACTTAAAAAAATGTCTAAAGCACTATATAAAATAACCGACACCGCAAAAATCTGAGAAATTATGTATTTCTTTAGGTAGCTCAAATGTACAAAACTTTTATGTTTTGAATGTTTTGGTTTACAGATTAATTTCCTAAACTATTAGACACCTTTATTTTACTACTATATGGCATCGTTGGTTTGTTGTGGAGAATATAAAAGTAAAGTCAATTGGACACTGAAATGATTTTTGCATTTTGATTTTAAGACAATACTAAGAATTTTTGTGGCCCATGAGTGCTTTCAACTTTACAATGACAATCATGGCAAAAAAAAAATAAAAAATTGGATGCATCTGAGATACAAGTTTGTAAATAAAAGTGCCAGGACTTTTTGAATAACGTCCTTCGGAATGATGAGTGTAAAACTGAATTATCTGGACATAGTGTGCTTGGTATAAACTTGATGCAGCGTTCCAGGAAAGCTATCTTATGCCAACTGTGAAGCATGGAGGTGGACGTGTCATGGTTTGGGGATGCTTTACTGGAGCATGTCAAAAAGTGATGAGTGGGGCAAACTTTCCTCAGAATAAAAGGACAGACTGATAGTTACAATAAGCTGCATTCTGAATATGTTTCAGAGCATAGAAGAGTCTAGGGTGTCTGAACCCTCACTTTGAAATCCTTAGAATCCACATCTTTGTTGATTTCCTTTGTTTAATAAGAGGCCAAAGTTAACATTATGCAATTATTTTTGAGCTCTCTTTTATTCAGAGACAAATCACAGATAAAAAATATATATTTGAACATTTCTTTACTCTTTAGTCTTAAATTATGCCTCTGGAATTAAACGTGATTTATAAAATGCTTTTTACACTTTTTGCAAGGGTACCACTGTGGCTGGTGTTGTTGCACTGGCTAAAAATAAACAATATTTGCATTTATTCTCTGGAGTTAGAAACACACATTATTAAGGAAGTTATATAAAACACACTATGGACGTTTGTGTTATGTGAGCAAGAAAGGAGGTTTTAAGGTAAATATCATACATTGTATTTTTTTAATTAATTAAGAAAAGAGACTGTAGTGAAACGTACGCTTTTAGTGCACTCAACTAATAAAAATTATATATAGTATTAGTTGTTTTTTAAATTATTATTCCTAATCATGGTCTAAAAATACATTTCTCAGTACTTTTTATTCTTCCTCGGAAGGAGGTTTCCTCATAACTTTATTTAAAAGTCAAATAAGCTTCATAAATACATGACAACACACGGCTTGCACTGCAGTAATGGATTCTGATTCACAAACCATCCAAATCAACGTTCATTTCTCCCTTCCTGCAGCCACTGTCCAATCCGCGCTCTGGAAACTGTCACGAGCTCAGTTCAGCCAATAGAGTGCGAATCGAAACGGCCGTTGTGCTCTGCTAGGAGCTAGGCAGCTTAGCTAGCTCAGGGCTAATGGTTGAAAGATATTTTAGGTCGTTTAAAATCTGTATTCAACTCTCACACGACTGAGGAGTCGCTGGTAAGGTGTGTAGAAACACATTTTTACTTACCTTTGTAAGTAGTTCGCTTTATTTTTACTTAAAGGATATAGCTATTTAGCCGAAGCTAGTTGTGACTGTACCGTTTGATGGGTTTCAGTCAAAAGTTTTAGCGTCTAATGTTAGCATCCTCTCGGAGAGGTCGCAATGATATTCTACAACCAAGTTTCTTTTAATGTATAAACAACAGTATGGCTTTGTAGACTCTTGTTAAAACGTGTAGATCGTGTGGCTTGCTTCAGTTATCGAAGATATGGCAGTTTTGTGTAATTCTAATATTAAACCGCCGACGGGTAATGCAAGTAATTTGAAATTTTGTACATTATACTATTATGTACTATGTGAAAAGCTGCAATTGCACCTCTAAACTAGAAAGCATTTCTTACTTGGCAATATGGATTAGTTAGTGTGAGACTGCTGCTGTACTTTTATTTAGCATCTTTTTTTTTTTTTTTTTAGAAATTCAGAGATGTGGGAAATTAGAATGGTTCATGTTTTGCAACCACAATATGTGTTCATAAAATTTTTTAACAGCCACTTGAAAAACTACTACTATCCATTGAGTTGCAAAAACACCACCTGTGCAAACTATTAACTGTAAAAATATACTCCTTATATGTGCTTTAATTTTGTGTAAATATTATGTTTGTGTTTCATGAAAACTCAAAGGAAAAACTGTTAAAACTAGATTTAAAAAAATAAAATAAAATATTGAATGCTTAATTAATGGCTGAGCAGATTAAAAGGGAAAAAAAACAACTCCCATTTACTTGGAAAAAAACAACATGGTACTTGGTGCAAAAAGTTTATATATATATGTGTGTAGAAGACTCTGTATTTTTTTAGCTCGACTTAATTATGTGGTACTTTATATATGTTACATAAAACCACAGTAAAGTGCAATCAACGTCATGTTCTTTGTAACAAACATTCATGTTAGTAATAGAACAGCTTGTGAAATTGTTGCAGTGATGGCTTTCTTTGCGGATTAATTTAATAGAATGCATTAGAAAAGCATTTTAAACACATCCATGTTAAATGGGGACAAAAAGACAAAAATATCCATTGGTACTTTCAAGTGAAGCTGCTCACACAAAATGGAAGGAATGTCTGAAATAAGCCTTTCGAATCAACACGTGTCGTCTTTGTGGCTTTGTTGTTCAGGTTGACATCATGGGTGAACCGCAGCAGGTCAGCGCCCTGCCTCCGCCGCCGACGCAGTACATCAAAGAGTACACAGATGAAAACATCCGCAAAGGCCTGGCCCCCAAGCCACCGCCGCCCATCAGAGACCATTACATGATGTTTGGCAACCAGTTCCAGTGCGACGACCTCATCATCCGTCCCCTGGAGAGCCAGGGCATCGAGAGGCTTCACCCTATGCAGTTTGACCACAAGCGGGAGCTCAAGAAGCTGAACATGTCCATTCTTGTGAACTTCCTGGACTTGCTGGACATCCTCATAAAAAGCCCGGGCAGCATAAAGCGGGAGGAGAAGCTGGAAGACATAAAGCTTCTGTTTGTCCATATGCACCACCTGATTAACGAGTACCGGCCCCACCAAGCCAGGGAGACGCTAAGGGTGATGATGGAGGTGCAGAAGAGGCAGAGGCTGGAGACGGCCGAAAGGTTCCAGAAACATCTGGAAAGAGTGGTGGAGATGATCCAGGGGTGCCTCGCCTCCCTACCTGACGACTTGCCCCAGTCGGAGGGTCTGGATGTCTCTTGTGGCGGGACTAAGAGTTCGTCTGCGGGGCCCAGTTTTGGTTGTTCTTCTGGACAGGCCCCCATGCTGAAAAGCGAACCAATGGACGTGGAGGAAACGGGTTCCAGCTGCATGGCAGCCGGCATGCTGGACAAAAACACTACTAGTTTAAAAAGGGACAAAACATGGGACAAGGACGCCGCCATGTGTAGTATAATCGATGAAATAGCTTAAAATAGACAGTTTTAAGTTTTCTTGTTTCTTTTTGTACTTTTGAATCATGTCTTTACTTCTGTGAGATATTTCTTGCTTTCTCTAGCTTTTATTTGCAAAGATTATGTTCACTTAGAGAATTTGAATCTGTAGATAGTTAATGTTCTCAGTTTCAAGGTTTATTTTCCTGTGAGACTCAATAAATTCCCAACTGCTGTTCACTCCTGTCACAACAGTTTGATACAGCGACCTACATAAAGGTGTATTATCTCTCTTACCATGACTTGCATGTCATGTAATTCAGTGAAGTCACCTTAAGGTCAGTTCCTGCACGCCTATTGCGTGCAACTCGCTTTTCTTGCTGCCTATGTGGCCCGGCGTTTATTGCACACCGCCGCTGTTGAGAGAAATGCTCGTTTTTATGGAAAAACGACTGCAAGTTTTGTTCATGTGTTATGAAAGGTTGCTTGCACTCATCACACCGTGCACATGGCAGCACGGGAGAAAGATCTCAGAGGATGAATCTGCATGGTGAGTCATAACGGGTCTGAATCTGTGGAGAATAAAAACGCAAAGCTTTGCAATCGTGCAAATACGTTGCATTGTGACCGAGGAGGTTTTCTGGTGCTCTTTTGCAAATATGAAGGGAAAATAAATCTGGGGGAGAGGTTAGAAATCTGCTTTTGACTTTCGCATTTAAAGCTTCAATGACCCTGACCGGTGACACCAAAAAAAAATTGATGTTTATCAACTCAGAGATTTTGTAGCCCTGTAGTTTCTACAAGAAAATCCAAATAGGACAAAATCTGGATCCAGGTGAAACGATACAAAGATCAGAAATTAGTCACATTAAAAGATTAAAAAATCTATTTTTATTCATTATCGAATGAAGACTAAAATATGCAATAGAAAAAAAGAACATACACGTGATATGATTAATCATAGATATTTGTGCTTTCTCCTGTCTACTGAGTGTTTAGAAAATCAAGGAGCAAACAAGTAGGTTGATGTCATGATCAGGCAGGATGTCGTTATCTTCTGCTGGGATTCCCTTCACTATGTCAAGTTAATGTAGCAATTCTGAGCTTTTTTTGAATCATGAAACTCCACAGTGGCTTTAAACGCGACATGGCGCTTCTATAAAGCAGAAGTTTATAGTATTTCGAATTAGAAAAAAAAAAAAAAAGGACTTTAGTCGCAAAAAACGGGTTATGAAACACGGGATCCTTGGGTTTCACAACAGGGCTGAAAGCGGTGCTCTCCTCCAATCGCGAAGCCTGCTGCGGCGTCACGTGACTTTTATTTATGTAACGTAATGGGGTTACACAGTAACTGAGCTTCGTGGCTGTGGATACGTTGCTCCAGAGGTTAAAAACGGACAGAGACACCTGAGTAAGGGAAGGAAACAGTAAATGTGCGCGTTTATTGACCCAGCTGTTCGGTCCGGTCGGCCCGGTGCTGTTTGGAGTTTGGAGCGTCGAGGCGAGCGGTGCGTCGCACTGGGAGTTGCGGTGTCCATTTAAACTGTCTGAGAAAGGGAAGATGCTGCTCGAGCCGAACCAAAGACTCGCCAAATGTTCGAAAAGACAATGTCAGTGAATAGCTTCGGTTTGAAAAGTGAATCTAAAAGGTGAGCTCTTGAGGAGGGGGGACTCACAAACCAGTCTGTTCGCTGGTCGTCGGTATGTTACTTGAAAGCACTGTGCAATATTGACCCCCTCCTTGGTCTCCCGCCCCCTTTGGGTTTGCTTTGACGGACAAAGCTTGAAACTCTCCCCGCGCTGCATCGTTCAGAAACGCAGGTTTGACTCATGGATCTGCTGGAGTGCCCGCACTGCCTCTTCCCAATGTGCGAGCCGGTGACCGTTCCGTGCGGCCACACGTTCTGCCGGAGGTGCGTGGGGGGCTACCTCCCCTCCAAATGCCCGCTGTGCAAAGAGAGGCTGAAACAAAAGGAGGCGAGGAGCACCAAGAACAACGTTCTGCTCATCGGGGTCATCGAAAAGTGCTGGCCCGAAGAGACGAGAGTGAAGTGCCAAATCCAGGAGAAGCTCAAAGCGAACGAGTTCCCGGAAGCTTTACGCATGGCCAATGAGGGGCTGCACTTAGGTAAGGGAACGCATAGAGACTGGTCTGCGCGTTGTTTTTTTGTTTTTTGTTTTTATAGATCACTGCTGCATAACGTACATGTCAAGTGTCTGAATGTGGACCACAGAGATAGACTTTTAGCTACATAACGAGCCGGCCTCAAATATAAACAAAATAAGTCATTGCTTGTGGACTCCGAGCCAGTAGAGGGCCCTCAAGAGCGCTTGGCTTTCTGTGCAAAATTGTATTTGTTGCTATAGGCATTGAAGATTGGTTTCATTAACACAATTTTGTTTTATTTTTTTATAGACTTTAAGCATTCATATCCAGTATTTAGACAGAAAACAGGCAGAGGAACACAACCCGCATGTTGAGGACTAGCGGCCTCTGTATATGGGGTGCCTACACCTCTAATCCAACATATACTGCTGCTTTTAAAATGTATTTATTTATTTTTTTACTTTACACGCTCATGTGCCGACAAATAGGAAGTGGGGCTCTAAATCAAATTAGGCTTGGAGTCTTTTGCAAGCTGAGGCTGAATGTATAATAATTTAACGGTGTACAGGTCAAAGACTATTAATGTAGGAAATAAGCACATTAAAAAAACTCTTAACTTTTAGTCTAGCTCAAGTGTTGATGCGGCAGTCACATTTAACATTTTTCCCTTCCCATCTGTCCTTGTCAGTCGCACACGCTGTGACAAATGCTGTCAGAAGCGAAGAGAGCAGATGACTTGCAATCACAACATTTGGCACAAGTTGAGGAGGCATATCTGTTCCCATTTTCCTCCATCAAAACCAAAAACTAACAAAAAAACAATCCAACGTCGACATTTTTCTACAGGATGTGGAATATTTTTTGCTAAAACCTGCACCATCCTGCGTACACTTGCTCATCCTCTGCTGTTGACCTGATTTGGTGCATGAGACTACGTGAAATCTAAAAGAGACAACTTCTGCCCCAGATATGTTCTTTCTGTCGGGCACCCAGGGATTGGAGAGCAATAGTTTGTGGCAAGGTCTACATGCCACTGTGCCATGCAGACCCTGCCAGGCCTATTAAATACATCTCCCACACATGGTCCACTATCATGTAATGTTATGCAATGATGCCTGTTCACATTCATGCATCGTTTTCCATCGTTTCTTGAAGGCTTATGGTTGAACCTGTTTCTCTCTCTTTGTTTTTAAAAGCAATGGCATTTCCATGCGCTGAGTCAGTGTTTGTGACACTCTGCTCCATATAAACAGCACTTGTGTAACAGTTTTAGGTAACAGACACTCTACAAATTGGTGTAACATGTGTATTAAAGCTACTATGCAGTAGTCAGTCAGTTTTTCTATTTGTTTTGCTGCTTTATTAATTATTTTTTAACAAACTTAAAAACCTCCCCTCCCAAAATTATGCTTGGGAGGGGAGAGATCATGTAGAGAGATCACACAAGGCTCCGGAGCAGAGGTCATTCTGACACGTCCATTTGTACTCATATTTTTTTATGTGAATATTTTTATCTTAACTCCTCATTCAAAGGCAGTTACTTGTATTTTGGATGGCTGCAACAAAAATGTATAAGCTGCAACAGTCAGAAATATTTGTTGAAGAAAATGGAAATGGTCAGATTTCATTATTTGATCTACAGAGAAATGAGCTCTAGTGATTATTTCAAGCAAAGTTATTCAGTTATTGAGGTTCAGCATGTTTGATTACAATTTCCATGTGTTATTGATGTTTTCTTCCTCTCCTGGTATCTAACTCTATTCCTAAAAATGATCTCCATGTTTAAAAGCCAAATTTATTATTATAGCACCGTTCATACACAAGGCAATCCAATATTTTTTCAAATAGGAAATCGAACAAAGACAATAAAAACATTGCATTTTATTTTAAAAAAAAGATCTTTACATGTCAAACAAATAACAGCTTTGCATTTTTTTTAAAGCCAAACCTAAATTCAAATGTAATTTTAAATTTATGGTAAATGCCAATCTAATAATTTTCTTCCTTCAATCACTTGTCAATTATCAAGCAAGCATCTCATTGGTCGGATTCTGTGATCGGTTGCTGCAAAAACCAAAAATGTTTTGAATCCTGAATGAAATGAACCGAAGGGTTACATTATGTAAGTGAAAAGTCTGTTCAGTAACTTGCAAAACGTGTGATATTTGTGAAGAAGCTAATCTAATGTACGATTGTCTAGAAGTATAACTCTGAACAAGCAACAGAATAAATTCTATCAAAAGCAAACTTCTGATAATCAGCCAACGACACCAGATAGCAGAAGTCTTCCTACCTAAAACAACTAAAACACACCGGTATAGAATGAAATAGTAACAGCTACAAAAAAAGAAAAAAGACATCAGAAGGACTTGGATTCTGTTGAAACCACACCACCAAATAACCTCTCTGGATTTATCTGATAGCGAGGCGCTCAGCGAACTCTTTCAGATTTACGTTCGCACATTCTGAGTCAGCAAACAGGACTTCAGGTCCTTCTTATACAATGAATAAATAAATCTTAGGAATATTTATCCAGAGCAGCTTTAGAATGATGTAAACCACAGCAATGTTCATAACTGATTATCAGCAACAACAACAACAACAAAAAACAAAACAAGAAAAGAAAGATAGCAGTTGATGAACAGAAACAACTTCCCCTCGACTGTCTTCACCGTCATCGACTTTATCACCAAAGCAATTCAGAACTTTCCTGCAGTTTCTGTAGCACGGGCAAAATTTCCAGTGGCCCAAAGACATTTAATTCAAATATGCTGATCGGCTGAATATTTATTACTTTCCTAGAGCAACCAGAAGTAATTGGCTATTTAGCTCTATAAATAATGAATGAGAGTCACTTGGTGGAAATTACTGGGTAAATAAGGAGAACTGACCTTGGTAGTGCTTTTGTTTTTTAAAAAGTATATACATTATTAGATTTTTTTTTTCTCTCCACATTTGAGAGGGCCTTAGCGCCCCCTGTGGACCAACTACCGCTGAATATAATTAATCTAAAATTAGACTACCTGTACTGGGAATTAGAATAATGCCATTTATGACTGAATTCATAGGGCCATCGGAGTGTCTTTGGAGTCATACACAATACGTAAGGTTGTTCTAATGCAGCTTCAATGCTTCAGAAGCTATATGCAAATGTGCCAGTTATTCAGATTACTCTGAGCTTCTTTTCTTAGTCTGCTTTATGTATCATTTGAAATATTTCAGTGTAACTCCACGATTCACTGCCTGCCTGGGTTTTTATTGACAGTGTAGATTTGTTCAAAGAAAAATAGATCACTGTGAAAATCCACAGCTGGATAACAGATTTAATCCTTAAAAAAAATTCCTCCTACTAATAGAGCTTAAATTGACCTGCTTACAAATCACATCTGGCAGTCTAATTTAAGAACTGTGCAGATGTTGCCGCATGACTCATTTTGCTAGTATCTGTTGCCACTTGTTCCGACTGATGCATGCTCCTGTCTGCTTTTTCCCCGCTCCCTCCTAGTCCCGGACAATCAGAGTTTGAAGTTGTTCAGAGCTGAAGCTAACCTGGGCCTGCTGCGGTTCTCCGATGCTCTGACGGACCTCGACTACCTCTGCTGCCTTCAACCCAACTGGACAGAAGTGAGAAACAAGCCCTCTTTCTCCACGCACTATCATTAGATGTTTTCAGTTTCGTCTATGTAACGAAATAGTAGCCAGACAGCTGGTTATTGTGGCTTAACCAGAGTGCGAGTGTAAAGAGCATTCTCATATCTGACTATGTTGTGTTACGCTGAGTTCAGTTCCCCTGCTGTCAATTAGTAGCTGTCAGTTAAAATATTTAACTGGCAGCATTTTGATTATATTCTCGTAACTTAATGTGCATGCACAGCAGGAAGTCACACTTCCACACTAAGCGCCTAACAACACTAATTTGATCATAATAGTTAATGTTTTAACAGCTTACAATAGATTCCTCTATGAAATTTCGTCTCATTTGTATGTAGCCATCCATGATAAAATTGCCACAGCAATTCAGCGAGTGTGTTTCCTGAATGTAACCCAAAACATTTGGTTTTGTAACATAAATGCAATGACACGTAACCAGAAAAGTGCGCATTCCCTCTTCTCTTTTTACCCCAGAGCTCTAAGCAATTCCATTGAGAGCCATTTTTTTCATTTATTTTTTTGCTGCTTTTATTAAGGTTACATCACACTCAGTGTTATGCAAACAGCTACTTGTGTCATAACTTAATAATTCCGTGCTGGTGTGCAGAATCACTGAAAACTACGTACGCGGTATAAAACACGTTTGGTTTTATTTGTTATGTCACATTAGATTTCACATCATCAGCAGTTCAACTGACAGCGTCGGGCAATGCAGATCAGACAGGACTTATGATCAGGAAGAAAAGCATTTTACCATAAACTTGAATAATGTGCATTTATCTGGGGCATTATAACACATACCGATAGAAAGAAAAAATGTTAGTAGTCATGGTTACGATGCACAAATATGCTTAAAATAACATTTACTTCTTTGTAGTAACATGAAAATCCAGCCTTTAATTTAAGTGCATTTGCACTGTGGGACAAAAGAATGCATTTATTTAAGAAATAATTGTAACACAGGTAAAAATGTTGGTGTTCAACCTTTTTTTTTATTTTTTTTATTGCAATTTATACTTTATGTTAAAGTGAATCTGAGTTTGTCGGAACTTCAGATGTTTAACCCACGACTTCCTGTTTTTCTAGTGGATAATTAGGACAAGGATCACTTCTTTTAACTCCTGTATCACTATGGTTGCGTGAGGACACATATTTATTTCTTTACAACATTAATGACATTAATCTGTTCTACCATAGCAACTCTACTGGGACTTATCTCATGCTTACTGTAAAGTAAGCGCCGTGGGAGCTGAACTCATACAAATACAAGGACATTTTTAAAAAAAAAAACCAACAAAAAAACAAGTGGATTCCTCCAGAACACTGATTGCGCTGATTGTTCTGTTCTGCTCTGTTTGCGCAGGGCTTTTTTCGTAAAGGAAATGTACTGCTGGAAATGGGTCAGCAGAAGGAAGCCCTGATCCAGTTCCACCGTTGCCTAAAACTCCAAGCTGACTTTGTTCCTGCAAAGAGCCAGATCAAGAAGGTTCGGTTGCATTTCAAGTTAGATTTTCCATAAGGAACTAAAGACGTGAAATCTCTAAGCTACTGCAGTGCTATAGAAATGCATCCCTGTTTTTACTATTTAACCCAAAAGGTTCTGCAGGTAGAGGGGATAGCCGTGCCGGAGGAGGTGCCGTGCATTCTGCAGCTGGTTTCCGAGTTCTTGACAGATCCCTGCCCCATCACCACCCTCAGTGGCTCTCAGGCGCCGACACAAGGAGAAGCCAAGCACCCAAACGTAGACAGGAGAGAAGCACACAAGGTGAAGGCGATATTTCGCTGTTGAGGCGAAATAAATGTTAAAATCAACCCTGGCCTAATGAGCGTGCGTGTCGTTTCTGGCTCCAAGATGAAGCATGACGCAGGTACCGAGTGCTGCCTCAGCCTCTGCCAAGCTGTTTCCTTCCTGCCTGCTGCCGAGGAAGACGAGGAAATGATGATGAGGAAGGACGAATGCCAAGGTAGAGGTAAGCTGAGGCACAGCCAGAGACGTATGATGATTTTCACTAGACCTCTTGTCAGTGTTGGTTTGAAATAACTGTGGAACTAGTTTTTCATCCTTAAAATTAACTTCTTACAACTTTCTGTCGGCCTTAGGTGAAAGTCAAGCGCACAGAGAGGAAACGCTGGCTGTGCTCACCGTGTCAGACTTTGAGTGCCCTCTATGCATAAGGTCAGTGTCCTCCTAAGCTACCTGTAATCCATAATGCATCTCTGCGTGTAGTTTGTCTCTCCTGGAGACCTACCTCCGGCTGATTCCATTCTCACTCTCCCTGGTTAATGTTTGGCTACCTCACAGTCTGTAAACAAACGTAAAAGCAATAGTATTAGTAGCACAACCCTTCGTCCGCTGCTGAGCTGTATTTAACTAGGTCTTGTATCCGCCACTCTGTCATTTGCAGGCTGTTTTTTGAGCCTGTCACAACACCCTGTGGTCACACTTTCTGCAAAAACTGCATCGAGAGGAGTCTGGACCACAACGTACGGTGTCCACTCTGCAAACAGCCGCTGCAAGAGGTAACCAATGAACGGAAAATGTTTTTTATTTTTTATTTTTCTTCTTGCAATTAAGTCCAAATGGTGTTTATATCCTGTTTGTGCACCTCATAAAGATCTCTACTTTATGAGATTTCCTCATGGTTTTTGCCTCACTCTGTACTTTACTCGTAAAAATCACACAATCGCTTGAAAACACAATCACATAAAAAGCCAGAAAATTGTAAAATCCAGAAAATGTATACTCTCTCCTGCTTGGATGCCTTTTCAACATTTGTCTTTTCATGAAACAGACCTTTAAATGTGTTAATAATTTCGTCCCAGAGGGAATTTTGAAGCAAATCCGTAAATAGATCATAGATGCTGTAAGAAACATCTACAACATTTGGACAGTCTTTTTTTTTCCCTCCAGGGGGTCTTTTGTGGGCTCTACTGTCCCTTATATGAAAGTAGGCTGACAGGAAAGGGGAAGACATGCGGCAAATGTTGCCGGGTGTGGGAATCGAACCCGCGTCGAGGACTCAAGGCCTCCAAACGTGGGTCGCGCTATCCCCTAGGCCACCACAGCACGCCCATTTGGACAGTCTTTTAAAAGAAACCCAAATTCAAACATGTGAACAATGAAACTTGCAAAACTCACATTGCTCAGCTATTTATAGAGGTTGTTAACTTCATTAATTTTATGGGATTTTTCTTTTATCAGTCTTAAAACAGGTTCTTTGTGTTAAAAGTTTAAAAGTTAACTTCTATACCCTACAGACTGGGCCTGTGGACTAGCTTTTAGCCTAAGGACTTTTTGAATGTCATATTGTTTTGTCTTGTCCCTGATCAAATATATATATATATATAAAATAGATACATAATATATTCAATTTAGATAGACAGATGAAGAATTTACATGAATATTCTTTCAACATTTGTCATTTGCGTGCTACAAATTACTGGTTTCTAACAGATGGAAAATAACTTAGTCCACCTTTGATTGACGCCATGCAGAGCTCAAGTTTTTTCTCACCTAAAATAAATTTGAAGTTCAACATGGCATACTGCCACCTAGTGGGAATATGACGAAAGTTACCACGCATAATCCTAACCCTAAGTCTAGAATTGCCTTTATTTTTCTTTAAATAAGTAACAGCTCAGTGTCATTGTGAATGTAGCAATAAAGTCACTATTTTCCAAGTCACAAAAAGGTTAATGTGAACCAAAAAGGTCAACTGAATTCAATTCAAAAGTAATTGCTCACTGTTAAACATGATGAGAATGATTTATTGTACCTATTAAAGCTAGAAAAACAAAGAAAAAAAGATTATTGTAATAGTTTTATGGTATTATTGCAGTTTTATCAACAATAACTGTGTCTCTTTTTCTCTCTCTCCATAGTACTTAAAAAACCGAAAGTACAACCCCACAACACTTCTGCAGGAGATCATGGAGCAACTTTTCCCCTCTCAGTTGGCTGAAAGGAAAACGGTTCACGATGCAGAGATGGCTGAACTTTCCAAGTAGGCAACTGGCTAAGATTGTTTGATTAAATTACTACATTGTTGCCATAAAAACCACTCCCACTTGTAATTTGACATATTCTGTTATTCAACTGAAAAATATCCAAAATCTATTTTTACATTTAAAAAAAAAGAAAGTAAAAATAAAATGTTGTGACGATCTGGTAGCTCTACTTATTGGCTCTTTGTTGAAGCATCTTCTTGTGTACACGCCTACCATTAAGACTACTGAATCTGATTTACCAGAAAGAAGTTTCAGCTTTCCTTGTGGCATCTCCTTCAACCTTTAGTTGTTTACATCATTTAGCTAAAGCCGTAGTTTGCCGAAACATTCAAACAATCATACTGAGCTTGTTGCACAAACAACAAGCTCAGGAATACCAAAACTGCACAGAAAGTCCTAGCAAGAGTGCAGAACTAAATGTAACAGAAAACACGTGGAGCCATGAGATGTACACACAAATTGATAGCTTTGAATGACTTTTGTAATATAGAGTACGTTGTCAACTCAAGATGAGAGATGCTTTTAGATGATTTCATCTGAAAAAGGATAAGTTAGGATTTTCAATCATGAAGTGGATTAAGAAAGTATTAGCATTAGGTTACGATTGTGCTTACTTCTGCAAACAGGTTGGTGCATTTTCAATGTTTCTTTTTCATTCAAATATTACAGAATATTTGTCCAATTAAATGCATGACAAGTTTTTCAATGATTGTCATTTGTAAAATCTGACGTTTTATTAGGGGCTTGGGTCTATTCTTTCGAGAGAGCACGTACTCAGAATTTTCAATAAGTTTCCCCTCCCACTTTTCTCTCTTGTAGCCTTACCAAGGACATCCCCATATTTGTCTGTACGGTGGCCTTCCCTGGAGTGCCGTGCCCACTGCACATCTTTGAGCCTCGTTACCGGCTGATGATGCGCCGCTGCATGGAGACCGGCACCAAGAAGTTTGGGATGTGCAGCTATGAGCATGGCAAAGGGTATCACAGCACACGCTATCATAGTTCAGCCGCATTAAAATATGGCTACCTTCACTAGCCTACTTGTAAGTCACCACTTCAAACTGTAATCTGATGAAATGGTGAAGAAAACTCAAAAATAGTTCACTTTTCCATGAATCTAGTTAAATATAAATTATAACCGGGCAACAACCCCCACCATCAATACAATGAGGGACAAGAAAACCATTGAAAGAAGCAGTCATTTAGATTGGAATGTACAGTACGTATATTACATGTATTGCATCATAGTTTACTATTACATTTTGAGTAAGTTGAAAAAGAATAAATCACATTTTGTCAATAAATATTAAATCTTATCTAGTTTTTATGTATCCAGTCTTAGATTAGATATGCAGTGTGAGATAGAAACATGTATTTTATTTTAAAGCTGCACATGTTCCTCAGTTTCGCCGACTACGGCTGTATGCTGGAGATCCTCGACATGGAGCGGCTGCCTGACGGGCGATCTTACGTTGAAACCGTGGGCGGCAGCAGATTCAGAGTGCTCAAAAGAGGTCAGAGGGACGGCTATCACACGGCCGACATCGAGTACCTGGAGGACGTCAAGGTCAGGAAATTCTCCCGGACATACAAGTGAATTCAAACACTGAGAACCGGATTTCTGTCTCAGCTCCTGCTGAATATCTTCGGTGTTCTCTGTGTGCGTCAGGTGGACGGTAGCGAGCTGGAGCTTTTGCAGCGTCTTCATGACAGTGTGTACCAGCAGGCCCAGGACTGGTATCAGCGCGTGGGCAGCCGCAGCCGCGAGCACATCAACAGACAGCATGGCAGCATGCCAGATAAGGAGGCAGACATTCAGGTTTGTGCCATAACACAGCTCTAAAACATCAATCCACCTGCTGCTGGTGGGTATAGAAAAACCCCACTAAGAGCAAGAATTTAAAAATTTCTCACGCCGGCAGTGACACACCTCAAACATCAAGTGAAGAGATGATGACGCTAAAATATACAGGAGGTAGAAGTGATAGACTTTTGATTACCTTCTGACGAGGACGATAGATGTGCAACTGCTACTCAAATATTGCAGCAAATGCGCAAGGTGCATGGCAAGGCGCACAAAGATTCATTCAATGCCATGCGTGAAACTGGAAAGAAAAACTTCACTTAAATTCAAAAATAATTTGTCTAATATTTATCTGAACATTTGTAGACTCTTAAGAGCATTGAATAGTTATTTCTGGCTGATCAGTTGATCCTTAAATATGTAAAAAAAAAAAATAAAATGAGACATTGAGGCCACAGTCAAAGCAATATCCTCCATCCTGACACTGTGAATTCCACACCCTTGTTCCTCAAACACACGCACTATTTAAAAACACGGATTGCTTTTAAAGTGAAATATTGAAGACATGTCAGAACTTTATGATGAACAAAATCCACTTTTTTCACCCATTTTGAGATTTGGGGAAAATATTTTTTTACATACAGCATAAAATATTTCTCTAGCCTTTCTCAAGACTTTAAACTATGTGTTTGTGAGAAAGAGAAGTCATAATATTTTTAAACTGACTCTAATCATGAAGTTCCAATATCAGCGATTATCTCAACTAGAATTAGTAACCATGAACAATAGTTTCTATGTTTGCATCTGAGAGATTGTAGATCCTGACTGTGTAATATTTATAAAATCAGCATATTTAGTTATTCAAACAGAAGAACTTTGCTGTTATACATTTAGCCTTCCTGTTTTCCACTTATGTTTGGTTCTTTATGAACAGCTGACATATCTACAGAAAGTCTCTTCGTTTTGAATAGCTTCTTAAAATCTTTACTTTTCTTCTGACTTCATTAACACTTTTCCAATTGTGAGAGGTTTTTTTTCTTCAACAATATCTTCTACGGTGAATAGCTAGCATGACGTGTTGCCATTTAGGAATGATGAGCTTGACAACAAAGTTTGCTTGACTTGTCGTCGTCGAGATCGGTTAAGAGTGAATTGTACAGTTCTGGTCACCAGCGAACGTTTTGGTGCATCTCTACTATTTATTTCATTCCACAACTATCATGCTTGGAAACATCTTTTTTTTAACGTTATCATCTTTGTTTAGGTCTCGACTAACGGTCCGGCCTGGTGCTGGTGGCTCCTGTCGGTGCTTCAGCTGGACCCCGCCTATCAAACCACCTTCCTGTCACTGACCTCTCTCAAGGACCGCCTGGGACACCTCCGCCTCGTCCTGGAGTACTTTTCTCAGAGCTAGAACCCGGAGCACAACCGCAGCCTACCTAGGGTTCAACATGACGCGCACGTAAAGTGAAACCAGCGCATTCACGCAGAAGTACACAACTCACCACGGGGTTCGGGATTGACCTAAACAAGCGGACGGTTTTAAAGTCCAACCTGGCCATAAGGAGAAACCTAAGGATTTGACTAGAGAACTCATTGCAGACTTGGAATTTCTGCTGTTTGATTTTGCAAATAGATCTTTAAATACTTTTGTATCAGTAAGAACTTTGGGGTTCACCAAAGACAACTCTTTTTTTCGGGTCATTAAAGGTTGTTATACATGGGGAGTTTAAACCAGGTCACGTTTCCAAATGTGCTACAGATGGAGACTGGGTGAGTTTTCTCTCTCCTCACTACAAAAACAAAGAATCTAAAAAAAAGCCTGTTTAGCCTGTTAGGAGAAGACTCTTTGCATCAACTTAGCTACATGTGGAGATAACAAACATTTATGGCACACATTATCTGGAGAGGATTTCTTTGAGGGCCATGATGATCGTTTTTGATAACTCAATATCATTCTTTGAAACAAGCAATACTTGTCTGATCTATTGACCTTGGTAGTCATTGAACATGGCTAATTTTATACAAAGAAAGAGTTTAAAAAGACCTATTTGCATGAAAATATCTCAATAACAACGGATTCTCTTACACAACAGCAGGTGGACGATTTTGTTTCCTAATCCACAAAAACTGCGGCTGCTCAGCATTTTACCATAGGCAACCTTTTTTATTTACTAATGTGTAGATTGGATCGGCAAATAAAAAGTGTAACAAGCGTGTTTTTTTTAGTGTGAGAACGGTCGACAAGAAAATAGCCTTGTGTGTGTTTGCATTAGGTGTAAATATGTGTTTTTTTTGTCCCCCGCTCTTTGTTCTTAAGTCATCATACCGTGTTGTCAGCACTGATATCAGCTACGGTTATAGCACACAAAACTGTGCCAACACATCTTGCGCAGGGACAGTCGTCAAGCAGTTTGGATAAAATGCTCCGTTTGAAGTCCGTCTTGGTCCGCGTCCCCAACGACGAGGGGACACCTACGACGGACGCGGCGCCTACCTCTGGCCCTTTGCTCCAACCTCTGCGTTGGTCCGGCTCATCCTCCACCACCAGCTGTGGTACCTTTGAGTTCCACGTTATCAGGAGACCTGGATGAAGCCTTGGGGGGGGGGTCTACAATACTTAAGAGGTGAACTGTTTGGTATTTTCTGTTCGCTCTAGTGCTACATTCCATGGAATGTTAAAGCTGTTAAGTTAATTTACTAACAACTACGGGCATAACTGGGTTTTATTCTTATTTTTTCACTTTCATATACGTGCCATAGAAATTTCTGTGTTGAATGCTTCGAAGTTGTTATTGTGTCATGGACTCATGTAAAGATGCCTTTTCGCATGGTGGGGCAGTGAATGACGGCAGACATATCACTTGAAGCAGTCCGGCAAAGTCCAGCTAACTTTCTTATTGATGGCAGTTTCTTCAATTGACGGATGCGCTAAGCTTGTATGGTAATGTATTTATAGCTGTGGATAAAAGGGGGTTCTTTGCTGCTTGAAATGTTCCTCAGGAGAATAAACTGATGGATATGGAGCCCACCAGTGGTGACTCGGGTAACAGTCTCATCTCTAATGTCTGTGTTAGGAAATCTTCCAGATAAATGCTAATCTAATGCAAAAAGGGACAGATAATTCAAATATTCAGAATGATAAACAAGTCCTTTTTTGTGTCTCCTCCACTTGTATTCTGATGTTTCACTAAACAGGTGCATCTTAGTTTGTTAGAATATCTTCAAAATATAAATTTATTTCAGTACTTCAGTTCAGTACTCCAATTGATGATACACACATATTGTGAAAACATCATATGGACCTCAGCATGGACCTGTGCAGCTTTACCGGCCACACTTTTTCTTTCCACTCAACTTTTCATTGGGATGCTTGGATACCGGACTCTGTGCACAACCTCTTCTTTAGCGATAACCTTTTGTGGCTTACCCTTCTTATAGAGGGTGATGATGACTAATTACTGGCTAAGTGACAACAGTCTTCCTGAAGACTGACTAGGCCATATCATAGTGATATTCTAATATTTCTCTATAAAAAAAATCTTTTTACTTGGTCTCACATCATGTAATTTTCTTCGAAACTGAATTTAGTACCTTTAAGTCATAATCCCTACCAAGAAAATCAATAAATACTTGAAAGTTATTCTGTATAACGGATCTATTGAGTGTAATTCATGGCTTTCGGATTCTGAATTAAATTACTGGAATATATCATCTTTTCAAAGATATTCTAATTTTTTAAGATGCACGTGCAATGCTGTATTTAGTTTATTGCCCACACAGGCCATATCTTTCTTTGTTAAATGCTAATTTATTTCGGTCTGCCATCGGTCTCCTAACCAATTTTTGCACTACGGTGTTATTTACTTCACAATAAAATTGAAGTCTCATTGTTTTCTCATCCCATGTTTTCTCTTTGGTCATCTTTACAATGAATTTCTTGGTGGAGGTTTAATAGGTTTTCCTGCTCAGGCACCACAGTGCCGTGCAGGACTCTTTAGTTCATTTTAGACTGCTGCTTCAACAACCCTGCAGATGTCTATTAACTTTAGGTACTGTGTTATTGGCTTTTTCAGAGAATGCCCTGCAACACCTGTAAAACAATTTACACACGGCCCACATCGTCTCCCCGCAAGAGAACACTAAGCATTTGAAGTTAGCCGCTCTTGGCGACGATCCGCAAGTAAGGGGAGGTCGCGGAGAGCCCCCGTAATAATGTGGGCGCAGGTATATGAGCTGCATCTCTTCAGGAAAGGCTGAGTGCTGTGGTTTGATGATCAGTGGTCTATGTTGCACTACACAGTTTTTCCCTGCATCCCTGAAAGTGTTGCACTATTGCCAGGCAAAGAGCAGTAATTCTGCTGATAGTGTCCTAGCTTTCCCCCCATTTGTTGACTTTTTGAAGGGCTGTTGTAAACAAAGGTTTTCAAGGCAAATTCTTTTTGATTACTGGTTAGCGTGTTTGTCTTGTAGCAGACGACTCAAATGGATGATTTTTGAATAAGAACTTGGCTGCAGCGAGCGCGATTGCAGAATGTTACGGGAGCAAAACTTGTAAAGGGAAGGACATTGAAAGCATCAGTGACAGATTTGTGGATAAAAATATGTCGCATAACTTTTTTTCCTTCTAGAAATATAATTGATAAGAGTTAGAAAAAAATGTAATGTTGCTAATTAAACATAAAATGATAATAATGATATGCATATTAATACAGTCATTAACAAAATCAATATTCCAAAATATTTACATCAAGAAATTTGAGAATAGCATAAGAGGATTTTTTTTATTTCATCACTGTAGTCTAGCTCCAATCAGAATGCTGTATGCTCGATGACACTTTTAGTCATTTAAGAATCAGCTGATTCTAATAGAGTCCCAGTACAACATCTTTGTAATACCGTGTACCGTTGATTTACATAAACTGTAACATACTATTGTTTCTTTTTGCCATTTTCTGACATTTACATAAGAATTTTAACTGTTTCCTGTCAATGTGGAGAAGCAGACACCCTGCAGAGGGAATTCACTTCAGCCCCTTAAATCTTGCACTGTTAGGGGTTTTTTTAAATAGTGGAATCTGCTTCTTGATATAACTTGCTTGTAATTCACCTTGAAAAATGTTTTAGTGTGGTAGTTAATTGTGCATCAAAAAAACTCGGAGAACAATTTGGAGCTGGGTTTTAAGCCGGGATCCTGACACCGATTATTTAAAAATGCCTTGATTAGGATCCCTAAGAAATAAAAGTGTTCCCAAAACTGATCTCTGGGGGACACATTTTGGCAGCAAAACAGAAACAACAGGAAATGCCTTTTGGCTTTCACAAACTTCTGTTGAATACAATGACATACTACGACAACACAAAATGCAGAGTCCTTGCTTTAATAATATATGATCAAAAGTCTCAAAATCCTCAAAGAACGTAATAAAAGGGATGCCTAGTGTAATTCTTAAATGAAATAGTTTATTACTTTTAATGGCACAAATTTTTTTCTGTGTCCATCATGAGTGGTGAATTTCAAAAAGAGAATTTTAATTATAAGCCTGGATGTTGCTTAGATGTATAAAAGAACATGTTCCCTTTGGATAAGGGATGAACAAGGCAGATTTTCAAAAGGAAGGAAACTGAAATGAACTTTGAACATGATTAATAAATAAAACGCACGGTGTGAACTAGCAAGGTTTGGATGCAAAACCTGATCAAAATAAACTATAGCCTACAATTACATGCTCATTCCACCAGGGGGCAGTCTGTAGCTGTCAAGGGACAGCAACACCTACGCACAAGCAGAGATTTTGTGTTGCTAATATGTTTAAGCTAAAAATGATCACAATAAAGTTTCAAAACTGGGTTAAAGCTTGTACATAGCTGCAAAATAAAATACATTTTGAGAGAAAATAAAAGTGAACGATTTCCACGGGCTGCCTCGCTGCAGAACTGTACAGAACAACTTCCTCTGCATAGGAAGGAGGCAGATAAAAAAAAAAAAAGGTTTCGGTGGCTTCGGCGGAGTTCTGTAATGCAGCTCAGCGTCGACATCAAAGCCCATTACATTTGAAAAATGCCACGGCTTTTTGCGCTAAATTGATCCACTGCTTCCCGGTTGTGTATGAGTGAGGATGACAGGCGTTTTGTAGGAGTTATTGCAAAGGAAGGAGGATCGGTGGGGGCCACCGGCTGTGGCTCAGTGTTTCTCTCTCTCTCTTTTCTGCGGTCTTCATGAGGGATTAAAAGAAATATGAACAAAATCCTCCACATAATGAATATCTGGGTTAGTTTGGAGAGATTTCAGGTTTGAGTTGAAAGTTGGAATTTGTGTCAGCTGGACATTTGTCCAAGGAAGAGTAAAAAAACAAAGATGACTTGTTGATTTCTAAAAAAGCATGTTATTATATTCCAGTGTAAACATGTAATAGTTATCCACAATAATTATGGAGTAAGTCACAGGGGCCTCCAATAAAATGGACTATCTTGTTCTCTGTGAAATATAGAACGAGAGGTGGGGGGGCTGCAGAGAGCATCTGAGGACAGATGCAGCCCTGTTGTTATAGTGACAGAGAGAGAGAGAGAGAGAGAGAGAGAGAATAGGATTATCAATTACAAAATGGAGAAACTTTGTCTTTGAAGAGCAAAGCACTTTGTTTATGCTACGCAGCTTTAAAGACATCAGAAGAGAAAAGCTCCCCCCTGCCCCATGCAGATATAAGACGGCTGAAAGGAACCAAAGTTTTTCAGGGTGAGTCAAAATGTTTCGGTCTGTGTGTGTATGCGCTGGAAGACAGCAGATAAACTTGGCTTATCTGCTGTCTAAACCAAACCAGACTTTGGTTTAAGTCTGGCCTTAACGAGCCAACATGATAAACCCATGAGCATGCTCCTGTGTGTGCCTCTGAGAGCCAAAGTAAACACATCGGGCCACCCGCCGTCAGCTGCGCCACAGGACCCGTCAGAATCACTTCAATCAAAAGAAACCAGGCAGATCCCAAAAATAACAGAGAGACCTTAACAGGGAACAGCATTACTAGTCAATTTTTCCCACTAAAGACATTCACTTGATGATTCCAACACTATATGTGCAAATCTGTAATGTGACAGTGTAAATACCTCAGAGGTCACCTGGAGGTGCAACAGTGAGCATTTACAGGAACGGACAGAGCTGACTGTTGTTCTCGAGGAATATTAGGACATTCGGTGTTTGTAACAAGATGCTGCAGATCTTCTAGACGTCTGATGTGAAGAGCGTAATCTCTTCTGCCGTCATCTTTTTAGGCAGCAGAATCAGAAACCGGGACTTTATAAAGGGGATGAAGAAGGCAGGTTGTGTTCTGGGGAAAGCTCTGGAACGTCTGCAGACGACGGTGCATGAAAGGATTCTTCATGAGATGAAGACCATTACGGAGATCCCTTAGCATTCAATTCAGAGTGTCTTCAGTCAGAGGCTTCTTCAGAACTCGCTGTGTAAGCAGACTGCTGCAGGAGGTCCTGCTGCCAGCATCGTCTCTACGACAACTCTTTGAAGAAACTTGAGTAATATGAGTTACAGAAGTATTCAATTTTAACTTTGGAATCAATAAAGTATTTTTAATCAACTTAATTTGAATTGATAAACATAAGAATTATTATTATTATTTTTTGTAAAGGCCAGAAAATTAAATGTGCAGAATTACGTGTTGCCCCAAACTAATACCACACAATAATGTCCAATGGGTAAGACGTAGTGGTGGCTACGTCATCAGACATCAGCATGCTGTTTGTACTATTCATGCAGCATGGGAAATGAAGTTGAAGGAAATAGTGACTTAGGGACAGATGTAAACACAAAGCAAAGCTGGAATGAAATCTGTTGCAGGCTACCAAAAAAAGAAAAAAAAAGTCTCATGGTGGTTCTAAAATGACACTGACACAGCCAGAGCTACAACAAAGCTATAGCTCAAAGAATATTCATGTGTTAAAATGGCCCTGTTAAAGTACAGACCTAAATCCAATTGAGAATTCCTGGCAAGACTTCAAAATTGATGCTCACATACATTCTCATTCTAATCTGACGACTATTTTTGAAAATACAAACGGTCTCAAGTTGTGCAAAGTTGTTGCAGCCAGGTGTGTCTCCCACTAACTTAAACTTTGGTTGGTCCATGGCCAAATATGAACAAGTTCAAGGGCTTTAAATATTCCTTGGGGATTTCTAAGCTCACACAGATATCTTTGAGGCTGCACTGGTTGACTGTATCAAAGCAAGAGAGCTATGACTTTTCATGCTGGTGATTCCCTGTAGGAAAAAAAAAATACAGAAACAAAGGAAGCATATTTTGATCACCTGCTGGCATATGAAGGACAGCAGAAGCAGGAAGCACAGAAACACCGCAGGAGATGCGAAGCAGCGCAACTGGCTCACCGATTCTCACAGTCGCCGCCTGCAGAGATGCACACCTGGCTGCGTCTGAGGTGATCTCAGAAAGTTCTGTAGAAGGTTATGCAAGTAAAGAGCTAAGGTTATTTGTAATGTAAAAATGTGCTGTCACAAATTCCCAAATCGATGGCAGCTAGAATAGTTCACTTCTTATTTCTTGAATGCTTGTTCTGAGTTATTGAAAATTACAATTGGATAAATAAACAATTGTAATTGTAATAAATAAGCAAAATATTAGCAAAATTTGAGACCAATTCACTTACTAGTCATGTTTCTGGATTGTGGGAGGATGTCAGAGTGCCCAGAGAGAAGCCAAACACATACAGAGAGAACATGCAAACCAACACAGAACATAGTGTGTGTGTGTGTGTGTGTGTGTGTGTTTCAGCATTTTTCTTACCTAATAAGGCCCATTTTTCCAATAAATACTATATTGTGGGGACCCACTTCTCCATATGGGATCCAAATTACAGGCTCAATAATAAGAAGTGCTGTTATGGACTACAGTGTGAATTGGATTTAGATTAGGTTTAGGGTAAAACATGACTTTGTGTGTGTGCTTGTGTGTTTGTTTGTGATACCTTGTGGCTACCCACTGTCCTTACTACGTTGTGGGGACCCACTGCTCCTTGTGTGGACCAAAGCTGGTCCCCACTAGGGGAAGCTCTGTTTTTGGGTCAGGGGTTAGATTTAGGACTAAGGTGTGAATTGAGTTTTGATTAGGGTTAAGGTTAAGTATGTAATAGATAGGATTAGGGTTAGGATAAGGGTAAGGTTTAGGCTGTAGAAATGAATGGGAGTCAATGGAAAGTCCCCACAAAGATAGCCACTCAAAGGCGTGGGTATCTGTGTTTGCGTGTCCTTTGATGGAGGGATATACTACTCCACCTTTTGGCCAATGACTGCTGGATGTAGGCAGCAGTCGTTGCAGCGTCACTCACCTGCCACGCTGCGAGGCTTAATGGGTGTAGCGGATGGATGGATGATTACATATAACACATGTGTTAAATCTTAAACACATTAAACTAATCAACAAAAAGTAAGTGTAAAACAAAATTCTCCACAAACATCCTATTTTGAATACAGTTTGTAGTTATGCAACTATAAAGCTGCATATGCAATTTTTATTTGCTCAAACTGTCGACATGTCATGACATAGGTAATCTGTGAAAGATGGAGCTCCTCCACCTCATCCAAGAGCTGCTACTGCCATCTGCAGAAACGCTCCGGGTCAAAAACGCGTTCACACGTTCAGAATAAAGTCGACTCACCCTTGGTCAGGTTGCTCCTTCACTAATTTACATCCCCATTTAACACCCATGCATTACAGTTTTGATCCACCTTTACTCCCGTTTTGGAACATGAAACAAACGCTACTGTTCCCTTGCAGTTAAATCAATCCTTATCAGCTTATTGTTCTTCATGGTTACACATTTTCAACAGTTATGGAAATAAGTCATGAAAATGCTCAAATTTCATGTGTCATTAATTCTAGTTGTAATTTATTTTCCAAAAAGTTTGGAACACACATTATTTCGACTTATTTCATGTTTGTTCCAGTTGACTTATTAAATAGGAGAAATTGTGACGCACAAGCACAAGCAGCACAAGCAATTTTTTATTGCTTGTGCTGCTTATGTTGCTATTTATTTGCAGCAAAAGCAATTTTGAACTTACACTAAGGAAATCAATTACATAGACAAACAGCTATCTATGAGCAACAGCTGCTCTTTAGCTATTATATCTTCAGCAGAAGTTATTATTCTGTACACTTGAAACAATAAATACAGAAGCAAATTGGAAAATCTAAAAAAGAAAACAAAACCTTTAGAGTGAGGATAAGAATCTTTTTTTCTAGGCATGACAACAAGGACAGATGATCCATATCTGCTACTGAGCGACAGAGTAAACCTGCAGATGTAAAGCCAAAAAAGTATATAAGTAGCTAAAACAATGCCGTCAATTTCTTTCTCTAGTTTAATGTTTCTACAATATGCACATTTAGGCCTCTTCAGTCACACAGACATTAGTGAATAGCCTTGTGAGAGTAATTCAACAGAAGCCTTTTCCAGGATATTCAAGTTTGAATCAAGCTAATATTTGAGCTTGAATCAGGTTTTCATCTTGGTTTGAGGCTCTAAAGTGTCATTTATTTACCTTCTGTTTTGAAAAGACACCTCTTGGCTGCCTATGTTTGGCACCAACAGCATTACTAAGGCTTAGAGAAAAGAAAAAAAGGTGTGAAGTGCAACCTTCCAAAAGGTTTGAAGAATGCTATTGTACTTATCTTTTTTTTTTTTACCTGAGACTACCCTGACTTTTTGCATTCTCACTAGAGAACTATTCAAAGCAATCTGAATCCTTAGATTCAAGGAGCCGTCTAACTCTGTATGTTTCAGACTTGTAAAAGGAACTCATGCCAAATATATGAACTGTAAGTGTGTTACCATGCTACAACCAGAAATGAAAAGAAATAATTGAAAAACAATACCTGTAATTAACAGTGTTCATGATTAGAATAAGGAAGAAATGGATAAATATGAACAAACTGAGTGGGTGTGGATTCAGAAAGTGAAACTGAAAAGATGAGCTACTGAAAAAAAAAAAAAAAAGAATAGCTCCATTTCCCTGCTATCAGTTCGTTTGATTGCATCCGCAAGCAGCGGAGCTTTCTCCAGCACAAAGTCACGCACCGCGGTAGAAAAGGCATGCCTCACCCCTGCTGAATCTGGGATTTATATTTGTTGGGAAGCGCAGATATGAGTCTTACAGATAAGACGACGTCTGAATAGGAACAATGGAGATCAAAGCTGTCAGTCAAGATGGTATTTATTGCTCTGGGTGTTACTATTACTGCCATTTAACAGAGGAACAGGCAGAGATGAAACCTGAGAGAGAGAGGAAGAAGGGAAGAGGAAAAGAAACCCCTTCAGAGATGAGAAAGTGTTTCAGTACTGGACCTTGGCATCAACGAGGTGCCATGAGGACAGTGACTAACTGCTCTCATATGAAGCCTCACAGCGTCACCACCAAGCAGGGGGAATTTCTCACATTTTGATTGTTTTGGTTGTCATGGAAGCGGCCGGCTGTGGTTAGCGATACAGAGACCTGCTCTTCTGGACGTTTCTTAATGGCTTCGTCACGTTGGTGTTTAATACACATTCATCTACTAGCCAAAGACTCCACACCACTGTGGTAGTCAGAACTGCTTTTGCAAGAACAAGCACGAGGTAGAAAAAGTTTGTGTGGTCGTCTAACTATGACAGGATGAAGCATGATCCTCTCTAATGCTAAGTGACAGAGGCCTGCATCTCAGGCCACTTTTTTGTGTATTTGTCGCAGACTGAGCAGTGTGGTACCACTCACAACGCAGCAGGCATAAACCCAGAGCTCTGCATACACTTGACTTGATCTGCGCCCGCTGACAGGGGACCACAGTGCACCCAGCGTGAAGATTTATTGGAGAAAGTGAAGTGCATCTTTTAATTCTGTCTCTTAAGAGAGAAGAAAACTGATTTTTGAGATTCTCTCCCCACACCAGAGACAAGAGAGAGAGAGGTAAAGCTGCAAAGCTAATCTAGATGAGCCACAGGAACTGAAACACTGCAGCTCATTTGAGTCTGAATATTCAACCCCACCCCCCCTCGCCCCTACAGTGCTCAGCATAAAGGAATGCATGCAGAGACATAAGGTAGCATTCTCACAGTGCAAAATCTCTCTCCCTCTATTGAATGACTGCAAGAGGAGATGTTTATGTCCACATTTCAAGACAAACACGATCGCCACATCTTGTGGGAGGGCACACACACATACACACACGCGCACACCCACCCCAGTGCAAGCAGGGAGACACACAGGAGCATGTGCCGCCATAGCTTTGCGAGGCACCGTCCGCATCCTTTCAGTGAGGGATTTGCAGAAGACAGCAGCGAACGTGGTGCAGGATTTCTGTCATCATCGAACACATGGGGAGAGGAGTCTGCCTAGACAGCAGCATTGACAGATTGCATGAATAATTTAGGAACAAAGTGAGAGGCCTCGCGGACCTCTGAATCACTACCGACGACAGCTGCCTTCTCTGACTTTGGTTCCCCTCTCATCTTTTTTTAATGCATATTATTTCCATAAATACTTCTCCCTAACATCTCGGAGTTGCGTCCAAACACGGAAGGGACGCAGCACCGGGTGTCTGATGTGGAAACGAGGGCTGTGGCCTCAGCGGCGACGCAGCGCGACTCGTAGAAACCAAACAACATCTTCATTCACGTCAAGCCGGGGTTTCAGACATGAAAACAATCCCTGACAGGAAGGCTCTGACATAGTTAAAGGCCAAATGTCATATTACAGAACAAGAAAACAAATAAACAAAATCTACATACATTGTTTTGTTCAAAGTAATGAGGCAAGCAAAGTAAAATAGATGAGTTTTATGATAGTAAGCATTTGAAAGGAATGATTTTCAAAACCCTAAAATTTAAATTAGCTGGAAACTTTGCAATCACTAGCTTTTTTTTTGGCTAACAATTATGTCATTCCTATAGGTTTTGTCTTCCATATATATCACCGTTTTTTGACAAGTTTTAACTACGCTCTAGACGTGCCTTTTTTTTGTTTCACACTTTTTCTGACTTTCAGAGATGGATATGAATATACCTGTCAGGAGCTGGCAGCATGGTGATACTCCCTTAAATATGTAAAAAAAAAAAAAAAAAAGAGGATTAGAAAACCAGGTGGCTGACAATAGACATAAAAGCTGATGCGTTACATGGACAGGTGAGCTTAGAAAATGAGCTACACATGACAGGTACAGTGCTTTTACAGGGATGGACAAAATGGGAATATACAATGAGGCTGTATAACAAATAACCAGTACTTGTAATATGATGTATTCGACAAGAATTTGCCAGAAACCCGTAATAAAACTCACTCAGCAAGATTTGTAGGAGTACATTTTGAAAGTGTATGCTCTCCAAATCTTTTGTCTGTAAACACCAGTTTGAGTCCTAATGAATTGTCTGTTGTACTCTTTGGTCAGTACAACAACAAAGCTCCATCACAAGTGCTTTATTTACATAATCATCGCATGGAAGACAATGGCTTTGTTATTTTACGCTGTTATTCAGCCAGCAGACACAATTTACGAGACGCAGCGGCACTGAGAGAAAACTTCCTCGTACTTTGATCTGCTTTATTTTCTGGAGATTACATTCAGCCAAAGTCCTAATTGCAGTACTTTGTGTGCATCCGGCACTAACCTAATTTAGGGTCCTTTTGAAAATAATGACATGAAGTTTGTTTTTTTTCTGGTTAATTAGCATTAAAGTGAGGTAAACAAAACAACAATTCAAGCTGAATGATTCACTTGTTCTTTACGGAGATTTGCATATTTAACTTTCCACATGTAACCCTATGCTTAATCTGTTGTGTCTGGTCATGTGACAGCATATATCACACAATATAATAAACCAGAGTACAAACATCAGACATCTCAAAAACATTTGCATAATAATGTTTTCAGTGGATCCCAAAACATAGGTCTCATTATTTTGTGGTGATTAGTGAGTAAACCTACTTAGTAAAAATAGAAATCAAAGTTAGAATAATTAGGTTTTAGCATCAGGTGATGGTTTGTGTAGCCGCTAAAAGAAATATATGTTGTCTGGCAGAGGGAAAAAAATATTTTAAAATGTCTGAAGTTGCCTTGTCAATATTTAAAAATACAGTTTCCATATTTTCAAAGACAAATTACATCATTTGACAGACCGGTTTATATAATTTGTCTGTATTTAAAAATTGTAAACAGCCTGACCCAAGCAAGGACAGAAACCAGAAACCATCGTGGCACGCGTTCACAATGGCATTTTTGATTTATTTTGGCAAAAACTACATTTTACTTAAAATACTTTTAATACATTTGAGGTGCAACATCTCAAACGAAAAACAAGTACCGTTCTGCAATATCAGCACATATTTATTTTGCAACTCATCAGAAAAATGAAGAACTTAAAAAGCATTTTTCAGTTTGGTGTTTGATCTTGTTTATCTGAAGAACTGTCAACTATTTTGCATTATAACGTTTAAATGATTGTACAATGATTGAACCTGAGTTTCACAAGTTTACATATTGTAGCTCCGTTACTTTTTGTTGATCTAATGTGAATCTTGTGCCAAAAAAATAAAAAAAAAGCATTCAAATGAGTAGTTTTGTGTTTTCACAAGTAGTGCAAGGGTTTCAATAACCTCACACTGACGTAACTGGTGGTTGTTCAACAGAGTAGTGAAAAAGCTTCTACATTCTTAACTAGATTTGATCGAAACAAGTCCACATTCGTTGAAAATAAACATTCTTTTAATTGGCCCTCTATTAAAGTGCCAAACCTGTAGCTTGACCTCATACCGACTTCAATGTCATTGCCTAGCTTTGTTCTTACATTGTGCAAACATAGGGTGGATACCCACTTCAGGTTTTCTTTACATGCATATAGCAAGAAAAAACATATTCAAAGCAAAAATGTCCACTAATTATTATTATTTTTTTCCCGAAGAGCTACTTGCCACAAGCCAAAGCTAATTTCTATTTTATGTCATGAAACAAACTCAGAACTTTCTTTTACTGCCATTATTTACAAGCTGTGAACACAATAAAACCATCCAGTAAAAATACGTGCACTTCTCTTTGCAGTTTGAAAGTGGATAGGCCTTTTTGTCTGACTAAATACTGAGAGAATACAGGCTGGTGGTTTTTCTTTGATCAGATTTCAGCTAACATTTAGGTGCTCTTTGATCACCGTCAGTACACATTTCTCTCTCTGAACACATCATTTCCTCAGAAGAGCAGGCTCACCACAACTCAAAATAAGATTTGAGGGAATGAAGCCAAAACGTTGACAACATTTTCACACAGTTGCATCAGTTAAGACGAGGCAATCAGGTTAAGCCAACATATTGTTTTTGGGTATTTTAGGTTAGCGTTTTTCTTTTTTTTTTTTTTTTTTTTAAATCAGATACAACCTGGCAAACACATAAACTCAGCTCAATTACGACACATTTCAGTGGGAAGAAACTGGAGTGTTTGGAAAGAACGTGCAGATTCTACAGAAAGACCCCAAACCTCAGTCTGGAGACTGAATTCAAATATCTGTCACGCTTCATTTATCAAATATCTGTCACAGTGAAAACGATTTGTTCTTTTCCAATTATGTGGTACTTTGTACTGGTTGTGGATTATTTGTTGCTATGTGACAAAATGTCACAAAAAACGTCAAGCAGTACTAAATGTTCTTGGGTCAGACAATTTCAAAGTAGTAAGATCAGATTTTTGAGAAGCGGACGTCCATTAGGAGCTTTTGGTCAGCACATGTCTTTGCTGTTATGGTTATCTGCAGCTTCTTCGTTTTAATCAGACAAAAATCTGTTTTCAGCTTATATCTATAGATTCTAATAGAAATCAGATGTAATCCCTCAACAGAACCCCTCCGTAAATGTTTTTTACTCCTTTAGATTAAAGTTGTTGTATTTTTAGAAAACCTCTGTTAAATTTAACTATTTTAAGATAAAGAAACAGCTGAAATATGCAGATTGTGATTAAGCATGCATGTCATTATCAGCATGGTATCGGCCAATATAAGCTGTAAAGTTTAATATTGGACATCACCCATTCAGTCAAAATAACTCACCAGACTTATCATAGCTTTGTATGACAAGTCAGAGATGTTGATGCCTGCAGCACAGCACAACATCAAATTTGCAGTTTGTGTGTTGTCATTGTTTTAGAAAGAGCAGATGTCATGAATAAATTTGACATTAGACATAATGCAAGTTAAAAGTGTTACATCATTTTCAGCCTCCTTTTTAGCATTTGCATTTGGTAGCAAGCTAAATTAGCAAAAATAATGCAGCATTTTAATTCCACAGTGCAGAAAGCCATATAGTTTCGGTAAACAGGTATAGGAAATTAATATCTGTATTAGTATCGGTTGTCGCCAAATGAGTTTTAGTATACTGGCATATCGGATATCAACCAAAAATCCAACATTGTGATGCTTTTGGGACTTGATGACTTCTTTGGTAAAGTTTTTTAGTACATCCAAACTCCTCAACACAATGTGCTGACAGCTTTAAAAGATCAAATTAGACCTAGTTTGGTCAATTCCCTGATGTATTATTCAGTTAATGCAATGATTGCTTAATGAAAGGCAAAGTTTAAATCAGATGAACAACTCTAGTAATGCTGTATATGAAAATACCCTGACTAGATATATATGCAAATGTTAAAAGTTATAAAGCTGCTGACAAACCGCCGTGCCTCGCTGCATCGAATTTGAATTCGAGCCAAGCTGCGGGGGTTGATGTATTCACTTGAGCTGATGATTAAAGAGGGTTTAAAACCCTTTCTTGGGGGAGCTCGTTTGTGTATGTGTGTCACTGAAAGGCAGGGTGGGATGTGGAAGTCAAAAAAATAAATAAACAGGAAAAAAAATAAAATAAAATAAAAAGAAACAATGCAGCATCTGTGCCTGCAAGTGTTTGGCTTCATGTTAACTTTTGACCACTCGCCTCAGGAGCAGCATGCTCAGAAGTGTCTTCCAGGTCTGCAGCAACCAGAAACAATCAAGGTACACAAGGGCCAAATCCCGCTAGGCACGCTGCAATCTTCTCAGCTTTTATTAAAGAGTGACATTTTTCAGTTTGGATTTATATATATATATATATATATATATATATATATATATATATATATATATATATATATATATATATATATATACACACACAAAAAAATCATACAATCCTGTGATTTTTTTAAATGGCTTTTTCCCCCCTTTTTGCACTAGAAGTGATTGGGAGCAGAACTCCTATTCCCCTTGTCACATACAGAAGGACCGGCGGTCAGACCTGTGGTAATCTAAATTTTCCCCCAACCCACCCTGCCTCCCTCTCCCCACTACCTCTTTCATAGACAAAGTTGAGGGTTTATTAGAGTTGGTGGCCTGTGATTATGTTTTAATGAGAGAATGACTGTGGAGAGCAGATAAGGCACCCGGTTCAGGCTGAGAGGTCCTCGGTGGGATTAGAATAATCGTCAAAAAAAACCGCCATGTCCTTAAAAAAAAAACGTAACCACAATAGAATAAGACTGCCCCTGTCTTTCACCACTCCTCCACCTATTCATCCCTCCATCCACCGCTCTCCCCGACTTCTACACGCCCGTCGCTTAATTGACATTCCTGTGTGTGACGGGCCAGCCCTGGCACTGGAACGTGACATTCCCTCCTCTCGTCGCCGCCTGCGCCGAGGCAAATGTGGGTTTTTACAGATCAGAGAGTCGCAGTGAGAAAACGTGGGTTAGTGTGGTGAGAAGATGCGAGAGATGTGAGAGAGTGAGGGGGCATAAATGGAGAAAGAGTGAAAAAGAGCCACTGTAGTAGATGCTAAGTCATGATAATGAGGAAGCCTGCAGATGCAAGCTGCGTCACTTGCCGCTGCAGTTCTTTTTCTCTCTGTGCAAACTGTGTTGTTCTTCCAAGAAAATTTCTTATGGAGGCCAAACATTTTAGTGCGTGCATTACATTGTTTTGTCGGTCGTGCTGTCATCTAAATAATTGCCACTCAACTATTTAAATGACTTAGTTGTAACATAGCTGCGCGGTTGGTAGCACTGTTGCCTTGCAGCAAGAAGGTCCTGGGTTCGATTCCCGGCTGGGGTCTTTCTGCATGGAGTTTGCATGTTCTCCCTGTGCATGCGTGGGTTCTCTCCGGGTACTCCGGCTTCCTCGCACAGTCCAAAAACATGACTGTCAGGTTAATTGTTTGTAACATAAAAGTAGTCCACCAGTAATCATGACAGACTGGCTTGAAATACAAATGATTTTTATTCATGTATACTTCATACTTCAACCTCAACAAAACCTTACAGAGATTTGAATATTTTTATTTTTTTTGTGTGGAGGATAACTACTCAATCCTAAGATATAGTGGTCAATACTACAGCAGGCAGCTATTCAAAAGTTGATTTCTTGTTTGAGAGCAGGTAAGCGAGCCAGGTTTAGAGCATCACCCTGTACACTGCCATCTACTGGTATGTCAGTGCAAATAATAAAAATCCTTTAAATCCAAGTGGCCAACAGACATTGCTTTTGCAAGTCATAGTTAGGTTTCATTCTCAAGTCTTTCCTCCCAAGTATCTGGACAAGACCAGATACTTGAAAGTATCTGGTCTTGTCCAGATACATGAAAGGGCAAAGTTGAGTCCAAAGTCAAGACATGCAAGTCTCAAATGTAGGCAAGCGTTAAATGTCGAGGCATGAGCAAATGACCAAATTTGTAGTTTAAATATGGAATTAAATCAGAGTCAGAGAATTTTGAGATTTTAAATGATTTTACATGGTTTTGTTTGACAGAACAAGAGGACATGAACTTCAAAATTACTTGGAAATGAGGACTGATCTTGATTTTTGCAGTAACTGTAAACACAAATAACAATAAAAAAAGCATCTAATAAATTTAGAAAATAATGAGCAAACTGTAAAATAACTGTTTTTTTCTATTAGTAAAAATAGGTTCTTATTTATTACTAAGGAACAGCCATTATATTTGAACTCACAATAAGCTGTTCAAATTTACTGATTGTATAAATGACAATATCACAGTGAGTTGATGCATTAGTATTTTGGAAACACTTTTTTTTTTTACAGTAAACACCTACATTTATGTTGAGCGCATATGTATTTATTTCATGTAATACATAATACATTTGAGGAGTAAGATGCTAAGTAAAGCTTTTCGGGAAGTTGCTTACTTGAACACAAAACAGACGGAGCGGCGACGTTAAGCATCTGGAGCATTGTTATTGACCGCCCAATAAATCTAAGTCCAATATTTACCCACCCTTCTGCTGCGTCGCGATTCCAGTGGAGAAAACGTGTTTGTTACGAGCCCCAGTCAAAGCGGCGGTGGCTGAGACATTGGGGTTCCGTGGAGGACGGCGTGTAACTTTCATTCTAATTATCAAACTGGAGAGAACCGAAGCGTGATAAGGTGACAAACCCCCTCCCGCAGGGATGGGGAATGTGAACTCAGCTCAACTGGAACTCGCCCTTATTTACTTCTCTTTAAATGCTTTTTAAATCGCACCAGCTAATCAGAAAGGCTTTACCAGTGTTGATATATGTGTACACACTGTGTGACAGAGAGCGGAGGCAAGGGAGAGACAGAGAGAGAGAGAGAGAGGTGGTGTTGGTTTTAAGGCCTCTCTCTACAGGGAGAGGGGATTATGTTTCTCTGCTGTCATGTGTTCTGACATTCAGAATGTTATTAAACTTCAATAGGCTGAGCTCAGGGTTCACTGATTACTCTTACTGGGGCTGAATCCATTATTCAAGGTTTACTTCACAGCCTGTGTTCACCAAAATCACCATCACGCCTGCACACTTCAAGAACGGACGCATATCCACTCCTGTAGCCGCGCATACGTGCGTACATCGCATTCATCTGAGCGAACGCACTGGAATAAACCTTCGTAATGACGCTCCTTTTAGGCCGAGTAAGAGTTTTTCTAATCATTCTAAATGCGTATTTGGCCAGCGGGAATGAGCGGGGTGACACGTAGAGTTAGTCTTGTGCCTTTCAAGTGAACCTTTGACATTGAGAATCAAAGGAGCCCCACACAGGCTGCTACGATGAAAAATGTATCCCATTTCAAAGAACAGTTGAAAAGCACTAGAAGTATTACTTTGCAGAAAAGAGACCTTAAAAAAGGAATTTTAGACTATAGAGTGAAATATTTCATTAAAACGGCTTGGTGTTTTCCCCCGTTGCTCAGTTTTAACCCCAACTACCAAGCCGATGGGCTCGGATTAAGCTAGGTTTCAAGAGGGAGGCTTCAGAACTTTGATCACTGGGGGAAGTAGCCCCGCTGCAGACTCTGCTCATCTGTCATTCTGTCTGAGGCGATGTGGGGGACCATACATCTCTCCCTTCACCCCCTCGCTTCAGCGGCCCAGCAACCCTCCTTGTCCAACTCCTGTTTACCACCTCCATCCATCTTCACCAAAAGACGGTTGCTGCCTTCGCCCACAGAGACGGACGGTTAGGAAACAAAGGACGAGAGATGAGTCTCAGGGCCTTCGGGTTCCCTCAAACCTCAGAAGGGCCTGGCAGCGGCAGCGGCCTCATCTCCGTTCCCTAAACATCGAGCGAAGCACATCTCTCACGAAAGGGCTGCTGAATCTCGATAGCATTGGACTAATGGGCTCTGAATCATGATTTACAGTCCCTTTCAGCCCAGGCCCAGAGTGACCCTCAACACCACAGAGACGTGCAGGGAACAATAAAGCAGCAACTGAATCATAACTCATTATAACTTCATACGTTTTCATTTACAGAGCATTATAACTGCATTACCCCTCGTAAATCACAAGCTAATGGGATAAGTGAAGGCTTAAAATGTGAGCCTTGATTTGTCTACTGACCGCTGGAGTGGTTAAAGAATATTTAACACTCTCCTCTCCTCTGCAGTTTCTGTCTCTGTCGGTACAATGAGCTCAGAGTTGACTTTGCTTGTTGTTAACGTGCTGGCTTTGAAGGGAAGCCTAGCTCTTCAAATAATGGATGTGACAATGTTTGGGGCTTTGCAGTCACCATCTGTAATCAGGCCTGAAATATATACATTGGACTTTTTCTTAGTCAGCATGAACTTCAGTGGTGTTGCAAGCCCAACCAATTTATAGATGGCAGTGAAAGTCTTCATGAAATCGTCTTTGCAACGTCCACTTTTCAGTCACTTTCACACTGTGTTTTACGCAGATGGCATGTCTGTTCAGTAAAATGAGAAATTTTTTTATGAAAACAAAAAGCCTTTCAAAAGTTGAAACTTATACAAAAGTAGAAACAAAAGTAGAAAAGCGCAGGATGGGTCTGCTGTCGATTTATACGACTTAGTACTACTTTTTGAATGACATTTTTGTCACAAATAATGTTTTAATGGATAACTATGTATAAAGTGGCTAAGCTGCTAAGAATAAACAGCTTTTGATATTATCAGAACTCTGTGCCCAACCCAGTAGTGCTTATTTTATGATAGGAGTTTGTGCAAACTTCACTTTACAAGATCTTTCAACACCGAAATGCTACAATGTTTCCTGCCAAAAGAAAGTATGTCTCACAAAACGCCTTTTCTATTTGCTGAAACAATTTAAGCGATTGCTATGAGCTGCGAAAATTAAGGTAAGTGTTTTAGGCTTGATATCTTGATCTCTTGTTGAGGGTCAACTGCACAAATCTGCTCCATGGATTTGCCAGCAGCACTTGGTCTACCGCTCATAAACTGTTAGCGTGGAAGCATAATGGGTTCCTAACAGGACAAAGATGTTAGGAGTTTCAAACAAGAAACATCAACCACAGTGAGAAACCGTTGGCCACTAACTGTGCCACTGTTAGCGTCTCCGCTAATGCTTCTTATAAACCCAATAAGGTCGGAGAGTATCACACACCGACTAATGACTGAACCTTTAACCTGATAACTTATTTCAACTTTTCACGACATGTGCGTTTAGCAGGAAATAGAAAATAGACATCCCGTGTACACACTGTGATATGTGTGATCAAGGGAGCACTAAGACTGTCCCGAGGCATTTTTTGTTTCTTGACAGTGTGTCAGATGCCTTCCTTAGATTTCAAGCTGCCATGAGTGTCAGTCACTCAGGCTGCAACAACCGGCCTGAGGGTGGGATGGATGAGAGACAAGAGATGCTCCATGCTATAACAGGGATTTAGTCTTGCAGCATCCTTGGAAGCGCAGCATGTGTTCCTGCGCCCCGTGCCCGTGTCTGCCTTTCAGGATCTCTTTACGTGAGCAGAAGATGTCTCCCACGCACGCAAACGGCTGCAGACACCACCCGCAGTTGCTGGTGGGAGTCGGCGTGGAGAAACAATGGGTAACTACGCGAGGGAACAAAAAAAAAGAGATGCAGGTGAATTACAAGTGAGCTGACACAGAAATAATGAGGAAGCGTTGACGTCAGGGAAGCCGCGTGTGAGGGACACTGGCCTTTTATCAGAGATTAAAGCAGTTAATTCAAGCTGTTCGAAAGAGGAAATAAGCTTTTCCTCCCTGATGGCTGTGAGACTTTGCTCTATCTCATCAACACAAGCTGACAGCAGCTTCTTCACTGCTATTGATTTTCTCTCCTTCTCATTTTGGGGAAACATGCGTTACATGCCAGGTGGATATGCTTCGTTGGAGCTGGATTACCCCATCCCATAACAACGTCACTTAAATACAAAGGAAGAGGATGATTGACTTTAGGAATAGAGTTGATTTTAAAAAAGGAGCACTCCTTTTCTCCACTCAAACATAGTTTTTGACTTTAAAAGATGACCTCATTGACAAATATTCTCTAATAGCCATAATCCCAAGACCCTAACCAACAAAGAACACAAAAAGGAATCTGCAAATGGGCAGCTTTGGGAATTGCTAATATTTAGTTTGACTCCTTCCCCAAACACAGATGAGTTGATCAAACAGCAACAAATAAACCCTTTGAAAGTTCGTTTGAGAAAACTGGTTTGTCTACAGCAGCATATTATATGTGACCGAACTATGTTGTCAGCATGTGTGGGTGTGCAGACATATCACCCTCTCTAGGTGTCTTGGAAACTGGCCTCACTGTTATTCAACTGTCCTTATTAGAGAAAATGTGAATATGTTTATTAGCCAGTGTATGTAGAGAATGTATGTATGTGTGGACACTGTCGCTGCTGGGTCATTTTTCTTCAACAGACCTTTAATGAGGGACCGCGAGTGCCAGAATTCACTTGTAATGACTGCCGAGACCAGAGTGAAAATGCTCTTCATGTATTTTTCATTTTATTGCTCCTACATTCTAAATAGTCTTTGGTTATTATTTGCTTTACAATTTCTAAAAAATACACCACCTTTGCGGAGGTACTCATTAGTTAGCTGCACCTGAAGCAGGTACAGGTAGAAGATATTTAGAAAGTTCCAGCCTGCTGGAAACCAGAGTAAAACCCTCACAATGACTGAAGCAATTACGAGTATTTCTATACAGTGGAACTCTTGTATTTGTGTGGTTAGGGACCACAAATACAAATACAATAGCAAATGCTATTTGCATATCAGCATTTGCAAATAGCTGATATGTGTAAATACTTGACATCGTTTCTAAATGCTTATTTTAATAATTCACACACCAAACATACCTTAATATGTGCTAAGACGCTCAGTGGAATCCATCTTGGCAAGCTAACGTCAATGATCTTTCTTATCTCTGCTCTTGTTGGTACAGCCAATCAGTGCCACGGAAAAATAGATGGTGTTCCTGGATTGGCTGCTTTGCAAACGCCAAACAATAGCATGTCAAGAAGCATCGGTATCCCTGTTATTGATCCATGAAAAATCAACAAACAGACAAAGATTTTCAGCAAATAACTTGCCTTAGTGTTCCCCAATAGAACCCACAACTAGATGAATCTGTGAACACTTAACCCCCGAATAGGAGGGGGTCGACGTTGTATCTGAATTGCACTTTTTGTACATGCTACGCACAGGAAGTTGTGTGTACGTATTCAGAACAAGTCCTCCAATAAGGTTACGAAAACAGAAAAGTAAAAAAAAAAAGTTTGAGCGCAGCAGCCCCATTGAATAGGTAAACGTGGCGTTTGGAAAAGTGAAAATGAGGGACAGAAAGAGGGACATGTTAATTACACAGTAGACCTCAGGCTGTCAGAATGAAGAAGCTGGTGTCACTAATCACAGAGCGGGGTGACACAGCATGACATCCCGCTATCTCCAATGTAGCACACATTCGTGCGCGCACAGTTGCATACGGTGATAAGCAACGCCGGCTCACCGTGACACTTTCTATATTTGTATTCTCATTATAATAATAATCATAAATCCTGCTTCTGGGCTGAACAATGATATGAGAGAGAACTGTTGCATGAAATGTTTCTTCTAGGTAATGAAAGCTATTTTTCGTGTTGTTCGCCCCCACTCCACCCCCAACCTTTGAGCTCATGGGGGATTTGGATGCGTGAACGTATGCTGAGATGTGGATGGGGAGGCAGACTTTATTTTTACTCATCAGACAATGAGGATTTGTTGTTTTGCAGCACCCGCTTCACTCTCTCTTGCCGCAGATGAGTTCGGTTCGGAACCACAGAGCTGCACTGAATTGATGTTCGAGTACAAAAGTCGAATGAACATTTTGAGCAGGCAGACGACGTGTTGGATTTGCAAAAGGGTGATTTTTTTTTTTTTTTTTTGATGAATGGCGACAGGTGTTGACGAGTGTAGAATTGGTCAAGGTGAAACGCCTGTAATGCTCCTTTTGTTATTGGCTTTAATCTCCACGAATGTATACAAGAAATTTGGGAATTCTAAATAAATTCAAGAGATGCCTGGATAGCAATATAAAAACACATTGCTCACACATCGTCTCAGCATCAGAAAAGTTTTCAAACTAATGTCTGTGATCAAAAAAAGAGCTATCTGTGAACTCATGTCACACTGAAGGGAAGCTTGGAAATCACAATTTATCCTGTAACTCTGCTGCACCACACCTGAATAGAATAATTAGGTCATTAAGGCTCTGGAGAACTGATCTACACAAGAAGGAGGTAATTAAGCCGTTTCATTCCAGTGTTTTGTACCTGTGGCACATCTAAAAACTGCAGGACAGCGGCCCTTGAGGACTGGAGTTTGAGACTCCTGCTCTAAGGCTTTCACATAACAGCTGTATATACACACACCCTGAGAATCTGTTACACTAAGTTGAACTGTTTTCATTAACTAGGTGACCTCTAGAGGCAGCGAGTTGTTCTGGACTTTATTTATGTTCATTTGATTGAAAAAGGCAAAATATGCCAAATACATGCCGAATTACTAAATACTGCAAGTCTGTCTCTACCGGCAGCCCTGGAAAAACTTAAGAGGCCACTTAAAATGATCCGTTTTTTCTGATCTTACTTCTTATAGATACAGTATATGTTTGAGTAAAATGAACATTGTTCTTTTATTCTATGAAGTACTGACAACATGTCTCTCAAATTCCAAGCAAAAATTGCAGAAAATGAAAAATGGTCAAACTAACAAAACAGTTGCAGTGCTTTCAGACCTCAAATAATGCAAAGAAAACAAGTACATATTTATTTAGGAACAACAACACTAATATTTTAACTCAGGAAGAGTTCAGAAATCAACATTTGGTGGAATAACCATGAGGTTTTCAGTGCAGTGGTCTCGCAGGGTGTATTCACACCAGCCCTGTTTAGTCCACTTTAATCACATTCTAATTGGGTTGGAAGGCAGTGTGAATGGAAGCGGATCGGAGCCTGTTCCAAAAGCAGAAGCTAACTACAGCGCAGGACATTCTGGTCGGTATATTTCCCCAACTCTGCTTCGCGGGTTAAAGGAGATGTTGTGAATTTTTTCCGGCGCTTTATGTTCACAACTGAGATTCTAATTTGAAATGGTTTAAATTTATGTGGATCCTGCTAAAGTAAATGTTATTTTCTAGGACTTGGATGTGGAGCAACAAGTCAACAGAAACAAACTCTATCTAATTATCTGGCAGTTCATGTCAAGTCATTGATTCAAATAGTTTATTTTTGGATCACTGCTTGTAACATGGAAACTCAAATTTCATTTGCTCAAGCCTCACTCGGTATGTGTGATCACTAAGTAAGTAAACAACTAGACAAACATCCGTAGTTATTCCTTTATTCAGTTACAAAAGCATGATGACTTTGTTCCAGGACACTTTGGTTAGAAAAAATGTTTATTTCTCAAAAATCTGACCCATGATAGTTCTATTCTCTTATACATATATTTTAAACTATTTACCAAGTTATTCACCACTGTTTTAAATAAGCTCAGTGAAAACTTTTCAAAGTTTAAAAACAAAACAAAGCGAAAAAATAAAAATAACAAAAAAACCTAAAATAATTCCATGTCTGGTGAACAAACTGTAGATTCCAGTAGTAAAATACTGTAAAAATGACTAAAACAAACACAAAAAGAAATATCCACATCGTTACATTTAAAGCACTTAAAATACCGCCAGGAAGTGCCTTTTTGAAAACAGAAAAAAAAAAAAAAAAATCAAAATCAACCAGAAACCTGGATTTAAACATCATTAGCATCTACAGATTATTCAACAGCAGTGTGTGTGTGTATGATTCTTTTTAAAATACTTTTCAAAGTGCCACTTTGCTAGTATCCCAACGCCTTTACAGTAAAAACAGAGTCTGTTTTTGATCACGTTTCACTTTTTTCTTCTTTTTTTTAGAAATCTTTTTTCGTGGTTTATAAAACATATTGCCTCTTCTGAAGAGAGCTGTGCTGTGTACCGTTAACAACCTAAAAGACAGACGAAGGAGGAAAGAAAAAAAGGTACTCGCACTGCTGTAAACTATGACGCCGACGTATGACTTCAGAGAGAACAAACATTTTTCACTAGTAAAAGAGAAAAATCCTTTTATATACAGAACACTAGGAGACATGTATGACTTGGGTAAACTCCGACTGCCTCGTTATCTAAACCAGAGTAAGTCATACATTAGATTTTGGTACCATGTTGTTTTCTTTTTTTTTTTTTTGTTCAGCAAAAACTGTGAAAATGAAACACACTCACTCACACACACTCAAGGAGCGCTGCCTTCATACAGGCGCCTGGCCTTTGAAATGAGAGGTCAATTCGAATGTGCGGTTCATAAACTAAGGCTCACCTGGGGTTTCCAGCAGCAGAAAAACTCCCATTCCAAGTAACCTTTCAGTCACCTCAGAGGAATAGAAATCACACATTTCTCACTTTTAAGCTCGTAGATACCAAGTCTGAGTGATGATGGCGCAATTTAATCGATCTATTCCCCCCGCATTCGCTTCTTTAAGAATTTCCTCATACTTTTTTAATATCTAAATACAGAGCAGATAAATAAAGTTGCAGTAAGCTGAACAGAGAAAAAATGAACAAAAGATGAAGGATGTAAATGCAGAGATAAAGCTCATATTATTCCTCCAGCTTTTGTGTAGAGTGTATTGTGCAGAGAAACTTATTTGTAGTCTTACTTTTTTGATAAAAGTAAACTTTCAAACGATTTTGAAGTGAGTATCTATATTTATAAGCTATGAGTAGCGTCCTTGCTTAGAAGACGGCTTCTACCCAAGCAGATGGCCAACCTAACTAACTAGCTAACTTCAACTTTTTGCATCACTCTATATCAGAACTGTAATAATTAAAATGTTAGCAAAAGTAGAAATTGTTGCTCTGTGGTCTTAAATAATCTTACATTGCCCAATATCTTATTGATGGTAGCACTGACTAAAATAATCTCATTTAAGATCCCCAAATATTTGTTTTTGTCCAGGTTTGTACAAAAATATCACTTGCTTTTTCAAGTGGATTCTCCTCATTATTTATGACCAGGAAGTAAACCTAATGAGGCATAAAAATGCTATGTTACATACAGAGATTTACCTGGGAGACCATGCTTGGGGCATCGTTGTAATTTATGAGCTGTTAAGACACTCTTGCACCGTGAGAGGATGAATATGCGAAAATCCATCAAAACTTACCTAGAGACAAATGCAAAAAAACCCAAAAAAAACCATTGCTGCTCTTTATATTTAAAGACATATTTATGAAAGCTGTATCCATGTCTGTTTTTTTTTAATTTGACTGACAGTGATCTAAAGGGAAACGGCTCAACGACTGTCAGCGCATTTCAGATGAGATGTTGCCCCAAGAAAAGCTGTGATCACACCTTCTACTCTGCCCACTGCCAATAATAGAAGAGAAAAAAAGTGCAGACATCTAAAAGGATCAGATCATTCAAGCACAGCTAGCAAAACATAATCCTCATTAATATCTGACTTTTTCTCGGGTGCTCAGTGTGAGCAAATGAGAATATTATTAAAATGTTGCTTTTGTATTGAGCATTTGATGCAAAAACAACAACAACAACAAAAATCTAAACCTTGAAACTATTTAAAAAGATTCAGTGCACACAAAGTGACCTAACTCAAGCGTTGGAAGTTGAATTTTGAATGAGGTTTTCGGGATCTGTAATCCTTACTCATAAAAGCTAACAGAAACCCTTGAAATATGTCATTCCGCATGTAAACGCGTTGAACCGAATTTGTGAAGTGCAGCAATCTTGGCCTGATTTTGGACTGTGGGAATAAACTGTAAGGCCCAGAGAAAAACCAGGCGATGATACAAACACAAAGTGGTCTGTACAGCTGAGAACAGAATGAGAGCATTTTAGTTTGGTACGATATGTATTGATAATTTAACATTGAGTGTATTAAGCTAAACCAACAAGTGCAAAAATATATAACAAAGACTCAAGGTTCAAAGTATTGATTTTCCTGTAACTTCCCCAGCCTCAGATGCCTTTGTTTACACTGCCATCCTCTAATGTAGATTCATGTTTCTTTTCTCCACACAGTGATTCCAAAATGCTTTACCTCTCCCCCCCATAGAAACACAGTCAGTCAGTCATTCAAACTGTGTCAGTTCCGCCTCTTTCCACCATTAGCTACCGACAGCAAGACAGATGAGGCCAACCTTCCTTTTATAGGCCACGCACAATCTGCAGGGGATATGCCCGTCTCAATAAACCGTGCATGCTGCCAATTTCATTAAAACTGCAGACAGCTGAAAATACACCGGGAGTGGCTGAACAATGAGGCCACAATAATACGAGGAAGATGTTCTCAGTCCGCTTTATACAGGATATGCTATGAATTTTACAATAGAATACAGTGTAAGGTCCCTCTGTGCTAGACGTAGCCGAACACTAATTTTTTTCTTCAAGATAGATGTCTCTGAATTTAACCATAAACCGCCGAAACAACGACCAAGAAGCGACAGGAGTGGAGTTTACAGTCCCTTGCGAAAGTATTCACCGCTCTTGGCATTTTTTTGTGTGTGTGTTTTGTTACATTACAACCTGTATTTAAATGTTTTTATGTGAATCTTAAAACATATTTTCTTTAAATAAAAACCGATAATTAGCTTGTGCACATCTATTCACTCCTTTTGCTATGAAGCCTCTAAAAGGTGCAACCAGTTCAGAAGTTACATTCGTGATGAATTTAAGTCTGACTGCCACCAACAGGCAAGGTGGGTGAAGTGTCTTGCCCAAGGATACAAAAGCTGAGGCAATCAGAGCACAGATTCGGACCAGCAACCCACAGATTACAAGATGAACTCCTCCCACTGCCGCCACTTTAAGTTCAGCAAAAGGCATGTGGGAGACTCTCTGACTGTATAGAAGAAGGTGCATTGGTCAGATGAGACCAAAATTTAACTTTTCAGTAACCAAGGAAACCACTATCTCTGGCACAAAATTAAGGTTCACCTTCCAACAGGACAGTGACCGAAAGCATACTACTAAAACAACAGTAGTCTTAAATGTTTTACACATTTAAGAGGAAATGTGTAAATGTATTGGAATGGCCTAGTCAAAGCCTCAACCTAAATCCAATTGAGAACTATCTAAGTTGAAGGAGCTGGAGCAAATTTGCCTTGAGGAATGGGCAAACATCCCAGTGGGAAGATGTTCAAAGTTGTAGGCATGGCATGTAAACAAAATGATGCATTCCTTAAAATAATCCATTTTAATTCCAGGTTGTGAGGTAGGAAAACACAACAAATGTCAAGGACGGGGGGTGAATACTTTCGCCTGACTTTGCGTCTGTGTGTATTTGGGGCAAATGATCATACGGCAGCAAGACAAGGCAAGAGGAGTGAAATGAGGTGTAGCAGCAACGCTTGTTCATTGTAGCCAGGTCAACTGCTGAGTCCCTCAACAGTCATTCTTCACTGGGCCAGAACTCGGACCTTCTCCATCAAGGCTCTATGCTGTGTAAACCATAACACTTTATCATAAAAACTGCTTAACAAAGCAATCTGCTCTTCAAAAATGGAGTGTTTGTGAAAAAGGGAGTGAACGGGAAGGGCAAATGTCCCCAAAAACAATATCGCAGCAGTCACAAGTGTTCGTTCCCTCCTGCGTCCGATCCGTGCAGAGACGCATCCGGCCAGCAGCGGAGGTGAGAGTATTGCACACGCAGACGAAGGTCAACAGCTCCATCAAAATGGCACAGCGCAGTCGTCACACTGAAGAATAAGTTTTTTTTTTTATTCCACACAGATGAACACTGTAAAAAATGTCAAAATCACGCTCCGTTGACGGCTTTTTTTTATTTTTTTTATTGCAGCACATTTCTTTCTTTCTTTTTTTTTAAACATCCATTTATTAAAAAAAAATGTGGAGTTGCTGTTCATAGTTTATTTGGGAGCGGTTTGGAGAGTGCATTTTGGCAGTAAGTTCAAGTCTTAATTATTATCATCATTTTTTTCTTCTTTTTTAAGTCGAGCACATTGACAGCCAGGAGAGTAGGTTGGTCTAAAACCAGACGGCCATGATTTTTAGTGCTCCCGTTCTGCCCCCCACCCCACCCTGACGGTCCCGTAGATCCCAGCGGGACGAGATGGTGATCACATGCCGGAGGTTCCCAGTCCCATGCTGGCGGTGTGGCTCATACAGGGCAGCGTCTGAACCGTCTTGGGGAAGTCATGGGTGAGGATTCGTCCGTTCTCTCCTCCGCTCCCGTTACCACTCATCCTGGTCAAGGTGGAGCAGCGCATGGCATCGTTGATGGACTGCTGCCGAAAACACACACGTTAGGTTGAACATTCTGACAGGATTTTAGACTTTAAAGGTTTGTATTAGATGTTGGCATGGGCCGGTTTCAGATATCAAGGTAAACAAAGGTTACAACGACATTAAAAGTCCCTACCCTCTTGTCTCCTGCCTACAAATACATCCAGTGTAAATCAATGGAACAAAGGCTTAAATAACTCTATTGAAGTTATAAGTGATAAGATGATTGTTGCTTTTCTGATCATTTTGTACATTTTTGTTTAAACTCTTGTAGGAAACCGTGATATGTCTACTGATACCGACCCATGCCGAACTCTCTCTTAACTAAACAGAGAAAGCTACAGTAGATCAGTTGTTCAAGCTTGCAACACATAAATTATAAGCTACATTAATATGAGAATGCTATGCAAGGTTTTAGCCTTTACTACATCCATCCATTCAATTGACAGTGTCTTCTTCGTGTTGCGATCTCAATGTGGTGCTTGCTTGTCAAGGTAAAAAAAGAAAAAAAGAGTGATCTCATCCTACTTTTGTCTCTGTTTACTAGGATCTGAGGAATCTTTGCGGGTTATAATTATCGGTGCAGGTCGTTGTGCCTCACACGTCCTAATTTGTAAGAGGAGGAGCAGAGCAAAGTGTGGGCTGTAAGAGGGTTGCTGAGGCTTCGCTTATTGCTTTATTAGCTTCATTCTCCAATCCAGCGTAATAAGAGCCACAAGGCTCAAAAGCTGAACCTAATGATGGGTGAAGATTGCGCGCGCGTCTGTGTGTGCTTGTGTGCCCGCAGACGTGCGCTTCATTGTTGTCGTCCGCTATTCTGTACCTGATTAAATTGGGCAAAGCAAGTGTGATCTTGTGCAACCTGTAAGTGCTGCACGGGGATTGGAGAGTCATACAGCCTCTAATTGAAACGGTGTTGTTGTTCCCTTCAAGGCAAACGGCCAAGCAGGTGTCGCTGGACTAAAAGGCTTCTCGCCACCCTCATCAGCATACTGATCAGGTGCCTCTTGGTGGCCTGATTAAAATATAAGAGATTCATGTAGAAGATCCCCTCCTCGTCTCGGCCCTGCCATGTAGTTTTCTGTTTGCGTGAAGAGTATTTGAGGATGCCCTAAGGGGCTCCGACATTGGGCGAATAAGTCAAGCGTTTTGTTCCATGAAAATTGATCCATGAAGCAGGAGCGTCTAACAGCTAAACATCTCACATCTTCCAGAGAAGGAAATAAAACAAGCAGCAAGTCCTCAGTTTCACATCTCTGGACATTCAACAGTTTCAGTTTGACTTGTTTTTGGCGCAAGCAGTGATGGAAGACATGCGAGTCGCACCAGGACCACCTCATGGTATAAACATATAAACGATGTTCACCACAATGGGCCCTGCGATTGCGAGACAGTCAGCAAAAAGAAGAAGAAGAAGTAGAAGAAGAAGAAAGAGTGAGGGAGAGAATTGCTCAGAGCGACAGAAGTGGATAGATGTACCACTGTGATTTAAATTGCCTTTATACCTGTGCTGCAAGGGAAATTGGTGAAAAGTGTGCCAAAGATTATTGTACTAGTTCAGTGATGCGATTTAACAAGTGCCCCGCTAGGAAAATTTTCTCAGTGAAGGAAAATAAAAAAGAATTAAAAAAAAATGTGCATTTTCATTTATAGAACAACAGAGCATAAATGTGTTTAAAATATCTCATAGTGTTGAGCAAACATTTTAAAATATTTCAACGTAAACAAGCCAGACTTGAGAGGTAAAAAACAAATCACAAAAAGTCTGGTTTCTGTTGAGCAAAATAAGAAGAAATGACCTCTGACTTAGCTGTTTTACACATAACAAAATACTGTACGTATATGCATATTTATTGCCAAAGACATAAGTCCAAAAGAGTGTTGAGAATGCCGTTTATATCTGATCAATAACACCGTGTAAAACTCATGAGTAATCTCTGATTTATTTATGAATTATTTACAATCTGTCAAAAACATATATTTTTAGTTTTTGTTTTGTTTCTAATTCATTATCTAAAGTTATCCTGGCTTTATAAAGTTCTTTTGTTGGGTTAGGTTGTCTTTGCTGATACTTTTAATCCAGTACCTGGCCATTTTTTTAACATGTTTGTTTTCTCAGTTACAAGTTCTGGACAAATTCAAATTCAGAAGTATTTTATTGATCCCAGAGGAAAATTAAACATAGCTATAACTCATATTAATTCAAATTCTTCAGAGTTATTGTAGATAGTAATGACTGTTGACAGGAAAGATCTCTTGTAGCCGTCCGTATTGCAGCAAATCCGAGGAGGCCTCTGACTGAAAACACTGCTTTTGCAAGACAGTCTCATGAAGAGGATAGCCGGGGTTGTCCTTAATCTTCTTGATTTTATATATTATTCATATTCAGTATAAAAAGGAAAAATTACAAGTAAAATATACTATAAAAGATTACAAAATAGCCAGGAACATTAGACTTAAGGCATGAAGAAATGTGTTTGCACAACACTATTCACAACTTCTTTAAATGAACAGGTCTCTGCTGTGGTGATTTGCTCTTATTTTTGATATCTAACCCTCTGTTTAAGGCTTATTATCAATCTTTGAGTTATTCATATTAGTATCTAATCAAGTTCTTGTGGTGTTATCGCCTTGTGTGTCCACCTTTCATCACACCAAAATGAGCAGGTAACGTGAGAAACATGAATTTAAATGAGTTTGAACAACCCACACGCTAAAACCATGCGATTCCAATAGATTGCACCAAAAATGTTCTTTAAGATCCTGAAGAAAACAGGCATAAGGGCAATTTTGAAATCAAGTGATTATTAAAAAAAAAACAAAACACTGGAGTAGGTCAGTGACAAAGACTGAGCAAGGCAGCGGCAGAAGAAGAGAGAGGTACAGGAGAGCGTTGGCACTGCGGTGGAAGCCGTGAGAGGCCCTACTGTGGTCACGTTTAGATGGGCAGGACGGGGTGGAGGCAGACGCATCATCATCATCATTATCATCATCATCATCATCATCATCATGGTTCGATCACAGCGTTTCCTACCCCATGGCTGTGCTCTGCCCTTATATCTTAACAGTGTTGTTGGCGTACAGGCCGTAGCTCTGCAGCTCTGTGTAGGGGGCGCTAGCACCACTTTCTAAGGCTGAGCAGTGAAAGGCCTGAGCGGCTGTGGCTGCAGCTGCTCGCGCGGTCGACACCTTCATTCGGCGCGACTCGGTCCGGGACTTGTAGCAGAACTCCACCAGTGCCACCAGCATGGCCAGGCCCAGGCCTCCAATCAGGATGTAGAAGACTCCTGCCACATTGCTGAGGCTCAGAGCACTTGTCTTGTCCTGGGGAAAGGAGGAGCAGGAAGAGGGGCCGGAGCCCAGAAGTGAGGAATAAAAGAAAAGTGGCAACAAAAGTGGAATACAACTTGACTTTACACTTATCCAACTGAAAGTTGGATAAGTGTAAAGTCAAGGGAGCAAACTCTGACATAATACATGCTTACAATGCCTTGCAAATGTAGCCATCCCTTGAATTTTTGGGGGACATGCTGGACCAACACAAAGTAGTGCATAATACTTAAGTAGATCAAAAATGTGATTGGTTTATTAGTTTTTATTACAAGCAAGATTTGAATGTGTGATCATTCTTGTAAGCTCACACTGAATTGATACTGTGATGAACCACCTTCACTGCAATTACTTGGCCTTCTCTGACATTGACACCTTAAATGCTGTTTCTATGATGTTATGATGCAGTTAGTTTTCTCATTTAGTGTTTTACATGTAGGCCAGTAAAAGTTTAGTTTTTGTCTTGCGTGACATGTCGTGTGCTCTAGACATTTTTGGGAAACTGCTAAAGTCTTTTGGACTTGGATTGATTGGTTAGGGCTGAACAATATAGCTGAAAAACATATTATGACAAACACTTCATATCAGACAATATCGATATTTGTTTATCGCTTATAGACTGTTTTGTGTTTGTTTTGTTTTAAATATCTGAAACTGTCAAACTGTGGCCTGACATTTCCCGTTTTATCCATAGTTTTCACTTCACATCATTGTTTTTTTGAAATTATTGTTTAAACACCTATGAGGCGCGGTGGCAAAATTTGAAACTGCTATTGCAAAAGTTACTCAACAGGTTGTTGCTAGGTAACCAAAGAGTGAGTTAGTTGTTGCCACAAAACCTTACTTAGCTGGCCGAGAGAGGCAGAGCAGCTAAAGCCTTTCCTCCACCTATATCTCCCAGAATACTGTGTGGTTCTGGATCTGAGTTCAGTGAATAATATTGGATATTGAATATTCTATCAGATCTAATTTATTGATATTGATCACGTGTGTATCGCAATATATATTGTTACCAATTTACTGTCCAGCCCTTATGACTGGGTAATGATTATTACCTAAACCTGCTTTAAGGTCCTTCAAGCCTGTATTACTGACCGGTCTGTTTCTTAGTCTTCATGAAGTTTTTGTGCACCAGTGTCATCTAAGAAGCATCTGAGGATTTCACAGAACAGAAACATGGACTCTACTTACCAATTAGGTGATTTCTGAAGGCATCTGAGTTTTATTTAAGGATATTAGAATGAATGTAATTTTCAAATCCATGTGTCGTTTACACTTACACACTATTTTGTGATGGGATGTCACATAGGATTGCAATAAAACTCATCGCAATTTGTGGTTGTAATGTGACATATTGTAAAAAAAAAAAACAAAAAACAACAAAAAACAAAAAAAAATAGGGGATATGACTACTTTCTCAAGGCACTGTAAACAAAAAAAGACATAATCAGACCCACAAACACACACGCACACACCATGGACTGAATAGGGAGGCACAGAGAAACAATTATAGCAGGATCAAACCCTGGCAGAGAAGCAATATCAATACAAACATGGCAGAGGCCTGTCTCACAATGTAGGTGCATATCCTATTTTTGTAGCTGTTTTCTGATCTTATAGAAAAAGCTAAAATTGAACTTGGTGACTAACAGGGCAGATGGAGTCTCTCTCCAGGCTTGCAGCTGAAAATACATCATTAGGCACCCTCTCAAAACAGTAGGCGGCAGAGAATCTTAGGGAAGCAAAAGAATGCTCCCTCACTGTTTGGCGCTTTGCACCATCTGCACCCATAAAAAAGTTTTTGCTGGAAATTATTTGCGGTCCAGCTAAGTTTTCCCTTACAAAAACAGCAAAACCGCCAGGTACATGCAAAAGCTGTGAATAAAATCTACTGCTGCCTGCTAATTGCGATGAAGGGTTTTCAGCGGCTGTTGACATCTGTACTGGCTAATGCATCCCATCACCGCGGGAACGGAGAGTACAAGGGGCGCAGATAACACCCGAGTAATAAATATGACGTATCCCGTCTGAGTGGTACAGCGGAGCAGATTTTAATTAAAAATAAAAGGAAGGATATCATAAATCACCCAGAAAGGATTTATTCAACTTTAATTCTGGTCTTTTTTTTTTGGTATAGCTTATTTAGTCGCCCTTGTGAGTCTCCCGTATCTACATGAGCAGGAGCAAAACTTCTGGATCAGTTGGATGTATTGTTTAGTTTTACATAAACTTGCAAAGTTTATTTCGTAACAAAAAGAGCTGAGGAAGATTTAATTCCCATAGAGGCGTCAGCAGTCTTTGCCAGGTTAATATGATGCAGAGTCCAAATTACTGGATAGTGTCTAATATTCTAGCTAAGCTGCCATCTCCCTTTGACTTTATGAGACCTAAATCTATCCTGAGAAGCAGCATATATTGTACTGCTAAATATTTGCAGTTTCATGCTTAGCATTAAATGTAGATTGTGCTATTGAAAGTGCCTGAATATTTGTTGTATATTGGAGTCATAGAGTTTCCATTGAAGCTACTTATTTTACAGATTTTTGCAGACATTTTCACCAAGGGCGCCAATGATAGTGGCCAGAAACAATGTGAGACAGGCCTCAAGTACCAAATAAAGACGATAAGACTAGCTGTGTGTTTTTATTACTAAAAATGAAAGTTTTTGTAACACCTATATGTATGATTAATACTTGGCCACATCACCAGATTATCTCATCCTAAAAATTGTTTAGGAAACTTAATACAAAGGTAATTTGTACTACTAAGTATTCAAATGCATGCTTTAATGTCATTTTAAACCATCTAAAATTTTTGGTTCAATGTTTTTTTTTTTTTATCACTCATGGTAACACCTATAAATACACACATGTACATTATTTGAGGCAGGAATCATGTATTCCATGAATCTCTGTGCTTTATTTGTGAAATTTTCTTAAGTGCAGCACAATTTAAAGAACAAAAAAAATCAGTTTCATGTCTACATAGCTTGTGTATTTTCCCTTTTTTAATATTTGGTCACATTTTGTGTAACTGAAAGTCTCCCCTTCTAGGCAAATTTACTTTCATCAGGCAGCCGAAAACTAAAAGCTTCCTCAAACTGCGCCTCTTTAGAATACAGATTCTGAGAAACATTTAAGAAGTGACGCGTGTGTAAAAGCTTTTCCATTAACAGCAAGAACAATTAAAAGCAACTAAAGAAGAATAAAAGCAACTAATGAAAAGCTTTTACTTGTCTTTGGGTAAATAACTGCTTTTCCCATAACTGGATGGAAACTAGACGTATAAATGTTGCATAGGTAAAAGCTTAGGCTATGTGGTGTGGGATAATAAAAGACAGAATAGACATGAACAATGTAGGAAAATATCACGGTTTTTGCTTGTTTTATAGGAAAATCTTGCTTACAAAATACTCCAGTTAATGAAATTAGCTTTCCAGCAATTTCATACTAATCTTTAAGCCACATCTTAAGGAGGGAAGTAAGTAAGTAAAGTCAGTAAGATTTATTAATAAAGCACTTTGTGAAAAAGATTTGTTAAATGGGAACGGGTTATTTTTACTCTTTTTTAAAATTATTATTTTAATCTTGTTTCCAGTTAAGTTCATCTTCTATTCTTTTCTACCAATTTCTAAAATAAATAAATAAAAAAAAAGATTGAAAAAAAAAGTCCTTTATAACTTATGCACAAAAGAGACATGTACAGTGCATGATTTTAAGAGGGGGATTCCTTTAGACATTCGTAAATGATCAAAACATGTCTACTGTTCAGTTTGTATGTTGCTCAGTACATCGGCACTTTCCATGATGCTGAGGTGCTTTTAAAATTGGCTTTTAAAATCGACTTTGTTAAACCAGGTCGTTAAGATTCATCTTTAGGAATGTGACAGGCATGACTGACGTGTCACAAACAAGAAAATGACATATTTGACAGAGGGGAGAAACTGAAGGTTCATTTACCATACGTCTATTTGTCCATTAAGGAATTTTTTCACAACTCCACGGTTTTTCATTTCTTTTCAAATCGTTTGAGGCTTTTTGTCACAACTTACCTAAAAGAAAAAGGTTTGTGCAAGCGTAATAGACACTTGGTGCTCAATTTAGTCTTTATAACAGACCACCTGCTGGACATGTGTCTATATTGTCATAGGAGCTTGTTTTATGTAAATAGCTACAATTATTTCCATAATGCCATCTCCCATGCAGAGAGCCCATTTGTGCTGCTGCATTTAGGGTGTTACTGGATTTACCTCACATTGTAATATCGTCCCGAGAGACTTCACCCTTCTTCGCCACGAGGTTTAGCACCCCCTGCACTAAGCTGTCAATCAGCATAAGGCAGCTAATTTTAACAGGATCAAAGATCCGCATGGAGGAACATATGGAAGGAAATCTGAATTAAAAAGCCACAGCTTTACTGTCAGGCAGAACTGCTTCTCGAGTCAGTCGATAATGCAGACTGCTAGAGCATGCAAGTCGACTGAAGCTCAGCGTTGCAGTGTGCACACTCTACGGTGAGAGAATTAGGGTGGGATTATTTTAAAGGCCAGAGTACAGAGATTACAACTCAATGAACTCAGCAAGTGGCCAAGTGCCTGATGTTTTTATCTTATGTGCCTCTTTGTTTCCTTTTTATAAGAGATGTTCAGGTTATTATAATGCTATTTTTGCTTGCATGCTTATGGGTTTAGAAGGCTGGGTGTGTTGTTTTCTACGGGTAGATTTTATGTGCATTGTAAATGTTGCTTATATTAATTTCACAATCCTAAATAATCCACCTAATATCCAGGAGAGCATAAACATTAAATCCCTCAAAACAAGCTTGTCAGAAGGAATAAAAAGACACTGGAATGCCACAAGACTACTGTCCAAATGATGAAAAAATGATTTTTGAAAATAGCTTGTGAAAATGTTTGAAAATATTCGAGACTACATCCTTTCTTAGACTTTTTAAGTCAAAGTAGCACTGCTAAATTTAAAAATAATCCCTTGCAACACATACATTTGCTATCAAAGCAATATTTAGCATATGAAATTTCCAGCTAAGATACAGCAAAAAAGCAGCATAACACCAATTTTGCTGAGGTGACAGTGGTAATTTTGAAATCCACAGGAGGGGGGTGTCTAGGGGCACTTCCTGACAAATTAGCTGATTTGTGCTACAATGAAAATGACTCCTGGCATTAAACTAAACCAAACAATTACAACTTTTCCCCCCTGACTTTAACTGTAGAAAAATGAAAGGATGGGCATGAACAGCTTGGATTTAGTTAGTAGCTGTTAGTTTTTGACATTAGTTAAAAATCTGTGACAAATCTGGCCTCCCACACTTGAACTAAGAAAGTAGAAAATAGTCTCATCACTCCGTAACACACCTGCCCCGTCAGACTCTAAAATCAACATGCAGTCGGCTCTAGATGTATGCAGCAAGAGAAACAGGAAGTCATGTATTAGTGGTTACAACTTCTTTAGCGTTTTCACAAACATAAAAAAAAAATTCAGAAGCACCAAAAATAAAAAAAAAATAAAAAACATAAAATAAAAAATCGATGGTGACTGGATGCAAATGATTTTTAGCCTGACCCGCCCTCATCGCTGAACTACAGGCCAGAAACTGAAACATCAGCATCTTTTCTGATGGGGTCGGTCCTACAACAACATTCCTCAGTTTGGATCCTCTTACTGAGTGAAAACAATTCAAAGTTAGATATTTTCCATATTGGTCAGGTGCCTAAAATAAACACAGAGGTAGTAAAGAGGTATAAGAAGCTGAAATGGAAAATGTAATATGTAAATTGTAAAGACTTGTCAGGATTTGTTGCACCACTGATTTGACTAAAAATGTATGCCTCTGCAGTAAAATTGTTTTTATACGTTTTATTAGGGGTGCCAATAAGAGTGGAAGTAGTTGTATACATCACACATAATTTATAACACTTGGGTGCTTTTTCCGCAGAATCAAAGTTTGTGCTACAGCTGAAATATTTCGAGCCACAAAAGCGGCGAGCTTTTAAAAGTGTGTTGAAAAATCAAATGCACGCCACATGTGACTGTCTTTGATGTTCGAGTCCTGAAAGCGCACAAAGTGAGGGAAAAGTGCAGCGACTTCTCTCAGCGGAGGAAATGATTTGTGACTTGTACAGTTTAAAATGGTCCCTGCTGATTAAACCTTACTCTAAACTGAATCAACCAAACTATGTTTTTGAAGACTAATGCATTGACTTTGCATAATTCGGTGAGTATATTTTGCAAAGTACAAATCCTAAAGTGAAAAAATATATTAGTGAATGGAGAAGCAATGTATTTCTAAGTTAAGTGTTCCAAATTTTCTTAAGAAAGAAAAAAAGAGAAGTAATCTTTGTATTGCTGTCTGATATGTGGTCCATTGCGGTACTACCAAAGCCACAGAGGGAGGATAACTGTGTGTGGAAGAGGTTGAGAGATTTATTATTATTATTTTTTGAAAGGGTAAGGTCTGGTTTAGGAACAAAGTAGGGTTAGGGTTGGGAGGTACAGTGAGGTGTCAATTTTGTGCGTTGAGACTAACCTTTCTTGCGGCGTCGTTGCTGCCACACTCGCCTTTATCGTACCACCATTTGTTTTTCAGTTTGTCTAAGACGGCTTGCTCATTCAGTTTCAACACCGCTAGGTTTACTGGGATTCTTCCAACAATAGGGAAATAACATAAATAACATATTACGTCATGTTATTTTATGTTATTAGTTCAGAAACACAGAGCAACAAGTACATCCACACAACAGCCAATGCTTGGTCTCGCTTGCTTGACAAAGAAAAAAACTAAATAAAACGTCACACACAAACACACAAATACATGGCATTAAACGTCATTATTAGCATTCGAGTCAAAGTGATATGCATTAATACTCCATCTAGCTTGGCTGGCTCACTCTGTAAGGCTGTAGATGTGTATTACTATATCACTTCGGGTAACCGGCACTCTGCTTACCCCCACTCATGCAACACTGTCATCTTAAATAAATCTTTTGCTAACAGAATATGTGAAAAAAAAATGCAAGATTTAACAACTGCGCCTGAAAAGCATCTGCAGCATCAAATAACAGATTGTGCTTCGCTTAGCTGCTTCAATTACTAATAAAGTTTCATGGTTCACATGGTGCATATATTCAGCTTGGTGGATTTCAAATTTATAGTCAAACAGCTCAAAAGTTTGACTCTTTGCTGTTACTCTGTCCTAAATCTCATGGATAAAAAAAGTGTTGCCAGAGAGGCGATGTGGCGTCGAGCTGCCGGTTACCGCCATCTCCACCCCGTTACACACAGGGTTCATCAAAACTGGCTCTGACCTTGGAGTCCCCTCCCCCGCTGCCGCACTCTCCTTTGTCGTACCACCACTTGTTTTTCAATTTGTCCAAGAGGCCTTGCTCGTTCAGTTTTAATACTGCCAGGTTTACTGGGTTTCTTGAAAACGATATGAAACGATAACCGTTAGGAGACAGATATAAAGAGATTGGTCGAGTGGTGGTGGTAATTATGACAACATTACCAATGTTGAAAGCAAGGGATTCTCCTGAATGTGGCCAACTTGATACGGACCAGAAACCCTGGTTTTGAATGTGCATGTTTTGTTACATACATGCAGTGCGCTGAAATGCTGCTGAGATGTATCAGGTTTTACCAAGCAGGGGCCCCAGAGAGACACGGAGTGCTAAACTGAGATGCCTTGGGTGATGAAGTTAATTACTTTTAATATGGTAACAAATACAGTATATTGACGGGAGGTGTACTAATGTAGTAGCATCTTCCCACAAGATGTTCCAACAATAACTTGCCTCAATATTGTTGAGCAAAGTCTATCTTGGATTGTGCTATTCAGCTTCTGTAACCATATTATTTAATTTGATGAAGTAACCTTGGTCAATGTTTGAGAACCTTGTTAAAAAGTAAGAAAGAAAAGTGATTCCTTTGTTGACAGTGTTGGCGAACAAAGTCTTGTCAACGTCAACTTAGTCTCTTTGACAAAGAAATTGCCACAAAGACAGAACCCTCTCTCAGCTGCCTATGGCAAATTTCAAATCAAACTTGAAACATCCTCCACTCGTGGGCTTTAAATAGCAAGCTGGCATTGTCAAAACCAAAGATTGGTAATGAGTGGGATTGATACGGGTGTGTTACTCATCATATTTGTGTCTGTTTTTGTGCGTTCTGTCTTCAAGTGGCACCAGTACCAAGAGATCTGATGGCTAGGGACTTGTTCTGTCTCATGGCAGTTCAATATATGTAATGATGTTAATGGCAAGAAATTATGTCCATCAATAACAGAAGGGATTACATAAAATTTCCTTTCATTTAAATTCACAGGCCAACTGGTTGCCTAGGTCCTCTGTAACTGCCAAATCACACACACAAGCGAAAACGCTGGTCTACCAATTGCACAAGTCAGCTGACACAGGGCTGTCATTACCTCGCTTGGAAAGTCAGAGGCACAGTAGCAACAGGTTGGCTTCAACCACCCTTGCTGTTTCTGTTCTTTCACAAGACGTACAAAGATGGTCACACCGACCTTGAATACCCCATTGAAGTGTTGATAAAGGTTTGATATTTCTTGTAGTTCTTAGGCTGTTGAAGCCTTCTGTTGACGAAGTCGGCTAGCAAAAATCAGTGTTGGATAAACAAAGACCCCACAAGTGACTGAAAAGCACACAGTGGGAAAACTGTGACTTGCTAACTGTTAGCCAGTTATGTTGATTCTGAAGTAGGTGAAAGGTTCCTACCAGTGCTAAACCAAAGGGTTATTTATCAGTTATTTTTATTAGTCTGTACCGCATTTTTTCAATATTACTTTTACATTTAATACACAGTTCAGGATTTCTGAAGAATTTAGCAAGAAGGTCCTGGGTTCAAATCCTGGCCTCTGGTCTTTGCTCACTGAGTCCATCAGCAACAGCACATGCAGTCAAAGGCTTTGTCTTAGTGTGCAGATACGTTTAAAGCATTAACAAGCATAAAAAGAATAATACTTCCATGTGCAGGTGAACTCACTGAAGGCATCTCCTTAAAGCTTACTCTTGTGCTCTCTGGATTAAGTGCATGAGTGTGTTTCCTGTAGCTGTTTGGCCGTGGACAAAGATTCTCTCCATCCCCGTTACACGGAAAGGCAGAATCTATGACCAGAAGTCAAGACCGTCTTTTTCTCCGCTGCGAGGTTTGGTTTAATATTCAGCCTTTCTCACCAGCAGAAACAGAGGAGTCTTTATCCCCTGGCCTTGAGTTCACAACACAGCTGTAGGGAACACGTTTCTCTTTTCTTTTTTTTCCCCTCAGGGCTGGTAAAACCTTTTTCTGACTTCTTTCTCAGCCCAGCAAACTCAGACAAAAAAAGAAAGAAGTCAAGAGACTGTGAACACGGATGACTCAGCGGGTCGTTGGTTAGTTTGGTCTGTTGCTCTGAGGTGAGCAGATGTCAGAAAGGCTACAGGTCATCAGAGAGATGGGGTAAACTCTGCTGGGGACGGGTGGATGTTGCACATGTAAGAAATACATTAGAATGATTGATCAGGAAAAAAAAGGGTTATTTGAAGATATTCCTGTAAAATAGAAACTTTTCAATCAAACCTGCACTGCAGAGCAGTTGATATCACTCAAATGTGAATAAATTAAATTGTTTTCCTGTTTCTGAACATAGATAAGAATGGAATCATTTGACATGCAGCAGTCTAAAATCATTTATTTGCTAACAGCTCATTGCAGGTATGATTGAATTCAATTCTGAGCAGTGCTTGGTCATTCACTTATGTCTAATCGCACAGGAGAGTTGGGAACTTAAATCAAGATGGGCACATTTCAATTTCATTTATTAGCGATGCAAATTTATTAGCTGTTATCGAATCTCGGTGCGAGACGTTTGTGAATGACGATGATAGAAACCCGACAACAACAAACATCGCTCATTTAGGGATCACCACAGAGCGGGAGACACGCTGGTACATCCTCAGCCTTTGAGTGCCAGATGTGGGTCTGGAGCAGCTTAATTTCGCCACCCACCATTTATAGCTTAAACTAATGCAACACTTACTTGATGTATAAAATGTGATTTGCATACATTTCAAAAAGGAGGAACATCTGAGGAAGGCTCAAGAACCATATCCTGTCTGCATTCTGACCTCTGGCTGTCAACCAAGGTCCCAAAGAAACCCCAGCAATGACTGAATAAAATCTTCCAGTATGGCTCCCTTCATTAAAATGAATGAGGCCTATTAGAGACAGATTAAAAGCTTCAGATGCCACCCAGCATTTGCACTCTCTCTGTGGTTGCAGAAGCAATATAAATGGGAAGTCGGTTAGAATGTTAATGCGATGTGAAATGACAGCTGCCGCTTGTCGATGGCGGGACAAACCCAGAAAGAATCATCATTCGTTACATCATTTGTCACATTGAATGGGGAAAAGTGGAACATTCAAGGTGTGAGCTCTAGCTAAAGTGGGAAAGTAGCCAGGTTGGATGTAGATTCCTTTACTTTTAATGCCGTTTCACAAGTTCCGCTACACAGAATTGCGATGCTTTAGCTTCCATAAATCAATTCGTCAAAAACGAGCCCTAGAGCTAACCAAATGGAAGGTCAAACAGGAATCGACATCTTCCTGTCCTACTTTGCACTTCTGTTTGCTTTCACAAGTTTGCTTAAGTAGATTCACTTTATTAGGAGAATATACAAACAAAAAAGGTAGAAACTGTATAAGGTAACTCTATAAATACGTTCATTTGATAAATACAAACTACAAAAAAAGTGAAAACATAATTTCATTTTATGGCGGTGTACACTATAACACAAGAATGAAAGACTTAATTTGATCATAAATGTGCACATGCCAACAGAAAAAAACAGATGAACAGTACTTTTGCAAAGGTTTTCAAGCTTCTCTCATTAGGCCTGTCACAATAACAACTTTTGATGGGCAATTAATTGTCACAAGTTATTGCCATAACTAAAAATTTAATTTGAGGCCATTGTTAACCAATAGCATAAAAATGTCATAATAACGCAAGTACATCCTCTCAAAGATCAACAAATTAATTTCTAAAGAACATTTAACACTGGAGCTGGAAGGCATTTTAAACATTCAAAACAAATAAAAATGGATTGTGAAGTCTCTGTAAACAAACTTGCCCTTCAAAATATATTAATCGTTGGGAGTACTGCCTGTGAAAACTTTGCACTGGTGTCAAATGTTTTAACTTTTTCGAAATGCTGGCTTTTCAACGAGATGAAAGGGCAGTGTTTGTTCAGCGATTTAAATGTCCTAGTGCGCATCATTTTGCATTGGACTTTTTGTATTTTGTTTGTCGACTAAATACCAGCCATGCGACGAAAGAAAGTTGGAAAAAATTAAAACTTTGGACGCCATCGTCGCTGTCGCGTCCCGTGTGTTGGGTTCACCCGGAGTGCCGTAAAACTGCCGCTTTTTCGTTCGTCGCTCCCTGTATTACTCTGGAGGAACGACAACGGGAGAAGTAACTCGAAGCACCGGGGTGTCATCCAGTCTCTTTGGTAGAAAGAGAGAGAGCTACGACAAAAACAAACACGCATGCAACTGCAAATTATCGACATATTTTTAATTATCCAGCTCCTTTTAATTCGTCATACAAATATTAAATTTATTGCTTATTGCGACAGACCTGCCCCTCACGATTGCTTCATTCTGCATCCGAGGAGTGAAGGTAGGAATAAAAATTATACAAGATCTCATGATGTTAACACCCTGAGATTCCTCGCTGAAATAACGTTTCAGACAACACTGTATGCAGTTGCTGCCAACATAATTCATAATAATGTGAAATGAAATAAAACTTTACTTGCATTGGAAAAGGTTTCTGGTTCAGAAGTGGCTTGACATGAGGAATGTGGCATTTGAAGCCCCCATGTGAGATTTGTCTGTGCACAGTGGCTCTTGATATGCCGACTCCAGCCTCATTTCACTTCTTATGAAGTTCGCCCAAAACTCTGAAAGGAATTTACTTGCCAATTCTCTCAAAGCTGCTGTTTCTGCTGTAGCTTGTGCACCTTTTCCTATCACTCTTTCTTCTGCCACTGAATATGCTGGGACACAGCACTCTGTGAACATCCAGCATCTATAGCAGCGACCTTTCGTGGCGTGCCCTCCTTGCGGAGAGTGTCAATGACTGCCTTCCGGACATCTGTCAAGTCAGCAATCTTCCCCATGATTGTGTCACCTACTGACCCAGACTGAGAGACCAAGGAAACCTTTGCAAGTGTTTTGAGTTAATTAGCTGATTAGGGTGCGACACCGTGAGTTTCCAAAATTCAATTTTTTCTGAAACACTAAATTTGGGGTTTTTGTCATCTGTAAGCCTTAATCATCAAAACTGAAAGAAGTTACAGTTTGAAATATTTCACTCTATCATGATTCTACGAGTTCCACTTTTTGAAACGAGTTACAAAAGTCTTAAACTTCTGCAAGATATTTACATTTTTTTAGCTGTACCTGTAGACAATGTATGGTGCGTGGATAAGGACTTTAGAATTAGACAAGTATGAGACTACAATACTAGTCTGTGCTGGAATCACACTGATTGAAGACTCTTTCAAACAAATGTTTTGATTTGTGAAAGATTTAGGAAATTTATGGCAAAATGAGGATTCTAAACTTTTGCTAAAAGGTAGATACATTTTCATCTCAGCTTGTTTTGATGAGGACAATAAAAATCGTTGTTTCTTTTCATGAGGAGATATTTTCAACACCACTATAAAATGACACTGTTTTCTTATTCCTTAGAGTTAATACAAGTCTAGACCTTCTCCCAGTACTGTTTAAATAAATCAAAATGGATGAAACAAGTTTAGTTTCATGCACAAACAGATGTGAAATGTCTGCCACATGAGGGAATCAACAGATGAAATGTGATGTTCATGCACAAACACAGCAATAAAAGAACTTTAAGGCTTTTTTCTGACCATATTGCAACAGTAGGGTTTTACCTTAGAGGGGAGCGCTTGGGCGTGGCAATCCCATAACCTTTTGAGTCCAGGTTTCCTCCCACCTTCATCGTGTCACATGGCTTCCTCTGCTCTATGTACTCGTTCATCGTGGACTCCAGCAAGTAGGCGTACTTGCCTTTGGATTTCCTGACCCGCATCACTCCCTCATCTGTTGTTTTGACAAACACTGACGGGTCAGCGGACTTCATGTAGGACCACATCTTCTCAAACACAGCGATCTTTGACCTCTGAGGGGCAAAAATTTTAACAAGAGAGCAGAGACCAAAAATTAGAGACAGTGTCAGTTAAATATTTTAAAGTTTCTTACAAATGTGATACATTGACTGACATTAAGTAGCAAGTGAATGTTAAGGACACCTGGTTTTCAGTTTATCTTTTATTAAAATAAATAAATAACTGGCAAGTGTTTTGTTCATGGTGAGCCCCCTATACAATAATACCCCTAATAAAATCCAATTTAATCCTAATTTTAACCTATGTATAAATTTGTTCTGTGCAGACTTTTGTCTGAAAAGATTAATGAACAAACAGCATTATGAAACCCAAAGAACATTGCAAACAGGTTAGGGACAAGATTAGGAAGTAGTTAAAATCCACTTATATTGACAGGCAAGTATAACGTTAATCAGAGAAACGTTTAGGAGGCCGAAGGTAACTCTAGGGGAACTTCTTATGTTCACAGCTCAGATATTAGGACCTGCTGAAACAAATATGCATGTTCTGATTTTAAAAGAAGAGTAGCAGGAAGAAAGGCATTTTCAGAAAGAAAAAACAGAACATTTGCAGTTTGCCACAATGAAGAAGGGGACAAACTAAATGTGGAACATGAGATGACAATTGAACATTTTGGCGTATATGCAAAAATGCTGCGTCAGAGAAATAACACAATAACACACTCGGATTGTACTATCCCTAATTAAGCATGTTAGTTGCAGCATGTTGCTATGAGGATGCTGTACATCACTAAGTCCAGGGAAGGTGGTTAGAACTGTTTAGAAGATGAATACAGTAGTACCTCTGCATTAGAAAGAACACAAACTACTACAAACTACTGACGTTAGTCTGTCAGATTAAAAACTCCATAAAACAAACTGCAGCTTGTTGTTGTAAGAGACAGCAATGATTTAGCAAACACTACAAAAGCTTGACGTTTCTCACCCTGAAGAACTCTTTCGTCGAACCGGCATCTAACGTTCCGTAGGCGATCTCCGTCTGCTTAGCCAGGTCCTCGGCGCTCTCTATAGGAGACACCATCCTCTCTACGGTCAGGAAGGCAGCCAGGTTGGCCGTATAGGAGGAGATGATGATCAGGGTGAAGAACCACCAGACGCCACCGACAATGCGACCAGACAGAGAGCTGAAAACAGAGATCCACGTTGGTCAGGGTTAGTCACTGCAGGTACAGCAGAATGCGCGATTACGTTTGAGTAACATAACATTAGTGCTTGACAGGTAATCGTGAAGCGCGATCTTAAACCCTTGTGATGTTCACACCACCCAAATGACCTACATTGCTTCACACTGTCTCTGCACTCAAACACTCTTCATCCCACCGGGCCTGTGGAGAGCTTAGCCCAATCTGCTGAGGAAAGATAACCAGCCCCACAAAGGCCCACTCAGTCTCCTGCCTGCCAAATTAATCTCACTTTAAGAAAGTTGCCAATATGTTTAATGGAGCCACGCGCATTAATTGTTTGGGATTAATGAGCAAAGGCGAACCCTTTACAGCTTCTCCAATTACACTTTTGAAGCAAATAAATAAAATAAAAATGAGGTAAATCCCTGTCTTTCTGTCTGTTTACTTCGAGAAAAAGAAAAAAAAAACCTCTAACTAGAGCGAACACATGCAAGCACCGGGGCAGAGAGCACCGGTGCTTATGCAACGAAAATGACACAAATCTGAAACAAAAAGGGCCTCTTACTGTCCACCTTTGTGCCTTAAAAACAAATGGAGTGTGAACATGAAGGCGAGATTAAGTACGGCGAGACAAAAAGGGAGAAGCTAAAACATAATCATTTAAGATGCTTTTGAGATGACGGCAAGATGATGAAAGAGCGGCAGAGAAAGAGCACAGATTCAACGCTGAGTGGCTCCAGAGCCTTTGAAAGTCATGAAGCAGGGCTGTGTGTTTGTGCAAAGGGGGGGGTGCATGTGTGTGCGTGTGTGTGTGTGTGTGTGGGTGTGTGTGTGTGTGTGTGTGTGTGTGTGAAACTATGTACAATCCACCTGATTTTTTTTGTCTCTAGGTACTATTTTACAATGTGTCAATCAAAAATGGTGGTTTATTTTCGGGCATTAAAAAAGCTAACAAAACAAAAGAATGCACTCTGTCACTGGTACATGCAATATGCTGGTCTTCTGAAGATCTTTAGAAATAAGCAGCACAGTTGATATGTAAATGCTCAGCTGTTGCCTAAGGGTGAAAACAAATCAAGTGTTTCTACCCAGCATTTCAAGCACCCAAATTAAAATACCTTAAGGGATAAATTTAAATAAATCCGCTTGTGCACTGAGATTATTAAAAATAAATTCCCAGGTTTATAAGAAAAATGAAAACTATTAAAGTGGCGCTTTCATGTGCAGAACATTGAGCTAAGCAGCAAAAACAAAACAAAAAAAAAACAACAGATTTAAAATCAAAGAGACCAATTTTGAGAAATAATTCTACTTTTGGGAAAGAACATAAGATCCTTCTTGCACTTAAACACGATGAAGGTTTAGGCATGCTGTGCAGATGCATTCTGTCTTCGGACAAGAAAACACCAAATTGATAGGAAGGATGATGAAATTAAAAAAGAAGTTGTCCTGAGTAATTAAGTTAAGGTGTAGCAACAATATGACAGAAGCACAGGGGTTGGAAATGCACAGCAAAATAAATTTTTTCTACAAGTGAAATAATCTGCCAAGGGAACAAGTACTTTTCCATCAATATTAAGGAATTATTGAATAAAACAAGCTCCCATATCTTGCTGAAAAGGTACTTATGAGTCACTTTTGTCTCATTTCTATGAATGAAGCCACTGTATTGAGTCCTGAAACAACAACAAATAAAGGAAGCTGCTAGATGACAGAAAAAAAACATTAAGCAGCTGACACTGTAGCAGAATCTTCTGCAAACAAAACATTTGTGCATTTCTTTGTCCATTAGGTAATATTTTTGTAATTTTCAAAATTCTATTCATGAAGTCTTTAAGTTGCTAGATCTTTGACATTTTCACAATTTTTTTGATTTTGAAATAATCGGTGTAAAAATGCTCTTATGTAGGTAAAAAAGTAACATACCGTGTAAGAACAACTTCCTAATAAAATACACATTTTATTTCAGATCCCTAACGAAGAAGACAGCATTTTTACTGTCTATTGTTATATGTAAAAAAAAAAAAAAAAAAGCGGTCTGATTATTGTATTTTTTTAATCATAAGATACTAAAGAGAAGTGGCACACCTTCTCTTGAAGTTGTTATAATTTAAAGTATGAAGTGGTATCACAATAATTGTTCTGCACATTGAAAATGAGCTATTACAATACCTATCAGCTCTACATTAGCGTGTTAACTGCTTCCTACTCTCTTGGTAGCCGTCTGGTTGATTTGACTAAGCAGGACATGTGCGTTAGCTAATCAAACGTGCGACTGGGGGGAAAACAAACCAATATCCTTTTTGTGTGTGCCGAAACAGTGTTGCAAGTCAGAAGGGGGCAAGGACAGGCACGAAGAGAAATGGCAGAGATGGAAAAATAAACTGGATTGCAGCAGCAAAAGCAAACAAATTCCTCTGCTTTGACTGCTGCTCCACTCCAGAGATGGCAGTAAACAGCTGTCTAATCCTTCCCCTTCAGTTGTCCTGTTTTTCTTTTCTTGCTTTCTTCTCTCTCTGCTCCCCCCCCCACTTTCATCCTCTGTCCAACGTGAATCTCCACTGCCTCTCCCCCCCTCGCCCATCTCCACGTCTCCCCCTGCTCTCGGGGGCTGACAGGAGTTTGTTTTGGTCCAAGACAACAATAGCCTAAGCCTTGGCACTGACACTTAGCGCAGCGTGGGTGCCCACACAGACACGCATGCACCGACGCTCCCCTCCTCTTGGGGTGTGCTGGTGAGTGTGAGTTTATCTGTGTAAGATAACAATGAGGCCATTTACTGTGCAACTGGGTTGAGGAAAAAATTTGCAGGGTGTGTGTGTGTGTGTGTGTGTGTGGATGTCCTGTAACCTTCCTCTCTAGTTGAGCAGAGTAAAAAATACATAGTTCCATTTAACATAAATAAACTCAATGTTTATCAGGTAATTTCCTCCCAAAAAGAAAGAGCGTCCTACTTGTTTTCTACTATTATTGACTTGTAATAATTTTCAAATTTCACAGTGCCATGCTAAACTATGCATACCACTTGAATTTTTACAAATTTTCTTGCAGTTCAACTTCACAGGACTTGAGGGGGATTTCTATTGGTTGATTTCAATTATTTTAATGCATATATTTTAAAGCATAAACTATTTAGTGCAGTTAATCTCACTATTTTGTTTACATATCTACATGTTTCTGGTAGACCTGTAAATCGGACAAAAACAAACAACAGTGATCTAGACAGTTTCTTGTGGGCTAACAGAGGCGGCTTCTCTTGGCCCACTGGTTATTTCTTTCCTTCAAAAAAAAAAAAAAAAAGATCTGAATGGACCCTGTAAAAGACTATTGTGTGCCCACTGTGTAACAAGAAGCTGGTCTATCACCGGAGCTATTCAAACCTAAAATACCATCTCAGTTGCAAACACAGACGTAAACCAACGCAAATGTCAGTGTTCACAGTTCACATTTCTAAAGAAGCTACATGAATGATCGGGGATTCCTGAAACACTCGAACGCTGAATGGGCAGAACAGGCACTCATAACAGATCAAAAATAATCCTTGTTGTTGAACTCATGTGTCTATTCAATAATTTCTGAGCCAAAAGGGGATTTCAATCAAAAATGTTGCTTATATTATCAATATATAGTTTCTGAGTCCAACCATTTCTTTTGATAGACCAAAACATATTACTAACTGGTGAAATTACTACTTTCTAAAAGTTATTACCAATGAAATCAATTGACTTATTTGACTGATTGGTTTTACAAGTTATTACAAATAAAACTGTTAATCTAACTTATGCCAAATTTTTACCACTGACAATTGACTTTAAATCCAGCTTGAATGCATTAACTAGATATTTCTGCATATATACAACTTTCTGGACTCCTCAAAAATGTTCTAACAATGTCTATTTAGCCTCAGCCTCATCTCGCTCTTTGACTCAATCCAGTCACTTCACATCAAATATAACACTGCTGTCGGGTATTCTGTTACTCGCTGAACTGAGAGGACGCACTCCCAAGCAATGGGGAGCACTATGCATTTGGAAACATTTCCAACATCCGAAGGAAAGATTTGGTTTTTACAGATTCACAAACACACACACACACGCACACACACCTGTAGGGACTTAAACTCTCCCATAAGAAGCTTTTATTTCAGTCAGCTGTTTGTGTCACTTGGCAGTGTTCAGTCGCTGAAAGCTACAGGTACCAGATCATCTCAGATCAGAGCTTCATCCTCCGCTATATGTACTCCACCCACAATTCTCTGGGAATCTACTGCGGCACTAAACTCTCATTAGAACTCCCCCTGGCTGGCCTCTTCTTTTCGATATGGTAATTAACAATGACTAATGACTTGCAAGTGTAAAAAATGAGCCAGTAATGGCCACATTACAATTGGATTAGGAATTGCAAAGGTTTAAACTAGAAAGAAAATGGTCTCTAATTATGGTGTATCGTTCTAAGGCAAAAAAGGAGAGAAGGAAAAAGTTTTTATAGACTTTTTTTCAATTAGCATAACATCTATATGTTTCGCAGACATATGTCAGTTTTAGAAATACAGGGATTGTACAAGAAAGAGACCAAGTGGAAGACAGAAAGAATAGACTATAGCAGTGGAAATAATGTATAAATTCTTAAAATCTTTCCAAACGTTTAGGTGTAATTGTTGGCACATTCTGTTTGACTGCAATACAATACTGCTAATGCTCTCAACTCACTAGGAGACAAAATACTGTCAGTCAAGTTTTAAAATCACGCTCTAAACAACAATTACAATGTTGGCTCAATTAGCTCCTTAGTATTCATGTAACTAACAGAAGTAGCCATGGGTTGTGGGAAAAAAAGGAAAATCTTATAAGTACAATTTATATGGGTCTTCTTTTTAATCCAGATAGAATAGAGAACACAATGAGACGACTGAAACGACTGCCTGATTCCATTTGTATCTGCTACTTGTCATTTCTCTCTCTTTCCCATTTAGTGCTTTTCAGTTTTTGGGCTCTTTTTCTGTTCATTTAAATCAAGCTGAAAAGCATAGGTCACTTTGAAGCGAACGTGAGGGGGGGGGTCTCTACTTGTCCAGCTTGTATTATAAAAACTGAACAGTAGGAGAGTTTGGTCACTGATCCAACAAGTCTTCAAAATATGGTAGAAAGGGTTTATAAAGCTATTGCCTGGAGATTTGTTATAGATAAAACACACATTTATCTGTCTGAAAACTCAGTTTCTCCAAGGGAAGTCATTACAAGTGTTTTTTTTAACGATGCTTTATCTTTTAAGTTTGTTCCTGCTGGAATTCTGAAACTTCTAGAAGAATTTGATCAACTTAAAATAACTTATCTAGTTCAGAGTCACAGCCTATGGAAATAGGGTGCATTATATGATCTTAAAAAACAATAGAAATGGAAAAGAAATATCCTTTATTATCCCACAATGGTGAAACTTCTGTGCAACAGCACCAAAGTGACAGCCAATCAAAGCAAATACTGTAGATTCACACAAAGATGGAAATATGGGATATATAAAACAGAATAAGGAATAAAAATACTCAACAGTAAGGGCAAAATGTGTAATCCAGCCCAAAGGAATGAACAACTGAGTGGGTTCATTTAAAAATTTACAATATGCATCTGTATTTGAGCATCAACGAGACTTAATCCAAATTATAAATAAGATTTTTAATAATTATTGCTTGTTCACTTCCTCATAAGTCATCAAAGTACTTAACTATAAACATAAACTGTTGGGTATATTTGTAAGAAACAAGATTATGTTGGGAGAAGGCTGTAAAATGGGAGGAATTAATGAATTGGTGTCTTAACTCAGCCAAATAAGCAAATAAATAGGTTTGTATTTAGCTCAAATCAAGGAATATAATATTATGTCCTTAAAGAGCTACAGTTTACAGTAAGAACATATGGATAATGAAGTAAAACTATTTTAATTGCTGTACCTGAATGTGACATACCACAGAGAGTTATAGGCTCCTGTTTCATTTCTGCTTGACAGAATAGTAAACAAGCCTTAGGATCTGTCAGCCATGTTATTTAGCATTGTGAATCAGCTAGCTTTAAATTATTGTGTCTTTTCCCCCCCACACTATTTGCATTCACACTTTTATGGCCCTCAGTAAACTGATGTACACCACAGGGCTGATTTAAACAAACCTTTCCTTTACTATTCATGGGCTCATCAATGTTATGTGGGTATAAAACTTTTTACAATGTCTCTTAGCAGCCGGCACTGTAAAAACCTATGGCCCTTAAAAACATGCATATGTATATGGGTGTCCCAGTACAGTTAGCTTAAATGAAGCATTTATTAAATTGTCTTTTTTTTCTTCCTTTTTACATAATTCTGCTCCCATTGTCCCTGTAATCTCAGACATAGGAGTGATCTTCATCCTGCACTGAGGCTGCATGCTGATGCAAAGCTTTAGCAGACTCTCCAGACTGAATTGGTGTGAGGCAAACGATGCTTTTAGAGCCCACCGAGGCACAGAAAACATGCACATTTTTCAGAACGTCTGATGCTTTCACGGTGCTCTCAACTTTCCACCACTTCATCCTCTCTCTCTTTATTTTCTCTCTCTTCCATCTACATAGCTAAATGAGACTCCAGGGATAAAAACGCGCTCTAGCCAAGAGTTGCCAGTTTTCCCGACACTTTCGTTTTGTCAATCTCCCGACTTCGGAGGGTTTCCATTTACAAAATCTACATGGAAGCTTTAAATATGAAGCAAAAGCGTTTTAATAAAGCATATCGCCACCCCTTAAGGCCACCATTACCGTGGCATTAAGTTGAAACGGGAATATTACAATAATGTTACCCCCTCCGCCATAACAAATGCACCACAAACAAGTACGTAATTACACTCTCTCTAGAACACTATGAGAAAAGAAATGCCTTGTTTCCATCATTAAAAAGAAACTAAGTGAAGTGGCTGCTCTGCGACATGTGGCTGATGTGAGTGGTCGTGCCGTCTGTAGAAAATTATTTCACTTTTGAAGACTTTGTCCATCGCTGCAGAGGAGTCAGTGCAGTCTAGAGCTGCATCCCTTGTACTTGAAGCAGTAAACATGTTTGCTGGATGATATCATGGAAGCTGTATAAGCCACATGCAACCTGAGATAAGTCGGGGCTGGCAAGTTGTGAGAGCTGTGCGCCCACACACATACGCAAAGCCTCTTAGTCACTCCGGCGAGAAAAACAGGAGCGCAAACACAAACACATCACAACAAATACATCACCAAACATCAATACCATCGGCACACTTAAAGTATAAACAGCGAATCTGTCAGCAAAATGACACAGTATGAGACACTTGATGTGTCGGTGGATTGGTTTAAAAAAATAATAAAATAGAGAGAGAGAGGGAGGGCAATTTTTCTCTTTTTGTGGTTGCCATGGCAGCCCACTTTGCACTCCAAACAGTACAGCTGAGCTGAGAGAGAATTTAGTCATCTGACTTCTTCTCTTCTCCCTCGTTCTGCTCTCCTCTCTGGAAGAGCATCCACGCCTACAGCAGAAGAAGAGCAGTGCTATTATAGACAGAAAACTTTCAAAATGTCTCACAAGCCAGAAGACAGAGGTCTGAGTGAGAAGCCAAGAACTGCCATTATTTTTCAGCAAGTCGTATTACTCCAGGTTGATCTACTGTGTTCCTTATGTAACAATGTGAAATGATTTGCAATGACGTCTAAAGCAGCCGGCACACACCGAGCAGTTTCAAAAATCGCACGGGACTTCAACATGCGACGCTGTGTGAGTGAGACACAGCAACTCCTGTCACAATACGCAACAAAAGACAGACAGGAAGACCTGTTGCCGCATCACAATGGTGTTGGATACGTCCAGCTGACACGCAGTTTGCTAAATCAGTATCAGTTTGCTGTATCAGTTCATCGATAAGTGGACAAATGTGGATGTTGTACTTATTATTAGAGTCTGAGTTAAAACAGGGACAGCAGGAGGAGGGAAGCAAGACCAGCAGAAGTGCGCTTGGCTGTGTAAAAGAAAACAAGACTCACACGCTGATTGCAGCAGCAATTTTCCAGACATTGCTATGTTGCAGATTGTCCTTGGTTGTGGCAGCTCTGCATCGACAATCAGGGCATCTGTCACACTGAATGACCACAGACCACAGATTCAACCTCGATTCGTCCGCTTGTTTTTCTGTCAAGAACCTCTCACTTGGCTCCCCAAAAACAAAGTCTGAAGCTTTGAAACCATCACCATACTTTTGGTTTGTGTGTTTATGTTCAGCCAAGGCCTGCGGCCTGTACCGCCTTTCTCTTGTGCCTTTCTTTCTGGATTGCTTTTCCAGACGTCGTAAACCTGACATAAAATTAATACTAAATAAAGATAGAATTACAGTAAAAGTTGTTGATGGTAACTGAAATACCATTGATTATCACGGATTGAAAATTCCTTCCTCTCTGTTTCACACCTCATCAGTCAATCCTGAAAGTGATTTTAGTGATAATTAGTTATTTGCCTCATGCAGTTGGCTGTATTTTCTTGACACTCATGCTAACTTGTGTGTTTGAAAAGTGTACTGCTGCCAGAGGAACTAACTTCAACATTTTCTTTTTCTTTTGCAATGACAAGAAAAAAAAAAGACGTGTATCTTGGCTCTTTCAGCCATGATACACAAGTGACTGGCAGCAGCTTGCAACGGGCAAGGTTTTCTGAAGCCAGACACCAGTCCAAGCATACTCATCTACCATCATGTCTGAAGCCCTAAAAGTTCTGGAGAAAGTCGTCTCTGTGGAGTCGAATAGACAGAAAATCTGGAGGAAACATATCTGTGACTGTGTACAAAGCGCGATTGCCCACTGAGATCCTCAGAGTGCGCCTTGCTGCTTTCTGCTGCTGATGGTGCATGCATGTGTGATCAAAAGTTGCCTTCATGCGATCTCCAGATAAATAAAACATAAGTTCTTCCGTGGAGTAAACCAAATCATCTCTTTATGAATAAATCATCTCTTCCACACAAATTCCCCTAACTGCTATAGGGCAGCTCAGCAGCTCCGCAATTATGCAACTCAGAAGCATGTAATTCTGTCTGGCTTCTTATTGGCTTAGACAATGATAGAAACATCAACACGGTGTAATACCTCACACAGATCCCTGGGCAGGATCAATAATTTCCTCGATGGCAAGAACTCATGAGATTCATTGCTGAAAGTTTGATTAGCAGCCAAGCAGCTTCCTCCATCTGGTTATACGACACGCTGGACGATACTGCAGTTTTAACGCCCAAAGCGATGATGCAGCGCTAAAGGCTCAAAATAATTTCTTCATCCAAAGGCAGAGTTCTCTGTAGAATTTAAATAAAAGTCAAAACCAAAAAGAATATAGTTTACATAAGAAAATACAGAGTAAAATTAAGTATGAAATAGTGCTAAGTAATCAAGTTTTTTACAAGCTTTTTAATACAAAAGAATTGAACGGAAATTCAAACATTTGAGCAAGAAATAAGAGAATAAATACTTCGACAGTTCAGCCCATCGTTTGTCCAATATTCTTAAAGTTTTCTAAACTTAGTACTAATAGAAAATCTCTCATAAAGCTGCTGGCATAATTTGATTTGTTATCACCTTTTTGATTAATCTGCATAAAAATTAAGAACTGTTTCAAGTAAAAGTCGCTCTGGTCATTTTTTTTCTTTTGACAAGTCAAATAAATTTGTGGCACAAGCCTTGTGACTGAGTCACTATATCTATCCCAAAAACACTAATGCAACAGAATCGATCAAAGTGCTACTCAAATGTTGCAGCAACAGCCTCACCAATAACATTAATAACAACCTGCGTAAATCACCTCATAATGTATGGAACATGAGAATTTAACAGATCCCAGTCCAACAAAGCACCTTTGTGGTGGGTGCAGCTGAGAAATATGCAGCAATGATGTAAGGATATGAAAATTTGGACCAGAAACTCTGAGGAATGTTTCTGTGTTGTTTGTTTTAACTAAGACAGTTCTTAAGGCAAAAGGTGACTCGACCTTATTCTATTCTACATGTTATTTCCCTACAGAAGTAAACACATCCAGGTATAGCCATCAGGTACAGACTCCTTTTTACACAGGCACAAAATGCAGAACAGTACGACAGAGTTTTCTGTTGTACTGAAAAACAGACCCTCACTGGTTTACGATAATGCACCACATACACAGTCCATTACCGGAGGATTTTAAACGGCCAGGCTGAGTAACGGTTGCTATGGCAGGGACTGAGTGACTGACAGAGCCGATTTATTTCAGCGTACAACCGTGTAGGAGAGGCACAGACGACTCCACAGGAAGGGAAAACCTGTATGTGCACACAGAAATGTGACACATAAAACATCTCCAGACTAATTCGAGGCAAGCTTTGGAAACAAGAATGCCTGCTCTTCAAGTCAGGTGAGGAAGTCAAAGAAGGGTTCAAACTGAGGGCAATGTCATCAACGTGCAAGGTTTGTGTTTGATGCTTTTTATTATCTAAATTCCTCTTTCACACAATACTTAGGTTTGCTTAATTTGATTTTTTCTCATTAATCCTGCAGTAGTGTGTGTCTGGATTTTAAATTTAAAAAAATGAACAGAAGTTAAAGAAAGCAAGGAATATGGGTGGCCAAATCCTTTAAAACTATGACATCACCAGTCTTCCCCTTGATTTAGTACGCTGCGACGCAACATTTCAACATTATTCTTTAATTTATTGGACTTATGTGACATTTTATTTTTCTAAGAAAATGAATTGGGGCTGTTGGCATTAATCATTAAAATACGTAGAAACACTAGAAACATATACCTTTGTGTGTAATGAGTGTCAATTATATTACCCTGTTTTTATTGAAATACTGAAAAAAAAATTACTTTTCCATTATATTGTCATTTATTGAAATGCCCCCAAAGGCAAATGGACCTGAGAACAGGTTTGGAAAATAAAAAATAAAATAAAAAAAACACACACACAGAGGAAAATACATTTTCTGTAGGTTGTCTGAGTTTCCAATTATAGCAAATCCATTTCCAAAACAGACTACTGAAAAAAAAGGTCTAAATGGCACCAAAAACGTAATCAAAAAATCTAGAGATAACTGCAGGTGTTGGCATCAAGGTCCAGAGAGAGCTGCCTCTCATGATAAATTTCAAACCAAATGCAACCACTGAAAAAGTGCATAGAGCAGCGGATGGAGAGCAGGAAAGAGGGGAGAAGAGGTGGACTGAAAAGAGGTGATGGAAGCAGCGGGAAATGTGCAGATGATTGGATGGATGGAGTGGTGTTATAGTATTGGTTTGTGGGTGTGTACTTGTGTGTGTGTGTGTGTTTGGTGAACGTGGGGGGAGGCTGTCTCAGAGTCCACCTGTTTGCAGAGATAAACACAAGGAGAACCCATAAGCACAGAGTGTGGCTTTTGGGAGGGTTTGACTGACAGGGCTGACATTTAGAAAGAGCACAATAAACAAGGTCTCACAAATAGCATGGGGAACGGTGTGGCTAATACACACTTAGCGAGAAACTGTACACATCAGTGCAATACATCAATGGGTAAACAAAGGGGTCTTTGCATTTAGATGCATGCACGCTTACGTGCTGAGCTGTGTGTACAGCTTGATGCCAAGGCAGCTTAAATTGATAAAAGCAGTTGGGACTAGGCAGCAGACAAAGAAAATGGAAAAAAAAGAGGCTTTTTTTTTATAGATTCTGAGTACAGACATAAACACAGACAGGCAGACAGAGTGAGTAAACATATCTGCTCACAATCCAAAAAAGAAGAAATGTTCAGTGCTTTTCTGTGGCCTTTTGTCTCTTGTGTAATGGCGGTGAACGAGGGGTGAAGCTGCCTACCTCTCGTCTAAATGCATCTCTAGAACATCCTGTTCTCGGATGATGCTTAGAAATTAACAGTTAAATGGTTTGTCAGTGTCTTTATGGAAATATCAAGGTAAACATCGTCATGTAGATCACTATCCAGGTATTTGGGTGGAATATAAATGGAGGCGGCCACTCAACACAAAATAAAAAAAAACAAACTAATAAATAAATCTGTGCATCAGAATGAATCTAATCAGGTATGGATGATTTTATAGTAATAAGAAATGTAATTTATTTTTATATTTAATATTGTAGTCAGTAGTTATAGTGGCTATTTTTCATAATAATAATAATAATACGCTGTCAGAATCTCAACTACTGTAGATTAGGCTTTGTGTAGTTCTCTTTATTATTGTGAAATCTGAGTTTAGGTACAAAGATTGGGAACAACATGAATACTGTGGATTATGTGGATTGCAAATCACCAAAACAAGATGACAGGGTATGCACTTAAATAATATTCATAGATAAAAATGTTGCTAAAAGCAAAGCTTTGCAATTATACTATAGCGGCATCAGCCCTGACTACTGACATATTGTTATAATGAGTCTGTATTTAGTCTGAAGACTGATGTCCTGGAGTTTTAGAGGGAGGTTTTGGATTTCAATCTAGCGCTTTCAGGTAATGAAAGATTTAGGTCTCAGTGGGTGTTCTGTTTGTTGTTGTGCTCTGTCTTGGAGAAGCAAGTATTTTGGCTCAGTATTTAGTTTGCAGACTTGTACACTTTGAGTCACTTTGGTACATTGTGATCATACAAGTAATGATCACTTGTATCAATTCAAGTGATCAGTAGTGATCACTTGAATTTCTTCTAAGTAAATCCAAGATATCAGGATGATCTTAGAAATTGCCTGGTGACAATTTTACTCGTATCTCATCCTCATCTGTTGAAAAGTAAATAAAAAATATCCTATTTTTTTATCAGCTCCACAGGTCATGGTAGCAGCAGTCTTTAGTGTGAATACTGTTACTGAAGAAACAATGTTGTAGACCATGCTGCATTAGGAAATTTTAGCAGTTTTTGGAACATTTTGTGAAAAAGTTCACCAACGTTTTCTCTCTCTCTCTTAAAAAAAAAGTATGCTTGGTAATATTTTCGGTCAGTAAAAGCACAATCAAGGCATGGAAATTAACTCACAGATTTACTATTAAGATAAGCTAGACTGATTGACATGAACAGAGTAAGCTACGAAAAGATGCCTGAAGCAGCCTGGTGCTTTCCTTTTTTTTGCCGTGACATAGTCGTTACAAAGTATACAAAGCAAATAACATTTCAAAGGTGTATGTCACATTTCAAGTTTTAATGTGTCATACAAAGATACAAGGGATGGCATCACATGTCCTTTGAAAATGTGCAGTGAGTCGCATAGGACTTTTAAAAGTGTGCTCAATATGCACGTCCCTATGTGTCTGCAAGCAACTAGGTCACCCACATTTTCAAGGAGAGGATGTTTTCTTCAGGCTGGCATTCGGCAGGGTGAAACATTCACTGTGCTGGTTTTCAAGACCAGCACTCGTCAGATACCTTGCACAGATTGGTGCATGCAAATGGCTAACTAAAGTGTTGAAATATCGTTTGTCATAAAAATCCCAAATATCTCCAAAACAAAACAAGCTCCATAAAGGAGACGCACAGCCAAAGATGTCGAGCGTCTTCTCCTTAACATGTAATTTTTCTCTTCTTGCTTCTTGGTAGAAAGAAAATCTTTGACCACTTTCGTCAATAATGACAAAATTACTGTTTATGAATGTCAAAAGTGCAGAACTGATCATCTTGTCCAGACAATAACAGTCAGTAAAATGTCTTGCAGAATCTATGATTCACTGGCATGAAGCAAAACAAATGCAAAAAAAAAAAAATAAATAAATGCATGAACACACAGTTTCCTCACCCACACACACAAGAAAAACAGGCTTCTGTATTCTCAAAGAAGCTACAGGGAGCAGACTATTTGAGGAAACACTGTGACATTCTCTTGCTCCGTATGGCACACAGAAAAATCAATAGTTTTAGCAGATGCATTTCACGCCTACAGGAGAACATCTGGACTTTGGGCTTTAACCTGGATGGAGCACAGCAGAATCCGCAGGCAGGAGAAATGTCAGGAGGGGGAAACAGGCAAGGAGGGACTCTCAAAGATATGCAGCTATTCTCTGCTCTCTGATACCTGAATAAGCCATCTATGCTAAATCAAAATGCGCAGTGTAAATATCAAAAGGACAGGAAGGAAAGATAAAAAGAGGGGTGCCGTACAATGCAGTATTTTCTTTATCTGTTCCATCCAGATGCAATTTTCAGGTGGATTAGACAAGGGAATTGTATTTACTCAACATATACAAAAAACAGAATAAATTTAAAAAAAATATTCTTATGCTTCCATTTATTATAAGTGTAACCCTTTAAACAGAGGAGTCTTAGTCCTCACACTCCTAAAGCTAAGTGCTTAATGGCCACAGCTCTGTATTTAGTGTAGACATAAGACTAGCCATTCTGAATTCCCTAACCAAAACATAGTGACTTTCATAAAATACTACAGTTCTTTGGTTATTTTGCAGAATCAAGTCTGTAAACAGCGCAGCCATCACGTAAAAAAAAAATAAATAAATTACCAGTATCTTGCAAAAGAAATCATAAACAATGAATGAACAACTGCAAAAGTATGAAGATATGGCCGTCAAACTGACAGAGAGGTCACAGTGAGAATTAATCAGAAGCAGTTCATGGTTACTTTAGAGGAGCTGGAGAGGTTAGCAGCTCAGGCAGAACAACATAGCAAACAACGCAGCAAACGTGTGAAAGATGGTGTTCTGGTCAGATAAGACTAAAATCAAATGTTTTGGCCTGAATTAACAAAAATAATCCTGCGTATCATATTGAACACGCCTTATATCCTTATATTTCCTTAAAGAACTTCCTAGTCTTTTTAGAATTTTAGTTAGTGTAAATGTATTGTATGAGGAACCATCACACCAGATTCCAATAAAATACATCAAGGTTTACGTTTGCAAAATGATAAAACGTAAAAAAGGAGTAGAAAATATTTTTCAAGGTGTTGCAATAGCCATATAGCACATATACCATAATGCAACACCAAACTGCACATAATGTATACGTATTTTCAAGAGATAAGTCAAGCCCACGGACTAACGTGTCTCTGAGGGTTCAGATTGATCTCACAGGGATAACACTGACATTTATCTCCTCATCTCCTCCTTCTAATCCCTATAGAAAGCTCTAAAAGTCGACCTCGGTGTCGCTAATTTCAGACACTTAATGAGATTTTTAATTGATGACCTTTTGAGAACAATTTCATACCAGAGCTCATGAGAGCACAATGATGAAAGCCAGCGCATTTAACATCAACCTGGATGTATGCCAGGATACTTTAGAGTATTCTAATTTATAATTTTCTTGCTTGTCATAAAAAAGGTGACTATTTATTTGAGATATGCACTGACATTTTATTTTTCCTATATGATGGTTTGTTTTGTTTCTATTCTACTAGAATAATCCAAAATCAGAAAAGTGAAAAGTAGCCCCACTGAAGAAAGCAGCTCCTTCATGGAAAAACAGATCCAATACAAACATCCAACAGAGTCGTGGTGCTGCGTTTCACATTGCATCAATAATCAAAAATCTAAGACTGTGTGATGAGCTGATGTAAAATCTTTGCCTAGACTTCTCTTACCGTGGTGAGATATCACAACCCTGCTGCATGAAGGCGCCGAGCGAAAACCAAAGAGAATTGAAGATGCCAAACTCGTTGGTCTGTTCTGGACTCTGCTGGTTGGCGTTCTGCTGCGTTGGCGTCTGGCTCGGCTGCACGCCGTTGGAGGCCGCCGCTTGCGTGGGAGTCTGAGGCTCGGCTCCCTCCTCGTAGTCTTCAGCGTGCCACTCGTAAGGGCTGAATCGACTGACGAGGAAGAGGACGACGCTGACGCCGATGTAGGCGAACACGATGCACATCCAGATCTCGTAAGCCAGTGGGTCCAGGAAGGAAAACACACCAGGCTTGGACTTTGTGGGTTTCTTGATCATGATAGAAATACCAAGAGACATGAAGGGCTTGGAGAAGTCTATCACCTCTTCACGGACTAGCGTGATAGTAAGTGGAGCGACAGCCAGATCTGCTTTCTGAGGGAAGAGCACAAACGCAGAATATCTTTAACAAAACAGCCATTTTTTCTATGCATGTCTAAGCGTACTAGTGCAACTGAAACACATACAAAAATAAGGAAAGTAGCTGCAAAGTTACACACAGGTATAAATGTGTTACACCACATTGCTTACTTCTTTAAATGGTATGTATTATAATTATCAATAGAATAATACCTTCAGTATAATGACTTTCTACTTCGTCTCTCGTTTGTGGCCACTCTCCATGACAACTGGTATCACATGCAAAGTTCTCATGAACACGGGGCGGTCTGCACCATTTTTGCACATGTTATCAATTGGGTGTGCAATCTTTGCAGACTACGTGCAACATGCCGACTTACTGAGCGTAACTTTTTTTTCTTTTTGCTCAAACAATTTAGCACTCATTACGTGGAATCTTTGTTCATCAGTGTATAAAATGTGAATAGGTAAAACATTTTAAAGCTGCTTTACCTCCTGCCACACTACTACAACCCTGACATATAAAGTATCCAAGATGCAACAAGTTTCAGAGTACACATAAAAAAGACATGAGTCAGGAGAAAGATATTTTTTTACGAATCTGAATGCAGACCGGTATTCTGAACTGATTTGTTCAGAAGTGGGGGATCTAGATTCCATGCACACATTCCAAAGATATAAGCTGTAAACTACAGCAAATTAAATTTGTTTTCAGAGGCTTTGCCATAAAGTACAAAATAAATAATGTCCAATATATTCCACAGAAGCAGCTCACAGATTGCACAGCTCTGGTTTCAAGGCCCATTACACTCATGGGCTTGTTTCCTCCTATATAAGTTTAATGACCTGCTGTAGGTTGTCACAGTATGTTAGTGTGTCTCTAACCTACAGTACTCTAACAATGTTCCCCCAAATGCTGTGACAAACAGGAAACTGCAAAATATACCTGTAATTTTTACTACGGTTAAAGATATTTTGGTAACATGACTCTAAACAGAAAACAGTCAGAGGTAAAACCTTCATTTACTCACGTCATAGACCAGTTCTCCAACCATGCCATTCCACTTCTGGGTTTCAGGATCTTTGGCTCCGTACTTGCCATCGGAAACAATTTTAAGCTTGTATTGGTAGCCCACATGCTTTGCTATCTCTGCAGCCAGCTCTACAATGTAGCCTTCGTACTTATCATTTCCTACGAGCAGATCGTGGTTCTTCTTTAGCATCACATAGGGAGACTCCTGTTGGATAAAAAAAAAACATTTTTAGCAACATTATATTGGATTAAAATTCCTTGTTTCTTGTTGGATTAATGAAGACCTAGCTTTATGGTCCATAAAATAAATAAAATAAGTTCAGTGCTGCAAATTGAAAAATCTGAAACATATGTTGTAAATGCATCCCAAGCTACCGTGTCATTTACTTGTATCGTGTTCATAGTTTGTAGTTAAGTCTTTTGGAAAAAATGGATTCAAAGACTTTGAAAGATTGAGGTATAAAAGGAAAATAATTTCAAAATACAAGGTATCACTTTTTTACCTTTGTTCCTTAAATACTGGTTTCATTCTAACCCAAAACCTATGATCACTGTGATTGCAGTGCAACAATGACAGTGCTGATAATGTGCAAGAAGGCAAAAAAAAAATTTAAATAAAAATCTCAGCTGGATTGCGAATGCTGTTTGCAGAAGTATCTCTGTGAGAGTTCAGGCTTCGCTGTGTAACTCTGAACATGTAATCACTGCAAGCCCTCTGTTCCGGGGAGCTTGTTTCCTGTTATACCGGCATTTGTACATCTCACACTGATTGACTGTCAGATTACAGCTGACATGACACCTGGGGCCACACTTCACTTTCAGAAAAATTGCATTTCGTACAGAATTCTGGTCACCTCCGTCTTAACGCTCCACCAACAATCGGAAGGTAGCAATTCCCACAAGCTGGTGTTTGAGCCCGTTTTAAGCCAAGCTTTGCTGAGCATAGCAAATCCTGCCAACGTGGTTCATATGGCTGTAGAGATGTTTAGGGGATTCTTCATCATGCTGCAGCTACGCCTGCTCTGTTCCTCCTACGGTTAGGATCAAGGAAATCATTGCTTCACAACCTCGGTATCCAACTGGCAGACAAATGGCACACCAGGGAAATGCTGGAGAGAAAGGTCTGTTGTGCTTTTGCTGTCATGGGGTATGCATTCACAGTTACAGAAAAAGAAAGACACACACTAGAAACAGGCTGGGGCATACAGACAGTCCCTTGATGAGACATTGACTAAACACTTCAAGGGCTATCCACTGCCCCTCGGTCTTGTGAAATACAATATGTCTTTTCACAAATATAAACACAATGTCATTGTATGTAGAACAAAAAAAACCAAATGCCCAAACAATTTATGCGATCGGATTGAAGTTAGAAGTTAAAGCTCGTAAAAGCTAGCCTGTGTCCATGCCTTTCCTTTTCACCAATACAAAACAAGGCAGAGGTGACATACAGTATTTCTATTTTACGGACCCTTCCAGAAGTCAATTCCAGTTTATACACATGCTGTATTCTATGACAGAAGATTTTTAACAACGCAGAGACTGTAGACTCTGAGAACACCCTGTACCCATAGTGGCATGCATATTATCATAGCTTAACATATTTCCACCAGCTGTTGTCAGCTATACTTATGTCCCTGTGGAGAAAACTGTCCTAAGAATCTAAGTGACATGACAAGTCACTTACAGACAAGTCTTGGTTACAACACATGTAGAATACGCTTTTCTCAAATCTAACCCACAGCCCTTATCACCCAAATCTCTGATATATAGGACAGTAGACTTAATAGAATCTTGCCAAGGCATGTTATATAGGCTACCGGTGACAGCTGAGAAAAAGAGAGGAGAGAGAAAGAAAGGATAGACTGACATATTAAAGCGATAGAAATGGTTTGGCCTTATAATCTCTTTAATCAAATGCAGTGCTCTACTTCTCGCCAGCTACACCTGTTATCCTAAAAGCAGCACTTGTACCTCCTAGCCTTCCCTTATTTATGCACCTTAAGACGGCAGACACGATTAAAAGATTAGGGAATAAATGAGATGCAACTCTGCAAGTCCTCAACTCTGCATGTCATGACACCAGACCTCTGAACTGCTGCTTAGTTTGGTCAATAAAGCGATCATTATTCTGAGCAGGCGTCTGTCAGACAGTGGGAGAACACGACATAGCTGGAGAAGGAGGGAGAAACAATCACAGAGGTCTGCCAAATTCATCGGGTGTAGTGAACTTTTAGGGAACTCCATCATAAAAAGAAAATGAAAAATGTTACCCCGACTGTCCCTGTGTCAATCTTTCTTCCCTGCTACTCCTTCAAAATCCCTTGAACTTCATATTTTGAGACTTACCAAAATAGTGGTGACTATATATGTCCTGTTCAACAGTCCGTGTGTGTCATTATTGACCCTTGAGAGGCTAGCTGTGCTCACATACTTCTCATCTTCATTCCAGTAGCCAACCTAGGAAAAGGAGAATGAATCAGAGGGGGACCTTCAGCTCCTCTACTTACCTCTGTACACTTAAAGAGGAAATTAAATGATTTATGAAATCACTAGCAAGAATTTCATAAGGACCATTCGCTATATATATATATATACTGTATATATATACTGCTCAAAAAAATAAAGGGAACACTTTAAGTGTTAAACACCTGTTTAAGTGTTCCCTTTATTTGTTTGAGCAGTGTATATACATAAATCATCGCATTCATATAGTTCTTGAAAAAACCATTGTTGGGTGCCATTGTTTTTGTCTATACAAAAACTAAATGAAGAAAACGTTTGGATTCGTATGTAGACCTGCACATGTTGATATGAGATTCCCACAGAAAGGGGATCATGACAGATTTGTAAAATGCCACCGAACATTTATGCAACAACGCTAACAGTAATCAACTAAATATCATTTAGTATTTCAGGTTTTTTTTTTAAACTGACAAAATTATCACGACAGTGGGAATTGAGAGAACTGACACCCCAGGGAGCCAAATAGATCTCGATCTCACAACTTTTGCTTTAAATCATTCTGCAATAATTTCTTCTCAGAAGTGGGAGATCCAGTCTGAACTGCCAGTGCTTTTTTTTTTGCAGTGAACAACAAATAATCTTTTCTTTAAACTTAGTTGATATTTCACAAGGAAATGAACTATTATCAGGCCATTGTGCTCTTTGTTCCAACTAAGAATTTTATTTTATTTTTTATTCTAGTTGGATAATGGAAATGTGCTCTTTGGGTTTTATTTATTTTTGTATGTTTTTTTTTTTTGTTTTAAATCAAATTCATCATTACTAGAAGTCAACCATCCATTTACTTTATTTACCCCATTAATCCTGTTAGGGTCGTGGAAAACCAATATAGCAAAACACTTATTAGCATTTAAAATTAGCCTGGAAGCAAAACAGTTCTTTATGTTTGTCAGACTCTACAAACATTGATGAAAGCCAAGAGTTTATGTAGCTAGTTGTTTACAGTAAATAACTAAATACATAAATAAATACAAAAAATAAATAAAACATGAGTTTTTCACCACCTCCCTCAGTAATTATTTTACCCATCTGTTTCGGTAAGGCACTGTTTTAACAAATGCCAGCCAAATTTACACAACGAGAACTGCCACTGGGGTCCGTATATAAGTTTAGGTTTTGAAAAAGGAAAATGGTTCAAAATCATTAACATGTTTCATCAAACCGTATCTACGGTCCTAATGAGATGCCATGGAAAGTATCAGAGTGACAGGAGTCTGACAGTAACTCCCCACACTGTAATGTCTGTTATTGGTTTTCACAATTGTTGTCTATGTGAGACTTTTTTTATGTTTATGTTTTCACAATGGAAAGCACTTTGAACTGCCGTGTTGCTGAAATGTACTATGCAAATAAACGTGATTGATTGATTCTATTATGTAAAAACATGGGACAGATATGGCACGGAGACCTTTTTAAGGTAACATGGTTCTCAATATTTTAGATGATAAATTACCAAATTCATATATGCCTGATCAGGAGCCAACTGTGTGCTAGTCTAACTAATTAAAGAGCTATTATCATCTTGTTATACCTGTGCAACCTTAAAAATAAAAGGCGGAAAGCGATAACATTCATTGCCATACACGAATAAAAGCCACTCGTTTAAACTATTTTATCCTTGTCTCCTGACCCTTACTAAATACCTGTCTCATTTACTAAAAAAAAAAGGCATGAAATGTCTGATTAAAATTGGTTGAATAGATATTACAACAAGAGATTCACAAAAAAATGCATACTAACACCGAGTGTGAATAAATCAGAGATTTTGAATAGCATGAATGTGGAATTTAAAATTGTGGAGCTTAGGACTGCTGTTTGCTTTACTGCTATTTAAGTTGTGGTTTTCCACTATCAGGGTGCAAGAACTTCAAATAAACCTTTGACACACAGTATTCATACAGTCTCTTTTCATGCTAGATCTTTGTCACTGCTGTTAAAATCCAATTTTATCTGCATGCGTCGATTAGCAATTTTCTCAGTTCATCCAAACCTAAAACATATTTCACTTTATATCAACTTCAATATAAGAAACAATTTCACCTGCTCCTTCTACTAAATTGAACCAATACACACATTTCCTTCCATCTTGACTGGACTAAACTTAAAGCGGTAGGATATATTGCATTTTCAAATTTCAAGTTCATAAACTGCAGAGGAGCAGTAAAGGTGTGTGTTACACTTATTGCAGACGAAGATTTCTTTTCAGATGAGTCTTATTCCACTGATAAGGGTCTTTTTGCTGCCTGATTGACTCACAGCAAATATAACTGTAATTTGTACATGACAAATATGACCACAGGTCTTTCTTGAACTCATCGAAGTGTGCAGGAGAAAATGAGCCGGATTATTGAGATATTACCGTTGCAAGCTCAACTTCTCGGCTCCTCGGGCACGAATGAATGTCTGAGACTGGATGCCTCTGGCTTACCTTCTTGGGTCCAGATGGGGCCAGTTCCATGACACAGACAGTATAGTTGGTTCTGCGACCCTTCTCGTTGAACTGTATGTGACCAGTCAATCCGTCAATTTGAACCTGTAAAGATGTCACACGTTCACAGACGCTCATGCTGAGGCTGAAACACCCCTGGCAGGCGTGTGTATGCAGTCAACTTCGTGATGAATCAACCAGAAAACATTAGTAATGTGTTTTAAAAACAGTTTGTAACATTTCTATAGTACACATTTGTGGAAGTCCGCGCCGCCCATGTCCCCGTAGAGGTGAATGACAGACGGTGTGTGCATGTATGCATACAGTGCAGTGTGTTTGTCTTGGCTTGGTGATGGAGTTAATTGAGCGAACACGGCCTCGAGCTTCAGTCTGTCCGCAGGCAGATGGCTAGATTGACTCTGCACAGCCTCTGCAGACAGAGCCTTGGGCTGCACGCATGCACTTAATACCATTTTTTTTAATGCCAAAGTGGGGATACTCCATCTTTTTTTTTCCTGTCTGCATATTTTCCAATATTGTACAGATAGTATAGTGAATATAACAGTAATTCTCTTCGCTTCTCAGTGTACGTGCCAAGTGTTTGTGCCTGGCCCCAGGAGATCAAGAAGCCTCACAGCCAGGCCACCATTACCATTCCCGTGGCCAAATATTACATTTCTAAACTCAATTGTTGATGTCATATCCCATGATGATCACAGCCGAGTAATATTGCCCGCAGGTTTTGTTTACTAGCCGTGATGTCACATTTGATACTGGGGATTTCTCCTAAGACTTAATGTGAACTTTACGCGACAGAATGAGACCTAATTTGTTCAGCCAGCCCCGGCTCAGGAGCTGTTAGCCAATGTGCCAGTCAAGGATTTCTTCACGCCTATGCAGAGTTGGGGTATTCGTGCCTCTGTGTGCGTCCGTTTGTTTTGTGCATGTGTGGAGTGTTGTGTCTCTGCGCATGAGTGCAGACCTGCTGCAAGGCTCTCTGGATGTCTATGCCCTGTCCCCAAGGGGCTGGCGGGTTGGCGAGACACTCTCCAGCATTGCCGCGGCGAGAGATGTCTATCCTCTGTCTTCTCAGATACTGGAAGGCTGTGGACATGACTTTCACCCCGTCATATGTCAGCGCGCCCATGTACTGCAAATGGATAATCCAAACAGATGCAAGGTTTACGAAACGGTAAAAAGAGCCAAGACGGCAATTGAGAAGTGAACTATACCTCAACATGAATTCTGTGTATTCCTCACATATTAAAATCTCACCCTATTAATTTGTTATGCTCAAAAGGTCACTAAAGAGGGCTCGGTGTTTGATTTTCAATTGAAAATCTTTGTAGGTGGAAGCTGTTTTAACTTGGCTGAACATCAATCACTAGCTGAATCTCAGATCTGAACCAGCAAATTTAGATAAAATCTAAACAAAGAAAAATGCAGATTCAAAGCCTTTCGTAACCTTTTTATGCTGCTCACAGTTAAACGTTATAGGACTGAGGGAAAAAAGGGGGAAGCACTAAAAAATGCCCTAGCAATTATAAGTAGCTGACTTTTAACCTGATCAGCTGGTGAGCACCATCTGAAACTCCAAAAGTTAATGTTTTATTTCTCATCAATGAGCAAACTGTGCTAACAAGAACTGGGTTGCTGTAGGCTTTCTACAGATAACAGGAAGGCTAAACAAAGAGTAGCTCTGTTGCCCTTGTGTACTTTCAATGTTAAAACTGAATCCAAAATGTTAAGTGTTGCTCTCATATATAATATTCAAGTTCTTCAATGGAAATCATAAGAGAATAAGATCATTTTTACAATCAAAACGGTATAATAAACACTGATCAAAAATTGGTGAATCTCTTGAGAATACCTTCTCTGCAGCTAATTTTACTTGGTAACAAAATCATGCACTTTGTGCTACTATGTAATTTGTTAATTCTGAAAAAATACAGTACAAGAGTTTTAATTTAAAAAAAGTGTGTGTTACTTTGAGTCCAGTTTTGGGCATTTTGGAGTCTTTGTTGTCAAACTCCATCCACTGCTGGACGATGCGGCTCACGCTCGGCTCGGAGTTGTTAACAAGCTGAAATCCAGTGATGTTGGCACCGCCTTTCCTCAGGTCTGTCAGGTCAATGTCTAGGAAACCCTGTGACCGACAGCAACACAGGCTTAGAAGTGAAAAGACATTACCGGGGTAGTTCCCAAGACAGGAAATTTAGTGGGGGGGCTGTGAAACATGGAACAAGGAGTGGCTTATAGCTGACAATGCTAAGAAATTACAAGATGATGCTATTTATATCATTTACATCAGATTAGGCAAGGGCTAGTGCTGCACTTTTAAATACTTTTATGCATTTCGGTTTTATAAACGTCGGGATATAAGCGGTTTTGCTTTAACTTTAGGTTGTTTCTCCAACATTAGCACAGCTGCTTCAAACTGGCAATTTTGAATTTGTACGCGCAGCACGACAGCAATTCGGTGCCTCTGGTTGGTTGTTTCTGACCGGGAGTGGTGCAATTTTGCAGATGGCAGTAGGACCACAGGAAAGGCAGAGGAGTTTGATTTTTTTTCCCACAAATTATGTGCCTCATATTTGAGACACATATTCTCTAATATAAATAATAGAATAATTGAACATCACAGCAGCTATATTTGTTCTTTCTAGGGGTTAGTGTATATATGTCAATATTTTGCCCAAGACTTTGTCATATTGAACACACTCCACTGATTCTTTTTTGAAGGACAAAAGAAATAGACACAGACAATAAAAAAACCTCATTTCAAGCAGCTCTAGTCCAGAGGTAATCTGTGACGGTCTAAATCCTCATAGGTTACAGTTAAAAATGAAAGGATCAAAATCTTACAGGATTCAGGGTGAAATAAAGCTCATGCTTCACGCAACCCAGAACAGAAAAGGAAGAGATTAGCAGGAAATGTATCTCCTACTCATGTTTTTTTCCCACTGGCTGGTATGTAGGTGTGTTTTTTTTTTTTTCTTTTCTTTTTTACAGGAGAGAGACAGAATAGAGGAGATGGAGCTTCAGTCTCTCAGCAGGTGGCCTGTCAGTGCGGAGAGAGGAAGAGGCAAGACGAATGGGAACGGATGGGAGATTCTCTGTGGTTTTTTAAAGTGGAGTTTTACCAGAGGAATTAAAAAAAAAGGTTCTTCCTCGCATTGTCACTTGCTCGTCAGGCATCTGTCTAATGGCACAAAGTGTTTAGTGATTTCTTCTTTGTTCTGACATAGTTTCATAAAACTTTGCTTCTCTCTTTGCTACACATCTGTCTCAAAATATTTGTTTTACATCTTCTGATCTTTAATATTCCTACAGTGATGAAAACAGCTTGCTGTTCAATAGAATAAACTCGAAATAGCTTCACAGTTTAATTGCAGTGCATTTGTTCAATTTAGTTTAGCAAAAAAAAAAAGTCCTCCCTTGATTTGATTTGGATAAAAGTGAAGCAACTTTTTAGATTTCACTTTTACAAGTTGATCAGTTTCCAGAATTTCCTGATCTCTGGCTTTCTTTTTCCCTTTGTCATAATTATGATGCAACAAAAAAACTAATTTCCTTCATCCACTGGTAAATAAGCTGGACTAGCACCCATACTTACTCATAGTAAAAGAATAAGTGCAGAGCAGTAGCAAAAAGTGGCAACTTGGCATCATCAAGTCACCATAACAACCGTTCGACGTTATCGGCACACCAGCTAAGCTAAAAAAGGTCACTGTGATTACGAGCAAATGATAACAAAAACTCTATTTTTTTTTACACAAAGTTCCCAACACCCCACCAAACTGATCTGCTTAGTAATTTAGAATTTCCTGCTTCCATGGAGCGCAAAGAAATATCTAGATACATTTTTACAAGAAGGGATAATACAAAAAATCAACAAGATGAATCTCCATAACATTTTTATCAATAATTTTTGGAAAAAGAATTATTTTTGAACAGTGGTTTCCCCCCCACCCCCCCACTAAATTAATATGCTAAAAATAAATGAAAATCTGTTGGTATTACACAAAGCTATTACAGTAGAAGAATCACTTATTTTAAGGCTCTTTATACATCTCTACCAGGGTTGCACAAAACCTGACAAATCTAAGCTAGTTATTTCCAAGGAGTTTGCATGGGTACAAAGTGGAGACTGCCTCCTGCTATCGTCGCTTTCTTTGAAACTGGTCAGGTGTCTGTGTCTGCATTTCTTGGGCTTTTTCTTCGCTCCATGAATGAATTAATGTCAAGAAGCGAGCTGAAGAGGTTACTATAGAAACTAGCCTTTGCTAATGGTGGACATGTAGGGGGGGGGGGGGGGGGTGCTTCCAACACGTACTGTAACCCCATTTAAGCGATGAAAGAAATTCAAACCGTGCCCTCCTCGGATCCTCACGCACACATGCAGACCAGTAAATTAATTAGCAAAACTGAGAAAAGGTGCAAGGACAAAGACAAACTATTTTAATTCTTTAATTTCCTCTTTCTTTTTTTTTTAAACAGGGCTTTTAACGGGCCCATTATTAACGACTGCAGACACTTTGCAGATCAGCCGCTCCTGCCGTCTGAGCCTCATCATTTGAAATTAAATCTGGCAAACTGGCCAGACAAGAGAGATTGAACCAATCTAAAACCCGAGCGGTGAGAAATTGTCAGGGCCAGCGGCTGCATATTAATGTTGTTACGGCCCATGCTTCTGCTGGTGTCAGCTTAGACTTCGCTTTGCGGCATTTACCGAGTGCCGCACTTGTCTACGTATTGTCGGCTCAGAGGGAAATGGTAGGAAAACAAAAGAGAGCGCTAATAGATAAAGCTCTCACAGACAGGCTCGCCTGACCCTTTTCTGTCAAACTATGTCTGCACAGTTTTTTTGTTGTTTTTTTTCCCCTCAGACTGTCACAGATCACCCTCCTGCGCTTTAGTCTACTGCTGAACTGCTGTCGTTTCCGCTGCTTTGACAGAGAAAGAATAGCTGGAGTGGAAAATGGAATGAGAAGATGTAAAACCAGATAGTTCCACCCTAATTTATCGGGTGCGTGCAAGTCTATTAAACCGGCGATAAAGCGCTGAAAGTCAGGAACACAGTTAAAGGCTCAATTTATTGGCAATCCAAATTCAATGAAAGTATGAAGTAGGTGGAAAAGTGTGTGGGATTCTTTTTTGCAATAAAAAAAGCTGTTCCGTCACTGCAATTTCTCACCAGGTTGGCGAGGATGTAGTGGAAGCTCTTTGCGTTCTTTCCTTGTTCTACAATCTGCAAGACAGAAGGAGGGGGAGAAAAAAAATTAGACTTTTTGTCACAAACAAAAACAAGTTTACAAAAATAATACCAACATTAATATGTCATCAAAAAAATGGGAAAACTACAATTATTTTATGGTTTTGTATACTACTGAGGTAAGTAGAGGCACAACTGTGGCCATAGTTTAAGGAAACACTTAAAATATGTCGCTTCCTTGTGTGACTTCATGGGAAAATCTAAAATAACCAGGAAAGAAATTAGGTTGAGAATTGTGGACCTGCCTGAAGACGTCAAGTCAATAATTAAATATATGCAAGCATAATTCAATGTGCATATATATTACATTCTTTTTTCCCCCCGCAAATTCTTGAAATTGCATGCAGCAACACTGTTTGCTGTTTTTTTTTTTTTTTGCACATCCTGTCTCTTTTGGACTTTCAGTTTTAGTTCAAGAACATAAGTAATTTACCAAAGCATTCACAAATGGTAGGAGTATTTTCTTTGAATAAATTCTGCCGGAATTAGAATCAATGAGCCGGTGGTTATAAAAAAACAAAAGAAATCTGATTTTCACCAAGAAAAGGTCAATGTGTGCATTTCTAGTTCACAACATTCTCTTTTCTGGGGATCTAGATTAGCTCCCCTGAGCCCCTATATTTCTTTAAGCTTTAGTTTCAGTCTTCAGTTCTCTTCAATGGGAGAGTGTTTAAGGAGCACTCATGAATACTTAAAATTTGCATCACCTGGCCTTTGCTGACAATGCGTGTGGACAAGCCATAACGAGTTAATTAGCATCCAAAGCACTGGTATGAATTGCATGGTGCTTCAGCTCTCTGTGTGAGTATTAAATAAATCTTGACCCAGCATCAACAGCTAGCAGCGAACTCTGAGAATAATTCATGAATGGAATGGCTTGATTGCATGTAACTACACATTAATGGCATTAGCACAAGCGTGCAAATGTCCAAGTGCCAAAATTAAAAGAGTGGGTTTGTGTGCAAATGTCGTCAATATGTGTCATATCAGAGGAGAACTAATAGTATAATAATTATTTGAAGCATGTAAAAAGAATAAGCTTTTGACTTTTGTGTGTATGTGTGGGTTGTGCGTGTACAATGATACTGCAGGTCATGACAGAAGGTGGCATTTGTTATTAATGGTGACACCAGCGCGTAGGCCAGCCCTCTGGCCAGGCCTCAAGCAAGGAAAACTTGAGATTTGTAGGAGAGTCGCAGCCCAGCGCAGACAATAATGCACATGCCATAATACCGCCACAGTGGACTGTCAAATGGAAAGATTTTGGCATCAGTTTCCTTTTAATATTGCATGCAAATTTGAAGAGTCACGCAGAGTTCATTTGCAACAAAATAAGTTTTTCTTTTTTTTTGACGTCTCCCCATAATAGAATACATACAAAAATCAATTTCCTATCACAGAAATATTCTTCCAGGTGGCCTAAAAAAAATAATAATAAAAATGACATTCTTCCTCTGTATGTCGACCCTCAGGATAGTTTCCGTGACTTTATCGTTATATCTTTTGTGTACTGTGTGAGATGAACTCAGGAGTCAGTTTAAAGGGCAAAGCATGGAGAGGCGTCTCCACACGTCCTTGTGTGGGCGTGTGTGGGTGGGGGTGTGTGTGTCGCTGCCTTTGTCATTGTCTGGATGCACAGGGACAACAGTACGGAGGCAGCAAGTGCATGTCAGTGATTGATGGCAGTAGTCTGAATGGGGAACTTCTCCGGTTCAGCTCCTGTAAACTGGTGAAACCTGATGCAATAACCTTAACTTCAGACACCGGGGCATCAATAACAGTTTTGCACAGCAGCCTCAGTCGACAGAATGAAACTATGAATGTTTTTATTTTTCCCTTCTTTTTTTTATAAACAATATAAAAGAAGGAACTGAACTCAAAAATGAATAATATCAATGACGAAAAATAAATTATACCTTGTCGAATAAAGGTCAGTCAGAAAAAGGCAATAATGAACCACTTCAACTTTAAGGGGCTTTTGAAATAATGGGTTATTGACTTCAGAGCTATGCTGACAAAATGCAGGTCAGATCGAGAAGAAAGCGGTTTAGCTAATTTGCAGTGGATCGGCTGCTTGATTTTTAATCTGAGAATCCGGTACAGACTGACTGAACAGCAAAGTCAGCCAAAAAGACCGCATCTGCCACACAGCATGTCAACATATGTACGAGCAAATGATTCAGCCTCACAGCACAATATAAATAAGGTCTTATCTGTAATAATAAAGATGGAAAACATAGGTGTTTAAACATAAATAGATACCGAAATAAGTTATTAATCACTTATTATAAAGAGAAGCTTTAAGACAGTCTTATTATTTACAAGACCTTCCATGTTCAGGTTACATTCTAAATCAAACTGGAGTTTTTATATAGTAAGAATAATTTGTTATCATGAACACGAAGACGTACACAATATATATAGTCCTGGAAAATGTTTAGTATTATATCAATACACTATTTTGAGCTTTTCGTGACCAGATGATATGCATTCATCATTTTTATGGATGCTTTCTTTTATGCATCCAGATATGAGGCATTGTCTAAGGAGGCTCTTTTGCTTTGTGCAAGCAAAAATATTAGCAATTCTTTGGTGAATTAGGGCGAAGGTTTGCAAATCTGCAGGATACTTCATCAGCAGCAATTTAGGAAAGAAAGCTTTTGATGAATGACTTGTCTAATAAAGATATCGCTGATATTAGTGTACAGAGCTTGCAAGACAAATTATAGTTCAGCACATCAGACATTAAAGTACTGCTCACATCATGAGTTAATAATACCAAATGTAATTCAGCTGTAATCAAATACTGTATGGACTACATCACTCTGGAGCATTTATCATACTAAACATTTTTGTTACTACGGGTCACCAGCATGGCTTGAAACATCCAGTTGAAAAACAGCCCCATTATGTAGCCATAAAGCCATAATGAACAACATTGGATTTAAAAAGGGAAGAGATGTTGATGTACAGTAGGTTTCTTTATCCAGGTAGAAAACGCCATGAACTCTGAAAGTAACACATCGGTTGCCTGCTTTTTGTAGCCATTAAAGCTGGGCTCAGCACAAAAACAGATTAATGTGTTTCGATGCTGGTGCATCAAGTACAAAGGATTGGAAACGCAACAATTTTACACTCAGCGATTGCTCGTCTGACTTGAGAAAGGAAGGAATAAATAAATAAATAAACAAATAAATAAATGGGTCTTCCTAGAGAGGTTTTTAAATTTGGTTTTTAAAGGACTACCTACATAAACTCCAATCATCACCTGGAAAAATTTGCACATTGAAAGGTCCGCCTAGTGAAATTGTTGTTGATAAGCTGCGATTGAACATTCTGTGTTTGGCGGACACAGTCGACAGTGATGCCAAGCTCTGTTTTCTTTGAGCGGTCTCGGGGTGAGTGGGTGACGATCCAGTCATGGGGAAAGAAATGCCAGCTAAAAATGCAATCACGTTGTTTTAAATCGCTCCTACTCTTAATGTTCTAGAAGAAAAGAAAAGACACCTGAGCAAAGCAACGGCCAACATCCATTCACAGCCCGTTCGTTCTCATTTTGTAGTGCTTCGCAAAATGTCCATAGCGCTTGAGCTTTTGAACATTTTCTTACATTACAACTATTTTCTTCACTTTCATTTATTGGGATTTTATGTGGTTAATTACGGGAAAAGATCAGAATGCACGGTTTTCTTAATTTTTTTTTTAGCAAATATAAATCTGATAATGTGTTGCCCGTTTCTATCCTTTGCTTTTAAATTCTTGAATAAATTTCAGTCCAGCCAACTGAATTTAGGAGTCCAGATTCTAAGTGTGTGTTATTAAATCTCAGTGCAAAAATAGATTTTCTCTAGAGGCTTCAGAGGGTTATTAGAAAGCAGTAGCGAACAAACAGCACCTTGAGAGCAGTTTAACAACGCAACCAGCAGTTGTTCACTAAAAAATCTGGCCTTTATAGAAGAAAAGTGAAAAAGGAAGCTGAAAGCAAGTAATAAGAGTTCCTTCTAGTAGTTTGACACAGGTCAAGTAGAAGTCACAACAATTATGCAAAAGAAGGTGTGTTCTTTCATATGGCCAAAAACAAACTTTTGGGTCTGAATCTAGAAAACTAACACTACACATCACTTTAAATCACAGGTCCCAAACTCCAGTCCTTGGCAACTACAGCCCTGAGACTTTTGAAAGTACCAGATGGCTGAATTAGCGATTCATTATTTCATCAAATAGCACTCAAGGGAACACCACTCAAACAAAACCACGCCTCCTGTGAAACATGGCAGAGGCATGGCAGAGGGGTAGATAATGGGCTAACCATAAGGCAGTGCAACAAGAAACCCAGTTGGATGACTGTAAAAAACTTGAGATTGGGTTGGCGTTTCACCTTACAGTAGAACAAAAAGCCTAAATATACAGGACGCATTCCAATTTTACAGTTTAGATCAGAGGGCTGCACAGTGGCGCAGTTGGTAGCACTGTTACCTTGCAGCAAGAAGGCAAGAAGTCCTGGGTTCAATTCCCAGCCCGGGTTCTTTCTGCATGGAGTGTGCATGTTCTCCCTGTGCATGCGTGGGATCTCTCTGGGTTCTCCGGCTTAACTGGTCTCTCTAAATTCTCCCTAGGTGTGAGTGTGTGTGTGCATGGTTGTTTATCTCTGTGTTGCCCTGCGACAGACTGGCGACCTGTCCAGGGTGAACCCTGCTTCTTGCCCGGAATGTTAGATGGAGATAGGCACCATCACCCCTCCCGACCCCACTAGGGACAAGGGTGTACAGAAAATGGATGGATGGATGGACAGTTTAGATCAGATACGTGAAAGTATTAAAAAGGCCCAGGAAACATTTGAAAGCTAATTTTCAAAGATTCTCAAATCTCCATCCAATCTTTCTAGGTATGGAAAATATAACAGAAATGTTTGACGTACTTTCAGACACGTCTGAAATGGCAACGATGGAACTATTCAAGTTCTATTGTTGCCATGTAACGGTTTCCATAGCAACCGTTGCCCCTCGGCACCTAGCTCACTGGACTCTCTCCCCCGTCCATGTGGAAGATTTACATTGTTAGAAATATAAAGTGACTATCAACAGAGTTTTTAGTAGCGCAGATGTTGGATTAAGAAAGAAAAGTGATGGGATGATTGTAAAGGAAAATCAGCTGTGGCTCAATGAGTAATGACAAGATAAATATATATAAATAAAAAAAATAATAGACACTTAGCATAAAGTCAGTCTGGATAATAGATTTTACCACATCTCCACCAAAACTGATAACTGATGAACTGAGAGAGAGAAAAAAGAAGAGCTTTATTATCTCTGCCTCCCTCAAAAGGAGACGCATTTGTCTGTAGTGGCTGTAATTAATTTGCTTAGCTATGTGAAGCAGCTTTTATTCTGATGTCTGTGCTGCTGCTTTGTCAAGCCTGAACAACACTGGGTTTATTTAAAACAGTCATTGGATTATGCTGCCTTTTTTTATTCAAATTTAAAGAGTACAGCACTTCAAGTTAAAAATCTACATGCATCGATAAGCTGCTGTTCTAATCCCTGCTCTCTATTGTGTCGGGTCTCAGCTTGACCTTATCTGTGCTGTATTTCCGTGTCATTGGCTGTAATATGGTGCTTTTAATCTCAGTGTTGCACTGGAGTGTTCTTGACTGTGTCAGGGTTCATTTGGAAAGTCATTCTAAGATAATTCTATAAAAATGGATGATTGAACAAAAATTCATGGTCTGATTATACTTTATTTAATTTATCCTACAGCATTGTGTTGTGGTAAGTGTTTTTTGGGGTTTTTTTCTAAAGAAACGTGTCCTTTATTTAAAAAGCTGCTCTTTCAGTCACAGAATATCGCTGTTGTTGTATGCTACCACACTATCGAATGTTGTCAGTGTGTTAGTGTGTTTAACAGGTAACTATGGTTTGTCATTGTGGATTTTTTTGCCAGTCTAAAGTACTTTCTTTTACAAAATAAGTGCAGCGTTTTTGGAACCAAACTTGTTGAACATGTCATGTCTGATGTTGAATAATGAGGAAAAACAACAGCAAAATATGTATATATGTTGAAGGTAGGTTTATAGTCTGATGTACTGGTAATTATACAATATTCTAGCAGTGGAAATTTTAAAACATATAATGCAAAAGAAGATGGACAACAATCTCAGTCTCTAGATTTGCAAATCTGGTAGCATCATTCTCCAAATGAACTACATTTAGGAGGTTGCTAAAATGGACACTACACTTTAAGTTCTCATTCGTAAAACCTTTTGAAAACAATATGCTAGTTTTCTAAATTTCACAATCATTGCACGACTTTGACGTACTCCCTCGTTTAAAATCCCTACTAAAACACAGACTTTACCTCTTTGAGAATGCCAGTGAGTCTCTCGGTCTCACAATCAATGATAATATTCCCCTCTTTCCACTTGTCCAGGTCTTTGAACACTTTCATGAAGGAGTCCCCCGTCATGCTCTCCACGTTGACTGAGGTCACCAGCCAGTTCTTCTCCGCCGCTGTGTCCAGAACCTTCTGCAGCACCGAAAGCCCTGCGCAGAGACAAAGTAAAAGATGCGTCAGCCGCTGCTGCACAAACAACATTCAGATGCATTCATCAAGGGGATTCCTGCAACGCACGATGAACGACTGGCTGCCGTTTGTGTCCAGAAAGCGAGTCGTGAACGTCTACCTCTCTCGTGCCATAACTTGAAACCCGATTACGCTGGCGTTCTGCAGGAGCAAATTAGAGCGCCTTGCGAACCGAGCAGAAGCTGTGCAGAGACCCATACTTCTACTTATAAGCTTATCCATCAGAATCTCCCCTGTAGCTTTAGTGATAAAATGTAATGAGCGGGACAGTCCATTAAGCACTCTGACACTTACAGGTGTGCTTCTCGGGCTTGTGCGCCGCCGGCCTAAGTAATCACCGCTTTCACGCTAACAAATAATCGGCCCGGGCTTCATCGGGGTCTACGCGTGCGCACACACCCCGCCAGACTTGCTTTCTTTAAGCACCAATTACAGGTGGCGATACTCAATTACGCTGTCGCCGATGTGCCGCCGAGACACTTGAACATCACAGAGAAGCAGAGCAGCCAATGAGCTGAGGGCTTATGGTAAGACAGGAAATAAAAGGCGATTAGGGAACACATTGATCTTGAGCTCTGATTTACAGTCTGACTCACTGTTGTACTTCTGTGCTGCTGCTGGCAAAGGACCGATCAGATTCCTCTCAAGCTGGCAGTCGCAGTCGTTCCACAGAGTAAATAAAGTAATTTCGCCCACACTGAACTGGCTGCTGTAATCTAAATGAATTGTAGCAATTAGAAAATTGTGAGATGCAAACCAGCATTTGATGAGGTTGGTTTTTTTATTGCTTATTATGTTTTATTTTATTTTTTATTTTTGCTATACTCACAACGTCTTTAGAATGTCTGGCGGTTCAGTATCTGGTTTATCATCAACAACAACAAAAAAAACAACAACAACGCACACTTCATCAAAATAACAATAATAAACGTGGCTGGCAAACATGAAAGATGACTGCTTGGTCTTATTAAAATGCACAGCAGCTGCTCTCCAGGAATTTCCTGCTGCCTATTTGACACCAGGTCATTAACCAAAAAAAAAAAAGACAAATGGCGTTCCAGCGTCATATATGACTGCAACACCTTAATAAATGAGAAAGCAAGAAAAATGGGAGGATGTCGAGAATAAATTAGATACAGGAGCTAGAGAGACATTCCTGCAAAGCAGCATGGAGATGTACCTCATCTTTGATGGTGCTGTTTTTTTAATTTTTTTATCCTCTGTTGCTAATGAGTGAATAATTGCCACCCTCGCTGGTGACAGATTTAACAGTAGCTCTGTAACTGATGACAGGCATGAGAACACGGGAGATAATTAATCACTGTTGTGAAAATGATCAGTGGGTCAGCTATCGCTCAATGGAGTCAATTTCAGGTGTCTTTAAAGCTTTCGACAAAATGCACAGCACCAGGCAGCAGAAACACTCTCAAATGTCACAGAGTGGAATTATTCATTCTCTTTTCTTGTATTGTTTTTTTTTTTTATTTTCTTCCAATACCGATATTTATTTCCCAAAACCGTAATGTGCTTAGAGTTGTTAGTTTTGTAGATTATTGTGTATATTATGCTACAACTTTTGAGAACTCCATTTGAAAGCATTCAAGATGTTCTAAAATTAGCAACTGGATTATTCTCTGTACTAATTTGCACATTAGGAATCCAACGACAGATGTACAGCAAGCATTCCCAAAAACAAGTCCTTCACCACAAATGAAATGGAGAACATGTATCTTGTACGAAAGCCAAAGACATGATGGAAACTCTTAAAATATCTTTATTTAACAATTTATTTCACCAGCTCAAAATTACTATGAGAATTTGATGTATTTAGAAACTATTTCAGGATTTGCTGCCACAGCAGATACTTGGACAAATAAACCAGCACCAGCTTGTTATACCACCAGTGTTGTAATAAAAAAGGGCGAAGGGCAAAACTAACTAGTAGGTCTTTGGATCTCTTCCCATGTATTTAGATTTTTAGCCTGGATCCTTCTTAAACAAAACTTGGAATTCACCCGCTTCCCAGGGTAAATCACACTTTCATCAGGTCATCAGTGCGGCTGGATTATCACCATTACAGTATCCGTTTCTTTATTCCATCTATTCTTTATTCCTCCCCTGCTTCTCTTTTCCTTTCAAATTGTTATATTTGCATCAAATAGCATCTTCTGCTTCTGAACGTGCCTAATGCATCCGTATAAATCAGAGCCCGCCTGACAGGGAGCCTCTCAGGAGATGCAGAGGCAAAAAATGGTCTTCCAAAGGCATCCTGGAAGAGAATAATATCATAATGGAATCTGGCTGTGATAAGCACCTTTTTAGCCAGAGGCGGTACATGGAGACCTGGGCATCTGGCAATTGAGAGAAGAGAAAAATAACAGCTCTGGAGCCCATTTCCTCAATATTGCTCACGATAGGGTAAATGGGTTATCAATTTTTTTTTTTTCTTTTCTTGGCCTTTGAAACTAAAAAAAAAAAAAAAAAAAAAAAAAAAAAGAGATGAGCCGCTCATTCATCAAACAACATGGATGTCTCCAAAAAAATAAAAAGAGGGAAATGAAAGACAAGACACGTGATATGTTGGATATGTTGTTTTTTCACTCGCTTCTGCTATTTAGGATCTTTGTTCAATAAATAATGACGTAGTGTATTGGCAGAAGTGTTTTGTACATTTTAAGTTAGTTCAAGGTCGTGCTAAGGACAGCAGAAAATACAAAAAAGTATTTTCGTTTTACCCAGGCTGTAGGTAAAAAACAAACCAGCTTAGTGTGAGTATTTTTGATGGAAAACGATAAATTCTTCTGTTCTACAGTGTTTGCAGTTCAACTCATATGGAGCTTAGAGAAATTCAAACCCTCCTCCACTTATTGACAAACAGTCGTCTGACTGAATTTTATTTTCAGTAGCAAACATCTCATGTATTTGGTGCTTGGCTACCAGACACTCAGTCTTTTTATTTAAACAAATGTTAAAAAATCAAATGTTAACCTGTTAAGACTGTTAGCATGACAGCTAAAATAAACAGCTTATTGAGATGTCTACAATTCTTAGAATAATTTCTTTTCTCATAAAAAAGAATAAATCTAAACCATTAAGTTTGTACCCAAGACGATCAAATCTTTAAAGGCTCATACATTCACAATTTTGAAAATAATAAAAAAAGAGTATTTCCACAAGATATTACACCTACCTTTTTTTTTTTTTTTAAAGATACAAATCATGCATAAATATTTAAGGTTAACATATGGAACCATAAGGAAAATGCATAAACAAACAAGACAAATTGAAGTAAATTGGGTTTTTCTTCAGGGCTTAAAATAACTCGGTAGGAATGGCGACTGCAGCAGTAGTATCCAGGCAACTGAGGACCACTGATATGGATTTCACCCGCTTCATCCCACAACTCAGATACACAGAGGTGACCCTGGACAATCACACACACACACACACCCACACACGCTTGCACGCACACCCACAATCTGACATTTCTTGAATAGATAATAAAGTAGGCTGAGGAAAATAACAAAAAATAAAAAAATCAGGAACAGTGAAAGCCAGACATCAGTCTAAACAGAGGTAGACGTCTGTGCAATCACTGGCTTTTAATAACTTTCTTATTTTTACTCCAACAGGTCAAACATACGAGTGGACATGAGTCCTGTACGCTCTACACTTATGCATCAGCTAAAAGCACATATGGATATGTACTTTATGTAAAGTGGGTGTTATTTTTTGTTGCAAAAAGCAGCAGGAACCAACCATGGTCATGCTCTGAAACCCGCAACACCTGGCACAGATGGCAAGGCATAAGGTAAAGCTTTTTGGCTATACAGAAGAAGGCTGACAGGTGCTCGGCCTAATTTCTGTCTGCCTTTGCAGGAGTTTCATTAAAATGGTTGAACTGAATGTTAATACCATTTTTACTCTAAGAGGAAGCATGGAGGCACAAGTTGCAGTTAGTGACAGATCGATAAAAAGACTAATATTTTGTTCTGTTACCTACTTTATATGCAAGTCAGTGCAGGTTGGTGTTTTTTTTTAAGTCTGTCTGTGAAAAGATGACTTCTGTCACCCTGGTGATGTGAGGCACAGTCTTCTCAAATATTTTAGAGAAAAATGTACACACACACACACACACACACACACACCAAATGTTCAAACTAGCTACACAATCACCTTCTCTGGTAATGATCAAATCTTATCTACGCAGTGTGAAAACAACCTACCTGAGTCAGAGCTGTACATGTAGACGAACTTGTTCCACCCATAGTGCTCGATGACTCCCACCAGAGCGTCCTGGAGTTCAGGCCTCAACTGGATGACAAACTGGTTAGCGGTCTCAATGGGGAAGGATGGCGTGACGAAGCAGACATGCAGCGCGCCGCAGAACGACATGAGCATGTTTACAGTCTTCCTGTCATAGAGGCCAATGATGGCGTACACACCTTTGGAGAACTGGGAGCAAACTGGAAAGGACAAAACAGAAAGTAAGAAAATTAGATAAAGTGTTTTTCTTTTAAAGAAATCAATGGTAAATAAGGCACTCTTGGCTGGACAACAAGCTATTCCATAGACTGTGGGAACAGTGTGACTCCTACAGTCATAAAAATGTTTTCTCAAATTATTTTTTTTTACGCACCGTAAATAAAAAAAAAAAACACTGACCGCAAATAATCAATCGGAATGCCTGCATGTACGCTTTTAGCTTCACTGCTGTGTGATTTCATTGTGGTTATTCTCCGACAACCTGATTTAAAGTGGAAACTGCTGCAATATTATAATTGCAGGAAATTCCTTCTCTTTCTTTTCAGTCTGAGAAGACTTCTGTTTACCCAGAAAGTGCCAGCAAGAGACATTTTCCATCTAATTTCTACGTGTTTCAATGTAAATAGAGGATTCTAAATATCAGCAAACCAAGGATTAAGGATCAGATGTCCAAAGAAAGATGGAGTGAGGTGACAAAGAATATCTCTAAATGGTGTTGGTAATTGTTTTTTTTATTATTTTTTATTTTGATGATACAGAAATAGAAAGCCAAGTGACACAAAGAAACCTAAACTATTCATTTCTGAAATCTCGTTATGTTAAAATCCTTTTTATTATTAAGGGTCATGTTCATGAAACATTAAATAAATTCCATCCGCATTAACGAACACCGACACAAAAAAATGTATTCATTTATCATTCAGATGAAACAAACCTGAGGGACTTTGCAAATTTTATTACCCTGCTCAGATTTGTTGCCCTGCTTTGACGTCACTTTTTTTTTTTACACGGAAAGAGTCTAGAAGTATATTTTTTAAACAATGCACATCTTATTTATAAGTGTGTGTTTTTTATATTAACTGAATATGTCAATAAAAAAACAATTAGCTAATTTGTATTCATGCATGTTGTAAAACCTGGAATAAAATCTAGATTTATTATTCTAGAATAAATATTTCACATTGGTAAATAGAATGGATGTTTGTTCCTTCAAAAACGTTTCTCCAAATACACAACCAGCCGGGGATAAGTAATGTTTTACCTCTACACTTTTAATTTAAGTTATCGTTCATGTGAAATAACCTCAAGGTAAAATGTGCAATGCATTTGGGGAAATGTTTTATTTATTTTTATTTTTTGCAAAAACAGTCATATGACAGAGTGTAACGTGAAAACTTTCTTTGGTAAAATGTTGGTGACCCTGTGATTAAATTTCCAGGCTGTGATGATTTAACTACAGGTCTAAACCGCATTTCTGATTAAATGTTACAGAGTTCAGATAAAATACCAAAACTAACAATTAGCCAATCAGTTGTAGACATGTGCAGATTTTCTTCCCCGCATTTATTTAAAACAATCTGCAGATCAAAACAGTACATGTGTGGGGAAAATCCATAACACAGAGGCCTAATTGAATTAAACTGAGCTGAAAAGTCAAATCCAATCAGAAATACAGAACAAAAAAAAAAAGAATCTGTGAATAAAAAGCAGGAACAAAAGAGAGACAAAAGAGATTGTCATCTTTCTCGAGGCGTTTTGAAGTCTTCCAATTAAAATCATGTTTATGCACCACTGGTGTGGCTCTTGGCTTCAGTGGAGGAGGTGAGGAACAGAGAGGTTAATCAATGCATCCCCAGGGCTCCATTGACATTTTCCTAACTGCAGGAGGTGGTTTTCATCTCTCATTCGCTTTTCTCCCTCCGTCTCACATTTCTTCTCCTTTCTTTCTCCAAATCACTCTCCGTATGCCACGTAGTGCTTTCTCCGCACCCCGGTACGTCTTAAAATGCCAAATTGATGTTAATAGCTTTCTTTTCTTGTAAGGTATATCCTCTCGGTGGAACATAATCTCTTTACACTCGTGTGGTCTGGCCTGGACTATTTTCTGCTGAGGTGATGGGTGGGCCTCACTTATCTCAGTATTTACCAAACAGATTGAAATTCCTGCCTGGACCCGCGCAAAGGCCAGCCTGCTGCTCGGAGCTGAAGCAGCGACAGAGGAAGAGAGAGAGAGAAAGGATGGCCAAGACCCAAAACGCCTAACCTGTCACAGACCTGCCCCCTCCAGGCAGGCACGTGTGTGTGACGGAGATACAGGGAGAGAGAGAGAGAGAAAAAAATAATCAGCGTTATCACATAAAAATACATGCCCACACACACAAACACATATGCAGCCTGAAGTGCTCCAAAAGCCTGATGAGTCACCCTACTTAAAGCAGCCCTGAAATAGACATTTTGCGCCTCGCCACACTGACTCAGTAACAGAACTATCTTCCCTTCATGGTCTGCACATGCTCTCACTCGTAAATGGATGCTTTTTGATCCGTTGCCTTCCACAAGCGTGCCTTACAATTTTCCAGGGCCGATTTCAGAGGTGTCCTCCGCGTTCTGCCTGGATGAAAGGTAATGAGAGCTTGTTTGACTTTTTGTGCAGTGTCCCATTACTCTGCCCAGGAGCGGAGTTAACATGTTTCACTGAGCATAAGTCATTTCTCATTTCTCATACCTGCAAAATAAAAAAAATTATTTAGCCATGTGGCAAAGGCCCCTTTCTCTGAGCTGGCAGGCCAAACATGTGTTTGTCTGCTCCGCATAAGAAAGACACAGGCCATTAGCGAGACCCAGCAGCCAAAGCTAACCTAGCAGGATATATCAGCAACATTGTGTGTGTGTGTGTGCGTGTGAGCAGCTTGTTAGTTGCTACTCCACGTGTGCAGCGACATTTGAGTCGGGCCTGAAACAACTCAAGTGATCTCGAAGACCCCAGCAACACCTGTCCGCCCTGGCATCCCTGATCACCTCACCACGGTTACAGCTGCCACGGCGTCAGGACCAAGGCTGCCCGGGCAACGCTCAGTTTCTCTGGCAGGGATTACAGTGGCTCCGAAGCTTTTGGAAGATGGGCTGGGAATTGTGACTGTTTGGACATTTTGTCATAATTAGTCTTCCCCTCCCTGAAGGAATTAGCAAATTTGCAGAAAAAAACCCCCAAAACCCTCGCTCGGCTTTGAAAGATCCGCAGATATTTTTAGGGAAATAAAGGAAGATCTCCAGTTCAGTTCCGCTGCACCAAATTTGCATTTAGATTCCAAACAAGTAAGCGATAATACCCATTAAGCATCCATCACAGCTATTATGGTGGGTAGATATAAACCAGAGGCAAAGTTATGGTGGCTCAAATTTAAAAGCTTTTTATGCTCCTTTTTATTGCTTCGTTTTTACAAATGTCCCCTGGCTTTAGCTGTTTATATGCAGTGTTAAGCTACTCTGTTGAGAAGAAAAGCTTAGGCTCTTTTACTCATTCGGGCAAGAGGAAGCGACACTAATGAACAATCAGACAATCCAACAGAGAAGCGCAGTCTTACGAGCAGCCCTTTCATCCGATAAGTCACTGCTTAGTTGTACAATTTTCTCAGCTCCATTTTTACCAAATTCAGGGATAAAGTTGTGACCGTTTACCAAGACATTGTTGCCAACAGATCAGGTTGGAATCAAGGTTGAATCCCAAGATTCATCTGGTAGAGACATGCCCCAAAAGCATTTCAGATGTAATTATTGTAGACCAAAATGATTTTACAAACTCAACACAATTGTTGATCATGAAGATCTTTAAGAAGTAAAGATTAGGCTCTTTACTTCTTAAAACAGTGTTAAAAACATTTCATATCAGCGAGTTTAAAGGTTTAAATGCTTTTGTAAAGTATTGTAAGGGTTTACTTTCCAAACTAAGCGACTGTAGAATTCCTACATGTGTGAAAATGTCATACTGGTCAAGGAAGTTTCCACTTTCACAAAATTCTCTTTCTGTCTGCTTTCATTAATATGTAACCACAAAAAAGACCAAATGAACAAAATCAAACTAAACTCCCCAATTTCCCTACAGTCAACAAATCAAAAGAACTCTTTTTTTTTTATTTTGTATAAACACCTACTGTACATTGAGAGTGAGGAGGACAGCTCTCTGGGATCTGTGCTTTCACTTTCTAAACTTTTTCTCTGTGAACAAACAAGTTAATTTACATTTGTTGTGGACAAAGTGTTTTGGGCTGCAGGACATAAAAAAAATAAATAAAATAAAATAGCAACTAAGATCCCAAAGGGAGTGATACTCTCACAAAAGGAGGAGCTGTCAGAAACAACTCATGCAACTCAAGTCTTCCCTGTTCTGTTTCCTGTGCCCGGCAGCTGTTCCTCTGCTTGGCATGAGCCAAATATCAAATGACAGACGTGTCTGTGCCGGCTGCACAAAGAGGGCATGTTTGTGACAGTTTCTCCTGCATCCAAATTTCTGGATGATGGGATAGCTCGCAAATGGAAGCTGTTGAGCAATGCTGAACCCCTCATATTTACTTATAAATATTTAACCGCAGAATTTAAGTTTGACGTGACAAGTAAACAAACATTACATCAAACAGCATTTTAATTCTTGATGGATGAATAGAAAATATGTCCGACAGATGCCTGAGAGTTACATTTAAAAAAAGAAAAAAGTCTTTATCCAAGGACCCCTTATGTCACAGCTATTTCATATTTATTTGAACGCACTTTAATATTTACCAAATATCTTGGGAAACAGATGATGAAGTCTGTTTCAAGGTGTCCTTGAATAAGGTACCTTCCTTCCAGCTACTCCGCTGGAGCTGCTTGATAACCTGTGCATTAGGCTGCCACATCACACGTGTTTTCATTTCAGAAAATCAGCTTGCTTAAAATCTAAAAAAAGAAAAAAAATACAACAGACATATCTGAATGTTTTTAACATGCTATTTTTTCATGTTTAATAGAATAAATATGGACACTTTTGTGTAAGAACTTAACGACAAGAAGTATCTGAAAGACATAAATGGAGCTAAAGCATCTTTTTTTTTAACTTATACTTTTTTTAAAAGTCAATCAGAGAGTAGGAGTTTAAAATGTTGACTCTATTACTTCCTGTTCCATTTAGTCATTCTTCGTGACAGGAAAGCCAAGACAGCATGTTATTTAACCAAAGCAGATGTGTGTCCATCTTTACATATCGGGCAGCGACTACAAGACAATATAGCTTGTTGCCAAAATGTGACCGTCTCTACAATCAAAGGAGTAACTATGAAGTTTAAAAAACTTTGGATTCCAACAAGCAGGAGGATGAAATAGAAAGCAGGGATCAAATCTAACATTTGTTAAGAGACTATCTCGGCGCCAACTGGTTGTTTGACATGACTACCAGGAAATATAAAATAACTCCTGGTATGCACAAATGCAACCCTGTGAAAATGTGCACAATTTAACTGTCTACTTGATCAAATACTGAGGTTTTTTTAATCTATAAAAAAATACTCTAGGTAGGTCTGATGGGAAATGTGGGATGAATACGGAGAAAAGCATACGTAGAAAATCTTGTCACACCGCTCTACATCATGGACTCTTTCAAATACTAGCATATTTTACGTAAACATATGGTGGGCTCTGCCAGAGAAGTAAAACCCGATGGTGATTTTGTCTTTCAAAAGAATAATGATCCGAAATATGTGGGCAAACAGAGAGAGAAAGTAGCTCAGGCATAACATCAACCTTCTTGGCCGGATTTATACTACATAAAACTTGATCCAGTGAGCTACAGAGAACAGCACAAAGGAGAAAATCCCCTCCAGGGAAACTAGAGAGGAAAAGTCTTTCTCTTGGTTTATGTTCCCTGTGGTACCGATGGGATTTCACTTCAGCAGGATGTTTGTCTTAAGGGAGCTTAGTGATTTGTGCTTCAAAGGTCAATCATCCTGAAAAAACCTGTTTTGGGGGTAAAGTCTCCAACCCAGCTCTTGTAAAGTGACACTAATTTATCCATGTTTTTATTATAATATATATTTTAAAAAATCCTTGTTTGCCTGTGTTGAGAAATAACAGATGTTTCTCCAGGGATGGCTTGACAAATTTAGCCCAGGCTATTAGCTCGAGTCAGACTGAACACGCATACAAATCCTTTCAATAAATTTGAATATTATTGAAAAGTTCAATTATTTCAGGAGCTTATGACTTAGTGGAACACATTACATAGATTAATTGCACACAAATAGAAGTTTGAAAAACTTTACTTCTGTTCATTACAATGATTTTCCACTTACAATTAATGAAAACATGACATTTAATATTAGAATATTAAATCCGACTAATAAAAGAACAATTATTAAAAACATAACTGGGCTTAATTAAAGTGTGTCTAATACCTGCTTAAAGGTTGTTGTTGTTTTTTTTATCTTAATCTGATAAATGAGACTCCTGGGTATGTATGTACTCCTTTATTGAATATGGCTGTACATTATGCCTCAATTTTGCAGCTCCAGTCAGGCTTAAAATGTCAATTCGATGTCATTATTAACCAGCAATGCCATATCCCTCAGCAGCTGCAAAGTGTGAAGCCAAATGTGCTTTTTATCTACAGATATCTGAACAAACTAATGGGGAGAAAAGCAAAAATAATTCATTTATGATAACTGTTTCTGTCCTTGCATTTTGTTAATCATTTAGTTAAACTATTGGTAGTACATAGACATCCTTAGATAATATGTTATCTTGAAGGCAGCATATCCATTCATCCATTTTCTGTAATAGCTTCATCCTGTTCAGCATTACAGGAGGGCTGGAGTCTATCCCAGTAACCAACAAGCAAGTAGCGGGATTCACCACGAACAGGTCGCACCGTCGGTTGCAAGGCTGAAGGCAGCATATGTTGCTCTAAAAATCTCAATATGGTGTTTAGTATGAATGCAGCCATCACAATAGTGTTTGTTGATTTTGCCAACGGCCCATAAAGGAGCCTATACTAATAAAACCCTAGGGTTTTTAGTTTTGCTTGGTGTTGTTGTTCTTTTTAGGTTTTGTTTAATGGAAAGCAACATTTATTTCTTTAAAGATGTCTGAAATTCAGATTCATCTGACACAAACCAATGTTTCTATTTTGTCATGGTTAAAGTTGCTGTATGTAAATCTTACAAAAATGTTTTTTTTTTTTACATATTTGTTAAAAGTGCCGCCATGACAGTATGAGACAGATAATCTGCGAAAAGATTGTGATTATCCACTTCCTCCCAAGTGCTACTATGAGTGTCTGAAACAACCAAGTCAAAACGATCAATCCAAGCCAAGCCAGGAGAGTATTAGTGCCGTCAGTCAATCTTGTGTAAGCGCTGCTAAACATGCTAATGGCAGAGAAACAACTTAATGTAAAACTGTTTATCCACCATTATTGGTGGCCATGCTAACTAGCCTGAGCATTCACGGCAGCCTCCTTCGTGGTGAACCAGCTGTAGCGTAGCAGAGAGAAAGGAAGAGAGTGTAAGTGGCGTGTACACAAGAATGATTGACAGTGCTAAGACCCTCCTCCTGACTTTGATTGTTTTTTCTGATGACGTTGTGCAGATCACAGCAAACTGGTGCAAAGCAAGGAGCTCAATTTTTACACACACTTTATATGTTTCATATTATACTGTCACGACGTAGTGACAGTTTTAATAAATACTTTTAAAAAAGCATATTTTTTTTATAAAAGGTACATACCACAGCTTTAATCTTCTGTACCATTAGAAATGAAAAAAGGAAAAGTGTTTCACAGGGTTTATAATACAATAATAAAACAATCACAGTGCAGCGTATTAGAATATGGCTGGGTGTAAGGCAGGATCAAAACTTACAGTGTAGGTACAGAAACCTCCACACTGACATTAAAAGAAACAAGTACCAAAGTTACAATACTGCCTTGCTTTCCCACAGGAATATGTTGGTTGAGATGTGCTTTTATCTGGCTGTATTTGAGCCTCAGTGGTCTCAAACTGATTAGATTATTTTGCAGACAGAAGCATTGATTCTGTGGTGTAACTAGCCATGACTTTATTTTTTGTGTTTATGTTTTGAACATATATCACTAGTAACAAGATTCACAACCTTTTCACATGTTCTGCCACAGTGTCATCTCCAAAACAAATGCCTTGTCAGAAGAAAAGCTCTACATTGTGGACGCAAAATGAAGTTTGTTAAATACGGAACGCGATGTATATTACTTATTTTGAGTTATCATTACATTGTTAGTATTTTTCTCAATGCTCAGTCTTAAGTGAAAAGAAAAATACTGCATTAATTTATACACTATATCTGTGTAGAGTGTTATTAGCTCTTTTTTAAAAATGACAAAATCACAAAGTCTAAACACAATTTAATTAAATGCGACTTTATATTCCTTTTATGGCTGGTTAGTGGAGTAAATATCCCCTACCGACAGTTACTTGGCCATTTTTTTTTTTAATGGTGGTGGGAGCAGAGCCATTACTGTCACATCAGGCAGTAATGTACACCATCTCCAAAGGGTGAAAGGTCACTCAATCAACCGCAGAGTACATTGATAGGAGATAAACACAAGTGACAACAGACACTGCAAGATGGTACTACTGTCCTCCACTCAGCCACCCATGGCTAATAACTGCCAGATAATGCATGTAATAAAAAACAGAGAGCATGTTGCGGTCCCACAGGTCCCATCTATCTTCTGCAGAGCTAATCAGCAATGGAAATGAAAGGCACAGCAAAAAAAGTCAATAACTGGTTCATTACGTACACATATGTAGAAGAAAGCAGAGCTACGTCTTACTATGAGGGTATAGATGCACATACCTCAACAGACACACACGCACACACACCCCGTGCTTGTAAAGAATCCCCCAGGTGATGGGTGGGGGTGGCCCAGTCTGTGGGACCGCCAACACAGCATGAGTCATGCATCGCAATCAATCTCCTTCTGTGCAGAGAACAGGGAACTGGGGGACGGAAATGCAACTCCGACCAGGATCCGCACGACAGTCTGCAGACACGACTGAGTGGGAGGGTTTCACTTTATGAGCAGCTTTCTCTGGGATCTCCGGCAAAAGATTTAGAAATTTGTTCTCAGAAAAGGGAGAAGAAGAAGAAAAAAAAGATTCATGCCAACTAGCACCTCCAGGGATAATGTGTCAATGTAGCGGAAAGAGATTATTTCATCCATGCAGACTCCATCGAGTGAGTCCAGGTAGTGAGCCGGGAGACTTTTTGAAGATTTTGAGGAGGGGGGGGGAGACTAGGTTTTGCCTCACTGCTTTCCCATCTTTCTAATGTACCCACATGCCCCTTAGACTGCTGCGCTCCAGCGAAGGGTGCTTGCTGTTCCCTGGCAGAGACAGCTAGAGTAAGATATACTGCCTGTGCAAGAAAAATAAAACAGGATTTGTGCCACTGTTTGTGGTGTTTTGTGAAAAAAAAGAGAAATGTATGAGAAGAAGAGAAAGAGTGAGATTTGAAAAGAACATTTTGAAACTAGAGAAAGAAATCACAGAAAAAGGCCAGGATTTGAGACCATCTGAGCAACCAACCGGGCCTTTGACTCTTACTTGGGGACTCTGAATCCTTATAAGTGATTTCGATGAAAAGAGGATAATGGAAGGTTAATAAGCATGAGACAAAATGAAAGTGAGCCATCGCACATGTAGGTGACGGCAAACAGAATGTGGATAAAATGGGGTATTAGTGCCTGTGAGAGAAGATGATGGAGAGAACGCTGTGAACAAAGAGAACAGATGCCAGCCTAGCAGTGGGAAACATAGGAACCACACCGTGAAATCTAGATCTCTTCCATTTCCTCTAAGTAATAAAACAATGGCACCGCGTCGCCTCATTTAATGGCTAATCGAGGGTGTGAGAACACTCCCCTCAGCTCCATACATCTCTCTCTTTCTCCCTCTCCCTTCTTGTGTTTCAGTCTCTAACCCTGTCATCGTCTCTCCTCCTTGACGTTTCTCGCCACGTTTCCCAATCTGCGGGGTCCGGCCGCCTGCTGCATAAATGCTTACCTGGGCAGCGGGTCAGATGCACAGCCCAGACCAGCTCCTGTCAGGGGGTATGGAAACTCCAATTATCTGCTTAACAATCATCCCTTTGCAATTATCTCCCCATCTGCGCATCAGTGTCGACAGGTGCGAGGGGACGGTCCCGCTCGCACAGGTTCATTTGTCTGACAGAGGAACCGATGGAGGTGGATATGTGGAGCCGGAGGAGCCAAACACACAACCTACATGCTAATTCCTTTGGAGCCTCTGTCTAAATTAACAACGGTCTTCACCAATTTCCAGCCGAGCTACTGGGAAATTAAAGCGTTCACTTCGGACCTGAGCAGAATTCCTGATCACTACCAAACCCTAAAAGCAATTTCAGACATCTTTTCTTTTTGTGAAAACATAAGTGAAGCTTATGAATATGGGAAAATTGCTGCAGCAAATGATTTGTGATGACAATCAGCTAATCCAAAAAGTTCTCTGAATGAAGGACAGAAATTAGCGCAAAAGGGTTCCTAATCCACAATGTGGCCCACAAATGTTATCTTGTTCAATAAACAGTTGAAACAAAATGAAGCAAGAAACAAGTTATTGTAGCTACAGTGTCTTGTTAAAATGCACATTTTGTCGTGTTGAATATGTAAAAATAAAAAAAGCAGTTTATTGCGACTGTATGTAGTAGTGCATAGCTCCGCATTAAAAGAAAAAGGACACATTGTACATATGAGGCTCGCACAGGAATCAAACCCTGTAACCACTAATTAATTAAAATCCAGAACAAAGAAGTAATTTAAGTAGAGGAACATGCCAGGTTAAAGTTGTGGAGTAATTTAAACCATGGTTAGCTTCAAAACAACTCCCAAACTTTGAACATCTGACAGAACAATGTGCAATCCATCATCCAAAAATGAAAATAATAAAGAACAAGCCTAAACCTACCAAGATATTGTCCCTAAACTGGGAATGGTGAGTATTAATCACAGAAGCTGGCAAGAGGTTGATGCTGGGCTACAGTGATCCAAGACTCAACTGGAAGAACCTGTCACCAGGCTATACTAGCAGACATCAAATATGTCCTCCGTGGAAGATTGGCAGAAAAGAAATCAAAAAGAAGTCATGTTTAAAGCTAGTCACATAGGAGGAAATTCAAATTGCTTGGAACCTTTGCTCCCACAGATGCTCTCCTGACTGAGCTAATGCAGATTTGCAAACCGGCAGAATTTCTTAATTTGCAAAGGATATAAAGACATACCGCCTAAGACTGGCAACTATAATGGCTGAGAAACGTGACTAAAATTGACTGACAAAGATGAATGGAATTAATCACCACATTTATCAGGTCTTTTCTAGTGAAAACAAATGGGAAAACCAATTATATTCTTACCTTCTACTTCCTTGTAATGCACTATTACAATAATCCCATAAACATACATTGACTATTGGTAGTTATGTGACAAAATGTGAAAAGAAGTAGAAAGGATATCAATTTTTGCAAGGCACAGTATCTCTGAGAGATGAGTACAAACACTGAATTAATTCCTCCTGCATTGGGGTTCATTTTCTATTTTTTTAAAGACAGAAACACACAGGCAATATTTAAGGAATAAATTAACAAGTACATTCGAGGCAACATCTAGGTAATATCTAAGGGTGCTACAATAACACAACCTCAATGCCATGACGAGGAGAGATGTGACACAAAGCTCCATTAGAGTCTGCGTTCCTCTGTGGATGGTGACTGGCAGTTCTCATTTACATAACTTCCTGTTTATCTTTCCAGAAAAATGAAACGGGTATGAAATAGTGACTCAAATATTGCCAACTCTTATTGCATTGTTAACCTGCCATCACAATCAAGTCACGTCAAAGTGCTGCTCGGCTTTTCTGGCATACTCATTTTAGATCATCAGCATTTTCCATTAAATTCCCATAAATCAAAACAAAGAAATATTAAGAGAAAAACCCTGAGAAATCAAAAATCTAATCTTAAATTTTTTTTTGTCTCTCACACAGTCTACGCACAAGAAATCTGTGCCGTTTTGCTCCTTAATGGTTTTGTGAACTGCTATGTGTTGTGACTGAATATGCGCTGTCACACTGAACAGCAGTGAGGTACAGTTTGTCTCCAGGAAGCATGTTGGTGCAAAAAGCAGCAAGATTTGAAACAAGCTTCTTCTTTGATTAGAACAACAACAAAAAACCCCAAAGAGGCTTGGTTGGGGATACAGCAGCGTTTCTTTGTGGGAAGGAGTGTGTCGCCTGGTGAAGAGACATTTCACATGACAATTCCAGTGATAACTTTCTTCGCTGCAGTGGTTCGAAGCACTTCAACATCACCTTTCATTAGCAGCTCTGCTAGCTTGGAACCTCAGCTGCGGCAGCTCCTGTAAAATACCCGCAACGACAATGGCAAAAATGTGCAAATTGAGTCGAGCTGAGCCGAACCTTGTAGTAAAAACAGAGCAAATGGTGTCACAGGTGCTTAAGATACTGTTGTTAAAGTTAATGTGCCACATGCACAGTCAATAAAGAAACACAGTAGATTCCAGTACTGAATTACAATTGTCAAGATTGATGCTGTTTTGGGTAAATAGTTTGTCATAACCCTAAACTCAACTGCCTACACAGAAAACAATGTGTGGCTGGAAGGCTTGATTGAGTTGTAAATGTGCAATTTGGACAAGAAAAGTTGTCCAATGCCACCTTTTTTTTTTTTTTTTTAAAGTGCCTGTTTTTCAAACTGGGAAGCCACTGAAAGTAAGGAAACACAACAGGCACAAAGGTACCAAGCCCCATCTTTCTTTTTAGAAGCGGGGTGGACAGCTTTCAGGTGTTGATAAAGACAAAGATCAACATACAGAGAATTTCAACAATCTACACAAGTAACGTAGACTGAATTAACTACATTAGTGTTAATTCAATCACTTCAATTTAACAAGACTTTACCATACAAGACAGCAAAATCAAGCAATGTTTTTTGTCAGGCCAGGTAAATTCATGCTTATACCCGTTTGTGAATTTCTAAGACAATTCAGCAAGACCTGACTGGCTTGTCTTCCTTGGGTGTAATAAGAATTGGGTAAATCTATGCAACAGTTCAGTAGGGCCATTTCAAATAGTAATTTCAATGTTGAACATGTGAGCTGAGTTGTTAACAATACTGTTTTACTGATTCTGTTCTCTTTTATATCATTACAAGGTCCGTGCAAATCCGTAAGCATCAGCATCTCAGTTATATAAACCTATAGTAGATGTGGGTATCGAGTGGCTATTTGATATGCAAGTGTTATATCTGGCTCTTCAAGGTAATTGAAATATTTTAATCCAGCCAAAAACAAAGTAAAAGGCAGAACAAACCAGTGAGACAACCCCAGAGTGTGCTGACCTCTCTCCCATCAGAGTAGGCACAAGCTTACACACATGCATGCATCACTTGGGTGGTAAATTCAGGTTTCTCACAAGTTTCCAGTGAAATAACCTCTAAAATAGCAATGTTGAGTACTATCAAGGGCACACAGTTTACTGCCCTTTCTAGTCCCCCTTGTAGTTAATCCATCTATTCATCCACTGCACCTTACTCTTTCAACGTCAAGGGTGGTGAGGTGAGGGGTCTATCAGTAGGCAGGAGGGAGGGTACACCCTTACTATGCTACATCTTTTTTACAGGGTATGCTCCATTTCCATATATTCATACAACCTTCAATCCAGGTCACCCTTGACTTATGCTGATCTGAGATCAAATCGTGGAAATGATAGGTATTGTAAGTATGGCAGACAGCCCTTTCCCAGCGGTACTCCCTACCCTAACACATTCTGGTCAGCTCCAAGTCATTACAGCCATTTTCTTTCTCACACCTGCAGTTCACTGGATGGTTTCTATCTTTTTGGTCAATTCTGAGAGGAAGTCCAAATCATCGCTCAGACTTGCCATTTGTGTTGACAGTCAGTTGTATCCTCGTACAGAAATGCGTGCTTAGAAACATTGCGCAGGCTTGCGATTTGACAAACAAAAGTGGATTGGCTTCACACGACAATATGCAAAAGGACCGGTTACAGCCATCTCTGTTACGTGCAAAAATGGTTTTGTTTTCCTTCTGGGCTTTAAGTAAGTGTTGAGGGTCTAGTATCAAAGTAAGCCAGTCATTCAGTACCACGAGCATGCCGATGACAACAACAGCTTCATGCTGTCACCATCAGTGTAGTTGCACAATGTCACACTGTTTTATATGCTCGTAGGTTCTGCTGCTCATTAAAGTACACAGAAGCTCCCAAGATGTACTGGGTGACAAAAGAGAGACTCTGCTTCTGTCTTTGCGGCAAGAAAACATGACAGCTGCCATCGTCAGACGCAGCGAACTCCCCACCCTCCACCACCCACCCGGCCCGCAGCAACAGTCCCGGTCCTCGTCTTCGAACACGTTGTTGTTCTAATTGCCGGCCCCGCGTGTCTCGGCTTAGACCTCCACGTCTCAGCTGCCGTTACCTCCAGAGACAACAGATTTGTTTTAAATACTCGTATGAATACAGAGGAGTCGCGCGGGGGCTCAGAGAGACAACAAGGAGAACAAATCCAAACGGGAGTGGACACAGGCATCAGTAATGTGCGTGTGGGTGTGTGTGTGTGTGTGTGTGTGTGTATTTTTGTGTGCGAAAACGAGATGTGTGATTAAGACAACAGATTCCCTGAAGCTTCAAGCGATGGTTGGCCTCTAGGGTTGCTTTTATGGGAGTGCTTCTTAGAAAAATGGAAAGAAGAAAAAACATCTCTCTCCTTTCCCACCTGGCTCATGTGCGCATCTCCTCTGCCGCTATTTTTCAAAGTAATACACACACACACACACACACCCGCACACGCACAGAAGACACAGAAACAATCTCCATCTCTCTGCCGCTACACACTCTATCACTGTGCAGCATGGGGAGCCGTTTTGGCTGATCTACATTGATTGCTGAGGGCCATTCCCTTTTCCTGGCTCCGTGTGGGAGGAGAAAAAAAAAATCCAAGCTTTCTCATTCATCAAACCAACACCTGCCAGAGTCTAGCCCAAGAGAACTTCCGTTTTTTTTCTGTCACGCTCTTTTCCCACTTTCTCTTTCCATCTACGACATTTTCTTTGTTATCTCCTTAACAAATAACAGTTGTGTCCCAAACAGCCAGGAGGGAGCGGTGATCTCCTATTTGTCAGCTGTTTCTTACACACAGAAACTCATTTGAACATGTGTGCTTTGTAGAAACCAGTCGCCTCAACTTCAACTTGCTGGCAATGCAGCAAAATACAACACCGCAGAGATGCACTGACACCAGCCATGGGACCAAACATGGCAGCTTAGCCTCCAACCCTCCCCAGCCTCTTCGCTTAACGCTTTCCACCGTTAGCTGAGAATCTTCCTTCTGGGGATGTTGTTTTCCCCATGGTGGTGAAACAAAATGAAGGGGGAAAAAATGGCTGTATAGACAGAAGCCGCTAAAAATAAATAATAATAGTAAAAAAAAAAAAAACCAAGAAAACAACAAAAATAAACTCAGGAGAACGAATTTTCTTCTCATATCCGACAGAAAGCTGTGCCTTATCATTGAAACGTTACGGTGTTTAACAGAGTCAGTTCGATTCTCTGTTTTCTAGACGGTTTTTATTACATATTTATGCTTATAAGTCCACGGAGTGATAGCTTTGGATGTGCTGCACTGAATAATACATTAAATGCATCTGCTCAAGCTCTGTCTCTTGTTAGCTATTGTGTGCGCGCACGCCAGTGTGCATCCGCAAAGTTCACAAAAAGGAGTCGCAGTAGCGTGCAAAAAGATCTCTGTTTGGGAGTGAAGACTGCTGATGAGGAAACCCTGTGTACACCCACACGTGTCAGAGGATTGCTCTTTCTCTAGAGTATGATTTTTATTTTTTCTGTTGCTTATCTATCACACGGAATTCAAACATCATTTCTTAGGCTCTACTACTGGTGGCGTAATAAGAAAATGTAAGCTTGTGAACTTCACTCACAAGCTTTTGAAATGGCTCTACAATCCGATACTTTTTGGGTCAGGATTAAGAATTTCAGACATTTCAACAAGTAAAGATAGAAACAAATACATAACAGAAAGTTCGTTCAGTCCAGCAATTAAGTTAAAAATGTGAAACTCAGATAGACTCATTGAAAGTGACATAATTAAACTTTTTTCTGTCAAGTTGAATGATCACTGAAAAATGAAAACTAAACTCTGATTTTTGGTAAATTTGAATATCACATTAGACGAATGCAACAATATTTTTTTAATAAAGAAATGTCAGCTTATTCAAAAGCGTCGCTAAATAATGTACAATGCACCTTTTGCATGCATTACTCCATCGCCGCAGCGTGGAGCTCGGTTGAAAAGTGAAGCAAGTCGAGGATTCTTTAATAGCGCCTTTCAGTTCATCTGCATTGTTGGCTCTGGTGTGCCTTGTCTTCCTCCTGAAAATACTCTCTTTGAGCTAAAGCTCATGCCAGTTTGCTGACCAATCGAGCACAGAGGTACTACGGTCATTAACGCCGGTATTGCTACTACTATTGGCAGTGTGGGCAGTTGCGAAGTCCTGCAGGTGCTGGTGTTGATGTGGTCAAACATCAACATTTATACCTCTGTATTTTTCCAATCTTCCTCTTGACATCGGTCCAATCCTCTCTCTGGCTGTACAGCTTGTTTATAATTGCTCAACTTAACTAAAACAGGGGCCTTGTTTTACTGTTAGCCTTCCACTGCTCTTATGAAAGCCAGTGCAAAATAACATTTTTACGCTGCAGGTAAGATGACTGCTACTAGTTATCTCACAGAACCTCACTTCAAAACTACTAGGACCATCTACTTATTTGGTTAGGACCCAATTCAAAATAAAGGACAATTATTGCCTGTTTCCTGGATCTGTCATACAGTATTGGGTCTATTTCTGTTTCGACCAGGCATTGAAATTTATCTCCTGTAGTTGTAACAAAGAGAAAGCTCACCATCTACCAACGCTCAAGTTCGAACATAGAAAACAATCAATCCTTACCAGATTTTAAAAGTTAGATTTTATCTAACTTCAAATGTAAAAACACGCTCCACAAATTCCACCAGGAAATTATTTATCAAGCAAATATGACCCTCCCCCCAACCCCCCTAAAAAAACCAAAAGTAAACCCCAAAAAACCCTAGATATGTGCGAAACTATTCATTACCTTGAATATTGGGCTTCTTTCTTTTCAATTTTAATATAATGATGGAACATTTTGACAAGGTTTTCTATAACACACTAGAAAACCTAGTGCTTATGCTGCTAAGCTGGTAAAGGATTAATGCTGAAACAATTGCTGTAAAGGAGATGTCTTCCTGCACATTAATTCCTCAATATTCCCCACTTTTATGCCAAGGTCTGCAACAACACTAATTAGTTTATAGATACCCTGCAGCAGACATGATGTTCTCTTAACCTAGAATGTTGCAGAGGTTTAGTACAACGACCCTCCACCACTGATTCAGTGCTGTGAGGAACGTTCAAGCTTTGACATCATGGGTAACATACCCACCAGTCTTCCCAGTTTGCTTCCTGTTGCTTTGCTTTCCTTAAAGCTGTTTCATGCTTTAAGGAAAAAAATGGCTACAAGTCTACAAATTTCTCAATCACTCATTGACCCACAGACTAACATTAATGTAATTTGAGCTACAATAATGTTTGCAAATCATTCAATACAAACATTACTGCTATTACTGTATGCTTTCATAACATAACTAACATTAGTCAGTTTTAGTCTGCCTTGCTTACTTATTGATGTAAGCAAGCTTACTTCAATAAATAAATCTTGCCTACTTATTACAGACTTAATAACTGCATACTTATTTAGTCATTTGTGTCTTAATACAAACAATTCGACACATTTTACTGGAATGCTATGTCATGGGTGATAGAGCAAGAAGTAACATAAAAAATAAAATATTACACATACTGTATGCCATGAGAAAAAATGTGGTATGAAAACTTTTTACAAATTACATTCTGAAAATTGTAGTATTTATTTGTAGTCAACCAACCAAAATCAACACTCTTTAGAACCACCTGGCTCTGTTCCTACAACTTCAAGGTTTTTGGGAATTTCTCTCTCTCTCTCTCTTTCTCTGCCAATCCTCTTTGCAAAGCGGCTCAAGTTCGTACTGGATGAACATTATCTCTGAACATGTATATTCAAAAGTCTTCCCACAGATTCTTAATTGGATTTAGGTCAAGATTAAAGGGCTCTTGGGTTGTTTTGGGTTTATAGTTTTCATCTTTTTTTTAATCAGTGTTTTGCCTTAGTTATTTTTATTTTTTTTCAATCAACCTTTCTAATGTTTTACTTCAGTCAGTATAGTTAGTTTTTCTCAGATTTGTTTCCCCTGATCAAATCTCGCCTTATTTTTATGTTATTTTGTTCCAAAATTCTCTTGTATTTAGCTGCGTCCAATCCACCAAGCTCCACCATCTCTACTGAGGAAAAGCATCCCCTCGGCATTATGCTGCCACCACTATGTTTCACCGAGTACAGGCGTATTAGTTTCCCTCCTCTCCGCTTCTCTGATTAAAGCACTCTTTAGTTGGCAAGTGTTGGCTTAATGCAGGTGCGTGGCGTATCTTCCAGATATTTATTTGTTAAAAATACAGAAGATAAGGTATCCTTACCTTTCCACCTCACACACTTTTGCATTACTTTTTGGTCTGTCACCCAAAATTGCCAAAAAATATATTGAAATTAGCGGCTGCAACATGAGAAACAGAAAAGTTGAAGCGGGATGAATGCTTTTGTGCACTAGCAATGCTCATCCTGTCATCAGGTTGTGTCCTTTACAAATGCTCAAAAGACAGCTGACCCCATCGCCACCCTCATCTGTGCTCTATGGATTGGCTGGGAAAGCTTCCATCCAGAGCTCAGTTCATTGATTAAGCCTGCCTCATAGATCTTCACTGAGTCCTCTTTAACTGACCCTCACAGACCCGAACGAAACACTGCATCCCTGCGACACCGCAAATATTTTTTTTGTTTTGTCATGAGCACTAATTAGTTCTAATATGCGGTTTATAAACAAGCCGTAAGCAGAATTAAATACCACTTTTTTTTTGAGGGCGGCGTGGGGGGTTGCAAAGCTAAGCATACATTTCGTAAAAAAGGGGGAAAAAATGAAAATGATCCTGCAACTTGACACCTTACAGTACATCTTGTTGCTAAGCGCGATTCTCAGTAGATTGGCCAAAAATAACCAAAGCTCAGCCTAAGTCTCACTGCGCGAAGGACATCAAAGAGAAAAGTAGATCATATAAGAGTAAGCCTGCAGGGGCTTTGACATGAAGCTGGTGAATCAGTGACGTCCACGTTCTAAACCAAGTCAAAAGCAGATTATGGTAATGTGGGGATCCAGCTGAGGGAGAGCGGTGACTAATATGCTACATTTACAAACAACGCTTCCAGCGAGCACTTCCACTGACGGTGCCAAAACAAAGCCCCATATAGAGAAGAAGCCAGGGAACACAAACCAGTCATTGTCATTTTTGTCTTATCAAATTATATTTATGTCTCGTTATTGTCCTTTCTATAAACTCTGCTCTACATAAATCTTACCTCCCACTTCCCCCGTGCTAATACAAACACACACAGGAAAACCATAAGGGTTGAATTTCCAGCCCACTCAGCTTCCCTTAGCCTTTTGGCAGGTGTCAGTGATCATGTATTTGCATATATGAGTGGGGGGGTGGGCGTGTGTGTGTGTGTGTGTGTGTGTGTGTGTGTGTGTGTGTGTAAGCAGGGTGCTTCCGAGGAAGCGGCTGGTCATAAGTGGCAGCTGATGATCCGGAACTCCATTCATCCCTACTGCACAAGGGTCCATTCACCCCCTGCCGCTTTTCACCCCAGTGGTGCAACTCCCCAGTCTCCCCACCCCCCCGACCTCTGGGCTGCTTCCCAGAATTAAAAGCTTACAGAGGTAAACTGTCACTCACTCAAAAAAAAGCTTCCCACACAAGATGGGAACGCAGATGCAGAAACACATCCACTCCTCCGCACAGGCATGCTAAATAGAAGTCCAGGAATAGACAGATTTCTTTTTGTCCCCCCTCCTCGTCTGACTCATTATAAGCAAGCCCCAGAGCCATTTTGTTTCTTTTTTGTTGTTGTTGTTGTTGTTGATGATTTTTTTTCTTTTTCCCATAACCGTCTCCCTATCCTCTGCAGCCTTTTAGAACGAGTGACACGCAGCAGGACGAGGTGTCATTTTCATTTTTGTCATCTCTCTTTGCTTTTTCAATGCCGCTGACAAGCTTATACCAAAACCCACCATGGACCGGGGGTTCAGGGGGAAGCGTCTGACAAGAAATGAGGGGGGTGGGGGGAGAAGATGCCAAATCTGTCCACGGAAGAGACAGAGAGGGGCCAACTTGAGAGAACATGATGGAGAATCTGTAGCTGTCCTTGAGGGCTGAATCTAACAGGTATTAGATGTGATCCTTTTTCACAGAACCCCTTTCGGACAGCTTCGAATCCCCAATTAGATCAGAATATCATCCACACTTTATCATCCTGCACCTTAGCCATGTGAATTATACTTTCACAGTCTGCTGTCTCATCAACAAAGACACGAACGCACCACAGCATGACCACCGCCACCACCTGTCGTGAAATTCCCACAATCATTCACCAGCAGCATTTCCCCTTGAACTCGTGTCTGTGTACAGGACTGCCTCATTAAGGAAGGAGTCTTCGCATCTTGGTTCAGCCGCACGTCTGGCATATAAAAGGCCGAAGGTTGGCATGGAGTGGTCAGTGAGGCATCATCCAGAGAAGATGGAGAGTTAAATTTTCCACAAGCGGATCCTTAGACAACAAGGTTCGTAGGGAATTTAGTCTCTTCTTTTTCTGTGCAGCAGTCACGCATTAAAGCTTGATCTTTCTTTAAACGGTAGAAATCCCTAATCTGCAAAAAGGCAGAGGTGACTATCAATAATTCACATTATGTGCTGATGCCTCCATCTAAACTTTGTGGCCAATTTCTTTGTAAGCTTTTGTTTTATCGATTACCAATTTCTCTGAAAGAACTACAATGTAAGGAGGATATAAGAACCAGATTCAAATATCTTTACAAGTTCTCCAGCTATAGTTGGTCTTAAATTATGTCACTGGGAGCATATGCAGTAATAAGTCCTGTCTTTGAGAAAGAAAGTGCTTGACATTTAAAGCTCCATTTTTCATCCTGCTAGTGATTAACAAAGTAAGGTAAGGTAATTTTATTTATATAGCGCATTGTCAGCAACAAGGCGATTCAAAGTGCTTCACATGAATTAGAAGGAAATGCAAACAAAACAATAAGCCAAAGGAAAGAGCAAAAAGAGAGAAAAAAAAGTAGATGTAAAACTAAATGTTGGTTCTCCATGTTTGATTCTATGAAGTAGATGGTACTAAATGTTGATCTAAAGTAAATAAACTAAATGTTTAAACTAAAGTAGGTATTAAATCAGCTGTCTCCGTGTGCATGTCCTTTCCCTCGCTGACATTTCTGATCCACATTTCAAAATCCAGCCCAATAGGCATAAAGGGTGCAACTTTGCTGTAACACAAGTCAGCCTTCCTGTTATCTGCAAAATCCATCTGTATCTTAGCAAAAATAACCAAAAACATGTCTGAAGATGTCTTAGAAAACAAAATTCCTTTTAAATAGTTTCCCCCATCTCTGTGTTTCCTCTGACTTCGTCTCAAGTATCTCACTGATACTGAAAACTGTTGACTTTGACTATTCCCCCTCATCTCCCTCAATAACTTCCACACCTAGAATGCTCTTGGCAGCGCAACTTGGTAATGCTCAGGCATGACGCGTTCTCTGAACAGTGTGTCGATGTTCCCATCTGAGTATGGTCAGGGCCAATCAAGCCGAAAATTGGTCTACTCCACACACCCGACGATTTCTTCCTGTATCTCTGATAGTAGCAATGCTGCTTTCTCTCCATACCACTTCAAAGTAAAAAAAAAAACCTGAGAAAAACTGCTGAAGGGTTGCCACCTTAAAAGAAATGGTGTGAGCAATTTCAAATGCCTGGATTTTGGGTGGCTTTCTTTTGTTTTTTTCTTTATTATCCTCAGTTACATCTACGTAAGTGGAAATAGGTTAAAGACTCGCTCTATAAATCCCAGAGAGATTTCAAATTGGAAGTGTGGTATGCGAGAGTAGCAAGGGAATGTCTGTCAACGAGGCAGTATCACACACCGAGTGCAGACACACACGCAGACTCACTTGTCAGAGCGTATCTCCCGGAAGTGGAGAGTGCGACTTCACAAAAATGTGACTGAGTCAAAGACGGGAAGAGAAAAACATGGCAGAAAAATAGGTACGTGACAGCGAATGACTGACATCGAAGAGCAAGCTAATTACATACAGCACAAACATTTAAAACAACAAAAAGAAATATCACAGTATGATCCTTCTGGATCGTAGTGTGTTGGATATAACATCTTTATTACTTTTCTGGTTATTTTTAGATATGCAACAAAATGAAAAGATTATGTTAGGTGGTTAATTAATCAGGCCGTTTACTCCAGTGGCGAGTCAGTGGTGTGCTGATTAACAGACATGCTGCTCATAGATTTCCAAATGTAATTTAGAGAAAAGGTTGCCAAAATAAGACTAATGGGATTGTTTAATTTTCACACCATGACTCTGTAGAAATATTTCAGGAAAGCTAGAATCGCTGCTCTTTCAAGTGAGGGAAGACATTAGTAGCTGTTATTCATCCACCTGAAAGACAGTGTGCAGCAAGAGGAAGGTTGAAGGGCAACGTTGCATCTCTCTATGTCTCACACAGCCACATAAAATGCTGGTCATTCTAACACTTTTTCTGGCTCCTCATGTCTACAGCAATGGTACAACAAAATGTTTTTGTAGTTTTAAAAGTGCAAGTTTTTACACTTATGTTTACTGTAAATCCTTAAGATGTGCACCAAATCTTCTGAATACAGAGAAGGGGCAAGAGTTAAAAAAAACAGGAAACCGTTTCTTTTTTTTTTTTGGAGAGCTTAGACTTGGAGCTATTGTTAGACTGGCATAATGACACACATCATCACCCAGAGGAGAAAAACATCCCCACTGAATCCAGAGTTTCAGAACAAACGTGCTGCAGCGAAGTCTCTACTTCCAGGCATTAGACGACGTACTGCTGCTCATGCCGTCACATGGGTTCATTAACGGTGGCCTCTCATCGGTCTGGCTTTTCAGGTCAAAACGATCAGAAGTGAGTTTCAAAAATGCTAAAATATTGATCTTGAGCATGAATGTGAATGCCGAATCGGTAAAGTATCCCTTCTTCATGCACGTCATACAAGATCCCTGAGTTGCATTATGTTTCTTTGTTTTCTTTCGCACCAAAATGTGGAATAATAATAAAAAAAAAATAGAATTGAACTGATCAACCTTTTTCAGGTTGAAATTCTGACTTTTTTAAAGAATTTACTTTTTTTAAAGAAGAGAAGAAAATGCTGAGTTATTTAGTAGTGATAGCACTTTAAGTCCAACAGAGAGACTAAAAGATTATTCTTAATTCTGCATCAAACATTTCTATATTTGCTATGAGCGGAACTTTCTAATCACAGTATTTGAACTTCTGTGCCGTATGCATATAACTTTAGAAATATTCTAGTTTGAAAAAGTAAAACAAAAAAAAATAATCATGATAATTGTGTTTCGTAAATGACGTATGTACAGATAGCACAATCTACTGATAGTACTACATGTTTGTGTTTTTAGAGAAAATCTGTTGTAGCTTTTTAAAATTCAGAAGTTAACAAGTGTGAGTCAGAGAATCTATTTGTGGATGATACTGATATATTAGTCATACATTTGTAAACGTGATTTTGTGAAAATTAGGGTGCTCTTAGAGCCCCCTACTGGTGTGGCGGCACACAGCAGTTTACTTATGCCGTGGACCTATTTAGGTTAGAAACATGAAGCCACCAGGTAAAGTGTAATTGTTTGCAAGGTATTTAGAATTTCTAATGTAATCTATTATGGAGTTTTATTTAGCAGTCATGTATGCATTAAAAATATACTGCCTTTACAGTTATTTAAGGTTTGTATGTGCTGATTTTCTGATGTATTGATATTTGTTAAACTCAAAATATTGAAAAAACAATCTCTTTGCTTTTCGTTGATGTGTTTTTCTAGACAGCAAATTTAGACTTGATCCATTATATGAACAGAAAAAAAAAATCCGTCAGTATTTGAGGTACTGTTCGACAATTACATGGAATCAGCTTAAAACTAGGCAAATTCGGATTTCCAATTGAGGTATTTCTGAAAATAAATAAATAAATAAAACGAAATGCTTGTAGCTGTAAAAAAAAAAAAAAAAAAAAAAGCCGACTTTGCATGTCAGAACTATTCCTCCACCGACGCGCTCTAGCTTTTAAATCCCCCTGAGCGCAAATGGGGCTGGAATCATGCAGTGGGAAAATAAGTCCCACGCAACAGTTACTGAGATAACGGACCGACAGTCGATTTGCAGCACGTCTGCAACATGAGTGATCACAGCACGTCTCCATCTCTATGGACTTCCAGATGCTGCAACGCTATCGGAAGGAGAGCAATTAGTGGGGGACTTGCACCAGTTTCTGCTGATCGATTACTTACAGGCATATGTCATGGAGAAGCTATTTCCCATTATGACCATATCCACATGCGACACCAGTTTGGGGATGTCCTGGTGGTGAGAGAGGGCGAACCGGAACACCTCATATTCGTGCGAAACGTTGGGGAACAATCCTCCTGTTGAGCAGCAAACAACCAGGAGTTCATGGTTCAAATTCAGAGACAGAGGCAGGTCAGGTTAGAAACACAAGAAGCGACACACAAAGTTGTCCCTTTCTTTTCTTTTCTATCAAAAGGTGTAACCCATCCTCACCTATGTTGATGTTACTTGGGAAACTTGAGCCCGAACCCAGGCATATCCCCAGTAAACTGGTGTAGAGCAAGGTGAAGCTTCGCTGCATATTTCCTTTTGCATTGGCGAAGGGGAAAAAAGCCGAAATCCACGCATAGGTTTGTCCGTGTTTGTGTCCCTCCGCTTCTTCTTCTTCTTCTTCCTCTTCTTCCAGCAGCCTCCGGTCACAGGAGCGATCGCGCTGACGAGCAATTCAGCAGCGACACAATGAGCGCAATGGCGAGGAGACGAGAGAAGAGGAGCGGAGAGGAGAGGAGGCACCTTTCTCTCTCCCTGCTGATGCTCTCCTGTCCTTGGTTGCTGCCGCGCACGAAACGGAGGATGACTTCAGCGAGAGATACCCTGAAAAAGAACGAAAGAAAGAAAGAAGCAAAGAAAGAAAAGAAAATCCCGTTTAAGGGGAAAAAAACTCTTGATTCTCCAAAGCCATTTGGCAATTTCCCCTCCTGTCAAATTAAGCAGGTCAATTGTTGCGCGCTGGAAAGAAGGAAAGAAAGAAAGAAAATCTTTCGCGTACGTATGGATACAAGTACAACATACATTAAGCTCCTTAAAGGATGTGAAAGATCGAGTCCGGAAAAGAAAAGAAAAAAAGGCTGCTTCACACAGGAAACAAAAGGCACAATATCTCACCCGATTCTCACTTTCAGAGAAGGAAAATTGACGTTTTCTCACTCATTACATGTCTAATGACCTGCGTGATGAGTATTTTTTGCAGTGTGCATCCTCGAAGTGCACACGAGGTCCCCGAGGGGCGCACGGCTCTTCGTGCAGACTCAAATCCGTTCGTTTCACCGTACTGTAAAAAGTTTGGTAGATGGACAGAATATGTCACCTCTCCTGCAGACTGATTTTTGTTTTATTCGGGGTGGGATTATGTTGTTTTAGTAAATATGCATAAAACAAACAAACAACATGAGCTAAAGAAATTTGTTGTGATTATTAGTTTCAAAATGACGTTTCAGGGTCATTGACTGTTCTGAAGTTGACAGTTGACTGTGTTACAGCTTGTTGGTGTACATTTATAGTTATTAAATGTAATGCAGTTGCTTTTCCCCTAACCCTGATCTCAGCAGAATATCACCGAGAAGCTAATTTAATGTAAAAATAAAAATAAAGTGAGACTTCTGGAGATTCCTAATGTACAAAATTACAAGATATCCTGAATATATTTTTGTTGTGACTTCTGACACACACACTCCACACATCTCTCACTTTGTGAATTCCCAAACTCTTCACTGGGCCTTGGTTCATATTCCTCTCAAGGTTGCAGTGATTTCTGCTGGTTGTGCACTTTTTTCCATCACATCTTTTCTCCCACTCAACTTCCCATTAATCAGCTTGAAACGTGCACAAGAAATGCCAGCTTTCTTCTTGAGATGAGGAGCTTGATTCTCTTATCAAGGCCACAATTGCTGGTGGAGGTGGGATCCCACACATCCACAAGTCTCTAATTGGAAAGAAGGGCCAGCAGAAGACTATAACCTGAGGTGCTCTGGATGGTGTGATGTCTCAGGATTGAAGTCTGCATCTGAAGTGGTTAAATGTCTTGGATCCAGACATGTTTAGAAATGTTTATGGTTAATCTTGCATTTATTCACCTGGGTTTTTATTACCTTTTTTTCTGTCTCAAGTGGCTTCAAAGAAGCTTTTTTTCCCTTCTTTTCCTGGTGCTGCAGCTTGTTATCCATGCTGTGTGGCATTCCCATGTTTAAAGTGGTGTTTTAATAAAGCCCTTGTTGGGCATTTGTTCTGTTTGCAAGGTCATTGCGAAGTCCTCCCACGCAATGACCTTGAGTTTTTTTCTTTCTCATGGAGGGTCTCAGTGACCGTCAGCTGAGCAGTCATCAAGTCAGCAGTGATTGTGTATTTCATAACATTTCAGTATTACAACCCTTCTTTTCTAAAGTGGTCTTATGTAATATTCTCGTTTGCAGCGAAAAGACATTTTTGTTCCTCATTGACTTTTATGACATTGACAGTGATTTTCAATCTTCCCAAGATGCACATAATGTCTCCACATGTGTCATCATCACTCATAAATAAGGGAAAACATACGCTCACTGCCTATTTTGGTGCGCACACCTGTACACTTGCTCGTCAACTCCATTGAGCCAACCACATGCCAGAAACTCTGAATTTTGAGAAGTTGGCTTCTTGACAATGTACTCCAGTGGTCTCCACAATCACCAGAACTCAATCCAAAACAGCATGTTTGGGATGAACTTGATTATTTTCGCTGTGCAGCCGAAAAATATGTTAGCAAAATTCTGACTTCTTGTTGAATCTACTCAGTTCAGAACAGAGCCGGCCCAAGCCTTCATGGGTCCCTAAGCGAAATTTGGTTTTGGGGCCCTCTAGTTCTGGAAATAATGTGGACTGGCTTCAATCAGCAGTCTGATCATCAGATCATTCACACACCAGTTATAAACCTATTGCATCTCTGGCAGTGCTGTTTACATTATATAGATGTATAATAGGATACATTTGTTGGCCAACTGATTTATCGACCAGTTGATTTCTGGGCGCCGATTTTCTTAATTTTGGGGGATCGTGATCTGCTGATACTTACATGTGAAGCTGATCTTATCCCCTAATCTTATCTTTGGCAGCAAAGGTTTATAAATCAGTCTCTGTCCTCTTCTGCTCCACAGTGAGAGGTTTGACTGACAGACCGGCCCAACAGGTCAGTCACTCCCACTGTTGCCAACTTTCTTGCTATATATATATTTTTATATATATATATATATATATATATACATATAATTTGCTTACATACATATAATTTGCTTGCTACCTTAATATTTGTTGGTTAAGTGTTGGACATGTTTCTTTTTAAAAACTAAAAAGTACTTTGATGTTAACATTTACAGAGTAGAAAACTAAATCATGTGCAAATGAATGCTGTTATTGGAATGATTTGTTTAAATAAATTGTCCTGGCTTACTGTAAAAACCCACATTTTAAGAATATGAAATGGAATTCTTTGCTTCCTGTGCTCCCACTCATGCAGCGCAGGACTGGCCAGCCGCTGATAAGATGAGATATGATTGAGACTGGCAGCTGGTGCCCATGGTTCCCTGGAAAAGAGCTACGATCCCACGTTTGCAGACTGAATTAACCAACACAGCTCATATTCGCATGAGGCTGATTGATAACGCCACTGTTCTGTGATTCTGTAGCACATGTTTGCAAAAGTAAAGAGGTAAATCTTGCCCCTGGCGCAGTTGGGAACAGCATCTATCACACCATGTAAGAGTACTTTGTTAAATTAAAATCAGTTTCCTCCCCTCATTGTGTCCATAGCGCAAGCAGACAGTAACACATTTCTCCCAGAAAATGAAATTTGGAAGATTAGAAGCTTATGCCAAATTAGATTTGCAGTGTTTCCAATTGAAAAGAAACGTTACAACTTTGACTGATTACCTCTGGCAAGCAAGTTGGAGGTTATCTAATTTATGAGTGATGGATGTTCTATAGATACTGTCGGAATGGTCCATTTTTCTTGCTTTTGTTCAAAATGATGAAGGGTTACTTTCATTATTTCTTTTTCTTTAGTCTTTTGCCATTTCATTCTTTGAGCTCAAAAAGACATTTGAATTTCCGTTCTGTTTGATTGCGTGTGTCTGTTTGATTGCGTGTGCATACTGTAACTACAGGCAACTACAGGTTGCCTGTAGTTACAGTATGCAGAGCCTCGCTAAAGTATTCATCCGTCAATCCATCCGTTGTCTATGCTAGCTGATCTAATTATTGTACTATTAGAAGCATAAAAGTGATCAACAGTAAAACTCAGGAGATTGGAAATGCACATTTTATTCCCAAAGATGTCTGTGTCATAGATCATAATGTAAGAGACCGTCTTTGGGTTTTTAATAGAAGTTCATGTGACGGCCGTAATGAGGGCAATCTGTCAAAATCTGCTCGCTTCACTCCTGTTTGAGTGGATGAAAAGAAAAAAAAAGAAAAGTTCCTCTGAATATAACTGCCTTAAATGAGGTACGCACAATTTATTAGTATCTCTAAGTGGAAACAAAACCAGCAAAATTCCCTAAACTGTGGTAAATTTTGTCGAGAAATAATAAAGACGAAAACAGAATTACGTTGAGCAAATAAGTAGAGTGCTTTGAAAAAGCATTTATACTCCATGATTTCAGGAGCTTTTTTTAATACTCCATCTTTTAGGTCAAAGACAAAGTTGTGAAGTCTAAGGCAGGGGGTTAGATTATGAAATACTGATGAAGCATTGTGGTACAACAATGCTTTTTTTTTTTAAAGCAATGACAGGAAAATTGATAGAGTTAAAAACAGAGCAAGAGTTAAGACTCGCTTGGTGGTTCACCTTCCAGCAACCCTAAAAAATACAGCCAGAGATTCAATGGTTTAGATCAAACCATAGTAAGTTAGAGTGGCCCAGTCAAAGCCCAGAAAAAAAAAAATCTGGAAAGGTTGCAGCAAAGATTGCAAAGTAGGATTCACATATGCTCCCTATCCAATCTAACAAAACATGGGCAATTTTAGTAAGAGGAATCAGCAGAAATGTCTTTCACTAGATGTCCGAAGCTTGTAGAAATATATATCTAAAAGACTTCCAGCTGTTATTAGAGCAAAATGTGGTCCTGGATGAATACAAATGCAAGGCATACTTCTCTGATTTTTCTAATAAAACTTCTAGAAAACTACATATTTTCTTCTCTTACAAAAATTGTGAGTGGCTTTGTTTTGGAAATTCCCAGTAAAATACATTGAAAAGTGTTCTTGCAACTGTGACAATATGCACAAAGCTTTCAGGGGCGATGAATAATTTTATAAGACAGTGCAAAGCTGGGGGAAAAAAAGTCCAATCAAAGAGGCAGCGCTGAAACACTTAATTATAACAGGGCAAAGGAAAAACTTAAAGCACTGTCGAAGTACGACATCTATACTCCAAGACACAGAGAGGACTGGGAGACAGGAACGCAAGGAACAACACAGTAGCAACAATAAAACATCTCTGAAAGGGAACGCATTAAAGCAGGCTCAGTATATATCCAATGAAAAAAAAAAGCATTTTGCAGCAAAAGAAAAACTAACTGAACAGTCCTGGGAGGAAATAAAATTGGAAGTAGAGGAAGGCAAACCTAGAAACTGAATACAGAACAAAACAAGAGTAAACTGCAAAGCAATTAAGGGTATAAAACTTAAAAAGAAAACATTCATTTGAACATAGAAATCTAGAAAACAGCAGGAATGGTCTAACCAATGTTTAAAACACTACAGGGCCACACAGTATAACCCCAAAGCTAAGTTTCCTCCGCTAACAGAGCCCTATGGCCTCTTCGTCATTTATTCTACAAGCTCATTCTACTTACACTACTCACCTTAACATGATAACTCTGTCATATGTTAAAAGTACTGAAATTACTCTTTTCTTTTGTTTCTATAGAAGTAGAATGTTTACCAACAAAAACAGAAATATCTGCAGAACATGCAAGCAAAACTCCAGATGTCAAGAGCTACAGTCTCCAGAGTGAGACTGGGTTTGAATTTTGATGTCAAATCTGCTAAGAATGAGATGCGGAGAAGCAAATTAAACTCCAACTAACATAGACATTTTGTAAAGTATAATTCACTGATTTGCAACGATCTCTGGGGCTACTGCCATGCTTGCGATTGGCTAGATAAGCTTGTAAGCTTATCTGAAAACTGAACATATGCAGATCTGCCAACAATGTTTGCAGCTTATTTTTGTTTTTGTTGAGATACTTGATATATGCCTCTGTGGCTGTTGTCGAACATATTATTCGTCTTTGCCCAACTTGCATCCGTAAAGGCAAGTTTTCAGCACCCTGTCTGGCTTTTAAGAGTCAGGAAGCTTTTAAATGATTATTAAATACTAAAAATCTGTCCATTTTCAGATTGACCGGCCTTGAGAAGTGGCCAGGTGATTTGATTTCAAAGTCATTTTTTTTTTCCCACCCAGTGGATATACTATATGTTGCATTATACGATCACAGACATAAATCTTCTTCAGTGGGGATGATGTTACTGAGGAAGCAACACTTAGTTAGCTTTTTTTAAATTAATATGTCAAACACTTAGAAGCACTAAGGAAGCAAATGTTAAACAGTGTCTACAGTTCCCATTGTTGCTTGATTTACTGCCTCGTTTATAGAATAATGTGCCTTGAATAGGAATTTGTTCTTCAATATCTTCCTCCGTTGGTTTTGTTTTTTACGAAAGTGATAAAATCCTCCTCTCTCTCCCATGTATTCTCTGCCCTCGACGGAGTAGCTACATACAGCAGTGCAGCCATGTAAAGCGAAGAATGTATTAGTACCTCAGCAGTGTATTAAAAACCACAACAGACCAGGCAAAAAAAAAAAAAAATTTACCCATCACTCATATTACCACAATTCTTAAGATCTTGACGTTATTTTTGTTGTTTTAAGTCAGAGGAGGGGTTTTAATGGACTAAACCATGTAAAAATAACTCACAATCGTTATCTGTAATAAAGCGGTAATCTATTGGACAGTGACCCGTTTCCTGTCAAATTTCATTAATGAGTTGAGAAGAGAGCAGGGAGCCACTGATGATCATGTTGGTTTTGAAACCATGCTAAAGTGGCTGAGGAACTGGAGTCCCAGGTGACTGGTGGTGGTTAGACTGGCTCCATTAATGGATGTTGTTGTTTTTGGCTTACCTGCTTATTTAATTACGCTGCTCGTTGACTGACAAGACAGACAGTGTGAAAGTGCACTGGCTTTGAACAAATGCCAGGCATTAGCATAGGATCAATGAGGGGAAGTTTGGCTTTGTCTCGTGGCATGCCTGATTCTTAGTCTCTACCTTAATTGGGATGACTTTCTGACATGTTGTTTAATTACTTGCTCTAATAGATGATGCACCAGGCCTGTCTAAAAGAGTAAGTATACTGTGGGGACATAGAAGTTTAGGGATATTCACTTCCAAGTCCAGGTCCAGGGAGATAATGTTATTTTACAAGCTTCAGATCGTAAAAGCATTCACATTTAAAACGTCTGTGAATATTAGATTAATTATAAGTATTTAAATAGATTTCTTTTTACCATAGACATGACAGGTAAATAGTATTCAATGTTAAACATTTACTGTCTTCTTGTTTAACAATGAGTTGTTGTTGTTGCAGCACATTGCAAATGTATTAATTTCCCCCATATTGTCTTGATGTTCATATTATTGGGATTTTATGTGACAAATCAACACCAAATAGAGCTTTGAAGCAGAGTTTGAACAAAGTGTTCAGACCTGAATCCAACTCAGGATCTGTGGTTTACAGTGAGGTTTGTAGTTGTGACAAAAAAAATATGAAAAATGCTTTTACAAAGCAACAAAATGACTCCTGAACATTTAAACATTTTCCATACATTTCTGGAAATTGGTGGTACATGCTTTCTGTTTACCCAATGTCAATTTTAATCACTAAATCAAGGTCAGGTTAGGCATATGGGCCAAAATATTTCTTATTTTCAGCCTTGTTTCTATCTAAAGATGCTACTCATACCCAAAAAAACATATTTAATCTGATATTAATATAGGTGCAAGGCAAAAAGCATTCATCTGCAAGGCTACAAACTGTGCTCCCCTGTCTTCACCTTTTATTGCCATTCACGTGCCGTGTCTCTCTTACTCCGTCTCCAGCTCAATCGCTCTCACATGGAACCTGCATAATTGCCTTCCCCCTTCGACCGGCCGCAGGGGAAGTGGAGCTCTAACAACGTTACCGTGGTAATACTGATTGATGGAGTCGATACTCGTGTGGTTCCAGAACATCGAGCATCACCGCACACAGACATGACAAATTTCGGAGGGGGAACAAATTATAATGGCCCCCATCATGATTAATCCCCTCTGGGAAAATGGAAATATTGTGGCTTCCTATGAACTTAGCGAGAACGTAGTTGTGCAACATGACTGGACTGATAAGGCTGTGGTAGCTATTGTCTTGGTGCAGGAAGGCCTACCATAGATATGACAGGTAAATAGTATGAGACTGAGACTGAATAGTTGAAAGAACAACATTAATTTGATGACTTGCTTTTTTCCTGTCCATATATTTGCCAGACCATATCATATGACTACTTATGAACCCAAAACCCACAACAAACAATTAATCAAGTTGCAAAAGCCTGGAAAAGACCACACAATCGTTTTATCCATAATGACATTATCAGTAAGTTAATGATAAATACAATTTGTTGTCTATAAATGAATACATTGATTCATTACTATTTGGGTAAGACTGGTAATACCACATACACTTTGAATGAAACTAGGGAGACAGGAATGCAAGTGGTTTTCTTGTGTGAGTGTGAGATCTGTTTTCAGAGAGGATCTTTGTTGGAGGGCGCTTCTTGCACTGGCGACCTGCACAATCGATGTCAACCAGCTTCATCAGATCACTGAGGGTTTAAAGCAGGGGTGTCAAACTCAGTTTCACCAAGGGAAACTTCAGCATATTGGCCACCCTCAACGGGCCACATTGACGATATAAATCAGGAATGATTTATATCGTGGCGAGTCGTGGCTAGTGGCGAGAAGCCGTAATGTTGGCTGGTAAGAATCGGAAGGCATTATGGGAGATGTAGTTTGTAGTCAATTCGTGCTCAAAACCTATTTTAAGTCAGTCAATGGGGCTGTAAAACGGTGGTGGGGGGGAGAGGGCCACATAAGATGACGTAGCGGGCCACATGTGGCCCGTGGGCCTTGAGTTTGACACATGTGGTTTAAAGAGTCGCTGATTCTTCACTCTCTGTTGGATGATTAACCTTGCTGGTGGTCTCCAGCTGTCTCTGTGGTTGTTGAAACTTAAATGTAATTTGCAGTGAATGTATATGTTCACTGATATGCTGTGGTGTGACCATAAACAGGCCGTTCATGCTTTAAGATCAACCCGTATGGTTAAAGTAAACCTCTGCCAGGAGTGCACCAAAGTTCCTCAATAACAGATTGAAAAGATTGCAAATTATCACAAACTTTTGCAGGAAGTTGTTGAACACTGCTTTTGTTAACCCAGGTTATCGTTGTCTGATATTAACATTTGTTTTTGGATTATCTGAACCAATTCAGCAACGAAAAAGCAAACAGAAGAAACCTGTTAGGTGTATCCATTTTTAAAGATATATAACTGTTTCATTAAAGAAGCTGTCGTCATGGCTGAAGAAACTGAAAAAAAAAGACATTGCAATAATAAAGCATTTGTTTCCTAATTACCTCTGTGCTTCCTCACACTGTGCAACCAGCTGAACTATTTGCAGTTTATCAGAAACTATAAAAACTGTGTTTCCCTGTGAAGTTTTTGCTTTGCATGTGGCTGTGAATCAGTTTACAGCACCAACGGTTTACAACCAAAAGGCACACGGAAAACAGGTAAACATGCTCTTTTAGCACAACGCCTTTTTTAACTCAGAGCGTCTTTATCTTCATACCTGCTTTATTGGATAGCATCCAATAAGAGCAGGAGTACGTTTCAGCCAAATGTGCCTAATTGATCTGCTGTCTCATTGTCTCACTAATCATTTTGAATATCAAGGCCGCCGTCTCCGCATCACTGTCCTGCCTTTGCTAACAGGCCTTTAGGATCAATCAAAATAACACATTAGCGTCGTGCACGGCTAATAGGGTCAGCACCAAATGAGATCAGACACACTTTGTAGAGGAGGGAAAGCGGTTGGAGTGGGGATGAGGAAAAATGAATGATGAGCAGGACCTTGAACTGCCAATCTCATTGGTCAGTGTTTAATTCCAGGCTGCTTTCATAGAGTTTATTCCAAACTGAAGAAAATGTACACATTAATTGTGGTCTTTGCCACTTAAAGTACTGAAAAAAAAATATTTTAGACCCCTTTACTGTATTAGAGTCTCAAAGTTCAGTGTATGTAGTAGGGATCTTGTGTGAGGATTCACCAACACAGACTAGCAAAAAAGTGTGAAATGCATTTGTTTGCAGATGTTTCTAAATTATAAATTGAGTCCACATGTAGTAAATTCAGCTGATTTAGAGTTTATTTGGAAAGGCACACCTGTCCAAGGTCCCATGGTTAACAGTGCATGTCAAAGACCAAGCATGAAAGCAAAGGAATTTTTTTTAGACATCCAAGACAAGATTGTCTTTTAGGCGCGAATCTGGGGAAGGATACAGAAATATTTCTGCTGCTTTGAAGATTAAAAGGAAACTGAAGGACTCTGAGAAACACAATTTTCTGGTCTGAGACAAAAATGTAATTCTGTGGTGAGAATGCCAGGCGCAAGGGGAAACCAGGCATGGCTTATCACAAGGCCAGTTACCGTCCCTACAGTTAAGCACGATGGTGCCAGCATCATGTTATGGGAATGTTTTGCAGTAGCAAGAATTGACAGACTAGTCACAATAGAAGAAAAGATGAAAGCAGTGATATACAAGGATGTTCTGGATGAAAACCTGGTCCTGGAGTTCATTTTTCAGCAGAACAATGACCCAAAGCACATGGAAGAAACGTCAAAGGAGTGGCCAAACCGGAGTCCAGACTTGAGTCGGACAGAACATCTCTGGTTAGACCTGAAAATGGCTGCACAGACGTCTCCCGTCCAACCAGATGGAGCTGGAGAAGAAAGATAGGTGAGCTAAGCTAGTGGCATCATATTAAAAAAAAAGATTTGAGGCTGTTAAGTGCTCCCAAATGAGGATCAACAAAGCAAAGGCAGAGAATACTTACTTAAATTGGATTTCTTGTTTTATTGTTTTCTAAAATAGTTTTGGGGGGGAAAAAAATCTGAAAAGCTTTATTCCATATTGTCATAACATGGTATTTGTGTCAGATTTTGAGAAAAGAGATTATTTTAATACAATTTGAAAAAAAGACTGCAACATAACAAAAGGTAAAAGTGAAGCACTGAATTCTTTCCAGATGCATCGCAGTGTTTTGTGTGTACAGCAAAACATTTATTTATTTTTTGCTAATTTCAACAGAGCACTTTCTTCTACACATTTACAGTGTTTACTGCATGACTCGTGGCAAAGCCCAAATGAAACTCTTCATGGCTTTCTTTCAATAATTTCTCTCTTTTTGCCACTCTTCCTTAAATGTCATATTTTTAAAGTGCATGGTGAACAGATGCCTTGCAGCCTCTTGATTCCTTTTAAGATAAAAAATCTTTTGCAAAAATGAAAAGAAAAGCAATCAGTTTGTGGAACTGCCTTGACAGAATAAACAAGTACCGAAATGAGGCAACCACCATTGCAGTGTCCATGGACTGCATGTTTTGCTTCAGTTTTTATGTTGGCTCCCACCCCAGAGTACTGCCCACTCGTTACAGATGCTCCATCATAACCTTATCCAACAATATTAAAAACTCTAGTCCATATCTTTTGAAACAGCTAATTATTTTATCTTCTATATTTCATCCTTCCTGTTGATTGCAGGCCAGGTTTTGTTGTCCAACATCACTATTTGACTTTACAAATGCGCACCTGGGAGAAAGGTCAAAAGATTTCCATTAACGCATTCCTAAACCCCGTAGAAGTCGTTCACGGTGGAGTTAAATCTGTTGTGATTAAATTCATAAGATTAAGAATGGGATGGGCAAATACTCTTGACAGGGTGGCAGCGGTCTCAGTGTCATGATTTGCATCTTTCAGTACATTCTGAAAAGAGTAAAAAAAAAGATAGTTGTTTCTCCTGAAATCATTCATGCCCAGCAGGAAATCAGTGCAGAGCCCAACCAAGTCCCACATTCTTGTGTGCCTGTGTTACTTTGTGTCATCTGCACCAACCTGTGCAGCTCCAACTGCTCAGGGTGCTGCAGCTTCTATTGATGTCCGTCTATGATCGATGTGCTCTGACAGAGCTGATTCTAGGAAAGAAAGTGGGGAGCATTGAAAAGCAAACATGGGTGGAAAGGTTAGCTGACTAGAAGGAAAAACGTTGGTCCAGTTGCGATAATGCTTGAAAAGTGTGCAACAATTTAACTAAGCCCATATAAGAATGGCTCTAAGTCAATCTAGGCAGAACCCCCCCCCCCACACTTGCTGGATGAAAGTCTCTGTGCGATCAGATTGACGTGACGGGACTTTCAGGTCTCCTGCAGTTTGGATGTGCGTGAGGAGGGCTGCGTCTGCCTTGTCTAAAGATGAGCAGGTCAAACTGGCGATAGCAATAAAGGTGGCCACCATTATTGGGTCAGCAAACCAGGCCACACAAACATGAACGACACACTACGAATGCAAACCCAATCTGGGAGATCTGCTTTGGACTGTCAAAGTTAATCTCCGTCACCTGTGCGGGTTCCTTTGAGAAAAAGGCTCCTGCAGATGTATACAATACGTTTTCCTTGACAACTCGATGCACGTGAAAATATTACACCACTTAAAGAGAGAAGTGCTTGGGAATCGGTAAACCTTTGTTATTATAAAAGACAAGGCCAAGAGGTGAGTGCATGGCATTTTTGTTGGAGCTTATGTGATGGGAATTGTTAGGACTTAAACACCTAGACATCACATTGCTGATGCTTTCTCTTTTCATGGATTATATGACTACAAAACAAGGAATTTACAACCATATGAATCGACTACAACAAAACTCCAGTAAAAGTTCCTCAGTAAAAAAACTAACAACAGCTGTGAATGTGCCAACATTTTTGTGACACAGCAAGACTCCTTTGTAAAATTCTAGAGCTAGGCCTGGGTAATATTCACAGGACCACAGGCAATTTAAAAGGGCTGTTTCGAATGCTTCTCCCTATAAGTAAAAGTAAACTCCCTGTTGCCTGCAGCTGATACCTATTTTTCCACTGTTGTTGCCACATAAAAACTATCTTGAGCTGTCTCCCTGCATTAGATTTACAGTTTTCATCCCTTCAGCTTTGTGATGCCTGCATTGATTGCTGAAAAAAACAACAAAACAAGTGCAGTAAACTTTGACTGAGCAGGCTTTATTGGAAATACAACCGTGTACGCAGTTTTGTTGACATTGCGACCAAATTTACTTTCATTTAAAGTTGCACATGGAGTAAAGTCTGTGAAATGAGCAGCTCTGTTAACCAGTAGAAGAATATAAACTCACGATTAAAATAAAGGATGCCCTCTGTTAATTCTGTTGTTATAATGTGCCGAACATACATCCTGTAGATTGTGTTTGATCCAATTTGGTGTGTTGCCCAGGATTTTTGCAAGGTACTGTCACATTTGACACACATAAACAGGAAGCGCCATAAACAGAAATGGCTCAAAATATGTTGGTTTTGCTGCACAAACTGATTGGCAATGGATGTTGATGAATGCATATTCATTCATAAAATCCTAATCAGTGGCAACATTTAGAATATGCAATCAATTGGTGAAATGTTAACTAAGGAAGGGTCATCAGTCTTTCACGGAGTGCTCCAATGTTTTGGATGAAAAAATGGCCAAACTTATTAGTTTTAGATGAAATTCAGATAAAGAACAGTCAACATAGTTTAAGATGCTGTAATGGCCAAGTAATAATTTATTAAGTATTTAAACTGCTTTATTATTGGTATGTAAACAGAGCCCCTGAATGTCTGTCAGAGAAGCCCAAAGTTTTAAACGTCAGTAAAGTCAATTCAGCTGTTGCTTGAGGTGATGAGCTGCAAATATTGATGCGATGCGAAGTGGATTGCTGGAGGGGTTGCAGCTGTGGAATTAGTTTTTTTTTTCTTTTTTTACCAAACAAGGACAAAAATGTGGCTTGGTCCAAGTGAAGCCATGAGAAAAACGTCTATGAATGTCAGTGAAGGTCACAGCGCACTCTAGTCGCTGAGAAATCAATTTCCTTTTGAGCTGAGGCATCCCCTGTGTTTTATTGACCCATATGTTTCAAGTCGCCGACTCCATTCACCCCCCCCCCTCCCGCCCCCCACCCCCCCGCCCCCCCACTCCCAACCCCAAGTGTGTCAGTGCCAAAAATGGGGCATTAACCAAGGGAGAGGAGTGTGTTTTTTATGCATCAATACCTGTTGCGAAGAGTGATGCATTAGGATCACTTTCAGTCTATGCATCATTTATACACACCTTCATAGCTGGAGATGGTTTCTGGACTGCGTATGAAGATTTCTCTCCTTTTTTTGTCGCCGCTTCTGTTTGAAGCGCAGGGAGAGACGTGTCTGTTCCTCTGCAGATTAACTCCCTCATTCCCCTCTTTCAACCAAAACTCCCAATATCTCCATCATCTTTCCCTTCCCCCTCCATCCTCACACACTCCTCTTTGCTATTTGCTCTTGCATGCTGGCTTTCCCTCTGTCATTCTGTGTCAAACAGGCCACCGCCATTGGAAGATTTTGTATATGTGTGGGAGTGTGATGAATCTAAAATTGTGGAGGTGGTGCGGCGATCCACCACTGTTCTAAAACAAATAGTCAAAGGTGCATTTCTTTTTCAGTGACTGTAGAATTACTTCTGTCTGCCCATCTAGCCGTCAAGCACGCTGAAGCTAGGTTTAATGTGATTTTGTTGGCTTAACTAAACACAGCGCTTGATGACTGACTTTTGACAGGTTCTGTGTGCATTCAGAATAATTTTCTTCTTTCCCTGAAGGAATACAACTCAAACTGTCTGAAATATGTTTAAGTTTAGACATATGTATTCTAGCTGCAAGGGGTTAAACCTTACCTAACTGAGTCACAATGTGACTCTGACAATCCTTAATCTTGTGGAGCTAAAAGATTCTCATAATTTACAAATGCACAGGACGAGAGTCACACTTGTATTTTTGCATCAAAAATACAAGTGTATACACAAATATATCTTGACTTACAAGCTGTTTCTGGCCTGTGAGTTGCGCTGCATTTGTGTGTGAATTTTGAGACTCCCCTGAAGTCTCAATCCACAAATGTCTTTTTTAAATAAATGGTCTATCTGATTGGATGATCAGCAACCAATCAGATAGCTTCATTGTTTCAGCCATTTCTTTGTCTCCCTTAGGAATCATTGAGGCATGAAATCCTTCGGATTGTGTGAAGGACTCCTACATCCTGTGAAACAACGTGACCCACCAAGACTTTGTCCTCCATAAACCATATCCGTTTTAAAAGATTCCCTGACCTTTTGGGATTTTTAGCTTGAGGTTTTCATACATGTAGTTTGTTGTGAACATTTTAACACACGCACAGGTATTTTGAGACTATTTTCTCTCCATGATTTTTAGGCATCTAGATGTAGAAAAGGTGACCTTCAGATTGTCAGACTACCTGTGTCAGATTTAAACAGGAAACAGAGGCTGCAATTTGTCCGAACTCTCAAAACTTCAACAATAACAGATTGGAAAAAAGTCGCCTGGTGGAATAAGCCTCAGCTTGGACTTTCAGATGGCCGGGTTCCAACCTGTTGGTTAAGCTAAATTCACATGGACCCATCCTGTTTTGTATTAAAAATGGTTTAGACAACTGGTGGTGATGGTAGTGGAATAATGTGGGAACATTTTCTTGCTACATTTTGGGTGCCTTTTCACAAACTCAGTACCATGTAAATGCCACATTGTAACTGAGCATGGTGCAAACCCTGTCAATCTAAGGCTGCAGTCTGTCCATCAACTGCAGGCTACCTACAGCAGAATAAAACACATGTCACAAATATAAAATCTCACAGTTTTCTTAAACATGACTCCTGCCTCTACAGTGACCAAGGCTCAATCCAACAGAGCACCTTTGGGATGTGGTGGAATGAGAGATTAGCATTAAGCACAGCAAACAAATCTGCACCAATTGAATGGTGCAATGGTGTTAAAGGATTATGAATGCTTTGGAGGTTCTGAAGAGGTCCAACCTGGCAATAATAACTGTGGCTAATGAGTCAGTAGCTGTGATGTGGACTTGACACATGTTAAATCAAAATTAGGCCATTAGTTAATTTGGAATTAGTTTTAAATCCATCTCCATTCACAAAGTTTTGGGCTATAACGCTGCACCAATTCTGAGACAGAAGGTTTCAAAATACACCAACATAAAATATAGCTCTTGGCCTTGGCAGCAAGAGAAAAAAGGCACCCACTTTTCACTCCTTCTACCGAGAAAAACTCAATGGGTGAGAAGAGCACTCCTTCCCATCCAATTAACCAAGTACCCAGCTGCCTCCTCAGTGTGTGACGAAGGAGGAAACCAGAGAACGAGGACAAGTGAAGGAATGAGCAACACACCTTCATGACCCGTGGGAACCCTTCGCATCTCTTCTCGAGGAGCAAAATAGAAAAGGAGAGAGTCAAAAAGGCGAACCGAGCAACCTTGGAGTGGTGCTGGTTGATGAAGAGAGATTAAAAATAAAGACCCTGTAGGGTGCAGCTACTTCAACCCACAGAAATCTCTGCTTTTATGTTTTTGTTATTTTTTAAAGTCAATCTGTAATTGAATTCTGTGCCGAAACCCACAAAAAAAGGAGATGAAATAGCGATTCAGACGTGCGTGCAAGTAGTGGAGGGGGTGGTGGCACGGAGTTGAGTTAAGGGAGTTGAGTTTGAGATGCTGGGAAACAGTGACAGTGCGAGCACTCTGCGTGCTTTCATTAGCACTCTAAATGCTAATGAATAAGTTCATAGCTTTGAAGATGCAGCCATGTTAAATATGCATGGGTTATCCAACTCAGTGTAGAGCTGGAAAACGAGGTGGGAGAGAAAGAAAGCGAGAGATACAGTAAGAATTAATCGGCAGGAAAGAAAAAATGCGAAGATGAGAGAAGCCGTTCCCCTCGACATCTCTGATGTCCCTTTTCCGGTGGTTGGTCTTTTTAAATGCTAAACACTGAAATGTATTAATGAACCACTCAGCCGACTTTTGCAAAACTCCAATGTTCTTGTTAGATTTTCTTTTTTTTTCAGCTATTCTCTCCATAGCTCCATCTTCTCTAATGGGTGGCATTTTTATTAGAGGGAAAGTTAACAAAAAAAGAGCTTTATTACTAAAATACCATAACAAATGCAATACACCTATTGTTGCTAATATGAGTCGGTGTGAATTTTCATAGTGTTCTCATGGGTTTTTTTGAGCCTGCAGGGACAGATGCAGAGTCAGTCATTAGTGCTAAGTTAGAAGACATTAAGCCAAGCTGCTTGTGGAGCAGTAATGACCCGGCAGTTTGAAGCGATGACAACGGCAACGAGGGACAAAATCCCTGTTGAGGGCGATTTTCATTTTCTTGTAGGAAGGAGAAATGGACTGTTGGGACTATCAAAGCAAAAGATAAACAAACCCAACACACACACACACACCCCTAAGTGGGTGGCGCATATTGTTTTTCATATCCATTGTCTCTGGTTTTATGTTTCACTCATGTCTACATAAATGCGTGCAAAACGGGATTTGACTGACCATTAAAGCATGCTGATCATTAACAGGTTAAAAGCTTCCATTAATACCTTCTGCAGAGGTGGCAGGAAGAGCAGAGGAGCTGTTTTAGTTTGGTTTCCAATTAATATGTATGCGTGGACTTGTGAGGGGGAGATGATATGAAGGCACATTATAGAGCTGAGCAGAGGTGACAAAGCTATCTGATGACCTGACTAAAGGAGGAGGAATTCGGATTTTAAAGACATTTGACTGTAAAACATTTCAGTAATAACTTAACTGAAACCTTTTGTTAACTGTGTTTCTATATCAAAACACCTTTTACTGTCTAAGTCATGTTTTTGTGACATGCAGTCTCTTTTTGTTTATCTAAAAATTTAACTTACTATGAAAATTATATATTTGATTGATTTAAGTGCTAAAGAATCCTAACACATAATTTTTTTTTTTGCAATAAAAGTAAAAGTGATTAACAAATACGGTTTTAGTGCAATGTTATAACATGAGGACACATTAAACTATGTAACTCGGACACCAAAACGAAAGAGGTTTTATAATAGTTTAGCAGAGCCCATCACATTAAATGAGGGGCAATGTTTCTTCAGGTACTGGAACAGAGACTAGTGCTAGTTTCATTTTTATGTTTTTTTGTTGTTGTTGTTGTTAGTTAATAGTTGACCATTGGAAAATGAATGCTCAATACACTATGCACAACCTCAGTGTTCCCAAGAGCAGCATTGTTTATTAATTAATCAGAAAATATGTCTGATTAATTAATAAACAGACTTATCATTGTTTGGAACCACTTCCAGAATTTAGTATGTTGAAGTGACCACACCTTCATCAATGCAGACAGAGCATCTGCATAGCGCAGCATGAGATTAAAGAACATTATTATCAGGTTATTTCTACAATATTCCAGTACCAATTGCCTAAATTATTTTATAGAGGCAAATTCTGTAAGAATGTTGTCTTTAATTTGTGATGGTCATGTGCCACAATTTTTGAAAATGTTCAACAGACCCTGAGGCAACCTGGCACAGCTCTGTCAAATTGTCACTAAATATTTACTGGTATAAATAAATCAGTACATTGTTGCTACTCAGAGTCTATACATTTGAAAAGCTTGAATTCATATCAGTTTAGTATGAATCTAGTTTTACTGCAAATCACTAAAACAATCTACATTTTCTCAAAAAGAAAAACAAAACAGTATAAAAATAAGGAACATTTTTCCTCTTCACTGTCTACAGTCCATTACTTCTTTACTGTAGATAGAAACCAAAAGAATACTATATGCGTCGCAAGCACCAACATAAAGACCATCAGGACAGATGAGGATACAGGGTCACCCTATTGAGAGTAAAACTCTGACTCAGGAAGTTTTTTTTATTTTAAAAACAGCAATGCTTGTCTAACAAGGCTAAATGCTTGTCCCTGCCAGGGCCTGACTTTAACAGAGGAGGTGATAAAAGGCCCTGGTGGTGTCAGACGTCTCCAAACTGAGTAACCCACACAAAGGCCAGAGGAAGAGCAACAGCCTGCCAATGACCCCCGGGTGAGCTGACCAAGTCTTGTCCCAAGCTGAACCACCCATCCAGCATACTTTGACAGGAAGTAATTTTGGGAAAACTAAAAGGCACCACAGGAAAAATAAATCTATAAACACACAGAGCCTTTCAACAGTATGACTTATTCTTGATCCATTACAACCATATTATCAATGTCTTATATTGTTTTGTTTTGTTTTTGGGGGAGAAGGTAAGGGAGATATATTGGACTAATGCAAATCATAAGAAAAAAAATAATCCACTGTTTTCTGGGTTTTTTTCCTTCTTGTGGTTGGTTCCATATACATTTGGATTTATTTCTCTCAGATCGTTGTTAGTCTTTTTCCCTTGGTTTGTAATTTCCTTGTGTCTAATTCACCTTCCCCTAGTCTGTCGGTTCCTAATCCCCTGATTAACACATCTGCTTTCAATGTCATTCTATTCCTCCCTAAATATAAGAGTATAAACTCACCAGTTTTCATTGTTCATTACTAGTTCATCTGCCCCTTCTGCTCTATGCGGGCTTCTGGTATTGCTTCTGGTTTATTTTTAGATTTAATTGGTTTCATTGTTTTCAGTGTACATTTTTGGACTCTTGGGTTTTGGGCCTGGTTTTTGTAAATTTATTTTTGTATTGTTTAAATATTTTTTTGTTGCTCTACTTGTCAGGATCTGTGTTTTTCTGTGTTTATTTAGAGTTTTCTGTGTCCTTAGTCTCTTCGTTGTCCTGTCCTCCCCTTGATTGTTCCCAGGTGTGTCTCGTCTCTGTGATTACCCTCCCATGTATTTAACTCCACCTGTGTTCTTTGTTCCTCGTCGGGTCCTCGTCAATGTAGCGTCAATGTTCATCATTGTTACGTCTATGTTTCGTCAGTGTTTCCTTGTGCCTGCTGCTTGTTGCTGGACTTATTTACAATTAAATTCATCATCACATTCATCTTACCTGGGTCTACAGCGTCTGCCTCACCTACCCTCACCACACCGCATGACAGAAGGACCCGACCAAACCGAACGGTGAGGCTCGCTTTGAAATGGACCCAGCTGGAGCGAGGTTGCCTCCTGGAGGGCAGAGCGGCCCGTGGCGGAGGTCCGGCAGGGAGGACAGGGAGCTGGCGGAGGCTCTCGCAGACTTGCAGCGGGAGCTTTTCCGGGGGACGAGACTGGTGTTGGCACCCCCCGGATACGGCCCCCGTCGATTCCTCCGTCCGGGAGGTCAGCGACGTGAGCCGCCGGCAGATCCGGCCCCTCGTCGCTTTCCTGAACCGCCACCTCCGCGACCAGCTCACAGGCGGCGACGTGAGCCGCCGGCAGATCCGGCCCCTCGTCGCTTTCCTGAACCGCCACCTCCGCTACCAGCCCGGAGACAGCGACGTGAGCCGCCGGCAGACCCGGCCCCTCGTCGCTTTCCGGAGCCGCCACCTCCACGGTCAGCCCGGAGACAGCGACGTGAGCCGCCGGCAGACCCGGCCCCTCGTCGCTTTCCGGAGCCGCCACCTCCACGGTCAGCCCGGAGACAGCGACGTGAGCCGCCGGTGGACCCGGCCCCTCGTCGCCTTCCGGAGCTGTCACCCCCCGCGGCCGGTTCCAAGGCTTCGCTGCGGCTCGCCTCCGCGGCCGGTTCCAAGGCTTCGCTGCGGCTCGCCCCCGCGGCCGGTTCCAAGGTTTCGCTGCGGCTCGCCCCCGCGGCCGGTTCCAAGGCTTCGCTGCGGCTCGCCCCCGCGGCCGGTTCCAAGGCTTCGCTGCGGCTCGCCCCCGCGGCCGGTTCCAAGGCTTCGCTGCGGCTCGCCCCCGCGGCCGGTTCCAAGGCTTCGCTGCGGCTCGCCCCCGCGGCCGGTTCCAAGGCTTCGCTGCGGCTCGCCCCCGCGGCCGGTTCCCAGGCTTCGCTGCGGCTCGCCCCCGCGGCCGGTTCCCAGGCTCCGCTCCGGCTCGCCCCCGCAGCCGGCCCCGAGGCTCCGCTCCGGCTCACCTCCAGCCGGCGCACCCGAGGCCGAATCAGCCGGCGTTCCAGCCGGCGCACCCGAGGCCGAATCAGCCGGCGTTCCAGCCGGCGCACCCGAGGCCGAATCAGCCGGCGTTCCAGCCGGCGCACCCGAGGCCGAATCAGCCGGCGTTCCAGCCGGCGCACCTTCCGAGACTCCCAGTGTTCCTTCCGAGACTCCCAGTGTTCCTTCCGAGACCCAGACCCCCAGCGTTCCTTCCGAGACTCCCTGCGTTCCGACCCTGACCTCCAGCGTTCCTCCTGAGACCCTGACCTCCAGCGTTCCTCCTGAGACCCTGACCTCCAGCGTTCCTCCTGAGACCCTGACCTCCAGCGTTCCTCCCGAGACCCTGACCTCCAGCGTTCCACCCGAGACCCTGACCTCCAGCGTTCCACCCGAGACCCTGACCTCCAGCGTTCCACCCGAGACCCTGACCTTCTGCGTTCCACCCGAGACCCTGACCTTCTGCGTTCCACCCGAGACCCTGACCTTCTGCGTTCCACCCGAGACCCTGACCTTCTGCGTTCCACCCGAGACCCTGACCCCCAGTGTTCCACCCGAGACCCTGACCCCCAGTGTTCCACCCGAGACCCTGACCCCCAGTGTTCCACCTGAGACCCAGACCCCATGTGTTCCGATTGAGACCCCCTGTGCTCTGACCGAGACCCCGACTCTCTGTGCTCCACCAGAGAGCCTGCCTCGGGGGGCTCGTCGTCGCCGTCTGTGGGCGGCCCCAGGGACTCATCATTCCCGCCTCCAGCGCCGCCGACGGCTGCCGGACCGCCTCCGTGGTTCCCGCCTCCAGCGCCGCGGACGGCCGCCGGACCGCCTCCGTGGTTCCCGCCTCCAGCGCCGCGGACGGCCGCCGGACCGCCTCCGTGGTTCCCGCCTCCAGCGCCGCGGACGGCCGCCGGACCGCCTCCGTGGTTCCCGCCGCCGCGGACGACCGCCGGACCACTTCCGTGGTTCCCGCCTCCTTTGCCTCCGCCCACCCTGTGGGTAGTTTTTTGTTGTTTTTGGACTCTTGGCCCTCCCTGTGTTTCCGCCCACGATGGTGGGTAGTTTTTTGTTTTTCTGGACTCTGGCCCCCCCGTCCAGCGCCCCTCCGCCCACCCTTGTTGTGTTTTTGTTTTTTCTGGACTCTGGCCCCCCATCCGGCGCCCCTCCGCCCACCCTTGTTGTGGTTTTTTTTTTGGGCGTCTGGTAGCCGCCCTTGAGGGAGGGGTACTGTCAGGATCTGTGTTTTGGTACTGTCAGGATCTGTGTTTTTCTGTGTTTATTTAGAGTTTTCTGTGTCCTTAGTCTCTTCGTTGTCCTGTCCTCCCCTTGATTGTTCCCAGGTGTGTCTCGTCTCTGTGATTACCCTCCCATGTATTTAACTCCACCTGTGTTCTTTGTTCCTCGTCGGGTCCTCGTCAATGTAGCGTCAATGTTCATCATTGTTACGTCTGTTTCGTCAGTGTTTCCTTGTGCCTGCTGCTTGTTGCTGGACTTATTTACAATTAAATTCATCATCACATTCATCTTACCTGGGTCTACAGCGTCTGCCTCACCTACCCTCACCACACCGCATGACAGAGGTACTGTCAGGATCTGTGTTTTTCTGTGTTTATTTAGAGTTTTCTGTGTCCTTAGTCTCTTCGTTGTCCTGTCCTCCCCTTGATTGTTCCCAGGTGTGTCTCGTCTCTGTGATTACCCTCCCATGTATTTAACTCCACCTGTGTTCTTTGTTCCTCGTCGGGTCCTCGTCAATGTAGCGTCAATGTTCATCATTGTTACGTCTATGTTTCGTCAGTGTTTCCTTGTGCCTGCTGCTTGTTGCTGGACTTATTTACAATTAAATTCATCATCACATTCATCTTACCTGGGTCTACAGCGTCTGCCTCACCTACCCTCACCACACCGCATGACACTACTTCTGCATCCCTTTGCCTGCTTTTGGGTCCTCCACAACCATCATTTGAAAATCTTTTGATATCTCCAGTGTTGTTTTTATTGACTCTTTTGAGGTTGACTTTGTATTTTTCAAAGACATACAAAGACCTCTCAATAGCTTTCCAATGTGACCCACAAAAAAAATTAAAAAATCATGATTTCTATATTGCTTGCAACTAATTACATTCTCTTTATACTGACATTTCCAATCAAAAGAAGTAGCAGTCATGCCCTCTTGTCCTTTTTGCCCCATTCAATACCTAAGCAGCTCTCAGACTCAGAGCCACTAAAACAGTGCTAGTAAAATCTACAGGCATATAGATTTCAGTATGGCCAGATGCCACTAAAGTTGGATAAAAGCCTTATGAGTTGATTGGAATTTGCATATGCAAGTGTTGAGTGAAAAATGAGACCTCACACTTTAGCATAAATACTGTGGAATGTGTCATTTTGCTGTGGAAATACTTTGATCTCTGAAATGAAGCTCTGGCTGCCGCATATTCTGTGTTAATGATAACAACACTGGTACACCTTCTTTTTTTTTTTTTTTTTTTACTCCTCCTGCATCCACTGATATGGCTGTTAATGACTAGCTATTTGTCTACTCACAGTTGACAGCATTAAAGCACATTACTCCTCCATCTGTACTGCTGCTCTCCATGTTATGAATTATGCCGTTTAAATGGGTTCCCTGCTTTAGAGGAGCTTTGGGCAGGGTCTGTGGAGAGACATCTAATGGCAGCTAAATGAATTCGTGCCCAGATAAGGCGTAGGAAGCAAACACGGCAAAGTAACAGCAGCTGTCAAACAGAAAGGGGGAAAGCAGACAGAGAGCGAGATGGAGAGAGGTACAAAGACATAAAAACAGACAGAGCGTGCAGAAGTTGGGTTAAAGAAAATGCTTTTCAACATGTGTGTTTGGGGGAGTGACACTGATTATGGGGAAATCCATTGATTGCCATTATTCTCCGAGTCAAGACACTGACACTAATAAAGGGGAATGGTGTTTTTGTGGTAGATAGTGTGTGTTGTGATTTCTCCTACTAGATGCCGTTGATTCATCACAAATGGTGCTCACATTTGGATTTTGATTCTAGTCATATTTACAAAGGACGGAAGAAATATCTATTTTTTGACAGGCCATTCACCAGTGACCCACAGCGCTGCTAGCTGATATGACTGTGGGCTAATCGGAAAGAAGTGGGAGAACAAGAGAGAGAAACGACTGAAATCCCCTTTGTTTCTTCCTGACGCATACTCTCCTAAACCGCGGCTGACGTGCAGTCATGCTTTGGCTCAGAGCAGGCAGGGATACGCCGAAGGGGTTGAAAGAGGGAGGCAGAACGTGTACCAGCAAATGAGGTGCTGGGATTGGAGGGGCAGAGAGGAGGGAAGCATTTATATGTGATGGATGAGAGGTGGAGAGGGTTGCAAACTGTCAGATGTTCCCTTTATCTCTGTCTCGTGTGTTTATCATAGTCAGAATGAGGGAAGGTCGGTAGGTGGGAGGGCCTAGGACTGAACGGAAGGAGACGATAGAGGACGGTAGCGGGGGTTGCTGAGGGGGAAAAGAGAAGACGCTATCACACATATCTGGCAAAATAATACAAAACAATACCTCTGCTCATCTCTAATGGGGCCATGAGAAACATTATGGAAATGAGGCTTAATGGAGCCTTGACTACAGCCCCTATAAAGGGTCACTGATCACTCCTCTTCGTCCAAAATACAATCAACTCTCGTCTTTCACCGTCCAAGTCTTTGTTCAGTTTCTTGGGGTCGTCCCAATTTCACCCTCTTCCTTTTTAATTTTCCTCCCTCGCCTCCAAACCTTCCCCTAAACACGTCATCGTTTAGGCTTTCCAGCCCACCTCATCATCCTTTTCCCCTTTTCCAGCAACAATCCCATCAATCTCTACTTAAGGCACGCTGGCCGATCAAAAGATGCGTCGCCCCCATCATAACGTAGAAATGACACCAATTGGCCGAAGCGTATTTAAAACTATGGCATCTGTTGAGTGGGGGAATGTGAAGGCAGAAGGAACAAATAATGAAAAATGAACAAGTTAAAGGATTTAGAAGCACACTCTGCATGTCTGCGGTGGAATTTTGAGAGCAAGTCCTGAACGATGGCTCATCAAGCTTCATTCTGCGTGTCATGCATAATTGCTTTTAGATCCGTTCCTATGGAAACTGTGATGCTCTTTTGGCCTGGCAAAAAGCAGATTGTTTCATCACTCCTCAGGTTTTGGCTCACCATTATGGAGTTTGGATGCAGTGAGAGGGCCACAGGGGAACTAGTTGCTTGGGCTTCACAGGATAAACCACACAGTTCAGGAGAAAAGGGGACAGAAAAAGAGAATGGACAGGCACTGGCTTGTACAGTATGTGTAGATTAAAGTATCATGAAGGTCAAATTCACCTTGACTGATGAAAAAAATAACTTTTTTTTAATCCAACTGCTTGGCTAACACCACGATAAAAAGCATATTTATGACTATAGCAAACTTTTATTACACATGTCCTACAGATACAAAACATCATTAATGCTATAATAAAGCAGTGTGCTTCGCTGCAGTCACACAATATTACTTTGTAGATGCAATTGGTGGCTTCATATACAATTACCTGTATGAACATACCTCTTTTTTACACCTCTGTATCTCCAAGTAGGTTTGATTTTAACTAGTGTTTCACCTTGCAGTAAACTAGATGTTTTTTTTCTTATGTGCACAACCATCAAACATTTCCCAAATACAATTTGACCCCAACTCTGAAACTGTGAGTTTCTGTAAAAGTATATGTTGAGTAACTGAGGGAAATAACATAAACATACAATATTTAGTGCTCTCTAACAAGCACCATGATGTGCAGAAGTGCTCACATCCAATAACCTTTTCTAGCATTTGCGATGCTGCAGCCACAAATTCCAAGATATTTTAGAATTAAGATGATTAGGACACAAAGTGCTGCATAACTGTAAAGTGTAAGGAAAATAATATGCAAACTTTGTACCTTTCTGATAATATTGACAAACTTAGAAATCTGAGCTGAACTCCCCTGGGCCCTGTCAGAGAACTTGGGAACAGGAAATTTACCAAGACAAGTGATATCAGATCGGAACCTGTCCGAGCAATATCAGATGATGCATAGGCTGCTCACAGAAAGGAACATTTTAAGGCTGCTTTTAAAGCGGTTGTTTCTGCTTTTTAACTGAATTCCTTTAACTCAAAAGAGTTAAAGCCAATTCTTAGGAGTTTTAGATAGTGTTTTTTTCTCATTTCTGCCTTTGAAATGATTCTGCTTAAAGCACCTCTTTCTGAAAAATGTTCTGCTCTTATTCTGTAGAGTACACTCGTTATCACAAAAAAGCCAATATCGAGAACAGTTAGTTGTAACTAGAAAATTACAAAAAAAATTATTTTACATATAAGTGTCTGTGGAGGAGCTGCAGAGATCTACAGCTCTATTGATAGTGCAACTTGTGCAATCTCTTTCACAGGAGAGTGAAAAACCAGCAGAAAGTGTGAAAGAAAGTCCTTTCTGTGATTTGTTGATTACTTTTGACTTGCATCTTGAGGAAACTAATCAGAACAGAGCAAATGCACACACAGTTCTTTTTCTTTGTAACTGCAAGAGAGAAAATGGCACCTTTATTAGATGCTCTGTGTATCATTAGGAAAAAAAAAAAAAAAAATCACCTGAAGCAAAACTGCATGCTTCTGCTTTGGATTTTATATTGGAAATTTGGGAAGCATGGCCTCAATATTTTTGTTGTATTGTTCGAGTCATCAGTGTTGAGGGGTGCACACATCAATTAACATGGCGGGGAAAGGTTCCAAGAGTTGCCGGAAAGTTCACAGGTTCAGGCTTATCTCCGGCTGGCAGCTGGACGTGGATGAAAAAGCTTTAATACCCACGGTTGCTGTGTGATAATAGCCACACTCTTGTCACTTCTCACCTCTCTGACCCTGTCGTTCTGCTTCCCGTCTAAAAGCTGCTGGCGATTAGCTGGTGGATGTAAAATGCACATTGTCTGTCCTCGCCCGCATTTCATCCTCTCCCTCCTCAGTCATCTCAGGCTCATCTTTCTGGTGCTTTCTTATTTTGCCTTTAAATGGTCAGGGTAATTATCTCTGGGTGTAATAAAAGTCATGGGATTGCAATTGTGCACCTCTCCGTATTGCCTAACTCGCATGAATCGAAGTAATACTGCTACAAACTGATGTTTCAGATCTCTTTTTAAACACACTCAGCTTGGCAGCTCGTTGTCAGTTTCATTTTGCCATGAGATGTTTGACCAATAGGAAGCACTGAATTCAATCGCTCACAGACTCGAGGACAAGAGAAAAGCTGTAGATGCAGCCAAAGCTATATTCATGATGCTGAGCACCTAAAACTTTAATAGGTAGAGTCCAACTTCCTTTTAAAATGTGGTCACTGAGGCGGACATCAAAAGAAAACAAGGTATTGATAAAACGGTTCCAGGAGCCCTGACTTCTCTTGGCTGTGTTGACCCTGCGATCTTTCATCTATTGAGGCAAAATTGTCCTGTCCAAAGTGTCTCATTTGACCACATCCTTTCATCTGTGTCCTTTTTTATGCTTTCTTTATTTGTTTTTCTGTGTGGAATGATGATATGAGCAGAGTCTCTTATTTGGGTTGCTGAACCTATCCGACATGCTATTGGAATAAAAGAAAAGTTCTATCAAAGTATCTTTTAGACAGATTTCTGCATATTTTTATGACTCCACAAACAATGCTTGCCTCAGTGGTTGGCAAAACAGTGGGAATTTATTTGCTGTTCACAAGTCAAATAAAAGCAGAGGTAATTTTCTTTATACGAGGAAAGAAAAGCTTCATCTCCTCAAATATAAAGAACAATTCTTTAAAGTGCTAGTAGGTGTCCACGTACACAGCTCTGGAAAAAAAAAAGAGACCACTTAAAATGATCAGTTTCTCTGATTTTACTTTTATGTTTCAGTAAAATCAGGAGTGTTCTTTTATTCTACGAACTACTGACAAGATGTCGCAGAAATTCCAAGCAAAAATTTTGTATTTATTTGCAGAAAATGAGAAACGGTCAAAGTAACGAAAAAGATGCAGCACTTTCAGAACTCAAATAGTGAAAAAAGAAACAAGTTCATATTCACTTAGAAAGAACAATACTAATGTTTTAACTCAGGAAGAGTTCATAAATCAATATTTGATGGATTAACCACGAGGTTTTCAATTGGGTTCAGTGCAGTGGGTTCTCAATGTTTTCCAGTGGTATAGATGCATGTACAGCCATGTTGGTCCATCAATATATTTACTTTTAATTGCTCTTTCAGTCCATCTCGGGCTTCTACAAACACTGCTTTCCTGTGTTTTTGTTGCTACATTGAGCATAAATTCTTCCATGGTCACCAGTTGTACAGAATTCAGCTGAATCCTTCTGAAGCACAAATGTGAATAACAGCAACAGGGAGAAAAGAGAAACAAAAAAATAAGAGGTACTTTGAATTGCATGTGCATTTATAGAGGATGAATTGTATCACCTGCAATTTGGTTTGTTCTATATAATCAGAGGTGACGATATACCTTTAGTCTCTCCTCTTTTTGCTTGTGCTGAAGCAAGAAGGGACAAATCCTTTAAACCACCCGTGTCAAACTCTATTATTTAAGGGCCAGTCTGTTGTAACTGTGAGAACAAACCTG